>NW_024387477.1:6809741-8009741 GCF_900408965.1 Simochromis diagramma
TCTATGCCACGAAGAATTAAGGCAGTGCTAAAGGCAAAAGGGGGTCCGACCCAGTAGTAGAAAGGTGCACTAACATATACAGGGTGTATCGTCATAAAGACTCATCCGACTTCAACGTGCTTTATTTCCATGGATGTTCACTAGTAACGATCGAAACACATACTGTCAGAAAGGGGGGATTCGTGAGTTCCACGTGGTTGCCAGTAGGTAGCTTAACAACAGCAGTGACTCCAGACATGCTTGCAAAGTATGGGACGAGTTTGACTATCTTATGGATATATTTATCTATATCTCTATCGATTGATCAATAGATAGATATAAAAAAGAAGTACAGATAGCTCTTCATCTTAAACTTTTGGCTTCATATAAAATTTGAATTCTGCTAATCTTCTGCTTGATGCATTCACAAATCGTTTCACTACTTGTACTACTTTAAACGACTCACAAGATATTTTCTGCATGATGAGCTGCATTTTTTTAAGGCGTGCAAATGGAGCCTGGTCTACCAGAAGTCTAGCTTGTTCTTAGAAAGCCTAAATAACAACATCCTGCTTGGATTTTTGTCAAGTGATCCTGAAAACAGACCGACTTGTGCCACCTGAATAAATTCTAACATTAATTTTAGCAAACTTGAATTCTTAAAGGCTAAACCAACCCAATCAGAGCATCTTTGATAGCAAGGTGTTGTTCCTTGGTAATTATTTAAATTCAAATTTAAACACATAACAACTGTAAAATAATCATTTGTACATTTGTAGATTTACCTGAAATACATGCAGGGAAGAGTACTGTGCCCTTTTTAGCAGAGTCGCACACACAGGGTGCTTACAAACTCAATTTAAAATAATTTAATAGGGCAATGTAATGCTCCCAGTGAGGCAAAACCCAGAGGGGGAAAAAGTCAGCAAATCATACTGCTGCTGCTGCTTCTGAGCTGTTGAAGGTGCACAGTATTAACTCAAGCCTCAAACAGACAGTTAGCGGTGTTTGAAGAGATTTTAGTGCCCAAATCAAACTTAAACATAAAAATATGAGGAGACAAATTGGATTTTGAAAATTATCCAATTTCCCAAAGAAAATTGCATCCTTATTTCCCCGTGATTTCGTTTACCTGAACACAAACAATTATGGTAATCAACAATTTTTGTGTAAAGCAGAGAGTGGGAGAGAGAGAGAGGATGCTTTTATCCAAAAAGGAGGATTGGGAAAAGTATCAAGGCCACGGGCTCGGGCTCGGAGACAAATAAAGCAAACAAAAACCCCCAACCCCAAACAAAAAACACACATGGCTCTGCCTTGAGAAGGCCTGAATTTAAAAAAAAAAAAATGAAATGGAAGAAATAAAAAAAAGACCAAAGCAAATGCAGAGTGGTTCAGTTCATGAATAAACTGACCTTACTATTGTATGATGGAGTCTTCAGGCAACAGAGTACAATACAAGCTATTACTAGATCCACTGGCACACATACACACAGACACGCACACAGGCCACATCCAGAATTACTGTATTGTGTTTTTATTTTAATCTGCAATGAAGACAAGATTATTTACACATGCACTCCATTCAAATGTGCAAGGAGTGTAACGATGAACAAAAGGGACGGGGTCACACTGTGAGAGCACAGACATCTTTCTCTGCGTGTGTGTGTAGGTAGGATGAATCTCCCCCTGAGCCAACAGGGGCTCAACACACACAGGGTAAACATCATTGGACTCAATCCCGGGTGAGTCGATATTGGGCTTGTCTGAGTGCAGGACTTTATTTTTCTCTCCCTCACTCTTGTTTTCGCAGTCTCTGACCTCAATTCCATAGGGGTCATTTGCTTATCAAAGGCAAGGACTGGAACTTGCAGGTCCTGAGTGGGCGCTCATTGTGACCAAGGAAATTCAATTAGGCAGCATCCCTACAGTGTGTGTGGGTGGGATTCATCAGTGGATATAGGAGGATTAGGGTTGGGTGACTCTACATCAGGGGAATGCACCATTTCAAGGGAGAGAGTTCACAATGGTTGATGGGAGGCACCACAGATGAACGCTTTTAAGAATGCACTGTCTGCACATCCCGGCAACCGGTCAAAGCCATACTCTAAGGGTTTTATTTCCTCCTGTGGTTCTTCTTTGTACCAAATGGCATCAGTGTCATCAACGGCACCACAAGTGTCCAAAGCTTCCTTTTACAAAACCAACAATGTGCTCTTCCGCCAGCCAATTTACCTCTCCTACATGAAAGAAGTCCAGACATCAAGCTAGGCTGGCAAAAAAGACAACTTTGGAGCTCACTAAACAGCCTGTCAAAATCAATCCAAAAGCACAGTCACCTACCAACCTATACAGTATTTACAGCTGCAACCCCATGTCACTGAACCAAGGGCACAACTGCCTTATCCAGTCTTCAAACTTCCATTATCATGTAAAGCAGCCCAGTGATGAGTGGGCCACATTAGGTGACGACGAGAGCTTAAAATGGCAGGTGGCGCCATAAGCGTGCCTCTCCTGACAAGGATAACGTGGCCTTCCGAATAAAGCATGATTCTATTAAAGAGCAGGACAGACGGGAACAGCTGGGGGAGGGGATAAGGAAGCGGGGAGCTTGGTTCACAAGGAATACACTAGGACCTTCCATTCAGGGATGTTGGTGAGGTTGCGACTCAAGTCAGTGGGACAGTGTTCTGGGTCAAGGCTCTGCCTCCGGTTATGACCAGCTTTTCAAGAGCTTCTTTTGATTGAGCTGTCCATTTTTCACAATGAATGCATGCTGCAAGGCCTCTGCCGATGCTCTGAATGTCGTTACAGATTATTCATGGCTGACAAACAGGCAAGCAGGTAGTGCTCCAATCAATCCGGCCAGGTTGAGTGCAATGCCACTCCAAGGAGACTCAGGTGGAAATCTGACAGCAGAGGGGGAAGAGTACAGGACGCAGGATGAAAGACAGGTAATATAATACAAATAATAATAATTGTTATCTGAAGGTTACCTTCATTTATGAGGATAATATTTCCGGATAACTACGGTAGTTTAATGATTTTGCAAGTCCACGGTTCAAGTCATAACATTTTTTTAAATTTTTTTGTTAAAAAAAACAAAAGAGAAAAAAAAAAGATTTTAGCAAATGATTGGATTACGAATAAAATAACCTCCATTACTTTGATGTACTTCCAGGTCACTCTTTATCTGAAGGACCTTTAAACACGATGGCTTTCATCAGACTGAAAAGCTTTAACCAAGGATTAACCACAGCTTCACATGGTTAATTAGCAAAGGCAACATGAGTGTATGGCTAATTAGTTACAAAGAAATTTCATGTATTTCACAACCTTCATTTACTAAAAGTGTTTTAATAGAGAACAGACTGACGTTTGGTTAAACTGTGAAGTTTTCTTAGCATGCTAGTAACTGAGCTACTGATGATGCAATATTTTCCTTTCTGTGTCATGGCTGTCACTTTTGACAGCCATATTTTGACTTGTCACAGAAGGTAAAGGATAGGAGGAATTAATGCCAGCAGTTACTGTAAGAGTCCAGGTGAGCCATGAAAGAGAAACATGTTTTAATCATTTGTATCTTGTTATTTTCAATCCAAACAAGCCAATAAAAAAGGCAGTGATCACTGCTGGCATCTCTCAGTTTTTATGACCACTATTCATTTTAAAGCTAATTTTTAAAAAGCCCAGCCCACGCAGCATGGATGGATTATCTCAGTTGTTCTCCTGACTGAAGTTTGGTAGGGTGACCATATTTTGATTTCCAAAAAAAGAGGACACTTGGCCCAGTCATGAAGAACTTTAATAATACCGTTTGCTTAAAGAAATTTTTAACATATTAAACGATGCCTTCTCTGTGCGGTTAACGAATGGTGAAATAAAAAAATGTCATATAGGCTTTTACAAGTCAACAAATGCAAAATAATAACTCTAAACCCTCTGAAATTAAATTATGGTAAAGAAATAAGGCCTCATCTGTATAAGAAAAATTACCAGTACCGGGGACAGTACGAGGGAAATTTCTTTTGCAGTCCGTCTGAAAGGCTGCACTTGCGCTTTGGCATCTTTTAAACCAGCGGTCTCCAACCTTTTTTGCGCCACGGACCGGTTTATGTCCGACAATATTTTCATGGACTGGCCTTTAAGGTGTCGCGGATAAATACAACAAAATAAAACTAGTACCGGTACCGAAAAAAAGAAAATTTATTCATAACACACGTGAAAAGACCCAGGAAAACAGAGTAAACGATAAAAACGATAACAAAATAACGCTGAAAACCGATAAAAACCCTGAAAACTATACATTTCACACCTGAGCCTCAACTCTCGGCCCGGTACCAAACGACTCACGGACCGGTACCGGTCCGAGGCCCGGGGGTTGGGGACCGCTGTTTTAAACATCATCAGGTGCGCTGCATCCCATCTGTGAGGCAGAACCACAGTCACATGCCGCAGGGGGATGACATCACACATACGGGTGCTCTTGGCCTCTGTAGGCCCATAGAAAAACCCGCACATTTTAATCAATCTCCAAAATCCCCCCGGACAGAACGTGAAAAGTAGGCATGTCTGGGGAAAAGAGGACAGTTGGTCACCCTAAAGTTTGGTCTGTTTACAGCAGCATCCTGCCATGTGATTACATTTGTCCCTAACCATCAGAAACCCTCACATTAACTTTTATCGAGTGGAAAAAAAGTTAGCGTTCATCCTCCAGCTTCACTGTGCTAATGTGTTTATAATATGCTAACCATAGCTGTGTAGCTAGCCACCACGTCGTAGCACATCATTATATACCAGCTAGCCCAACTTCAGTAACCCTACAAACGTCACTGCTGTTTAGTTTTTTGTCTTCATTTATGTTGAAAGTGTTAGCAGAGCTGTACATTTTATTTTTTTCAGAAATCCCTCAGTCAGAACATGGTATATTATGTTTGGGTGGAAACTAGCAAGCTAACTTCCTGTTAACTTCTAACTCAGTTGAATTATATAAATTCTGTTTTCGAGGATGCCTGGATGTTAAACTTAATTGTTACACCTGGTGGAGCAGCCACACTGACCATTTTATTAAATTTAGACAGTTTGTAACTCTCAGTGATGCCGCAGTGTTCGTTCGACGTTGGGACCTGAAGCAGAGCTTGGACCCGGAAACGGCTAATGATGTCAGACTTAAAGACTGGATAGCATGCACAAAAATAATAAGTGGAATGCAGCCATTCTTAATATACATGCTTTCTTTACTTATGTAGAGAGCTTAAGGGATGCCCGTCCCCCATTAAATTGAGGGACCATAATCATGTTGGAGTAGCCCGTTTATTACTGCTGTCTGCATAACATTTAAAGAATCATAAACTTCAACTAAACATGCTAAAAAAATAATAATAGAAAAAAGTGTTTACAAATATAACACAATTTTTCATGAAATGAATATCTGCAATTTCCTCCATCTCATTTTTCCCTTTTCAGACGATCCAATCAAACCTTTCAATAAAATGAAAACACCAGATTTAAATTCCCTTTCCACACAGTGATATTGACTTCAATCTGTAAATATAGTAGATAGATAAGAAAACAGTGTGATAATGGATTATTTCTTCAAGTTGCCATGTTCCCTCTTTTACCCCCATGTGCAAATCTCCTGCCAGAGAGGGAGGCAGGCACTGCTCCCTTTACAGAAATCAAAAACAGACTTTGAGTTTAAGTCATTAAATATATGAAAGTAACTGTGCTTTGTAACGTGTTTTACAGCATCACGGACCGCAAGCTCTAACTTGTGACTGATGCATTGAATGACAGCCAGGTTATGGCTGATCTTTTCACACAGAGCGTGGCTGCTTCTCTCCATCAGCCCGTCACAGCAGCTGTGCCATCCTCTGCAAAGCCAACAACCCTGTCCATAACATTTATTCACAGAATCGTGCATAGCAACACTTTTTAACTGTACAATGTCACAGACAGCAGCTCCAGTGCATAACTGCAGTTCATCAAGTTAAAATAAGAAGCTTCAGATCTCACCTTTGTGGGTAATTCTGATTTTGGTGATAAAGCTTTGATTATCACTTTTAAATGAATCCTTTTAATTTCTATTTAGTTAGTGGTAGTTTTCACGTTGAAACAGTTGCTTGGTTGCATGATGAAAAGTTGGATTGGCATGCAATCTATGCAGTGTCATCAACTGTCATGGGATCGGGAGTGCTGAAAGTGAAAGTTAATTTCTGATATTACTGTCGTTTGTTTTGTACATTGAGTCAAGGGGCATTGGAACAGTCCATCCACAAGGGGCATAGAAATAATTTAGCAGAGGAGGGTATAGAGGGGGAAATCATCGCACCCCGATTGCGCTACACCATTACAATTTGCCAAATCCCCTCAGTGTCCCATCACCTTTCCACTAGTAATGTAATAAAAGCTCAACAGCAGTAGCCTAACAGCAGGTCAGGTCCCTTACTATGACACCAGACTGCAGTTATTAGTATTGTGTATTCTGTCTGGTTACAAAACTATTACACCACTTAAGATAATTCTTCCTCATGTGTCCTTTTCCATTGTTAACTTGCAATCAAACACAATAAAAAATGATTACTTGGAATGCTAAGGCGAGACGGCTTAATTAGATTCAAACCAATTACTTTTTAAACAAAATTTCACATTTAAAAAAAAAAAAAAATCCAAAAAAGATCTGCAGAGCAGGCCACAGCACAATGGGAAGAAGATGACATTTTTGAGTGAAAATGATTTGAGCTCACCAGTAATGAATAATCATGTACACACTCTGTATTCCCCAGGAGAGCGAGATCTTCACAATGCAAGAAAAAAACCCCAAAAAATCCCAACGTCCACTGCCATATTCGTCAGTGACACACACACATTCACACACATTCTCACAAGAATGCAGAGTGTGGAATAAATGACGCTCAAGTTGTTTTTAGTTGCACAGGTGTTCACGGGTTTAGAACGTGATAATGATTTACAAAAACTTCAGAATAGCTCTTCTCTGCACCCGAGCAAAGACATCAAAAACCAGACATTAAAATCGAGTTTCCATTAATGTATTTCACATTTTTATCTGGTTGCTAGCTACCGTACAAAAGCCAGAACTGATTACATCAAATGGACATTAATTCAAAGCAATGGATTTTCCTATTTACACTGTCCCTCCATAATTAGTTTGCCTAACCTTTCTTAATCGTGTACACACACGCTGCACAGAGGCAGTGCCGTGATTTACCACCGTGCCCTTACCAAAGTGCCCTTTTTGTAATTACTCTCCATCCAATATCCTAACCCCGATGATTGGCAAGAGCAAAATGTTCCTGATGCCACAGTCTTCTGGCTGGGAGTGACTGGGACCTGCTCCTTTATCTCCCACATACACCTTGTCCTACTGCGAATGAGAACACGTCGGAGGTGAAGGCCCTGAGCACTTTGCTTCTGCTTCCATTACATTTTGCAGAGTGGGAGGATCTGATAGAAGCTTACCCACATGAAAGCCGTGATAATTTGCTCGGGCTAACATGTTTCTCTCCCCCTTGTCTGACATGGCCTTGGGCGCTGAAGTAAATAAGGAAAGCTGCTTCAGGTAAAGCCAGCCTAGCTCCCATCTGGTTGCTGAGTGCTCTGCGCCATACAAATTACATTAAGACTTCCTCCTCCCTCCTGACGATCTTTTGGTCCCTCTCGGGCCTTTGGCCAGCAGTGTTGTTTCAGTTAGAAGGCAAGAGTTTTTGGTAATCCAATGAAGGTGTGTAGGCGAATGTAAATACTGAGCACAACATCCAGCGTTCAGTAAACAGCCTGGGGAAAAGCAGAGGCTAAAAGTCTTTCTATCTAATTCCATTTCTTTCTACATTTTATTTTTCCTTGAAAGAACTACTAAGATTATAATTTGTATTAATATCAACTTATAGCTTTTGCAGATAATGACTCAGAATGTAGCTTCATTAAACATAAATATTATTTACAGTTCTATAAAAACTGCAAATGAAAATCTCTATGTGGAAGTCACATTTTACTGACACTCATGATCATCAGAAACAGACACAAAGTTACACACACCGTTTTTCTATAATTACTAGAGACAAAGATAACAGTCAGTCGTGTCTTTCACAGTTTCCTGTTTGTGAGCAAAACTCCTGTGGGAGTCCAAAAGTTTTAGAACACAAAGGGGAGAGCTGTCTGTATAAAAAGCTTATACACACACTCACCAACCACAGGAAGTACACCTTCCTAGTACTGGGTTGGACCCATTTTTGCCTTCAGTACTGCTGTAAGTCTTCACGGCATTGAACAAGGTGCTGGAAATGTTCCTCAGAGATTTTGGTCAATATTGACATGACAGCATTGCACAGCTGCTGCAGATTTATTGATTTAACATCCATGATGTGACTCTACTGTTCCACCACATCCCAAAGGTACTCTATTGGATTAAGATCTGGTGACTGTCAAGGCCATTTGAGCACAATGAACTCATTGTTTTGTTCAAAACCAGTTTGAGACTATTTGAGCTTTGTGACATGATGTGCTTTCCAGCTGGTAGCATTTATCAGAAATCAGTACTCACCAGGTCAGGCAACTTTTTCCAATTTTCCAATCTGTTTTCTAATTTTGATGAGCCTGTACAAATTGTAGCTTCAGTTTCCTGTTCTTAGCTTACAGGAGTGAGGCCTGATGTGGTCTTCTGCAGCTGTAGCCCATCTGCTTCAAGGTTTGAAGTGTTGTGTGCTCTTTTGCATCAGTTTCCATCAATTGCCTGATTGCTTTCAATCAGCTTGAAGCATTCATCCCTGCTCAATGGATATTTCCTCTTTTTTTAAGCCCTAGAGATGGTTTTGTAGCTCAACAGCCATTCTGTATAGCGTTCCTTCCTTATTCTGATCGGTTTGCCCATGTCTACATTCCTAAATGCATGGATGTAATGGATGGATTTGCATTCTCAGGCAAAAAAGACAAATTCAGGACTGAGAAATCTGACAGGAATTATAGGAAAAACTCCTAATAACAACAGTTGCAATTCCACTTAAAATTCACATTATATACTACAGATGTGGCATCAGACATTTAAACAGAACCAAATTATTAATTTACACATGACGGTTTCTCTTTAACTTTGTGCCAGTAATGGAGCCAAAAGCTGAATAATGACAGTTTTGGTGACATTAAAAAAAGGCTTTCAGGCAGGAAAATTCTCTGGTGAATACCAAGTAATTTATTCAGTAATTAAAAGTGGTTAATTATTTGGAAAAAAGAAGAAGGGAAAACAGCACTGAATGTGCAACATAATCCTTTAGAAACTGTAAATATTTTAGCAATGACATTTGATTAAAACCACAAACTCAATTCTGGTCCTGGCCAGATGTTCACATATGACAATCAGCTAAGTCGAGACAAAAGCCAGAGTGCACTGTGCTCTTAAGAAATTATACATTAACCATTTATTATTTTATCACATCTGGGATGAAATCCAGGAGTGAAGCACTGGGGAAAACACTGGAGAGTGAGTGTCAACATTGTGCCATGTTGGATATACATAACTGTCACAGAATCAATTTTGCCTCAAGACGTATGGTACAAATAATAGCCTCAACTCTTACTAACCTTTCTCCGTGTTACAAGAGCACCAGAGAACAGCAGCTGAAATAGGATGTGTGAGGGAGCCTCACAGCAATGAAAACAACAGGGGGTAAGGGTTCACCTTCTCTCAAGAGGAATGGGGAAGGAACTGAGAATGCAGAAAACAAAAGTCCACCAAAGGCCTTCTTCTTACGGTTCCTTCAGGGGTCTTCACAGCGGATCACCTGCCTCGATCTCAGTCACACCAACTCTGCATATCGTCCACTATATCCACGAATCCATGAGTTCTGGATTGGGGTCTTCAGTAGTCATAAAATATAATACAAAAAAATAAGAACAATCATATGCATCAAGATATACATCAGTCAATAGGGTTACAACGATGGGCCGTGTGACTTCAGGACAATTCTTGTCTCAGGTTGGAGGCAAATAGAGACAAAGAGACCAAAGGTGTAACCAGGGACTGGTATAGAGTAGGGCTGCCACAAACGATTATTTTGATAGTCGACTAATGCTGGGCTTACACTGTGCGATTTTTGGCCCATTTTGAGACGATTTTTGAGTCGTGCGACCGATTTGGCGATCGGCCCAATTTTGGCCTTCATCGTGCGTCGTGCAGTATACGTGGGTTAACGAGACGCGATTAACACCTCACGACCAGCTCCCGATCATCAATCGCTTGGTCGGGAGGATTTCAAACCTGTTTGAAATCCTCGCGACCGTCGTGAGGGTGTCACCGCAGTTTCTCACACTGCGCACGCGCAAACACAAATGTCAGCGAAAAAGACGGCTCAGCACGGCAGTGCAGCTTGTGATCTGGACACAAGCGATGGAGGTACAACTTATAGAACTATGGCAAGCTCATCCGAGCCTTTTCGATGTGGCCTCACAAAATTATCACGACCACAACAACCGTGAAAATAGTTGGATCTACATTGCTGCTCAATCACAGCTGCCTGGTCAATGTTTTTCATTAGCAATTTAGCAAAGTTGATGATGGTGGTGTGCGTGTCTGTGTGAGTGAAAGACAGAGAGAGAGAGAGCGAGCGACAGAATTTCTGTTATAACCTTCATTTTATGGACGCACAGTGTGAGCACTCGGGTCGCATCAGAGCATCGGGTCATATAGTGTGAGACCCTGCATCGTGACCTACGAACTTCTAACCCCTGCGAGTCAATCGTACAGTTTGAGCAGGAGCTGAATCGCGCGACTGAAAAAAAAATCGCAGTGTCTGCCCAGCTTAATCAGATCATGCATCCATCTGCTCTTATATAACTATCATTAGCTTACAGCTTTAAGTGTTTAAGGTATGTGCTAACTAAAAATAAAGACAAGATGATAGTTTATTAAATTTTAATGAAATTTGCAGATTGTTTCGGTGAAGTTTAATAAACTCCTTGCTATCTAAAATATAACGGGACACCGGAGTATTTTCTCGAGCGTCTCACACTTCTGATAATCAGTTGTCTGCTTGACGTTTATTCAGCTGTGTAAAAACTACAACTTTAATTTCAGCCAAACAGATTTACTCAGGAACAAATAAAATACTAAAAAGTTATCTAAGTGACTTATATATCATGTTTAACCTGAGTAGCGAAAGACAGCGGTGGGTTTGAAAACGATTTGCCGGGAGTCCGGTGCTCTCACGGGCTCTAGTGAGCCATGCCCCCAGCTAGCTATCGAGCTAGTGGGTAACAGATGTCTCCGAAAACGTCGGAGCTCTTTTTTGGTGTCTTGATAAACTGAGCAGATATTTGAGGTTTACACAGCTACATTCTCGCCTGAAAATATGTTAAACGTTTATTTTGTGACCCAGAAAGAATAATAAGAGTAATATTAAAACTAACTAGCTGCCGCCATTGTTGGAAACTGAGCTGCTCTATGTATTATGGGACAGAGCTACTTCTTCTTCGCGGTTTAATGGCAGCTGGCATCCTTGTACATGCACTGCTGCCATCTTCTGTTTCAGTCCGTTATTACACCCTTAAATCCTACTACTTATTCCTGCGTCTTTTGTGATCTTACAAAGCTTCAAACGACACGTCGACTATTAAATCAGTCGTCGACGATTTTGATAGTCGACGTAATCGTGACTAGTCGACTAATCGTGGCAGCCCTAGTACAGAGCTGTACAGACCTAAATACCAACCCTTCTGCTGCATTACAGCGTGTCCACCACCAGAAGCAGACTTCCACTGGTCTGCTCCACACCTAACCTATTTGAAATTTTATTTATTTAGGTTTTATGCACTTTTAAGAGTTCTTGGTGTTTTGCCCTTTTTTGTGGGGAAAAATGGGGAGGTGGTAAAAAAAAAAAAGTCTGAGCATATATTTCCTGTAGTGAGAGAAATGGAAGCTCCGACTTAAACCTGGAAACTGTTCACAGCCTCAGTGTGTAATCTGTTTAAATCCCCTCCAACTACCACAGCGGTCACATGATGCTGAGCTTACAAGGCTCTCATTCCAACACGAAGCGCGTTGTTGAGTCCACAATCAAGTATAATGCGACGCATGAGGGGATGAAGCGCTGCAGACCGAGCACGGACTGAGCCTTTAAATATTGATTTCTTTGTTCGAAACCAACTGCTTTAATTATTAATGCTGCGGATGCAAGAAAGAGAATTGTGGACTTTATAAATAACCTGACACTAAAAAAAAAAAAAAAAAAAACTGGGGTGAAAACACAGAGTGGACCTCCTGAGCCTTGTTTAATACCAGAGGTAGCAGATGTTATGAAGGTGGTGTTGGGATAATATGCAGACATGAAGCACAGATGCACAAAACAACCGAAGCGAACCAAATGTTAAGGAGGAAGTGATGGGCCGTCTTGCAAGACATTTTTTTCCTCCCCCCAATTTATGAACAAATAATTTAAATAATTCTCTAAATAATAAAGTAATTGGCTTTTGACTGCTCTTTAAATACACGTGGCTCCGAAATCTCTCGAAAGACGCAGGAAGAGAAAAACCATCTTCAGAAGAAAAAACGCTAAAACAACACAAATGAATTATTCATTTGAATCACATAAAATCCTCAAGATTGCTTCCTGATGGCTCCCAGACTGGGACGTCTGCTCCTGTTGTTGTCAGCATGCCTCATTGAACACCTGCTTCAATGCAAAGGTTTCCTCAGGTTCCTCAGACGCTCTTTTTCAGCATTCCCCTTTTTGTCCCGTGTCGTGTGGTCAGCACGCTGACCGCAAACACAGAGTCTAGAAGTGTTACACGTGGGCAGGAAAACGCTGACTGCAGACTCCAGTTTTTATTTCCCGAAACGCGAGGGAGAAAACGTTTGCCTGCTTGTTTTTCACTCTGTCACCCACCCGACCCAAAGTCCAACAGCCTCTATAAAAAGTACACAGGCGATGCACTGTAGGTTTACTTAATGCTTTGGAGTAAATAAATTCTTAAAGCACAATACACACTAGACAGATTTAGATGTCTTTGCTTGTAAAAGCACCATCCCACCTCCATTGAAATACCTATTTGTGACACTTTCTTTCTCTTCTCCCACTCATATTTTACGCAGCACTTCATGACAAAATTGAAGCTATTCTTCTTCCCCTCGCTGCACAAAACAGTCCTTTCACTACGGCACCACTATCCCATACCCGGGACACCCCGCAGCTTTTAGTTTAAAAAGGAGAAAAGCTGCGACTTGATGTTTGTTTGAGGACTGTGTAAAATACCTATAGTGAAAGTCTCCTCGGGGCCAAGCACACAAAGCATTAACTTCCCAGGCACCGAGTTCCTCTGCCTATCAAAAATCTCTGAGGACTATTTAGCTGTCAAGCTCCCTCACTACACCTGCAGCTCCACTATTTTTAAATGAATCTGAGCAAAGCAGATGTTGATTGACACTGCAAACTCCCACTCTGTCTCCCTCTGTCAGCATAACACTAGCTCTTTTCCTTTTCCAAAGGATGCAGAGGTAAGTTGAGAGATAAAATTACATTACAGTAGCAAAAATAAATATATAAATGCGAAGCTTTACTGCTGAACACCGAACCACCGGGTCACGGCTGGAGTTTACCAGCTCCTCTCTGTCCAGTTCTGAGGTACATTATGGAATCTAAGCACATTTGCAACTTTGGCCTCTATTTGCTTGGCACAGGGGAAGTGCGAGTGGTCTGGGTAATGCATGTGCTGCAGCATACAAAGCACATTTTATCCAGATGTCTTGGTTAGGGGCAGGGAAAGCTCAGAAGTAGTTAAGAAGGATCCAAGCCAATATTTCCATTTACCTCTCAGAACCTAGCTGCTTTCCACAAAGGTACTGAGAGCCTTTGAAAATGCATTTTAAATGCCTTTTCTTAAGCATTCAGAAAACTAAAATACTTAACACACACACCCAGACCAAGAGAAAATATCCAGCAGTGCATTTCCATTTCAAAATGAGGAACTGGCCACAACAAGAGATTTCTCTTTTAAAAATAACAAAAAACAAAACAAAAACTCCACGCACAAATGCGAGCTTGAAGGACTGTATTGATAACATGTCTATCTTTACCAGACGGCATAAATAAATAACTTTAACGGCTCTAAAAAGAACGAAACACTAAGACTGCTGAATGCATTCCAACTTCCACCAAGGGCACAGCTTTTGTGAGACTGACAAATGCAAAATTACTTTAGAGAAAGCATGGCGCTGAGCTGACGTGGGATATGTTTTGGTGGGAGGACAAAGGCTGTGCGTGTGGGAGATTGGAACAGTGGTGTTGTTGTTTGACAAATGGTAATTATCTTTTTTTTCCCCCACTTTTGTTCCACTAATTGCAGTTAATTTTGAAATTTATTATTCCTACATGTCAAGACCAACTTCAAAAGAAACAGACCCAACCAAATTTGAAACTTAAGAACCCCCCCCACCCCCAACTACTACTTACACAAAGTTGGAGAGTGCGGCCCCTGTATGATTTTATTGGTAGGATCAATCAGCACAGCTGGCTGGTTTTTAATTCAGCCTGCCACACTTTACTCCGACTGCTGCAAACACACTTGCAGTTGTCTCAAGGCCAGACAAACACAGGCTTCAATTAAATCCACTTTGACTCCCCTCTCACTCTGTGCTGTGTTGCTGTGCTTTGAGAAAGGTCTGCTTCCCTGCACATAAACACGTCCGCGCTTGCACTCGCTCAGGCTGACCTGCCTGAGAAGTCTAATAGAACACACTGGCAGATGTGTCACGGGAACAATTCACCTTGCCATCTGTTTTTCAGTGCTTCATTGCCAAATCCTTTCCCCTCCGTCCTGCAATCAAGGGCAGGATGAAATACAAGTCCCATTATGGGGAAGCAGCTAATAATGCATTATCAATTAGTCCCTTTGGCTACTGATCGATGCTTAGCAGGTGGTACAAGGCCATTTTGTTCATTTAGGACTATATTGTCCTCTTCCCCACTGATTCTCTTATTTCCTTCTGTTCATTAGATCCTGGCTCGCGGACCAATCAGGCTTTGCTTAAACTGCAACAGGACTGTTCTTCGATATTCTGCTAAAGATCACGTTTAATCACTTTTGTGTGGCCCCAGCACCACTGGGACACCTCTGTCCTGATTTCACCCGAATTTTGACAACGCTGAAATGACAGCCTGCTCGTTACCGCTTTCAAATAAATGCCATTTGTGTAAAAGGAGCTCGTCTCCTCTAAGGCATCCGTGATGTTGACCTATACAGATGTGAGAGAATAAAGAAAAGAAAATGTGTATTACACAGACATGGAGAGTGGGGGAGAGTGGGTGGGAGCTGGTGTTAGGGAGGCGATTGGCTGCTTTAATACCACAGATAAGTATTCAGGTATTAAAATAAAGGTTACAGATCATTTAGGCTTAGCCTAGCTTATCTCCCCCTCAGATCAGAAATTAAATATGTCATCACATCACAATCCAATGGAGTGAGTCAAAAAACACCAAACAAACCCCCCCAACATATTTTATACAAATGAATCCTCTCAGGTTTGCAGACATCAGGGCTAGCCCTGTATTGTCATAACATTATTAGTTATTTTCCAAAACTGGTAGATGGCTTTAAAAGATTTACCGACTACGTCATACGCGGTATTTAGACTTCAAAGGATTGACAGAGGACAAGAGCGGATGCTGATAAACCCTCTTAGGGATGGGCTATAGTCCCTTTCTAAAGGCCTTTTAAATGATTTGCGGTGTTATAAAAAGAGAATATTAGTTTATTAATATCGTGCGTATGACTCAACGATAAACTATTTCAAAAGGTACAAAGAAAGTGTTTGCTATTTTCTCCATCATGTTCTCTTTTCATTTTCAGGAGCCTTGTCGACATCCGGTTCAATCAACAAAGAAAATATAATCTCCCATCTTTATAAGGCGGTTGCAGAGGTTTATTGAAATAGGAATGTGAAATGCATGTATTTTCCACCTGAGAGGGTCTGCTGCTGGGTGACAACGCGGAGCGTGGATCAAAATCGTTTCCATCAATGCTGGCAGATGAAATGCAAACACAATCAAATCAGCCTGGCCCCATACAACAAGCCTCCGCTCAAATGCCAATCTCCCTTCTCCTCATCATGCATCTGATGAGAAATCATAGAGTGGGAGAATCTCCTAATCTATGCAAACACACTGTCAGCATTGATTTGTTCAGAGGGGATATGTCTTTATTAGGACTCGCCAGACGTCTCCTCTCGCCGACCTGGGAAAGACACAGAGCTGTCCGAGGCTTTGGAAGCAGTCACATCCATAACAATTGAGATAAGTTACTGAGGATAGGTAATGAGAACCCATAGACTTGAGGACGGATCGATACTGGACACTGAAACCAAGAGAGGAAGGACAAATTGTGACATCTCTTCTCTTTTCCATGTTCAAAGGAGTTTCTGAAAGCAACTCCGTGTACGTGTGTGTGTGTGTTATGAAACACAAAGGTGCGTGAGGAAGTCTAACTGTAACTAAACAGCACAGCGTCGGGCTGAGCGCTCCTTTTGTCTTTCCTGCTCTGAATCAGATTCAATAAGCAGACCTGTCTGATGAGGGCAGAGGTCACATCTCCCGTAGACAGTTATCCACATGTCATGTTTTCTACAGCCCGAGCCTGGATACTGAGCGGTCTGACTGAAACATGCCGGCACGTCAGACCTGGGTCAGTTATTAATTTAAACCCTTCCAGTTGCTTTGACGTTTGTCTGAGCGCTGGGACCGACCATGTTTGGAGTTTGCTGAAAATTAACTCTACTGCGCTGGGTCAGACCAGCTCGTGTCAGAAACAGCCACGTATCCCGTATTCCTTCCGCTGCTCCGTTCGGCTGCGTGAAGATGAAGGATTCATCGATCACTTCTTGGGCTCGCTTTGATCAGTTTTGTTTTCCCATTTGATATTCTTTAGGAACAACAGCATGACCAAAAGCGATTAGGACTGAGGGAATCCCTTGATGTTCACTCCGCGGTAATCACAGCAGACAACGGCAGGTTGCTTCAATGCTTTGAGTGCCTCGGTGAACAGACATGCTCAGAACAAGCAGTCTGCTTCAACTTAACTTATGTCACACAACCTGGTGCTCACTGTTTTGCCCGTATCCCACAAACGCAGGTCTGTAGTACTAGGATAGGTCTGCGGTATCAATATATGACAGAATCTAGTGATACCTTACAATGACATCAAGCGATGACAGTAAATCACAACTTGTTGTAGTCCAATATTGCAATATAGAGCTTACTTAATGATTTGAAACATTAGAAAAAGGTATAAAAAAAAAAAATGGTTGAGTCAAATTTACATGCTAGTGCACAGAATGTAATCATGTTGCTCCGTCCTGCTTGGCAAATAAGAATTGCTCTCCAGTTTAATAGATTTAGAGCTGTAACGCAAATTGTTTTTGGTGCAATCCAACCTTATCTCTTCTTTCTGCACGCGGCTTCACGTGCCTCAAACCTCCCACAGTTGCTCAAACTTTGGAAAATGTTATCTCTCTCTCCCCGTCTCTGCACGTTCAAATCGCTGCTGCAGAAAGCGGGCACCGTCTCTTCTAGCTTTTAATTTAATGTGCTAGTTTAAAATGCTCAGTTGCTATTGAGAAGATATTGTTTCAGATTTGACTTATTTGTATGGACTTAATGACACCATATAACAAACACTATTATTGCCTATCAACGTGTTATAACTCTATTATTAGTTATATATATATAGTCAATTATTTAAGTCTGCATGTCTTAGCCAGAGCATGCTGCAAAAAGGTTTCAGTAAGGCTCTGAGTGAAACTCCAATAATAAGTAAGGTTAAGTTTTAACTCTAATTTCACCCTAAAAAGTTTCATTGCCGATTAAAACATTTTCCAAAATACTCAAACGGGCTCAGAAACATTTGGGGGTGGGGGGTGGAGGGTGGAGGTGTTTTTCTTGGTTAATGAATAATAAATTTTTCACACTTTTGCTGACAAACAGCTTAATTATTACCTTTCATTTATTTTTGTACCAATATCACTGGTGGTGGTTTTTCAGGCAGGCAAGTGCTGGAGATTAACGAAAGGTTGTTCAGTGAAAGAAAAAGGCGGGAAAAAGCCGGCAAAGCCAAACTAGGAAAAATAATTACCAAATGGAGAATCAAAGGTGTGGAGGAAAATGTGGAGGGAAGGCTCAGAGATGGATGTGCGGTAATAATGAAACACAGGTAAACTAGAGGGGACGATAAAGCAGCAAGAAATGCAGTAATCCTTCAAAATATAACAGGAAGAGTTGCTGACCACACAAACTCACACCGACACACATATTTTTTTTCTCCGCTGATGTGAGAGAATGACATCTTTAACAACTGACATATCAGCGGACGATCTCCTCACTCTTATTTTCAGCCGCTTGAGCCTCCGTTCCCTTTATGACCAGAATCTCCAGCAGGTAAAGAACTGCTTCACATAAACTACTCAGATCTCACCGAGCCTGCACAGTACAGCAACCAGCTTCTACCAGCTGCAGTCCAAGAGGACTCGCTGGAGAGGCAGCTGATTAAAATGTTCAATTACAGCTCATGATATAAAATGATATGAAACGTTTGCAGAGGAGACCCTTAGAAGCCTGCATGCTTTTTGAGTGTGTACACAGGTGCACACGTGTGCAACCAGGACACAACACTGATGCTAACAAAATAAATACATCAAAGAGTCCAAATCGGTGGTCAACACTGTGCATGCTGTCAAAGTATACAAGGGAGGCACGAAAACAGGAGAAAAGAATGGAGAAAAATCGACGGACAGTGCAGACCACGACAGCGGGCCTGCTGCTTCTTTCACAATCAAAACTTCAAACTGCATGTGTGCCTCATTGTTGAACAGCCACTTATCCATCAAAGACTGGAAGAAAAATCCCGTCTGAATAGAGGACAATAAGCAATAAATCTGCACAACATCTCCGACAGTGACTCTTGATTTTGATGTGTTTGTGTGCAATTTCTATTAATTTATTGTTGCAATTAAGAGCATCCTTTTCATTTGCATAAGAAAAGAAAGGAGGACCCTTGACAAGAATGCTAATCAGCTTAAACAGAGGCTGATAACTCAGGAGCTTTCTGACAGCTTTTGGCTGATCATGTGACCATTTACATCTCTGGCCTTCTTAATAGCAAAAGCACTGGGTGCAAAACACGGGCAGGAGAAACTGCAATCACGCAGAAAAATGGTCACAATTTCTCTAGTAGAAATGTGTTATTTTGACAAGGTGATTTTTCCCCACTGCTCCACCAGGTATAAATTGTCAATCAATTTTTTTCAAGTTGGATACAAGTCCAAACTCCTCATTCCTCCCACCTTAAGGCAGGATGTTGATATCGGGCAGCTTCTGGTGTGACAGAAGTCCTGGTTGCTTGGCAACAGGTACGAGTTTAGAGTCCGGTGTGAGTGTGACATCCAGGGTAAGAACAACCTGACAAGCCTGTGCTACATACACACACACACGCACGCACGCTTTACCACTGTTTGATGTGTGCACCTTACACATTTCTTGCAAGAAGTGGGATTAGACGGAGCCATCAGTAAACTCCTCGGGGCAGTGCTGACATTAAACAGCACAAGTGTTTGAGAGATCGATGCAGGTACCTTGGAGCAGCCTTACCTCTGGACAACCACGCGTCCTTCATAACTGCACAGCTCCACATATGAAACATCCCTCATCAAAGGCAGCGGGACTGCAGACTGATATTCGGAGCTGCGAGGAAGCCTTGGAACTTCACAGGGTTTCTAAAGACCGAGACCCTCGCTCGCTGCGGGGGGTCTGTGGCACCCAGCACGACGGATTTGTTTCATAGACAAATAAATGCCAACTATAACGGCTCATAACGACATGGCAAATGGTCCATCATCATTAAACGTTGGCAGAGCAACATCGCATTAGTAATGTTGTTCCCCATAAAGTCAGCAGTTTATGGGGCACGTCATGTTCTTTTTAGCTATTGACAAAACTATTCATATCCCGCAGATCGAAGTTAAGGAGCAGCCTCCACAACGTCACCCTGTGCTCGCTGCATATCAGCGACTGTACATCATCCAGTCAGTGTGTCTATTTAAATAAACAGGTCACTCTCAACTTAAGACGCACTGTTCAAAACGGATCTGAGATCAAGTGTGTTTTTCTAGCTCTTATAAAAGTGGACGGGGGGGAGAAAGAACAGCCATTATAAATTGGAAGGGAGAAACAGGAGCAGATATTGTGTAAAAACAGTGATAACACATTTTCTGACAACCCATCTAGTCAGACACTGAGTTAAAATAAGCTAAAGAGATATCACTATCAGACGTCTGAGAGGGCTGGCAGGCGGGGGTTTCAGACGGTCTGAAATGCAGTGTGGACAGACCATAAATTAAACAAAGAAACTCAAGGTTATACAGGTAACCAGGAACATTGCTTACATGAATACTTATTTTAATTATGTTGTTTAAAGACGCTGGCCCAGTGGCTTTACAAAAGAATAACAAGTTAAATTAACTGATGATTTGTAATTGGCCGATTGTCTGAGCGCATAGGGCTGTTTGTCCAGCTGGGCTAAACTCCAGCCCCACGTCAACCTCACTCGAAAAGCATTTAGTGGGGTGGACGGATGAATGGAAGGATAGCGACAAAAGACGTGATAACCAGAGAGTGTAACACTTGTGTTAACGGCTTGAACAAGCCAGAATTTCAAAGTGATCAAAAGCTAGAGGCCACTTTAAAAGTTTCTAGAGCGCTCGTGTTAATTTCAATTTCAGTCGCAATTTTCGTGTAATTATTCTAATTAATTATCTCTTCTTCTGCCAGCTGCACTGCTGCCACACTTTTCCTTTTTCTACTTTCTTTTGTCACGAGCACGTGTGCCGGTAAGGAGCTGCAAAGAAACCAGTGCACACGTGAGAGAAATCTGCAGCCAGGTTTCTCTGATATTTTCATTTTCAATAATAATGTTTTTAAAAGGAGATTATTGGACAGTTATTGGCTGCGACATTATGAAGTTTGTTTACAGAATAGCAGTAAAACCGCTGCACGTCACGGCTTGCTAAGTGTTTGCATTCACCCGTGGCTAGTAGATGTTGACCATTTATTTGACAAACTAAAAAAAAAGCACTTCCATTCGTATCACTCCGATTAACAACTGTACCAAACTGTGAGAGCAGAGCTGTTAACACAAGAAGGGAAATCAAATTTTATCGCTGTTGACTCGCAGAGAATTTCTTCCTAATGATGCAAATCACACAAGCGCTCCCTTGTGTGCTCATGTTTTCTCCCTCCCATTTTCAGCAAAGAACTACAATCAACTTTTCATACTTTTTGTTTTGTTGCCATTATTTAAAGACCCTGATGCCAAAAAGAAAAAAACAGAAGAAGCCAGAACAGCCCGCCATCGACAGACGGCGTGTGAGTGACAGCGAGGTTGTGAGACACGACAGGAAGAGCTATAAACAAGCTGTGTACCTGGGAGAATTTGAAGTTTAAAATCACCAAACATTTCTCAAAGATGCTCATGTTAGAAGAGATCATTAGAAAACAAAAACAGGAGATTTGTTTTATTAAGAAAAAAAGAAAAGAGCAGAACGGGAAGGGACAAGCCTGCACGTACACCAATCAAAGCCTCGTTGTGGGAAAATTTTGGAGACTAGATCAGACGTCCTCACCTACCGAAGTTTCAGGCTGAATTGATATCTAGACAGTTAAAGTTAGATAAGCATGCCTTTTTTTGTGCCTACATTTGCCGAGGTGCTGAATGTTAATTCCGAACCCTGTAGCCCAGATGGATAAAATGTTAAAACTGTGAGCTCTTCATCTTAAAACAAAGCGGCAGTGTTTGCATATGAATTAATATATTTCTGATTAAATTTCTCTTCAGAGTTTCCTGAATTCCCTTTGTGTCTGTGTGAAGAAGCCGACTGATGTGCCTATCTTTTCATGCATCTCTCAGTTGTTGCACTTCATCTGCTTTTCAAACATGGCTTTGCTATGTACAGCCAGCCACAAGTGCATGTGTGCACGTGTACCCCCCCCCAACCACCCACTCACCCCCAGAAAAACCTGTCACGGCCACGTTTCTCATTCCCAATCAGTTGTCAGGCTGTAAATGAGTGGTTTGAATTTTGCAGATCGCTGCTGAATCACACCACATCAGTGTCATACATGTTTATGACACTGATGGTGGAGGCGGGGGACTGCAGCACAACGGAGAGAAAAACAAACAGGTCTCCAAGGTGATCGAGAAGATTTCTGAGACTGAAACCAATGTGCTTATTATGAGACTGGCAGGCTAAATAGGCTGGAGGATGAGCCAAGAGCCCGATGGAGCACAGTAATCACTGGCAAATTGCAAATCCAGGTTTCAGCACACAAACACTTTACATAATGATTCTATGAAGTTGCACATGTCATACATCTGTAGCAGACAAAATGCAAAAAAAGAAAAGAAAAGAAAACTGGCTCATATCTGGGTTGAAACACTGCACAGAAGGAGTCCAAATAGAGGCATAATTCAGTGAAAATTGGTTATCTATGTGGTTCACAGATTTTGCGTCTGGTGTACCTGTTGCTGGGTCAACAGTCCGTTCAATCAAGTGGTCATCTTGGTGAACCCACTCGCCGTTGCACTTGAAGTAGATCTGCGTGGCCGGAGTGGAGCGGCAGGTCAGAGTCACCGGCTTGTTCTTTACGATGTACTCGTCCTCCGGCTCTACCAGGAAGTGAGGTAACAGGTCCGAGAAGGCGGCGGGAAGCGTCGCCGTGGCAGCGTGCTCAGAACCTTGGAGGATAAAGAGGAGGAGGAAAAAGATATTCAGAGAGATGTCAAATAAAAGTGAAAAAGAAAAGCTTTCTAAGTATTTCAAGTTGTCATGAAAGCAGGAGCTGAACCTTGTCGTACTTCGTTGTTGTGACTGCTTGACTGGTGAGCGAAAACGCAAGAAAATATCTAATGCAGGGATTGGGAGTCCTTGGTGAATTTGAGCTCATACATATGCACACGAGCGAGGCAGAAGAAGACAGAGAGAGACAGATGGACAAAGAGCAAAAAAAGTGAGATGGAGCTGCGTGGAGCAGAGTTGGCAGTGACGGAGATCGGCCTCGCGTACTCTTGGCTGGGTCGCCGGGATAGCAAAGTCCATGTCTTTACTCCAGCTCTTAATCACAGCCCTTTAACATCACCACTGATGGACCAGCAGCCATAAATCCCCATCTCAACGACTAGGCCACTTCACACTGTGTTATATGGTTCTTCAACCGGGACTCTAACTCTACCCACATTAAACACGACAGGGCACGAGGCAGGGAAGGTTGATGACTGACAGCTAAACAGCCTGTTAACTTAAAATCACTTCCTATATCCAATAGATGTCTTTTTATTCCTTTAAAATCTCACATGACATATAAATGACATGTAAAGGAAGGAGGCGGGAGGGGGAGAGAAACACCTCGGAGATAGGGAGCTGTCCTTGCTCGGATGATGCCACAATTTACGGCAGACTTCTTGCTGAAAAATGTGCTATCCAAATGCTGAGTGACACAAAAGAGCCTGCAGCGCACACATCCTTCCTCCATGAACACACTTTCTCGCTCTCTCTAAACATATTAGCCTTGCGCGAGAGATAGCGAGAGGACACAGAACGGAGTAGAAAGAGGGAAATAACCTCTTTACACCACCGACACTCAAGGGAGACCGGTAAATCCCAAAATAAAACCCCTCTAAAAGGAGTGCGATATTAATTTACTGCCCTGAATCCAATATGGCTGACAAACCAGGAATTAACAACCTTCTCCATCACTCCCTGTGCGGAGGGAGAGGACGGCAGTCCACATCTCACACAATGAAAACGCCAGCACTCGTGCTGACCTCTCTCCCCCCCCCCCACTCCTGTCGTCCTCCCTCGCCCGGCCTTTGTTCATCCTTACAGCTTGCCGATGCCCGGGTCAGGGATAATATTACATTGCATCATAAATACCAATCTTCAGATGAAGACATTATCTGTCAGTTCCTCCCCCACTACACATTATATTATTGTCTCTCTTTCTTCTCCCTTTCTTTCCCTTGTACCCCTGTGTGCTGAGTTGCTAATTTATCAGGATGAGATACAGTGAGGCGCGGCGCTGCTGCTGTCACTGAACCCCATTAATGTTGCGTGTACATGTTTAACTCTTAATGAAAACTAAATGTTCTGTGTCCAATGAACGACATACATCACTTGCTGACACGTTGCCATTTTCCCCGTTTTCCTCATTTTCCGAACACATTTTCTTATTGCATGGATTTGCAGAGGAAAAAAAAAAAAAGACAGCTTTCTATTCGAGCGCCTGACATTACTGACTGCGCATGCGAGTGTACGTTTAGGCCACAGTTCATCTTGAATGGAGAATATAATTGCTTTAAAGGAGAGCCAAAAACTTTGCTAATAAACAGCGTGGGCCTGGCAGGTCAGGCTGTTTGAAAATGTGTTGTTCCTAATGATGGCCAGTTCTTCAAGTGGGCCTGATTCCAGCTTTGTGACTACGGCCATTAGCCGGCTGGGCTGACCCCCCTGTACTCCCTGCAGACTGAGGACGACAGCTCACTAAAACAGTAGGCGAGACTCACCTCGCACCTGCCAGGTTAATCATCTCATAGAGGACAGATGATGTTGAAACAGAGTGAAACCGAAGCCACCCGAGAAGGCTGACAAGTTGTGAAATGACTCGACGAACTACCGATGTTAACTCTCCACCGACTTCCCATTTGCAAGGGGTCACATTCAGAGCGAACTCTCAACTTTTGATGATGTTGCCAATTTGTGTTTTTGAGTGTGTCACAAGGGGTGCAAGGGAGGGCGGTTAGCCTTCCGTTTTAGTGCATGTGCTTTAGGTTAATGAGGTTAAACACGTAATTTCTTTTGAGAAGCAAATTGTCATTTTACGGAAGAGAATTCAAGTCACGCACCGCTTTATGTCAAACCCATAATGGAGGGCTGATGCGTAGTAAATTGGCTTAGATTATTGTCACGACACAACATACTTCAAAGTCAACGTGCACACGCGCTTGCTCGCTCGCACACATAGGGAGTATCAGCCACTTAACTGACTTCTTGCGGGTCAGTGCACAAATCAAGACGTACAGCCCTGCATTATATTCCGCTGAGTGTGATTGGCTCGGGCCGCTGTTAATTGTGAAATGCATCCGAGCCCATTGCCAGATTATTCTGTACGCGCGCAAACAACAAACAGTGGACGCTAAACGTCTCCCTTGTTGATCATACAGCCATGACACTGTTTTAATTGCTACAATATAGTGAATGAGTTCCTGGGGCCAGGCCGCTGTTTGGACTCCTGCAGATTTTCCTGTAAAGAAACCGGGATTCTTTCTTCTTCTTCTTTTTTTAAAATTCTTGTCGTTTTTAAAAGAAACACGCCAAGTTTTGCCCTGATATTTGTCTGCAGCTGCTTTTCTCTTGAGAGACAATTCAGAACACACAACCTCAAATGCACACACACAACAACAAGGGTGCACCAGCTGTCAGTGTGCTGAGCCATGATGTCCAGGGCAGATTTCTTGCTTCACACAGACCCCATGACTCATCTGTCCTGCTGACCACATCAACTCCCAAGTCAGGGGCTGATAAGATGATAAAGTTGTTATGATGCCGTCAGAAAAAAACACTTATAACATATAAATGTTAAAATCTAAAAAATGAAATGATAATAACAACAATTATATTCCTGTAACGACTGCAACTATATATGCTTGTTTTATATTATCACATAGGATTAGATTTTGCAGCTTTGATGGTAACACAAGACCGTTACAATCTTCAATACTTCATAATGATTTCTACTCTAGTGTCATTTACTTTGCAGGAGCAGGCTTCTTTTCCCCCTCGTATACACAGAAAGCTCACGTCTCTTTTCTAAACAAAACCCAACATACTGTAGATGTGCTCCGCTTTTTAAATTTTGCTTCCATCTACATGAAAAGCAGAAAGCGACACAGTACAGCGATGTCAGCCGGCGAAAAAAAACAAAACAAAACAAAACAAAAAAAGGGAAAAGAAAAACGTAGCTGGAGAGGAAATAACCCTCTTTTGTGTTTCTCCCTCACAGCACCAACACATCATATGCCCTTTGGAGCCAATTACATTTTTTTTCTCCCAACATCATGTCCCTGAAGTAAAGCATCATTGAGCAATCACTGGGCATAATTTACATCAGTGTGATAAACAGCAGCTATAACAAGTGTTTTATGACACCATCAGTGCCTTACGATGTCCTCTGAAATTAATTCAATTAAAATTACAATCCAGAATATTATGCAATTTCTTGTTTGGCTATTAACAGCAAAGCTAAGATCAAATGTGTCTCGACCGCTTTGTTGGTTGATGTTTTCCGTCCGAGTGCCTGGGTTTGTATGAGTGGGTTTCCGGACTCTCTTAAACAACTGAGTGTCTTTATTCAGTGATCGCTCTAAACGTAACGTATGTACATAATGGTTCTGGGAAGAGAAGCGCTGATCAGGTCGAGTTAGAAATGCTATCTATATGCCCGTGACGGCATTTACATCGAGAGTGAAAAATGCAGGAAAACGAAGGGATGAGTGCGGTGATAGGGGGGTGGAGGAAAAAAAGCTTCCTCCACCATCATATATAATCTGCTGCACGGCTGACTGATGTATGTTTGTCCCCAGATGAGAAATATTTACTTCAGAGTACATTTTTCAATGAGACAAACACGCTTCAACAAGCACTCGAACCACAAACACAGGCACATTTGGTATCAGGAGCATGCGTGCTCCCCGTATACTGTACACTTACATGCCATCCTGGAGCCGAGACACATATATGAACCCCCAAAAAAGTGCATGTATGCAAAAAAAAAGAAAAGAAAAAAGAAAAAAAAAAAGACCACAACAATGCAAAAGAGCAGACGAAAACAAAAAAAAAAAGCTGCTCACGAACAGCTTTGTCTTTCAATCAATGAGAGGTGCAGAATTATGCATGCAAAAAACCAGAAATGCTAAAAAGCAAAATCACACTATGCAATATCCCTGGTCATTAAGGTCGGTCTGCAAAACAATCAATTACTGTCAGCAGATATCCACCAGTATAGAAACTGCTTTCATGCATTAAATAAACATGTACTAGCACCGGCACCTACTGCAACCCAAACTTGCATCAGCACCAGTTATAGGAGGATGCAGATGCTTTAAAACTATATTAATAAATAAGAGTATGAAGGACAGAAGGAGAATATGAGCCTCGAGGAGGATGAATATGTAAATTGTCCTCACGCATGCCACGTATGACGTTATTACAACCCCCCACCCCCACCCTTAATTGAATACAAAATTGGATGCTAAGCATATAGCGGTGATGCGGGCCCTTGCACATGTGTTTGCATATATTCATCCTAGATACTAATAACGTGCTGCCCACAGTGCTCCCGAAGAGAACATTTCCATAATAGATGCGCTTCTGAAGCTTCAATCTCATCGTCAACTTTGAGAAGTGCCTTCAAAAGCCGGAGACATAAATCATCATTACTCAAAAAACAGGCGTCTCTTTGTTTATGTGATTAAATGCTTTTGCTTGTTTTGTCATTAAACAGTTTGTCAGTAGAAGGAAAGGGAGGAGGAAGAAAAAACAAGTGTGGAGCTGTTGTGTAAATATAGTGCACAACAACACCATTAATGAGCCTTACACCTTTGAACAGGAGCCTACACATTTACTTATTCCGCTTTGTTGATTCCTATTTATCAATTTTCCTTGTCATTGTTCCTTGAAGTAACACCTCGGGGGGGGTTGTGGCGGTGGCGGCGATGGTGGCGGTGGATCTAGGCAGGGAAGCAACTCTGTGCCGTCTAGCACCGACACCCCGCGTCAGCCCCCCACCTCCCCTCGCTTCAGCTCACCTTTCAAGGAGACGCCGTCATGAAAGGCGCATTTGCCTCGAAACCTGAGAGACCATTTTAAGTTTTCTG
Source organism: Simochromis diagramma (assembly GCF_900408965.1). Lineage (NCBI taxonomy): Eukaryota > Metazoa > Chordata > Actinopteri > Cichliformes > Cichlidae > Simochromis > Simochromis diagramma. The sequence continues at coordinate 6,837,696 of NW_024387477.1, forward strand.
TCAGGCTAAAAGAGCTGACATTTTGAGAGCGCAGCGTAAGTGAGAGCACGCTGGAAGTTGAGCGACTTGATGCGAGGATTTCTTGTCCTTGCAAATGTGCAGTTTGTGCAAAAGGTGTGTGAATAAATGGCTGAAAGTGATGCTTAAAAAGGAGCAGCACAGCTGGGAGCTGGAAATCTGCGCGCAGAGAGAGTTTGGGATTTTAAACAGGCCCGTGGTGATTCCGAAATCACATTCTTATTGTCGCAAGTGCCGTTGGCGGAGCGGACTGAGGGTCTCCAATTTAGACGAAAACATGCATATTCATTGCTCGAGTGCCACAGCTGATGCTTTGTGGCCATTCATTTCCAGATGTTTCTGCACACAATGCAAACAGTCTTTGGGCTGAATCGGCCTCTCACACAGTCACTTCTTATATCAGTGGTTTCATTGCTGGCTGTAACTTCCCAGTAAGATTATTTAGCGACTGCACTTACTTGGGTGTGCTACTCATGTGTGTATGCGATCCTCTTTGATTACAAATTCGAGTACACAGGAAATTAAGCACGAGAGCACTTGGCCATTTTGTAGGAAAATGAGTAAATAAATAAACTTCTGATCATTACCTTATATTAAGGCCTTTGTTTTTACTGAAAAATATGTAATTCAAAAGCAGAGCATTGCAAATATCAAGTTGCCTCATTACTGTGAGTAGAAATGTGCTCTTCTTGGAGCATTTATGTCGAAAAATTACTTGAGCTCCCACGAAACAGCATAAAAGGCAGGGGAAAAAAAAAATCATCATTCAGAAGCATCTAACTGCTTTTCAGTGTTTGGAGTAAAAAGGTCACTTCAACCAAGCAAAACATACAACTGAGAAAACAATGAAAGGCCAAAGATCAAGTACTTTAAAAAGAAAATGAAAAGAAACTACTGAATATTTTTGGAAAATTCAAAAACTAAAAAGCTGAGTGAGGAAAAACGGTTTTTATTGCTCTCCTGTAAAAGTCTTCACAAACACGAGACACGCTTGACAGATTTGGCTCATTTTAGAGGAACATCCAAAACGCCTTGCTGTAGCAAGACTCGCAATGTAAAATGCCTCCCGATTCTTCAAAGCTTCACCTGTTTGGCACTTCGGTGCATGATGTTTCTCAAAAGAGCCACGGAGATTTAAACACATTTGACTTAATAACTGCACACAATCCTCAAAGGAAGTAAAGACATCCACCGCTGGCAGGAGGAGCAGAGCCAGTCGCAGTCTTTGCCATGCGAGGCACGCACTCGCTTGCGGATTTGTCGTCCCCTTGCGCTTAGCCGGAAACGAGGTTATCCAGAAGCAAGTTGATTATAGGACTCGGAGCAGGCATTGGGAGAAACGGAAACGCAGACGGAGAAGTAAAGGAGGCCTTAAATCTTTGAAATGGAAGTTAGGAAATAATGAGAGGGAGGAAGAAGAAAAAGACAAAAGACAATTTAGATTACCAAATTAATCCTTTAATTACCAGGTATGCCTACAGCTAAAATGGTTTCACACACTGAATTTTACAAGGGCAGAACAATCAGGAAAGTGAGCCAGAGTGCCATAATTATCCCAAACTATAAACTTAAGAATAAAAAAATAAATACAGAATGGCGACATCGACTACTGGAGGACAAAACTAAATAAAGTGTATTAGCACCCAGCTTCAAACCCTGCTGAGTTGATGGAACATAATTCTTCCATCAGCATTCAGTCTCATTATAGCATTAATTCATGATCCTTTTGTGCCGATCAGAATAGAAATGTTTCATGAAAAGATACGAGCAATATTCTATTGCGCTAACCTATCCTTCTAAGGCAACAAGACCCCCTAAAAATACTAGAAAAATGCTCCCCTCACTTTAACAGTCAAAAGTTTTTGTTTGTTTATTAGTGATTTATACATACGCTTGGCTAGGATGCTGGAAAAATGGCACTAACTGCTATAATGTAATATGTTTCAATGCTCATACTGCAAATGCCTTTTTACAACTAGATGGAAATGTGCTCTCTTTCCGCTGCCCTTGCACCAGTCCTCACAGAAAACACACAGAAAAATCACTTTAGTGTCTGTCCAAAAAACCATGTTGGCAACGCAACAAACCAAACACAGAGCGTACACTTGCTGATGTCTGCAGAAGCTCCTTAAAGTTTTTCCAAGGGTTTTTCGACACAAACTATATTAAACGCACCCTTGTGACACTTACCAACCACCTTAACCCGCCTATTCATTTCTCTTCCTCCTCCTCATCTCATCATTTACCACCTTCCCAGTAAAGATCCTGTTAGAAACAAATAGAGGGTGACTTCTATCTAATTACCGTGACGGAGCTCGGAGGCTCCTCGGCATTAGACAGAAAATTAGAACACAACACGAAGATATGATCAATAACGAGGCTAAGACAAACCATCACCTGTTCAACTTTAATAACCTTAACACAATGGCAGAGCCAGCTTTCCAATTTGCCATGCCACCAGCACTTGTAGAGGTGACACACTATGCTACTGGATCTGCTAATGACTCACCATTAGGGTGGAGGAAGCACATGCTCAGTGTTTAGACTGTATTTTTGGCAGTACGGGACAGGGTATGCATGTGCACACAGTAGAGGAGTACCCAGACTTTCTTAAACTAAACATTAAAGAAAGAATTCTAAAATAAATACCTGATTGCACATTTTGATCTGCTCTGCATCCTTGGTGAGTTCAGCATAATGAGTAGGGACACATGAAACCGCAATGTTATATACAAATCTCTGTAAAAAGCAGTTGTAGGATGTAGTCAAAGACAGGGTAGCAGGAGTCACTGAGACTGCAGGACAGACAGCTGAGTGACATCAAGGACAACAGTGACTTGGTGAGTATGCCACTACAAATGGGGAGTTTATCTCCCGGATCCAGTCTAGCCAGCAAGAAAGCATTGAATCACAGTTAACACTGTTCACATATGGCAGCGGTTCTCAAACTGTGGCAGCAGGTGATGTGTGGATGTCTAGGGGAAAGTGCCTGCAGTGAAACTAAGTTGAAAGAGTTGGCTGATGGTGTGTAGTAGAAATTCAACTTTCATTTTTAATTAGTAATGAGTGATAAAAAAAAATGTGAGGAAATGGTCATAAAGAGAAAAAGCTTAAGAATCAGAGACATGAGAATGAATGACCTGGCCTAAAGTGAAGATCTAAAGTAGGTGATCAGCAGTGTGGAGCTGATATTGGTCTCAAGTCATACCATTGGCCTGATTCTTTCTTTGCATGCGCAAATGGCTAACAGGAATTCAAAGGAACAATATACTTAAATAATAAAGAATGTTTCCATAGTGTAGCGGTTTACACATTTACCTAACAAGTGAAAGATTCACAGTTTTATCCTGGGAAGAGATGAATCCCTTTGGGTTTGCGTTAGGAAAGGCAATAGTGCAGAAAGATCAGCCAAATCAAACAGGCTACGCTGTTTGATTCGCTGTGGTCGCTGTGGCGACCCCTTGTGAACAAGAATAATCCCAAGTGCCGATGGCCAGAGGACTGCTGGTCTTGCAGTGTCTTCTGAACACCATTATATCTGAACAAATTTTCATGGTAGTCTGTCCAATAATTGTTATGAGATTTCATTTTGCACCAAAGTGGTGGACAGACAGCAACTGCTATCCTTTTTAGCCATGCCTCCAGCGTGGCTGTTCACCCCCGATCCCTCACTTGAAGAGCCAATAAACACAGATACATGAGGAAAGTCAAAGAGGAACATCAAATGCCAACTCCCAGCTTCTATAATCCATGACTATGACGAGATTAACGAATGTTCTAACTGGCAAGAAATGCAGACATGTGGCAGAGGCACCGTCAAAAAAAACCCCAAACACATTTACTACAATGTCACATGTTCACAAGCAGCAGAGACTCAAATCCAGAGGATCTGGACCTGAAAGAGAAATATAACTGGGAATTATGTAGATAAGTGTGAACCTGTATAGAAATGAAAGGCAGAGCTGGTTATCTGATATGACTTTCTCCCCCAAAGCAAACCAAAGCGCATCTGAACTGTACGCGTGTTTAGGGTATCAGTCGAAGGCAGCGGCGGCGTGCAGAGTGGGGAAACTCATTTCAACCTGAACAGCTTTCTGATTATTCTCTAAGTTTTTTTCCCTCCTTCCTCTCCGGCAGCTCCTTCCAGTCCCCCTGGCATGACAACCAAAAGCAAAGACACACTGGCGGCTGTGACTTAGCAATGCATGAATACAAATCTGTTTTGGAAGAAGTACCGCTTTCATTACTCAGAACACACCGTCTATTCCATTTCAGGTTAATCTACCTAAGAAAAAAAATTTGAGTTTTCTTAGCCAATTTGAGGAAGTTATATTACAAATGAAGTGCTAACAATAGTGAACAAAATGAATCCCCGAGTGTGTGACAGCAGCCACATGTAAGAAAAGACAAAAGACAGATAATGTTCAGTCAAAATCCCTGCGAGTGTAGCTGGCTCGACAGCTCAGCTTCCACACTTAAATGAATATTCTCCTCTTTGAGGCTGACTCATCTTATTTGGCCTTTAACCGTGCATTGGTAATCACTCATGTAATTTGTACATGACTCCCTACCTAGTCATGTACATTAGGAGTGACGGCAATAGTGCCCTAAGAACATGCAGTATGACCCTGTACACTTAGAGGTGACTAATAACAATAATGACGTAGGCTGATGCGCAGTCACCGAAACATTTGCCATCAGTGAGGTGAAAATAAAAGAAACTGCAAATGGAGGAAATTTAAAAAAACGAAAAAAAGAAAAAGAAATCTGACGACCAGCTGCTCAACAACACATTCAAATGAAATCACTGCTTCCTAAAAATGGAGTTTCTACTTGTTTTTCCTCCCAGACAGTCCAATTTGTTTTGCTTTAACAGCATTGAAACTCGAATAAAAGGAGCTAAAAGATGGTAACGCACTTGAGCACAGTGCTTGTTCTGCCTTAACCCTGCAGATCGGATGTAATGTTGTGGGCTTTAAGCTACTTCAGGCTCTGACTGGTGATGCCTACACAATGCAATTTAAACACAAAACTCCCACCTTTGTCTGGAGAAAAATAAAGGTGTGATTTCACCTTATGAAAATTGCTTTAACAATACAAAATGTCAGTAGGTTTGTAATGTTTCATTTGCCTAAACACACGACATTAGACATTATTATACTGCTCAAAAAAAATAAATAAAGGAAGGCTTTATCAGCACATCAGATCTCAATGGGATATCTACACTGATAAGGACTGGGTAATCTGTTAAGAATGAAAGAGTGCCACATCGTTTGATGGAAATAAAAAGGATCAACCTACAGAGAGCTGAATTCACAGACACCATGTAAATCAAAGTGAAAAACTGATGCGTCAGGCAGGCCTACTTTGATTAAATTTCAGTGCCACAGCTCAAAATGGTCCTCAGCAGTTTGTGTGGCATGTCTGACAATACTAGGGCGTGCTCCTAATGAGACGACGGATGGTGTCCAGGGAGATCTCCTCGAGGTCGATCAGTTTCTTCATCCTCCCAGAACTGTTTGCATTCTTTTAGTGCAGCCATTGTCCCACACCCAGAGAAACCCAGAACCCATGCTGGTGCATTGGGTCCTGGTACCTAATTGCAGTCAGGGTGCCGTTGTCTAGCCTGTAGAGGTCTGTGCATCCCTTTGTGGATGTGCCTCCACAAACCATCACTGTCCCACCACCAAATGGTCATGTTGAACAATGCTACAGGGATACCATTCCCCACGGCTTATGTAGACCCTTTTTGTCACATGTGTTCCGGGTGAACCTGCTCTCACCCGTGAAAATTGTAGGGCACCAGTGCTGAACCTGCCAATTCTGGTATTCGATGGCATATGCTAATTGGGCTCCACGGGCTGAGAAGTGAGCACAGTGCCCACTAGAGGATGTCAGACCCCCAGGGCACCCTCATGAAGTTTGTTTCTGATTGTATACTCAGAGACATTCACACCAGCAGCCTCCTGGAGGTCATTTTGTAGGGCTCTGGTGGTGCTTAGTCCTGCTGATGGGTTAAGGACCTGTTTAGCTCTCCTAGAGTAACTGGCTCGGTCCTAGAATGTCCTCCATGCTCTTGAGACTGTGCTGGAAGACACAGCAAAACCTTCTAGCAATGGCACATATTAATACACCAACCTGGAGGGGTTGGACTACCTATGTAACCTTTGTAGCACACATACATTTTGGGTGTTGTCTCATTCTTAATGTCATTAACAACAAAGGATTTGAAACTGATTATCAACTCTCCCAGCTACCTAACTGACCACAGCAATATCCAAGAAGTTTATTAACCTGATGCTATACTCTATTCAATTTTGTCCCTTTAATTTTTTTGAACAATCTGTACAAAAACAAGCAATAGAAAAGGACAAGAAGCAGAATAATCTTATAAACTATGTGTACTGGTGGATTTAGCTAATTTTATTGAAATAACATTGTCTGGGACTTCATTATATTCCAGACTAATACACATTTGTTGGTACCCAAATCACTTTGGGACAGACTTTTTTGGACAACAATAGAGCTCCACAGGGGAGGAACAAGAATGTCAAGTTCTGGATCAAATAACATGTGACCTTAACAATAACAAAACCAAAGCAGTATTGGAATAAAGTACACCAAGTTCTTTTCCTTATCCGCCAGGACAAGACACACTGGGCCTTGTGCCTGAGCCAGATAAGCAGCACACAGGGCACTTCCTCCTGGGCCGTTACAGCAACTGATGATCTTCTGACAGATGATGTGATGAGGTGGGACAGTGCCGCTACGCTGCTAATAATACCTCACTGCAAATAAGGGCTGAAGACATGCACCATCTGATAACAAGGAAGCAGCTCTCAATGTGCAAAAGGTGCCTGGAATTTTTAGCATTTCCTTTTTTTCTCCCCCTTTTTTTCGTCTCTGCAATCTTCCCTCAAGTTATCAGTGCAATTATTATTTAAATTAATTAAAAAAAAAAAGAGAGAGCAGCAGGTACGTTGAATCAACACGATGGTGTAGAATTTCTACAAGTTTACCTTCGGAGACCTTGTTTAAAACGCAATTATTCAGTTCTGTAGTAAACTCGAATTGCACTTGAAAAATTTATCATGCTGAACTTGTGCAGTGGCTGTTTTCCAGCACTCTGAAATTGAAAATCATTTACTGTGTGGTATGCTAAAAATGGCAAGATGTAATAACATTTCCAAAGTTAATCTACAAATAAACAAACTACCAATACACCGAGGTATAGCAGGTGACAATGGCATCCAGAATTAAAGCGTGCCTTCTGTTTACATTCAACAAAGCCTAAACACTCAGACGAAAAGCTTAGTGGTGCTATTGTACTAAGTCACTTGCAGGGGCTACAGCAAACGTATCTGAATTTATAGGTGGACCCCCTTCCTCCAACCAGATTTACAACAGGATACAACACAAACTCACTGAGATCCTCCGATTGAGAAGTGTGGCTTTCAATCTGTCACCTGTGCATTGTGAATACAAAAGGGGCCTATAAGTAAATACTTTGTTATTGCAGTATACAGGTTCTGCAAAGCAGCCCTCTCTCCAACAATGCCAACAATATATTTTCTGGGTTTTTCTTCCTCTCTGCCTTTTCAAATCCACGAGGAGTCTTGATGGCCACACTCTACTACACAGAGACACAAATTGCTTCCACATCCTACCCAGTAATGTACATGAACAATAGCAAAGCATTAGGTGGCTAGCAATAAATATCTGAAAAGAGGCACTTTGCTCCAGGAAAATATACCAATAGAATTCCAGGTTTGGGGGTAGTGCAGTAATCTTATCGGGACTGTCGACCAATGTGCAGAAAACTGTGAATGAACAGTGCAAAGTGCTTTAACGGCAAGAAAGATCATTATCTAAATTAATAAGAACACTTTTTATAAATTGAGTCAGCACGTCACCTTGTTCCTTCTTGAAAGCAGTATAGAAAGGAGAGTCGTTGTGACTAACTGCAATTAGGGCTTTTCTTGTTTGACTGTAAAACTAGCAGGAAAATGGAAGTCTCAAACTATAGGCTCACTTTGAGAGCATTTGAATGTCATTTGGATAATGGAGTGGTATTCAAGGTTTTTTTTGAGGGGGGGAGCTGCTTTGAAATGCAAGGCAGATGAAGACCCCGAGAGGCACCATCAACACGATTTGGTTTTAATGACAATTCAAAATTTGAAAAAAGGGGAAATGTTCTCTGTTCTAAATTTAGCATGACAGAGCTGATTTCACTTTCAGATGATCTTTGGCTAAATAATGAGCCACTTCGTTGTGCAGAGCTGGACGTGCTTTGGCTTCAAGGTAAAATGTGGACCTGCTGCTGCCAGTCCTTTTTAGATGAGCAGGTGGGGAAAAAAAGACAGGTGCTCCAACAAGCTTCAAATCACACATTACATTTTTAAACACACACCACTCCAGCTAATACTTGTTCTAATTGTATCCAATTAATGTTGACATTTTACATGATCTGTCATCAGGTTTCCAGTCAAATTTATATTTTTTTCTTTCCTTTCGCCTTTATCCAGTTAATGAAAAATAGATACTATATGGCTGTTGCAGCTAACAGACAGGAAGTAAGGGGAAACTAACAATCTAGCTATTGAGGTTTGTCACGTGACATCATGAGCACGTTGTTGCTTGTTAACCGCCATGTTGGAAATGATACAGCCACTCCCCAACTGGTTGGCAGTGATTCTTGAGGTGAAATTGGTTGCAAAGAAAGCAAAAAAATTCTCCTTGTGATTGCTCTGGTTGCCGGTACTTTTTCATGCTCGTCTGCAAATACTTGCTAACCAGTAGCATTAGCAAGATTGACCTCTTTTCTAGTCTGGGCTTTGCTTCTTCTTCTTTTTTTTTTTGTTTCATTTAGCTTAGACAAACAGCAAAAATTTGTCCATTACTGTCACAGTTCGATTTCGAAAAGGTCATCCATGCTCTCATTTTTATCCAGACTTGATTACTGTAATGCACTTTACTTAGGCATCAGCTGTGATAACACACACAGACTGCAATTAATTAAAAATCCTGCAGCCATGCTTTTAACAGGCCTTCACTGGCTACCTGTTAGCTTTGAATTGATTTTAAGATTTTATCACTGGGGTTTAAAGCCCTACACAGTCTGGCCCCTGCCCACATCTGTGAGATGCTGACTCCATATGAGCTCGGCCACTGCCTGAGAGCTCTTAGCATGCCCTTGTTAGTGGTTCCAAAGGCTCGTTTAGTCGCTAAATGTGGTCAAACCTTTGCTGTCTGGGCGCTGCAACCTTGTAATTCCTTGCCTGATTTGGATACAGAAGTTAATGGTTACAGAATTGCAGGAAAATTCGGTATCCTCCTTTAAATCTCTTCCTAAAACATATTAACATCAACATTTACTACTATTACATTACTACTATTTAGAGCTTTCTACAACTTCTAATGCTTTTAATGTCCTCAGTTTCCAGTTTGCGTTGTACTTTTCACTGTTTCACTACAGTAGCTGGATGGTGTTCATATGCTAGTGACCAATCACAAGATGGTTTTTGCCAACCAGAAGGGGTGTGCACATTTGTCTCCCATGACTGGCGGTTGCCAGATGATTGCTGACTGGTCTCTTGGCCTGTGTGACTCGGGTCTTATTCACTTGCTCTCACATTGTCACGTTGATTGTCCAAAAAGATGGACAAATTAAAGTCATGTGGACAGCAGTCACATGTCTGCAAAACACTGATACAAAGTAACAACACATGTAACTTGGGTCAACTTAAAAAAAAAAAAAAAAAAAAAAAAAAAAGATTCATGCATTTTTTTCCTCCACCTTTTCTGTTCTTAGTTGAAGCTATTACTATCCCATTTGGGAATTTGGTTTGAACTTTGCAACATGGCAAATCAGACATATCAAACAACAGAGAGAATAAATTCAAGCACAAATCAATAGCAAGTGTAGGGAATAGATAAATGCTATTGCAAAAGAAAGAAATAAAATTGCAGAAACCACTGAAACAACCAGAGGCTGTACCTTAGGGTTGCTAAACTAAAGAGAAGGAAAATTAATTGACACCGGGTGGATGAAGGGATTTTGCTATGCACACTGAAGAAATGTTTAAATGCATTTTCCTAGGGTGAGGGAAAGTCTGCATTAAAACTAGGCCAAAACAGGAATAAAGAGTACAGACAGATACACCAGGAACTGTGTAGAGTAGTACTTGTAGAGTATTATAAGTACAACTTATGAATCAGTAGCTTGTAGAACCAGATTTAGCAGCAACAATCTGAGACCGTTGTTTTCTCCATGACTTTATCTGTGTCTCAAATTAGATGTTGTGGAGGCCCACTCTTCTTTACAATGTTGCTTCGAGTTCACTGAGGTTTGCAGGCATTTGTTTATGCAAAACTTGTTATGCAACACCTCGATTCTTTTCTTATTCAGTCATTCTGTTGTATATGTGTTGCTTGGGAACATCGTTCTTTTTCATGACCCAATTTCAGCCAAGCTTTAGCTGTCGGGCAGATGGCCTTACATTTGACTCTGGGGGGGGCGACCGTGGCTCAGGAGGTTGGGAAGCGCATCTGTAACCGGAAGGTCGCCAGTTCGATCCTCGGGCTCTCTGTCCTGGTCGTTGTGTCCTTGGGCAAGACACTTTACCCTCCCGCCTACTGGTGTTGGCCAGAGGGGCTGATGGCGCAATATGGCAGCCTCGCTTCTGTCAGTCTGCCCCAGGGCAGCTGTGGCTACAACTGTAGCCTCCACCAGTGTATGAATGTGAGAGTGAATGAATAGTGGCATTTTAAAGCGCTTTGGGTGCCTTGAAAAGCGCTATATAAATCCAATCCATTATTATTATTATTATAGAATACCTTGGTATACAGATTAGCTCCTGGTCCACTCGATGACTACAAGGTGCCCAGGTGCTGCAAAATGAGTGCAAACTGTCACCCCTCCACCATCATGCTCGACTACTGGTTTGAGGTGTTTATGCTGATGTCCAGATTTGGTGCTTTGGATTTGGTGTCCTCTGTCCAAAAGACAATATTCCATCATTGTGGTGTGTTAAAATGCAGCATTTCCCCTGGCACCCCTTCCAAACAGACCATAAACTTTTAGTTTATTTATAATCGTATTGATGAACTTTAACATTTAACATACTAACTGAGCCACAAGGTTTCATTTTTTTGAGCATTGTATAGTCTGACCTTGGGATGAATTTGTTGGGACGTCCACTCCCTTGACTGGCATTTTGTTAACATACGCTTGAATGCTCCAGGCCTATAAACTGCCAAATCTTCTGCTTTTATAGAGGTGCTCAAACTTGCGATGATCAGCTGATGATCAAGAGCATTTGGTTAGCAGCAATGGCTGCTACTTACTCTTAATTCCTATGTAAGCAGTAAGGGTGTATTTATATTTATTCTACTCCACCCCACCCCAATACACACAGAGATACACATTTTTCTGTTAAATATAACAGGCTGTATTTTTATTTAACTACTTTTCCTGCTGAGTGCCATATTATGTTTTTATATCCTCCTTTTTGAAACCTAAGAATTGAAAGAATGTACTCTTTTTCACATGTCTGTATAGTCTATAGTCTGCATCAGACCAGGCTTTGAATAATTTTTTACATATAAAGCGTACTAATGTCATTAAGACATATTTCTGCCAACACTAGTGTTTGATATAAAAAGAACGAGGTGTGGGAAACAACAAAGCGCAAAATAAAGACATTTCAACTTGAATTACGCTTCACAGACACCACTATCATGTTATTTTCACAGTTTCTAAGATCCCCTGAACAAATGATTGTGGTTAAGCATCTCATCAGATAAAAGCCGATTGTATGCGAACTCAGATTTAGTAAGAGGGCCTTTTTTTTCTCCCACCAAATTTTATGATGAAACCTTAAATTACTACGGTATTACTGTGGCAATGCATCGCCACTCAAGTTCTGTAATTAAATCTACATTTGTAATAAATGTACTGGTTATTATCTTGTCTGCTCTGCATTAATTTAGCTTCCAGGCTAAAATGGCAATGATGTTAGATCTATTGCACCAGTAAAACAGTGCAAATGGTGCAAAAAATACAGAGACCATTATTGCTGTGTTATCATTACAACTGTATTAGTGGTATAAGATATTAGTGACCCATAGCTGAAAAAAAATAAGCCCCTCAGAGGATCTAATGATCACTTTGAAGTCACTTTCATAAAATTCCAAATGATTTCATTTCACCTTCCAATTATCAATTTATCATCGTTTTCCCATTAGAGTGACTAGGACCTGTAATCTGTTGTCATTTGTTCTGTATTATGTTCAATATTACAGAGCTTTAAAAAGATGCACAACACAAAGCTCACTACTTTATTTCATTTTAATCAAATCATAGCCTGTCTCCACATGCAATAATATACAGGGTACACAGGGAAGGTGATGCATAAAACTTGCACTAGAACACATTTCAACAATGAAGCTGTTATTCTACAGTTTACCTACTGTGATCTAAAAACTAACATTCATTACTGGTGCATGGAGTATATGCTTTCACGGGCAAACAACTGATGTGTGCTAAGAACACGCTAAGGTATCAATTCATCCATTTCTTGGTTTTGACCATGTATCACTGCCAAACCTGGGATCTGTCAAGCAGTGATAGAGGATGCGCATGTTTGATCATGCTCACTGTCAGTCATCATTGTTACTGTATCAGTCTCAATTATACACACACACACACACACACACACACACACACACACACACACACACACACACTTTACAAAATGATTTCAACACCCTTTTCTTCCTAAGCACTAAGAAGTGGCGGTAACTGATTAATCATGTACAGGGAGACGCTGTTTAATCACCCCAACTTAAATGTGTGACAAGAAGTTCACTTTGTCTTGTGGAGCAGCTTTAAATAACTAGAAGGGCAGAGAGAGAGATCAAATTCACCCGATACAGGTGACACCAGGTGTTTTTATTTCAACACATATAAGAAAAAGTTGGAAAACTTGCAGGATTTGGAAACTTTGCACAGGGTCATGCAAAAACACGATCTGTCAAAAGGTCAGACTAGGGGTGTGCTTGGTCTAAAACTTTTGGTTGCAGAGCTCCAGGTGGCTAAACAGGCTTGGCTAGACCTCGAGCAGCACAATGAAAAGTTTCGGAAAACAATTCTTCTGTCAACAAAAGAAACTACACCGAGCTGATCTACCGGCTGATGATGTTTGATTAGAGGTTGGCAATGAAACAAACGGTGTATGTCTAGTCGTACTCAGGATGCCCTAATCTTTCTATCTGGATGGTTATGTTGGACAAGCTTAAGTAACCAGACACCTTTCATCTACGTCCTGTTAGATGAAATGACATGCAATGTCTCTCTCAAGAGAGGGTGGCTGATAGTCAGCTCCTCTGATGTTCTGCCTTGGCTTGTCTGCAGCACAGCTCATATATGCCAAGGTCCACCTCACGGGGATAAAGATAACCTGCCATGTGCGATTTTTTTTTTGGACATTTGCATGTTTTTTTAATTATTAATCTCTTTCCACTTTGATAAACAAGATGTGCAGTTTAATGAACATAGAGGCATGACAACCAAAACAAAACAGGAGTGTGGATAACACTGTATATTACATATCTGTAATAAAACACGGCATTTTATACAATAAGGACAATTATGTCTTAAGTGTATAAACTGTCTAGTTACATGTTAGTTCTGAATGTGTTGCACACTTGTTAATAGTGGCAAAAAATTCAAAAGCACTTACCACAAACTATATTTACATCTTACCATAACGATTGTAGCATAATTATGCATGTGTTACATAACTCCTCCTAATCAGTCTGGATTAGATTTACTATAAAATTCCAACCAGGATTATCAACATCTTTATAGCATTTGGGAATTATTTTAATAACACTTAAATTATTACAAGTTATATACATTATGTGTCATATTATATAATAAACAGTAACATTATGCGCATGTTGTTTGTTTGCTTCACTAAACAAATTTTAGTGCAGCGACATTTTGGGGTCACTGGAATATGTCGTCATATCTCAAAATATGTGTTCAACAGTGAAGCTTGTGTTTGTAATAGATTACTTTGACTTTTACAATGAATATTTAGCTTGCAAAGAGAAAGAAGAAGAAATGTATGAATTAATAATTTGTTCAGTGTTTATGAACAGCTATTTCTGACTTTATATATAAATAAAATGAAGACAAAAAGAATTATACGATAAATTAATACAAATGTGTTATGTGTGTTCTAATACATGAGCAGCGCAGACAAGTACTGCAGACCTGCTTAGTTTAGTTTAAAGAAGTGATCATTCTTTACCCCTCCTAGCCTATGTTTAAAAGATTTTGCATGCAGGCACATTACAATCTTTACAGTATAACCCTGTTAGAAGCTAAAGATTGAAATCATTTATGTTAAAATAAACCCCCCTGCAATGTAATGCAGATGAGATTCTCTGTGTCTTGGTTCACATATGACTCAGTGTTTGGAGTGAACTTTCAAAAGCCACTCTGAACATATAAACTGACCCAATGTTATTATTCACTGCAGGCATCTCTGTCATGGTGGCCCTTGTTAGATAAAGAACTACCAACAATGGAAAACCACACACACACACGAACACAACAATCAAAGTCCAAACATAACATGACTGAATAACCACAACAGCACAAATAAATCATTATTTTAACATGCACATCAGCAGTCCTGTGAGTCTTTGCTCTTCCATAGCTGGAGAAATCACCACCTTGGATTCTGCACTATTTTAAACACAGTTTTATTTTATTTTATTTTTTTAAATGTCGGCTGCGCTAAATGAGGTAATGGGACTTAATGCAAAGTGATATGGCTCTAACGAGTTACACGGACAGACTCGGGCAATAGAGCCCGTCTATCAAATCGGAATAAGAAACAATACAGCATTATATTGCAAGACTGCACAACAGCTTGATGTAAACATTCGGCTGCTCAAAGGCATTAACATTACAGTATCAAAATGTTTAAGTCTGTCAGTATTAATTCGGCTACAATTACAAAGGGCTGAATTAGCATGCTATTTTTTTGTGCAAAGAAAATAAAAGGCAACATAGAACAAAACAGTTAATGAGCAAAGCAGTGCAGATCAACTATCCATCTCATGCCATGACTGATCAACAATGTCAAATACAGTGACCACCCGCAGTGATTTGAGGAAAGTGCTGCTAGTCGAGGATATAAATGTCTGGCATTGTGTAAAAAATGATATTTTGTTCTCCCTTTTTGAAGAATCAGAGTTCTGATGTCCAGTGGCAACCCAACAACCCCCCCCCCCCCCCTCCCTCCACCTAAATGACCCCCATACCTCTGCAGTGGAAAGACAGATTGCCTATTTTCCTATCGCCCGTGCTGGGGCCAGGCCCGTGGCACCTGCTAGACGAGCACAGTTTAGTGCTCTTGCTGTCACCTAACGTATGGGTCTATTGATGTGCTCTGACTGGGCCGGGCTGATGCTACCCAACACGCATTAGAGCCAGCTGTTGTGCCTCATCTGTCTCTGTGTGTGCTCCGATAGCCACAAAAAGACAGTAAACACAGGCTGCTCGAAACATAACGCTTCAACTACCTTCACCCTGCGTCCCGCTGCTCACAACACCATCATCTCCCCGGCCCCTCGCTAAATGAGTGGAGAGTTGTCGGGTCTTAACTGAGTCCAAGAATGTGGCTGATGGGGAGGAAAAAAAAAGTTGATTCGCTGCAAGTATGGTAATTGAAGTCTTGATTACACCCGTCTGAGAAGCTAATTCTAGGATTTAGGATTCAGCGAGACTTAATAGAACGGTTCGTGCAATTGCAGTCCAAAGAGTTAACAATGCAGCCTGAACATTACAAATTGCACACTGCTTTATTTGACACTGATGATTAAGGTTAAAGAATTCAATGATGATTACAGTAAGTGGTTGAAAACAAACAAAGGACCCTGATAAATACATGTGCACACCAATCCAGACTCATCAAGTAATCAGCTAAAAAAAGAAAAACAAAACAAAAAGATGAAGAAGAAAATCACACACACATTTGCCATTAACCAAATATGATCTACCAGATACAACAATATCAGAGGCATGGGGAGACTCTACCTACCCTGTTGAGAAAGATGAGGGAGACGCCCTTTTCAAAGTTTGAGCCCATGAACCCCTGAAAGGTCTGTTCATGCCCCTGCCGGCATGAATAATCACCCCCAGCTTCCCTGTAATGTGCTGCGGATGATATATTGGGCCACATTTATTACTGCTCCGCTTCCACCTGGCTAGGAGCAGCAAGTCCTCCATTAATATAAAAAAGAAAAAAACCCAGGCCTGCAACAAGATTTCTTCACAGCGTATGACTACAGGCTCAGAACCAGTGTTAAGGTTGTGTGACCTTATTGGTAAAAATTAGAGTTATGGAGTCATTTTGCCTATAACAAAGTATGATATAGAGTTCCCCGTTTCTTATAGTCAGTGTCTTTAATAGTTCAGGACCACAAGCGTTTTTAATCCTTGTCCGCAGTCACATGTCTTTGCAAGTCATAGTGTAAGATTTACGTCATCTCGGCAGTGAGAGAAAGCAGCAGTCCAGTCAAGTCACATCACACGCGAGACATGTTGGTAACGACTGAAGATGAGTTGTGCGGGATAACGCATTCTCATTTGAATAGTAATACAGGATTAAAAGTGCAAGCACTTTGCGGTGGTTTTAGAGGATTAAAAGAGTATGACATGGCAACCCTGAGCCGTAAATGAAGAGAACAAATCATCCCTTAAGAAAAACATGTTGGAACATACGTTTCTCCCAAATCTGGGTTCTAGTCACATTGTTTCATAACAAAAGTGATTTAAGAAGCATATTTAAAACTATGTTAGGTCATAGAGTGCTCAGTTAGGAGAAAAGAAATCAAATGATAATGAGCAGATTAATATTAGCACAACCGCAATCTGAGGTCTGGCCAGCACACGTGTGGCAGTATGTGTCAATAATGACTTTTATTATTTGAGTGAACTTATGCGATCTAATCAAAACTAGAACAATTGGTGCAAAATAATGTGATTACCTTTCTACTGGCATGAATAATTTACAAAAATGGTGCGCCATAATAGAAAACCATTCTGGGATTGCTGGCAGATTTACAGCAGCTTTAACACAGCCCACCTTCTCCTACAGTCTCCTTTCTGTCTTCCTCTGACGCTATAAGCTGCAAGTATTCCAAAATGCAGGCCTGCACTTGTTAAAGGTCAACATTGTTAAGTGTCTGTATGTACGCGGGGATAGCCTTTAGTATTGCGCTACGCTACCGCAATGCTTGCAGCCCGACACTAACCACGAAGCAAAATGTTGCAGACACAAATGGACCTTCAGAGACAGTGAGCAAACGTGCGTACACGTCTGGCGTTTGCACATCTGTGCACATGCAGCATGTGTCTAAGAGTGCACGTGTGCTGTGAGGTCGCTACATGCAGCAATTTAAAGCCATCTTCTGGAGAGAAATTACTTATTTGTCCAATTTATTAGAGACTGTTCTGTTCTATTGTGAAAGGCAGGAGAATTCGCATGCCTCTTGATTGAAATCATTGCCACTGGGAGAACCTAGCCAACACCCTCAGAGGAGCTGCTATTCTGAAAGTGAGTGAATCATTGATTTTCAGCAGGAAATCATCAAGGCGAATCTATGGTAAATGAGAGAGTTGAGACGGCAAATGGTCCAGTTCAGCAGGATATTCAGTTATCACTGTATTCTGTCATAGACAGGCCACGGTGTCCGGTTATTGTCAGGGTCGTATTTAAGTGAAGACTAGTCGCTCACAGACGGTGTTTTTTTCCTGCACTTTGGGGAAGTGCAAATGGAAAACACCCTCCAGTGGTGGGGTGGGGGGGGGTGGGGGGGGGGGGGGGGGGATATGTGCGAGTTTGAAAGAAAATGTAATCTTCCTAAAAATAAAAAACCAGACAAGAAAGCAATAACACCCTGAACCAACACTGAAATCCTATTGTGGTTTCTACGCCAAAGGGCTGCTCTATGAAAATGAGGCGCTTTGATGTTTGATTAAAAAAAATATCCTCCTTCTTTGAATCCCTCTAAGATTTGTTTGCAAATTAATAATGCTTGATTTAGAAGATTTAATAACAAGGGCTAACAGCTCAAAGCCAGTTCACAAAAAACACTGCAATTTTTTTTTTTAACACCCCAACAGATTTGACATCTTCATTGTGAAATAATCACATATTTTTTTAAAGCATTATCCACACTTCAACAAATACAATGACAGTCCATCCGCTGGAGTCTGGTCAAGTGAAAACATATACGTAAAGTCTTTTTTTTTTTTTTGCCAAATAGCAGAAAGGAAAAATTAAGTGTCAGCACCTCCAATTAATCAAAACATTTCTTTGTCACTTGTCAAATTATAAACGTTAGCACACCAAAAACACATTAAGCAGCGACGGAAGCAGCAGATTTAACAGTAAGGAGTGTGGCTGTGGTACTGCTGACGGAGAGATTAACGTTATGGCTGAAGGACACCATTGTTGTGAGTCTACAGGTCCTTTTATAAAAATTTGTTCAAGGCTAAAAAAAAAAAAAAAAAAAAATCCAAGATGACAAGAGGTGTTAGCGTAACTTTGGGAGGGTCAAGATCTCTGTCAAAATAAATAAATAAATCTGGGTAAATTCCCAGATGATTAAGCATGCAACAATTTTGATGGTAATAACTGAAATGACTAAAAATTAACAGCCTATTTATGCAAGATAATTCATAATTTTATTGGGCCGTTATATTGGCTGGGTCTGATTATTGGGGGGGTCATAACCCCCCTAACCCCCTTTGGAAATTACGCCCCTGGTTAACCTACTTTCTTTGCTATGACTTCCAGCCTATTTTCAACTGCCTACTGCAGGTAAAGTGTTTATGTAAAGCATGTGAGTAAGTAAATAGTGACTTAGAGCTACATAAAGAGCAATGTCGTCCAGCCTTTGAGCGTATTTGAATTCATCTATTTTTTTTGAATAAACTGAATCTGAATAAACTCAGTTCAAGCTGTGCTGGTAAAAAGTCTGCAGACGTAACTAATGGCTGAAATTTATAAATGCAATATTTGGACAGCCTGTGCATTGCAGTCTGCCTTAAATCTTCAAACAGCAACTAGTCTGATGAATTATGACTCATCTTAAACATTCATCTCTTTGGGTCACCCTTAACATTTTGAAATTATACAACTGATTGACTCGACCGGCCCAAGGCTACTGTGGACCTGTGCCAGAACCTGACAGGATAAGGCAGAGAAAACATTACCTCAAATTTCTAAATGCAGGGAGTACATCAGTGAGGAAGGCAATCTTTGTCTTCAAGTACATTTTTCCGGTGAAGGAAGCCCTCAGCAGGACGTGGAACCGGATGCTGCGTTGCACTGTGGTTGATCTCATGCTCTGTGAGAACAATAAAAAAGCTGGCACCGTGTTTCGAGGTGTTAGGGGAGCTGTGTGCACCACATCTGAGTGCACGTGACTGAATCTCCTGAGCAGCTTAAGTGAAAGTGATAAGCAGTAGAAACGGGGTTCTGCTTCTCACAGGCAGCTTGCAGTGATCGCTGGGAATTCATTGCTCTTTCTAGCCATCAAGCAGGAAGGAGGAGGAGGAAAGTGTATTTAAAGGATTTTCACAATCCTTAATGCCATTTATTACATCTCACCAGCTGCAGCACAAGAATGGCTGCATGTAATTGCGTCCACAGATCTTTTGGCTTGAAGACAACCAATCGAGATGGATCCCTTTGCCATTGCTGCAACTGACCGTGAGTGAATCCTGGCGACTTAGGGACGGGACATTATTTAACATGGACAGAGAGTGACGTTAAGGAGCATTAGGTTCCGGGATTGTTAAAGCGCTTGTCACACTCCGAAGACATCCATCTGCACGACGCAGGCTTCAATCAATAGATAAGTAATCGGCTGCAATGAGAGGCAGCACGTGGTATTACTCACCGACTCTGTCCTGAAACAGCCTCACCGCACAGCAAGCAGAGCGGCACAGAGCACGCAGCTCCATCATGAGGGAACTTATCTTTCAGCTGAGCACGTTGGTATCGACAGGCCAGAACGGAGAGCACCTTTGTATTGGTACAATCAGTCACAAGGGGCTGTGCTTTCATGTTACAATCTCTCCCTGCTTACAAAAAAAAAAAAAAAAAAAAAAAAAAAAAAAAAAAAGTCAATTGGATTAAACAAAATGGGGAAACAACTCTCCTTCGCTACACCTCATGATCACCACTCCTGTGATACAATCTATGATATGTGCGTCATTAAAACACTTAACGGTTTTGCGAAAGGAAAAAAAAAAAAAAAAAAAAAAAGGAGGGAAAAAAAGTGACCACAGCAATAATGGAGCAGCCCAACTGTGGAGCTGTTCCAGTGCAATATCTGACATTGCAGCCATTGCATTTAATTTGCTATAAGAAGCAGTGAATTGTTGCACATGAAATAATGGGATCGCGAATGATGTAGGGGGCGAGAGGGGTGGCAGAAAAGCACATTTACGGGAGTGTGCCGGGGAAAAACACAACCACGGCAGCCGCAAAGTTTGTGGAAAATTACTCCAAATATTGGTCAGTGTTTTGAGCATGATTGACATTTCCTTCAATACATCAGCTCCTAGCTCCACTTTCTCATCAAGCGGAACATTTATAGACACGTTCAACTAAGAGTTATGAGATGATTCTTGTAGGGAAGCTAAAAGTAGGACAAAAGTAATTCCTTTCCTCTTTTGGGTAACCTATAAAAAAGGTAATTATGTGAGTATGTGATGAAATTCTAAATTAACTGCACCTACTTTATAATTGTACTTCACAACCACCAATACTCCAGTCTCGTATATATATATAGTAGAATCCACTTTGAGGTTTGTGGTTTAGCTACATTGTAAGTGCGCACTATACACTGATCAATGTGGGAACGAGTCTTTGCTCAAATTCACCTAAAATGTGCACTCTTAAATTTTTGCAGTATTTAAATCAACCTTAAAGTGTTTGAACAGTAATATATAAGAGGATTAACAACTGCAAAGCAGTAACTCGAGATTCTTGGGCAACACCAAGAGTACTAAAGCAAAAATACATCTCATTTCGATTGAGAAAACAGTTGATACACCCACAAGTGCCTAATGTAGGAGGCAGTGGCGCCTTAAGGGTTTTCAGCTTCCTGTGTAGCTTCAACCAAAGAAAAAGCCGAATCTTACTGAGAGAAAAATGGTCTCATCTGTATGAAAAGGGAAAGAAAAAACACTGACATGAATTTAACAATCAAAACAGGGATATCAAGAGTCTCAAAGGGGAAGGCAAAGGTTGTCTAATGTGCTTCACTGCATAAGAATGGATTGAGCCTTCACATGTTCTGCATACTAACGTCTTCCCCGTAGACGTGATTACTGGAGGCTACGATGGTCATACCTTCTGTCTGCAACATTAAGAAAATAACAGTTTTAACACCTGCTGGTGATTGTTTATGGAACACATTTCTAAACCTAACAAAATAGCTTAATTATCCTGAAATGTGAACGATGAACCCTTAAAACAATGCATTAACATAAGCCATGCCATAAATTAGTACCAATGATGTTGGTGGAAATCGCCTGCTGTGACATTTCTGAGCAGACTTGGACAGCGACACAGCTGGGAGCTGCACACCAATTTATTTATTTTTTTAAACAACAAATACATGCACAACATTTTCTCAAAGAAAATGGAATATTTAATTATTCATATGGATTTTCAAACCCCATGTAAAAACTCCCTCGCTGATACATGCCGAGTTTGTGTGCAACAAGTACAGTGGAAAAGTGGAATCTGTACTTTTATAGATACCCTTCAGGATTTTGGCACTTAAAATCGAACAAATGCACAACAACAAAAAGAGGCTCATGCTACTAAGAAAAATCATTTATAATGGAACAATATTAGTGATGCACCAGTTGCACTGTCCTTGTCTGAATACAATTTACAATTTTTTAAAATGCATATTTCATAACCACGCATAGTTTTTGCAACTTTTCTCTAATAGAATCTTGATTTTATACTTAATAATCAATGCATGTTTACATTTTATCCTAATCTGCAGCAGGTTAGACATCACTCATGCAGGCTTTGTGAATCTGTCTCAGGCAGTGGCCCCCTGGCAACCACCGAGTACATGCAAGTGGTTGTTGAAGGTCATCAATTATATAATGTTGTAAGACAGCAGCCCCCAACCTTTTTTGCATCACGTACCGGTTTATGACCAACAATATTTTCACGGACTGTCCTTTAAGGTGTTGCAGATAAACACAATAAAATAAAACCAGCACCAGTACCCAAAAAAAGAAGATCTATTCATAACACATGGGAAAAGACCCAGGGAAACCTAGTTAACGATAAAAACAAAGAAATAATGCTAAAAACCAACAAAAACCCTGAAAACCATGAATTTCACAACAGAGCCTCAACTCTCGCGGCCCGGTACCAAACGACTCACGGACCCGTGGCCCAGAGGTTGGAGACAGGTGTTATAAGACATATTAAGACATAGACATATAAGGTGCTTCTCTGAAAACCTGCTTGTAGTCGCTTTTAGTTGGCATGAAAGACACCTAATTGTCTGCACATACTTCCCATCTACTGGAAATGCAGCATGTTCACCTTCAAAGTAAAAGTTGTCCCGTTTGAAGACAAGTTGGCATCCTCCATGCAAACTACAGGAGACCACAGCAATATGCTAATAACATGGAGTTTTTGGAGTACGTGGATGGTACTCCAATCCTTAGCAAACCCCTCAAGCTTACCCACACCAATCTCTAAATAAAGTGATCCACGTTGGTGGACAGATTGTGTTTTTAACAAAAAGTACAACTGAAAACTTCCACACACTGAAAGAGACAAACTTGAGAACTAATAGCTGAGCGCCAAATGACATTACTGTGAAAATGAGGAAATGCCAGATTAGTAAACGGGCAGAGCACTGGCTTCTGCGTTAGCATTATCAGGAAGCTAGAGACAATTACAGCCCATTACACATTACACTGTGATTCATGGAAGAAATATCATTTTGCAAATCAATATGTAGTGAGTCAACTGATTTATGTGTTACTTTACACGGCATATGACAACCAAGCAAAGTAGGTTGCAGAGTTGTTGCAGTTGGGATGACGTGCAGCCTAATATCCAGCTCTTATATTGGTGAGGAGGTGGATATTAGGCTACAATGGACCATTATAGACTGACATATTCAAGACTGAGCGGCCACTCACTGGTTACATTCGATTAGCTGAAACAGAGTCGATTCTGGTCACTGATCAATACGTTTGTGAGATAAAATCGATTTAGCTGATTATGGTCAAAAGTCATTTTTATTAAATCACACAAAACACATTTGAAGTGACCTTTTCAAGCACACAGAACTTAATCTCTCTCTGTTAAGATATAAAAAACAGTCTCATTGATTGGCTCTCTTAATAGAACAACAATTTGCTACATTTGATAAAGACGTGGTATTCTTGTGTTGACAGATTTTTAATTTTTAGGCCGTCCTGCTCTAAATATCACCCTCGTACAATAGAGTAGGACAAAGGTAATTCTCTGGATAAGCACATTCAATAAATGCTAGGAGCACTTCTCCAGGGATTCAAAAAGCTATTCAAAAGCCCTATTGTTGCTTGTCCAGTGGTACGCATCCTCTAATGGAAGAGCCGCACTTATACTCGGGACACTGTGAAAAGGAATTACGATGTGCTAATGTGAGGTTATGTTTAATACAAGGAAGAAGCTTCAAGGCCTTAAACCAGTCGACTTCTCTCGAGAGCCCTCCAACCACCCTCCCCGTGTCCTATACTCCGTTTAACTGTCCTACCTTAGCTCGTCTTTCCATATGTTGCAGAGATTTGATTACTTGCCATTTTCCAGCTCATTAATGAAGACTTATGCTGCATTTGTAATGAATGTGTCCTAGCTGAAACATGATCAAGTTTCTGGGCTCACTGAGTGCTTTTCAGATGATTGCTTTCACCTCTGCGGTTGGTTTCATTGGTGGTGCAGGAAGAGGCCAATCCAGAAGCCACTGTAAATGGAGAACAAAGAGGGAATTCTAGCACAGGAACCTAATTATAAACTGATTTTTTGGAAATGCATACGCCGAGCATGTGCTGGAGATGGTTAAAATAAAAAAAAATATTAGGGTTAAAATATGCTATTTTGAAATTTCATATTTAAAATGTTTAACATGTCACGCGTCATCATAAACAAGGCATTAGCAAAAGCCTGAAAGGTTTCACTATACTGACTTTTATACTGTGCGTTTAATAAAGTGTTACATATAATTTCTCTCCCTTGAAAGCTACCGTGTGTCAAAACTCCACATAATAAACAACCAGGCCCTTGTAAAATGGGTCCTGATTCTTTATTAGGCTGCAACAAGGGACCTAAACAGCGGGAAAGCCAAACATTCAGCAGTGCCTTTCAAACAAAATCTAGCTGTATTCAGACTCTGCAGATGTGACTGCTGATGCACATAAGCTGTATTCACAAGAGGCAGGATATCAATGCTGCCATCCATTTGCATCCATACTCTCAGTGCCCATCATTCTCAGTTTATTGTCACCAGCGTGTACACTAATTACAGCCTGTGACTTGTGACTCTGTCTTTTTTTGAGAAGGGTTTTTTTTTTTTCCTGTGTGAGCTTGTTTTTTTAAAATATTGTAGTATACACTTGCTGTTATGCTAAATGCACACTTTTGTTAGATGAAAGGACTGAATGAGGGTGGTAAATTTATTAGACCACCTGTCATTAAAACAGGAACACACACATTTTAGAAATCGGTCAAAAAACCTGTTTTAAAAAAGTTATATTGGCAGTTATTAGGAAAATAAACTAAATTTGTGTTTTTATATCCAAATTTGAGGCGGCACACTGGACTTCTCTGAGAAGCCAGAAAATAGTCAAGCATAACTATCAACCAGTAGGATCATTTTTTCTGTGCAGGAAAGCAGAACAGACTAATCTGGCATCTTAATAAAACAACAACAACAACATGCTTTGCTATATTTATCTTCCTTATTTTTGAAAATTCATGGATATGAATGATATAATCTTTATTTTATAAATGCCTTGTAATTTTTTTTGGTTATTTTCTGAAATTCTAGCATCATAAGAACCCTACCAGTTGATTATTTCAACTACTAGCATATACCAGCTAAGAAATAGTACAGATTACACTTCCTGGCAGCATATACTGTAAAATAACTCCAGCTGCAACAAACTTGCATAAATCCTTATGCATAAATATTTATCATTCACTAATTTAATGTTCCAAACCTGACCTTTCTGCATGAGGATGTTTTTACTTGTGTTATTTAAGTACGACTCGATGCTACTTTACTAAAGATACTGATTGCATTACTTTTAATTTTTCCACATTTCTTTTTTTAACTTAACCTTGGATGGATACAAATACTTATTCCACTGCAGTTCTAGACAAAAACACAGAGAAAGAACACTTTTAGTTTAGGAAGGTTTCTCTTTATATTTAAACAAAAATAATTTTTCCAGAGAAATAAATTAATACATCCCATCTTCCGATAGCTCCAGTTCCAAATAAGACATCACAATCATTTAATACCACCAACGAGAAGCATTAATATAGTATGTAATGATTATCTGACAGCCCTCTCCTGGTCTACTCCAGAACCGCTCATTTGCAACTTTAATTCCGCAAATGGACTCCAAAGCTGTGTTTACAAGGAGCGAGACAGTCTTAGCTGTGACAGCTCAAAAGCAGTTCCCTAGTAATAAAGACTAATGCTGCATAATCAAGTCACATGTACACTAATGTCTACTTGAGAGCTCTTTAGACGTCCAAGTCGGTGCAAAGTTGTATTAAAAATGTATCTTATGTGGTTTATTTCTTTCTTGCCTATATATACTGTGTTTGTAATTTAGATGGAAGCGCAGTAGCTCTCACTTGGAATGGCTCTCGTGGCTGCTAATGATAATAAGCTGTAATAAGAAATGGGTCAAGAACTGACAATGGGGAGTTGATTGCACGTGTTATTTCAATGCCATAACATAATAAAACACCCAGTTAGTACTTGCACTTCCTTTTCCACTCAAAGAGAGACACACACACACACACACACACAGTTATATGCATACATCGCTCCCTATAAGAGTTCTCTGCTAGTGCCAGACATTTATTCTTAAGCTTTTGAGAAAAGTGGTCAAAAGAAGAATTGCTCAGTGAACATCACTGTAAGAAAATACATCAAATGTCTCTGTGGCAGGAGCCAAAATAATACAAGGCTGGTCTGCTATGACTGTCACGTACGGCACCCCTGTTTTCTCACTGCTAAAAGCCCACTGAGGGTGGAGTTGAGTCAGTGTGGAGAATAGTATCTTATGTGAATGTGTGTGTGTGTGTGTGTGTGTGCGTGCGTGCGTGCGTGCGTGTGCGTGTCGGTGGGTTGGGTGGTGATGCCAGAGTGAGGCATTGGAGAGGTGTTGGCATCCCACGCTGAAAAAAAGTGAGGAAATTTGCAGAGCGTAGAAAATTAGTGACTCCCCGCTGGGCCAAAAAACGATGGGTGCAGAGAAAAAGGGGAGGGGAGGACAACGCTCCGTGATGGTGTACAAAATGACCTCTGAGAGGAAGGGAGCGAACGACAGGGGCGGCAGAGAATGGGTGTGTGGGTGGGGGGAGGGGGGGGGGGGGGTCCTCAGGGAGAAGCACAGGGAGGGATCCAAAGCCAGGTCACCTTCTCCAGAGAGAGCAGCTGTGAAAACTCTGCCCCTGGGAGGAGGGTCACAGTCGAAAGCTCTGTATCTTACACACCAAAGCTCAGATTCTCCCTCTCTGCCTTCACCCTGCACAGGTCTGCAATAACAAAGCCAATTAAGAAGCCCAGGAGAGAAGCTAGCACCGTCTCACAGTCGCCTCTCGCTGACTTGGCAACCAGAATTATGGCTCAAGAGAGTACCTTTCAACATCAAATATAGAGAATATCAGCAATTACCATTCAATACCTCCGTTCTCCACTTCCATTTCTCCAACTCATGAGGTGACTCATAAAGCCACTTAAAATTTCTCCCAGATGCATGCTAACTGAGAACACGGGGAAAAAAGAAAAAAAAAAAAAAAAAAAAAAAAAAGGTATGCAACAGCATAACACCTCACGTTTTGAGTTAAAATGTCGCTAATCTCAGCGGAGTGCTTTATTTTGCAATGATTGGGCCACTGCCAAGGTGATCTTATTTACTCCACGTGGCATTTTAGGTGGCATTTGTTTCATCTGGATGTCATACTGCATGACATTAATTCAGATTTGGCTGCGAGAATCAATATCGCAGTATTGTTCTGGGAGACATCAAGAGAACAGACAAGTTGAACTCTGTTACACAACCTTCATTATCCAGCAGCACAAAGAATAAAAAGAAAAAAAATGTTACAATTTTCTTCAGATCTGCACAGATGAGGCTGCCACATGTGTGTGATGTACTGCGAAGAATGTTTTGCAGTTTGTTACCTGAACAGCTATTGTCATACGGTGGTTTGGGCCACAATTTCGGTTATCATTCCTCGCTATATTCTCTCTGTTCCAGGTGCTGCTCTCCGATTGTCTGTCTGTATGGTAGCAGATGCGTATAAGAAAAGTGATTGTAAACAGTAGATGCACTCCTAGATCCTTTTCATGGGTGGCCAAGCTTTAGCAATGTGCTCCTCTGTAACTGTCATCTTGTAGATTTGAAATCCCTCCCCGATCGATTGTACTAAAAGCTTTAATCTGATTGTTAAAAGAGCTGATTTGACAAAGCTGTTATCAAACTGATTTAAGTACCAATCAATACTG
The DNA here is from genome assembly GCF_900408965.1 of Simochromis diagramma. Classification (NCBI taxonomy): domain Eukaryota; kingdom Metazoa; phylum Chordata; class Actinopteri; order Cichliformes; family Cichlidae; genus Simochromis; species Simochromis diagramma. The sequence continues at coordinate 6,865,584 of NW_024387477.1, forward strand.
CATTATGTGTGGGTGTTTTTTCCCCCTCTTTCAGGGTTTGGACAACTTTTCCAAGGACAGGTTCAGGAATGTCTGTCATGTCCAAAACGCATCCACAAAAACACAAAGACTCACACCCCTTCACAGGGGTTCACATCGGGCTTGCCGAGACAAAGTAAAAAAACAAATAATGCACAACTGCTGGAGTGTGGAAATGAAAAAAAATCATGTCATTCCTTTGTTGATGTTTTAACATTAACTGGGGTGTCTATTGAAATAGGTTCCAAACTCATGTGTGATTGTATTATTCAGGGTGGTGTAATGATCCATGGAGAGTTGTGTAGTTCTCCTGAAAGGAACATTTCTCAGCGAGAAAAGGAACGCACACAGACAGCAACATCAACCTCCTTTTCCTCTTCCATCTTTTCATGTCTTTCAGTATTCATTCCACACACGTATTCAACATTAGAGGGCAAATAAATTGATTGCCAGCAGCTGAAGACACTTATCTCCCAGCGAGTCAGCTTTGCGCTAGAGACCCCAATACCAAAACCGGGAAGCACTTCATTACGTTGATGCTTAACAGTAAGAAAAAAAAGACCAAACACTGGAACAACACCAGCAAACTGCGGTTACAAACACAGCAAACGCAGGTGAGACCGAGACTGAGTAAGACGGAGTGGGACACAATGATCAAGACCTCCGGGCTAAACAGTGTTCATTAGTGACAGCAATGCAGAATGAATGGAGCTGCTTACTTATTCTGTAAGCATCCTGGTAAAAGCGAGCAGGCAGGAACAGGGCTAGCCTTAGCCTCATGCTTGCCTGGGTAGTGATGGCCAATTAAGCTCCTCTCTGATGAGCCATACAGAGGCCCAGCAAGCAATTAGAGAACCAGGAGTTTCTGCTCATTATTGCTGCAGACTATCGGGCATTGTCCTGTGTAACACACATCTTAAGCAATGATATTGCAGAGTTGCTTATTAGATTTTGGTTTATATAATTCAGTTTGAATTAAAGAGAAACTCTCCTGCAACTGCTGCTTTCACGCCCGAAGAGGTAACCTCTCCATGCGCACGCCAGAGCTGTTTGCAGATAGAAAGCCTCTTTGATTTGACATTCAGGACTGTCTTTTTATATGTGATTTGTCAATATGATGTTGATAACCAATGAAGGAGACGACAGAAACCAATGCATCACAAGCGATATAGTCTCATGACTGACAGCTCATGGCCTTAAGTATTGATTTAGTTCACAGATTTGGATGCAAAGCTGGTGTAGGCTGGGGAGGGCCGAGCGGGCTGCGTGCGCAAATTCAGCTCTAATGCAGTCATGAAGTCAAGAGAAAGACTGTTATATTAATGTAAAGCTAAGCAAGTCTGATAATGGGACTGTACAGTATGGGCAATGAAATGGAAAACAGTGCTATAAATATAAAGAAAAACAGCTCCATTTATCATCATTAAAGAACTTGATAGAAAATTTAAACATTAAAATGTATATTCCTTATCTAAAAACTTAACACATCTACTGCTGATTGTTGTTTACAGATAGGAATTCTGTTGTGGCTTCTTTAAAACTAATGGGGGAAAAACCTTGTCAAAGTGAAGATTTAATATGGTTAGATAGGAGACGACTTTTATACCAGATGGCACTTGGGCAGAAATAACTGTATGCTAAGAAGCTGAAGTACAAATAAATATGATTCATTTTTAAGTGCTCTGTGTTTATACAGTACTTTAAGGGTATTATAATTGTTTGCTTTTCATGGGGCCAGGGGCATAGATGGAATAAATGAGAGCCAAAGGTACACTAAATAATAGTAGTGTGCAGGGGAAATACAGAAGCACAGCTAACACATGCCTACTAATGTTCCACTGCTGAAAGGCTTCTGATCCGGCTGAAGCCCTTGTGTGGTACAGCGCCCGTTCTCAGAACCGGGGGGAGTCCATTAAGTCAGTTTGGAGACACTGTGATTTTTCCATTTTCATCGCAGCTGAATCAGCCAAGGTTTCGGTGGCACCGAGTTCTAACCATATGGCTTCGGCCATAAGAATAACAGCGAGGGATCGGCTCCAAAGACTTACACTGTGATGGAGATCAATGACAAGCATTTATCACCTGAGGAAGGGCACTGCATGGGTGTGTTCGTGATCTTTATGGACACCGGTTTATGACTGAGTGAAGTACAGAGGGAATAGGTCGGGAAAAAAATAGAATAATCACAGATCCATGCAGTGGTAAGCTCAGATAAAAACATTGTGAAGCTGCTGGTCTGAATGTGTAAACCCACTTCGATTGGACCACTGGGAGTAATATGTACACAGAAGCCATATGTGAGAAGAGGAATGTGGCTCTTTCCCTAAGAAATGAAAACTTGCCCCTGGAGGACTATTCACCGATGCCCAACCTGTGGCAGGCAGCACATGCGAGATCTTGCCAGCGCACGCACATCTGCACAATCAAAGAAAGAAACAGCTCACGTTTACAAGCATCACCATATAGCTTTTAAGACTAATTATACACAACACTATCATAAGCTCTGCTTCTCTTTCTGGGTTTCAAAGCATATTCAGTCCTGTCGGCTCTCAAAAAAATATCATCATGCCAGAAACTAGCAAGTTGTAAATTTTCCATCACTGCTGTACACAGACGCGTTGGGTTAAACAACTTGGAACATGAAATCCTCAAATATATCAAATCATAATAGCTTTAAATCAGTCAAAGACAATCCAGCTACAATACCTGGCTTCTGTACAGCTCATTTAAAGTTGAGCAGTAGCAAAATTGACATCGAAGTAAGATTATGGATTACCAGATGGTCAGGATTTTTCAGTTTTTACAAGCCAAAAGTGACATTTACAAACAAAAAAACCAAACAAAAAACACGCAGCATCAAAAATGCGTTGAAAGTGAATGATAATCACATTGATAAAAGACAACAGCGCAAGTAAATTTTCATGCTTTAGATACCCATGCTTTTTCTGTGGCACAATGAATAAACTGCCAATTACACAGTACGTTTTCACTGGACCTCATTATCTTTCTGAGTCTTTAGAACGCATTTTACATAGACTACTACACACATGCAATTAAGCTTGCTAAAATTAGCCCCATGAATGGATGCTGAGCATGTGATGAGAGCAGGACAGTGAGCAAGTGAAAAAAATGGGAGAGATGGAGAGTGCGAGAGAAACAAAAATATACAACAAAAACCTTTGTGACAGACTGTAATAATTAAAATCAGTTGATTGGAGATGTATGCTTTGAAGTTAGAAGCCTGAGGATGAGTCTAAATACCTTCAAAGGACGGGCGTGCATATTCTGCGGGGTGCTATCGCAGCCTCAATCGGCCCTGCAATTTTTGATGGTTATTGAATGACATGACTGAATGGCAGCTAGGCGTCCAGGGGAGCCGGAGCCGAGTGCAGTGGAGAACATATGGACATTAGCATAGGCTGTCGGCAGCCTGCTGTCTCACAGACTGCGCCACTGGGACTGGCCTACCTGATGCTCTGCCCGGTTCTGGTTGGACAACAAGCCCAGTGTGCTGGCGTGTTTCCAGCTTTGACAGGACAGCTAAGAAGCTGGATGCTGGCCAAGGTCATTTGTGGAAACTTCAGTTAACTGACATCATAATGAGGGACAAAACACTTAACTAAAATAAAAGAAATGGCCTAAAAAGGAGCAACATTAAATTTTCAACATTATCACTGCCAGTAAGACTGAAAAGCAGCAACATGTTTTTGCTTTTATTGCTCCCCATGTTCGCAAATGAGTCATGGTTTAAGGTGTCAAGGAGCTGGAAGGCATCATTTTATACTAGCACACCTGAGACAGGCAGGATACTAATTTGTGCCACTGCAAGGTAATAATGCGGGGAAGCAGCACATATGACTGTGTGTCATTTTTAATAACACAAATAATTCATTAACAAAAACATACAGTCGAGCTGAATAGATAGCAGACCAGCCCAGGTCAACTTTTCCCTCCTAAGGACGACATCTAACGACCTCCCCCTGTACCTTTAATGACGAGTTTTGACCCATATCAATTAAAGATTTGGTTTGATGACCATAAAAATAGTTTTTTCGCGTTTTCTCAGGGTAGCTACATATGCAGAGACGACCCTCACCAACTTCTGATCAACACCCAGTTATACTCCTAGTCGGCCTTCAAGGGGTAAAGACTTAAAGGACTAAGTATAAAACCCTGGCAGTGCTTTCTGGAGGTCTCTTCACTCAGATTCTAAGCCTTGAAATATATTTCCCCATGTAAGGTCTGGGAAACAGTCAATCAAATCTCCAATTATTAATCCATTATAAATGGCAGCATTGGAAAGTCTTCACTAAGGAAGTATTAAAAACATAATCTTTGAATGAGATTTCATTTAAATCCTTTAGGAAGAGATGTCATCTGGCTCCTGTCTGCAACTAGTGCCGACTATTTATAGATTATCCACATAGCAGAACTCGAGGAATGACTGTGTGATTGTGTGTGTACTGAAATCTGTTCAAGCTGTTCTTTGGTTTCAATTTGTGTAAACTGTCGGCAACTCAGACAGACAGAAAATTAGATTTAAACCAAGCTTAAAATGGATATATTTATAGAATGAGCATATCAAACAGTTTTTTCATTTGTGAAAAGAAAATCCTCTGAAGGAAAAAAAAAAAAAATGGCTACCTGATTAATTTGCTGCAATCAAAATCAACTGACAGCGATCTGAATATACCTTTATAGTTATAGTACATGGCATGTCAATCATTGCTTCTGCACACTTAACGACTATTTTAACACAACCTTGACTTACTTTCTTAGGACTCCTATGAAAAACCAAGTGCACCTATGATTCTGGAGCTTTTAGAATAACCTTTAGCAGCAATAACTTGAAATAACTGTCTTCTGCATGACTGTCTGTTGTATTGTTGTTGAGGACGTTTGGCTTCTTTGCAATGTTGCATTGAGTTCGACAGGCAGCATTTCAATCAGGTGGAGGTCTGGACTTTGACTGGGCCATTGTAACACTTTAAGTCTTTCTGTTTTCAGACATTCTGATGTAGATTTGCTGCTGTGCTGGGGATCATCGTTCTGTTGCATGACCCAATTACAGTCAAGCTTTAGCTGTCACACAGATGGCCTCAACATTTGACTCTTGTATGCGGAGGAGTTCATGCTTGGCTCAATGACTGAAAGGTGCCTAGATCCTGTGGCTACAAAAACAAGGCCAAATCATCAGCCCGCCACCATCAACTGGTTTCAGGTGTTTGTGCTGATATGCCGTGTTTGGTTTTTGCCAGGCTTCATGCTGTGCATTATGACCAGACATCTCCATTTAGATCTCATCTGACCAAAGGACATTGTTCAAGAAGTCTTGTGGTTTTGTTCAGATGCAACTAAACCACATTACCACATTCTTTTTAGAGAGAATATGCCATTCTTTCCAAACAAGCCATATTTCTTCAGTTTTCTTCTTATAATTATATTCTTGTAATGAACTTTAACATTTAACATGCAGCAATCTAGCTCGGTTTCTCCGAGCATTGCACGATGTAACCATTTGAATTTGCCAAGATGTCCACTCCTGCGAAGATTATGGCATCAATCACACTTAAACGCTCCAGACCAGCAACTGCCAAAACATCTGCTTTTAGAGAACTGCTCACATATGCTGATGATCAATGAAGTGCATCTGATTAGCAGCACCTGCCTGCTAATCATCCACCTTAATCCCCAAGTAAGCAGTAAGAGTTTACTTTGTTTTTCATGTGACTGCATACAAGCATGAGAACTCTTTTTTTCCACATACCTGTACATTAAGAACCACACAATGTATACAAAGTAGCACAGCATTAATATTTATACATTAAATAATAAATGCAGCGTGTGACTGTAAGTTTAATGTTCACAGTCAAACATACAGTACTGTGCAAAGGTTTTAGGCAGTAAATATAAATATAAATGTTTATTTAACACTTCCACTTTTGAAAGCATTCCTTGGTTACAGCATTTTTTTCCTCGTCTGCCTAAAACTTTTGCACAGTACTGTACACGTTTAAGCGTATTTATTAATTGGGTAAAGAAATTCAAGTAATGACAGTGTTAAACTCAATATTATGCAGACAACATAAGCATCTAAGGATTGGAAGCATTGTTACTAATAGCGACTGAAAGCACTGTGGTTTGCAGTGGAGTGCATAAAAGGGGAAAAAAAATATCAGGTTGCTGGATAACAATGCCTCTCCATCACTTCATTGTTGCCAAGATTTATTCAGAACTAAAGATCTCCCATATAGTGAATCATCCACTTCGAGAAACAGGACAACTCGTGTCAGTATGGTTGTAGAGATGCATAACAACTCTGGCATTCTTCTGACAGAAATGCCACTACGAAACTGTGTGCCGCCTACGTCTTAGGAATGCAGAGTTCTTGTCTGGAATGTAATATTTATCTTGTAAATGTCTTGCAGGCTCAGCTTTCGCCTCTTACACCGCTTGGTATGTGTGCTTTGGTATGCTGCTAAGAAGTCCATCCATTCTACAAAAACACCACCTTAAATTTAGACATTTCAGAGAAGACATTTGAACATGAGAGATACATTCTGTCTTGAACTCTCTTCAATGTTGTGCTATCAGCATTGCAGGATAAACAGATACAACCCTCGGGTATTGAAGTGGGCAGAAATATTCAGTAGCACATTAGGGATGAAGTTGCCAAAGGCCTCCTAGGGGGTGGTATGCCTGATCCGCATCACACTAGCTTACTGCACCTCTGGATCAGTTGCAGTCTCTCTACCACAGAAAGGATTATTACATTTCACTTGAAAAAAAAACAAAACAATAACTGTAAGAAACCAGAGTTTGGAGGAGGATGTGGGACACTAAAGTAAGAAAGTATTTTTTTTCTCCCTTCTCCACCTGCTCATAAGAGTTAAATGAGCCTGACTATGATCTCACCTCCCTTTATTATCCCCATATCAAATGCTTGATTCAGTTGATTGCTCCCATCCCTCCATCACTGAGGTTTCATCTGATGGGCACCTGTGCTTAGCCACCATGTGAAAGACATGACTATATGTAGTTCTTACACTGTGCTGCCATCATATTTACATTTCATTAGACAATTTCAGAAAATCCCAATTCCTTGTATATGGAAACAAAATATGGTCATAGTACTGCAGCAAGCTAACACATCTGAATGTGTAGAACAGTGTAATTTCCCTTGCATGACATGACACATCCTGCCTTGTGACTACTATACAAATAGTCATTGCAGTGTCGATGCTCAAATTATATACTTACCAGCCACTTCACTAGGTACACCTATCAACTTCTCATTAATGCAAATATCTAATCAGCCAATAACATGGCAGCAACTCATCAAATACATTTAGGCACCCTGATAAAGTTCAAATATAGGATCAGAATGGGGAAGACCGATGATTAAGTGACTTTGATGTGGTGTGATGACCTAATGTGATATTCTTGCATGATAGGTTTACAGAGAATGGTCTGGAAAAGGGAAAATGTCCAATGAGGAGCAGTTCTCTTGGAAAAATACCCAGTTGGTATCAGAGACAATGGCCAGACTGCTTTAAGCTGATACAATGCAACAGTATTTGAAAATAGCCACTTGTTACAGCCAAGGTATGCAGAAGAGCATCTCTAAACATTCAGGACATATGAAGTTTGAAGCAGATGGACTACAGCAGTTGAAGCTCAGAAAACTAAAGCTACACTTCACATGAGCTCCCAAAGAGACAAATGCTGCCTGGTCTGAGAAGTCTCGATTTCTACTGCAACACGTGGACGGTAGATTCAGAACTTGGCATGAACATCATGAAACAACCCATGCAAATACGACCAAAACCCAAATGTCATCTCCCCTGGTCAAAACAGGCTGTGGAATGATGGCAAAATATGAACAGTAGACAGATCGATGCTGATATAGTTTGCATATGAAGTAGAGGTCAGGTTACACCATCTCTTAAAAAGCAAATATAAAGAAAGAAACAAATCAGATTACTGCCAAGAAAGAATTAAATGCATTTACATTTTTCCACACACTGGAGTCTTACGGTCATTACCTCCTTACATATAATCATCATCATAGGCTCTGATGGAATGCTGCATGCCCACTGTTAAGACAGTTAGCTTAGTATGACAAGTAGAGGATTTAAATTTAAAGTAAGGGGTTGCGGGTTTGAGTCCCCCTCGAGGTGACTTTTTAGTCTTCTCATTCTATCAAACTTTTTAATTTTGTTTACTTAATTTTAATCTAATAGATATGAAGTAGAACATTTTGGACATGAACTCACTTACTAAAAAGAACAAAACAATGATATGTAGGTGGCTTTGAAAGCATAACTCCAACTTTCATTTTGGAACCATTTTTCAACTAGATGTGTTGATGACACCAACAGTGATGGTTACACAATATTGAAATATTTGCTGGGATAGCTCTATCCTGTCTTTTATTAATAGTTCAGGCTGCTGGTGGTGTAAGGGTGTGGGGGATATTTTCTTGGTACAATTTTGACTCCTTTGTAAGAATCTGAGTGTCACTTAAACCTGTGTATTGTTCCTGACTACCATGAACCCATGGTATCAGTTTCCAACAGGATAACGCACCATGTCACGAAGCTCACATCATCTCAAACTGGTTTCTTGAACATGAAAATGAGTTCACTGTACTCCAGTGGCTGCCACAGTCACCAAGATCTCAATCCAATAGAGCACCTTTGGGATGTGAAATATTCACATCATGAATGTGCAGCTGACAAATCTGCAGCAACTCTGTAATGCTGGCAGAATCTCTGAGGATTGTTTCCAGCACTTGTTGGATCTATGCCACGAAGAATTAAAGCAGTTTTGAAGGAAGAATCTGGTCCAAAGCAGCAACAGTAAGGTGTAACTAATGAAGTGTCCAGTGAGTGTATATCATACATCCCTGAGGTGAATAAAACCCAATTTTCTAATTCACTGTATCTGTTAGTGCACCAAGTGAATGTTTTGAGCTTAGTGTGAATCCCAAAACCAAATTTTCATAACAGTGTAGAGTAAATGATGGCAAAGGTAGCTACATTACTGTTACTGGATCTAACATCAAATGCTGCCATATATCAAATATCTGCACTGACTTGGCAAATGGGATGATATTGGATTATGACAGCTCTCTTCAATCTAAAGGCTTCCAGCAGCTTGTTCGTCTAACCCAATTACTGTTATTTCAAAAAGGACTTAAATCCAATTCCTGTTCTCATTTCTTTGAGCAAAAAAAAAGAAAAATCAATGTAATTGTTAATTTTTGCAATACTGTATTAACTTGAGTGAGAAACCCTTGCAGGCATCTAACCACAACTAGATTAACTTATTATTCAAGCAGAAAACATACTTTTCATCTCCAGATGGAAAACCTTGGGGTTGTTAACCCATCTTACAGTGAGAAGTAATAACATCCTCAGAGAGAACTTATTTTTTATTCCATACGGTAAAGTTTTGTTACAGCCGCAGACTCTCAGGATTGCCCCCTGGCAACATGACTGGATAGCAAAACAACATTTCCGAATGAAATATTCAAATTTTAAATCAATCTTATCTCGATTGGCTGTTCAGCATGACGTGTTAAATGAGGGACGCGAGTATTTGTATTTTTAGGTTTAAGCTGTAGCTGTCAACTTGGAGTTTGTACATACACTTGAGTTATGTCATCTCTTACCACACACACACACACACACACACACACACACACACACACACGTCTCTGTGCATAAGTCTTCTTTATGGACTCATACATTGAAAAATGATTTTTCCAGATCTTTTCCCAGCTGTTCCATGAATTGCCATGTACTTCTTTTTGGATTCACTTGTTTAGTTGTATACTTTTTACACACTGAACTATTTGAATTCATTTGATCAAAGTGTTTTAACACATTCGCACGTGTGAATCCATTCACGCCAAATGTTTTCTCACATTCCCATGTGGTGATACACAGCTACAGCTCTTATGACCCTTTTTTGTTACCGTATCTTAGGCGCCCATTCACCCCGGGCAAAGCTCTGCTAAAACCATCTGCAGGGGACATATTGAGGAAAAGTAGACGTGATGACTAAAACGAATGTGTTCTTGGTCAGAGATTCTTGCACCACCCCTGACTTAATATTATGTGATGCATTTATTTTTACCCTTCTCCTCCATTGCGGATCAATGTCTTTAATCTCCCCGTGACAGAACTTGTAGGATATTTCATGTGGGAGGAACCAGATCATAAATAGACTCTCAAAAGTTTACTTATTTGAAGCTGACCTCAGTATGAGAAGCATTTCGTTGATCCCAAACGCTACATTTTATAGGGAGACAATACAGAGCTCAAACAGGTTGATGTTTATATCTGGAGACGTGAATCATAAAAATGTTATGACACAGAATGTCTCCCAGATTATGTAAGATCATCTGAGACCAAATTTGACAAGACAATTTTCCCCATTTTGGAGGTTAAACGGCACCAGTCACCTAAACCAACGACAATGCAGACTACAATTCACAGACACCACATATCCAACTGATTTCCTAAGATAACACAGTGGAAACAAAGCATTTCATTAGGCGACTTTACAGTGGAATTAAATTAACACCGTGCTGTATTTTTTTCAAACAAGAGCACCACAGATGTAATGCTCCTTAAATAAACTCTTATCACCAATACTTAACCACGCAGTGCAGTTAATGTATGATAATGTGATGTAAATGTTAATGTCAAAGTAATGAACACCTTGTTGAAGAACAGTATAATTCACTGGAGGTACAGAGTGACAAAATCATCTGAAAGCATATTTAACCAGACACAGTTTCCTCTCCAAACCCTCAAGAAACAGGTGTAGAACACGCAGGGTCATAACTGGAACAGTCTGGATTCTGCCTGCTGTAAGTGTTGTTTCCTTCCCCCTGTTTTCCGCATTCTAGTGGATTGAACAGATGGTTATTTTGCGGGTCGACAATGGTTTTGTCTGTTCTGACTGCTCTTCCATGAAATTTGCAGAAAAAGTCAAGTTTTTACCCCCCACTCACTTCAACCTCCAGAAAAAGGAAAAATCCTTTTTTCCCCCCTGCCTTTCTTTAATAACACAGAAAGGTCCCCATTTGCTTTTCTCCTTCCCACTCCAGACAAAATCTAGATATTCTCATGCACTATTTGATAAGAGATCTGAAAGGCTGGTGGTAGGCAACTAAGTTAACCTTTTGAAGCACTGCGCTTTCTCTTTTTAACAGCCTCCAAAGTGAAGCCAGGATGGCACAAATGCACCTGCTGGCTTTGAAGGAGTTTCAATTTAGCTATATCATCAGCGTCAGTATGATATAAGGATATCATCAGTCTTTCGTTCATCGGGGTCTCTCAGTAAGTAGACCAGGACAGCTTGGACATCTGTGGAGTCTGTGGGATCGATCACAGAGGCAACATTCCTGACAGCAATCAGTTAACTTGAGTGAAATTAGTGGGATCTGTGGATTCGCTCCTAGAGGCAGAATTCATTTGCATAACTGTGTTAAGGTGCTTCATTTCCACCAGCTGGACAAAACAGGAAGCACCTTTATCTTTAATCAATTAGGCGATTACTGAATGATAACATCTTCTGAGGCTGTCCATATTTACTGACATTTCTCCATCAGCTCAATTAACGAGCAGCAGATTAGTTCATTAATATGCAGGAATAATTAATATAATACAATAATACGATGAGGTCATGGCTACTGTGTATTTGCACTTTCTTTTTTTAATGTCTTTGTGTCCGGCACGTGTGTACGCTGCGTCAACAATCGTCTTGAATACAAATGCTAGCTGTTATCAGGAGTTGTAAATCCTGGAATAAATTCTACAAACAGGGCAATATGACTTCCAGAGGCAGCATCCCTCAGGCACAAGTGCAGCTAAGAGGAGATTATGATGCATGGCATTCACCCGAAGGGCCGGAAAATAAGATATATTGGAGCAATTTTGATTTATGATGTTTTCTTTTTCATGGTTGACCTATGTGCGTTAGGAGAAATTAGGAAGCCATTCCTCAGTGCAGAAGTTGGACTCGTGCTTGGTTGTTTGTTGAGTCTTTACATCTCTAACAGATGTAAATTAATCATGGTGGCATTTCTCTCGATGCTGAGGATGAATAGCGACAGCACGCAGAAGAGGCGGAACATTGGAAAGTTTGTGATCAAATAACAGCTTTTTGGGGGATTTTTGCTTAAGCTCTTGACACGCATCTCCCTCAACTCTGATGCGACTGCCTTCATTAAGAGGTTAATTAAAAGACTTGGCTTTCTTCTAAAGCAATTAACTTTACTTCTGTTTTATGCCATTTGCTTTCTCCAGCCGACTGAGTGCAATTTGTCTAATTAAAAAAAAAAAAAAAAAGGGAAAAAAAACATAATACAAGCTGGCTACATTATGGGACGGTGGTAGCAATACGTGCATATTTATAAGCGTAAATAAAAGTAAACACATGAAAAGTTAAGCAGCTCCTCAGCCAGTTCAGGAGGGAAAGCCTTTGAACCATTACACTGAATACTGCTCAGCTGCTAATGCTAGTCCAGAAATACCAGCTCGAGCAGCTCAGAGCAACCCCACCGAGGGTCCCGAACTCCTGTTTGTCTCTGCGGGAAAGAAGCTCTACGGTGCACAAGACCTGGGTAAACGCTTGTGTGCAGAGGCCGATGCAGGTCATGTACATAACTGCGAAAAGATCGCTGATTTACGAGGCTGAATTTAGCATCCAGTGAGTGCAATTGCATGCAGGAGCCATTTTGGGCTCTAGAAATGTTGAACTACTGTCATCAAAGTGAAAAGAATGCTTTCTAAATACACTACATATTACAATGCGGAAATGCAGCGCTGTAACGAAAATTATCACAACTGCATCTCTGCTTCCTACTTTCAAGATCATGCAGAGGAGATGGCTCTCTGTAGAGACGTATAGATACATTTGAGGTATACGCAGCGCCATTTCAATAATGCGACTGCCACATTCTGTGGAGACTCGTGCTTCACCGATGATGTATGTTGCTGATCATCTCTGGTTGCGACTGAACAAACAGCAACATTTAATCAGTTTAAAGCTCTGTCCGACTACGGCGGTGGAATTTTTGGACCATGAAGCTTTGATCTCCCTTATCATTTAGCGTCGTGTTCTGCAGGTGACAGGACATTTTGTGCATATAGACAAGAATTTAGACACCATTTATTTTTTAATGTTCAAAATTTCCGTTTTGAAAATGTGGCTATGCGAGCTTTTAAAGAAAGAAAATGTAACACCATTTGTGTGATTATTTCAATTAGGGTAGCAGGAAGAGGAGAGAGCCCTGCCTAAGACTGACTGAAATATGCTGCTCATCCATTCACTAAGCTAATGAATCACAGTAAGATAAATGGCAGTTGGCTAACCTGTAAAATGGTCCTTTCTTTTAACAGGCAAATAGCCTCATATTGTACTCGGGAAAATAGCTCAATTTATTGCCACCTTCATGTGAATGCAAATGAGGTGCAATCAATACGTCCAAAGTCTGACATGTCATTAATAATAAGTGGCCTAAGGAAAAAAAAAAAAATACACCAACATTAATATAATGCCAGCAATTACAAAGGACATAAATGAACAAATCCCCATGAGATGAAGACAGTTGTAATTAGATAATAAGCAGCTACAGTAAAAAATTTAACACTGCTGTTTAGAAATGTTAGAAAAGGCGTCAAACAAAATGACATCACAATGGCCCGTGCAATTAATTGCTATTCCATTACCAACATCTACACAATACAAGTAACATGAATGACTAGAATGAATGAAGTCGCACAGATCACTTTCCCCGCTTGCGTAGCCACTTGGTCACCAGGAAAAAGGATTTTGCGATTGTGTACTTCAATACAGAGTATGCAAAAATAAATAAATAAATAAATAAATAGAGAGGACAACCACAAAAACAAAAAACAAATAAAACGACCCAACTGCTTTGAAACGGCAACAGACGCGGAGACGGACGCAATCAAACTGTAGTTAAACAGCAGGACTGAGTGAATGGGAGATTCAAGGTAGCTGCAGAAAAAGGGAGAAGTGAGAGATTTATGCTAAACGTGTGCTGACTGACAAAGCAACATCTTCTCAAGGCTCTGCAGGAGATCGGCCTAAATCCTTCTCATAAATTTTATATTAATGCCAGAGGTAACCAAGGTTGTTTTTCCCAGTATTTCTCCAGGTCCATTAAACACATCTAATATATTTCAGCATTCTCCAATTTCCGCATCTAAGTAGCTAAGCTGAATGGCAAAACTTGTACATAAGAGAATGTTTATTCCTTGCAGAGTCTGATGAGACTTCTGTGGCTGTGCTTCGCTGCTAAGGTTGACTGGTTTAAAGATGGGAAAAAAAAGAAAGAAAAAAAAAAAGCTAACAGACTCACCTTCCTCTGCACCTGTAGGTACTGTAACCTTGCCATTTCAGGAGATAATAAGACAAGCCGTCTAAGTGGGGAAGATTGGGGAAGGGGCGGGGAAGCAGAGGGGTGGGGGAGACAATCATTCTCAGATCTCGCTTACCGCTTCTGTTGTAGTTTATTCCTCGGGAATGAGAATTCGACTTGATAACAAATCACAAAACCTTTTATTCCCGGAAAATATGAGAGCTGTCTATCATCAGCTCTGCTGTGAGTAAGAGAAAAAGGTGCAATTTGTTAACCTCTGAGAAGCCGTCAGCAGCAGGTAATGCCAAGTTTCTCCTTTCACACCTTCCTTGGCTGGCCTATTTTAAGGAATGGAGAGCTTTCCCCTCCTAATTCCCAGTACAACAAATCCCAAAGCAACAGACTGCAGTCACTGCCATTAAATACAGTGGCTACCATGGAAACTACCCTGAACTTCAGGATTCATATACCACATAACTAGATGATAGTAAAAAGGACTAAGGTAGTCTATATTCCTGTAACTAATTAACATAATGTGCCACATGAATAATAGTCCTACATACGAGGAGTGAGTTCTCCCTCCCTTAGCGAACAGATATAGTGTGTTCCACTGTTGTTCGCTGACAAACTATATTAGCAGATCACTTAGTCACTGTACGTGCTTGAGATGCATTCGAACTCTGTGCTTTAAACAGAGAGGCACCCGAGCGCGAGACGGTGAACAGTAGTAACTTTGAGCAAAGTGCAAAATGGATTTCGACATCCGGCGCTCTTCTCAGTCAAAATGGTGGCTTACTCTTTTACATCGGGAAAGGAAGAAAACATGTCTCCCAGCTAGACAGGAGCAACAGCGGTGGTTTGATCTCTGCTTGAGCTCCACTTTTCAATTGCTAGTCACAAAGATGTAAGAGCATATGTCTGGCATTTAACAGCCATGGAAGATGCTGGGAAAGGGAGACAGTGACTTTATTCTGGAAAAAAAAAAAAGGAAAAAAAAAAAAAAACCCAAAAAAAACAAAACAGCATCTCACTTGTCAAAAACACACTGATAGACAAAACATTGGAACACACACTCAGACAATTAAAAAAAGCTCTGGAGACGGCGGACTGATTGTTTATCTGCATCGCGGCATAGAGAATTGAAATCCACAGCCACAGATAAGACATCAGTCTTCCTCAGTGGGCTGCGTAAATAAATCTGATTATGGGCAGAATCATTTCCCCTTTAGAATTGTTTTATCTGCTCATTCCATGCCTCAGCACCAGATAGCTCACAAAGTGCTTGGCACAAGGTGACGGTTTGCCTTGTGCTTGTTTCACATCAGGCCTGTTGCCTGCGGAACGATGCCATATCCGATTCAAACTTCAAATTATCTGTAAAAGAAACACATGTCTACTCATCTTGCATTACCACCATATCATATAATTGTTGGAAATGGGGATAATTGGGGCTGGCTAATTAAAGGCTGAAATCCAGAGCTGAATCTAACACAGTTATCTTCATTATGGGTCCATCCTTAAAAAACACGACTGTTTTTATTATTACATTGTTTGAAATGCTAATAAATTATAAAAAATACTGGGAACCAGTAGTACAGAATTGTATTTTCTTATCCTCAATTTCAAGTATTTGATCAACATTTCAGCTTTTAGTGGGAAAACTGTTTTTCTGTACTTTCCTGGCTCTCTGGCATCGTAATAAACAAATTTGCCTAACACGCAAAAGATCTCTGGGTTGAGACTGGGAGGATGCATAAAAACCCAGCCGCAGGAGATGACAAGCTAACGTGCTCTTACCAAGCTAAATGGGATGGTTGCATCAGGAAGGGCATCTGGTGTAAAATCTGTGCCAAATCAAGCATGTGGATCCATCCAGTGTGGTGACTCCTTGGAAAATAAGAGAGCAGCTAAAAGTAAGCCACACAGACACTTCACTTGGCTGCGCAGGTATATTAAAACACCCAACCAAGTGTGTCTGGTGACTCATTTTTCCATATGACTACAGGAGCACTATCAGCTTTTGATGTATTAATGAACAACCCACTTGCTCTTATTTTGAAAAGTTCAGTCATTTCTAACCCGCCGACCGTAGCACTTTACATCTCGAGTTACATGCCGGGCCGCTGTTGTGGTATTTCTTGATTATCATTCAGCTGCTTCTCCAGTCAGGCCAGGCAGACTCCAAGTCCACCGTCTTGGACTCCAGCTGGTAACGGCAATCCTTCTGCTCTGGAGATAACGCTGACCAAGAATGCAGCAAGAGAACGGCTTCATGCGACACTACGCGGAGCTAATAGAGGCTGGAGTGAAAAGTAAGGACTACCATCTGCTGTCCAAGGCCATGGACTTGTTGTCCATCTGTGAGATGATGTGCTCACTGAAGAGGCAGCTGATTCATACTCTGCTACTTCTTCCAAAGTACTCATCTTTAAAAAATATTTACATTTTAAACCCTTTAAAAAGGTATTCAGTCTGTGTGCCCTGCCTTTACCGGACAATTTAGCACTTTAAAATGTTTAAGTACACAACATTTGTTAATTTTTTCTCCAGTACTTGGCAAAATCAATTTTAGGCTTTACAGTCTGGAAAAGGAGATTTGTTTGTGATGGAAGGAGCAGAACTTCTGTATGTACTTGTGCAATTACAGCTCTAATAATAAAGCAGATTAACACTTTTAATCTAAAGCAAATCCATGAAAAACCTGATAATGGGGCGTCTATGTCTAGGATAGCTGTGAAACTTCACATTTCTCAAACAACGATATGTACTGCAAGTCATTCCTGCTTAGAATCATCTTGTAATTTCAGCACACTTAAAGCCTCTGAATATTTGATGCAGTCAAGAAAGACTTTTTTTTTTTTTTAAACAGATGTGGATAAATGAGATAATGTAATACTGGAGTCTGCTAAGCTGTCTGCACAAATCCGAGTGTTCGTTTTAACTGTTTGTAATGTGTTAGAATCCTTTTAAGCCAAAACTGATTTGCAGGAGTTTCTCTGTTAGATCTGATAAAGCATTAAAGGCAATCAGACTGAGGGGTCAGTTCTCTTGGGTGACCTAAATGAGCATTGACAACCACTAAAATGCATTTGGGCAAATCAGACAAGCAAGCAGCTGAGCACATCTACATTGGTCGAGCCTGGTGACAAAGCATTCCCTTAAAACACACCAGATAAAAGACTAATTTGGTCCAACTTTGCTGGAGGGACGCTTATCTCGGGATTCAAATAAGGTCAAAAGAGAAAACAGTCAGAGTCTGTGATAAGATCGTGGTGGAAAAGCAAAAGAAACCCTGTAACCCCTGTGAAAATGAGTTATGCTCTGGATCCTTGTAGATGTTGTTCTGCCTCTTATTGCCATTTACCTCCAGTGAGGGCAACATGAGTCACCACAATGAAGGTAAATAAATAACTGATGAGCGCAATAAAAAGGAAATGCAGAAGTTAGGCTTATCGGAACAAAACAACGGCTAAAATTTCTACAACAGAACGACCGCGATAAGAAAACTGGACCTCAGAGGAAATAATAAACATGAATCATAAATCATCCCAGATTAAATGTTAGCATACTGTACTTTAGTGTAATCTTTTCCACAGCAGGCACTTGTTGTTTTCGAAATTTATCAGGAACATTGTGAGTGTGTGTTTGGAGTGGAAGGGAGAGGGAAATGTTTTTTTGTTTTTTTAAAAAGCACCTTTGGTTACATTTCCAGCACAACATGAGGCTATTGTTAAGAAACCAAAACGAAAAGAAAAAAAAAAGACTTTTAAAAGTTTAGAATTCAAACTATTTGATAAATGATGTCAAGAAAAGGACAAAAACTGCAAGAGCGTGTAAACTAAACGACTCAGATCTTATAGAAGTTGGGTTCATGTCCTGGCAGCAATGAGCCGCGGCAGAGAAAATGCACAACGAGACAGTAATGAAAAAAAGCGTGCTTCCATCAGCTTACTGCTTCACCTGTCTTTGGATGAAGAAAGAAAGATTGCCGCAACAGAACTGTCTATCACTTATGAACTGCAACCCATCAGAGCAGAATTTCTCTCAGAAGACAAAAAGTAGATCACAACACTTTGTCAGCACAGTCCTACGCTTTTCTGATCAATCACCAAAAAGCTGTTTGATTTAGTGACACGGGAAGACGCGAGGTAAAAGAGGTAACCGACAAATCCTTTTTGGAACTTTAACATTAATAACCACTTTTGTTAATTGTAGTTTAAGGGTTCAAAGTATTGCTGCTGATTTTGGCTCTAACTATTTGAACCGCTCTCTCTTCTGGTCCTTCTAAAGCACTTTTGAGTCTTTTTAAAAATACTTTTTCCCGTAATCAAGCAGCCTTAAACCATAATGTCAGTTAAAATACCATGATTACCTCCGCCAAGGAGGTTATGTTTTTGGTAGCATTTGACTGCATGCCAACCAGTCTGTAAACACGATAGCTCGTGTTAATAATCCATTCAAATCTAGTTTACATCCACTAAGGTCTTCAAGGTCAACTTAAAGATGTATTGGTTGAAAATAAAGATTAAAAATATGTCACATCTGACCTCTAATTCAAGGTCAATGGATCAATCTGAAGGTCAAATTGACAATAATACTATAAATAAGTATTTAAAACTAGGTTTCTTACAACCATTGTTCCTATGACAACATATAGACATATATGGAATGATATACCGTGAGGGCATTCCTGTCTTCCTTCTCTCAGCCCAACCGGTCGCAGCAGATGGCCCCGCCCCTCCCTGGGCCTGGTTCTGCCGGAGGTTTCTTCCTGTTAAAAGGGAGTTTTTCCTTCCCACTGTTGCCAAAGTGCTTGCTCATAGGGGGTCATATGATTGTTGGGTTTTTTTCTCTGTATGTATTATTGTAGGGTCTACCTTACAATATAAAGCACCTTGAGGCGACGGTTGTTGTGATTTGGTGCTATATACCTTTGATCACAAACCATTTTCACTTGATATTTATTATTAAACATTTAAACAAATTTACTGAACAATGCCACAAATGCTACAAATGTACTATATCCACAAATAAAAAATAATGTCATGTATATATTACAATGAGTTATTATGGGGGTACATCCTATTCTAGGAGCTTGTAAGCTTATATATTTAACACAATTATTCATTTACATTACAAACATGCTTTTGTTAGATTTTAACATGTCTCTTGTAGGGGGTTTTGTTATGAAATATAATTTAAATGAATAAATAGAAAAAAAAAGAAAAAAAAAGAAAAAAAAAAAAAAAGACCTGGACCTGATGGCGACGAGGTTTTCAGAGTGGGAATTGTGTCTAGACTCCTGGGTGTTTTTAACAACCCAGAAACTTTTTAACTTCTTTTCGGTCAGGCTTGTTGACAAAAGACTTCTTTCCATCACCTTGACTAAATCTGAGCTACATGATGAGTGAGACTGGGCTTTGAGGTAGAGGAGATAAAGGAAAAGGGCACGCTTGATTTATAACACAAAACAAATCGAGAGCCTCACAGTAAAAACAAATGCAAAAAGGACTCATTTTATTCCCATCATCAGGTTTTCATAATCACTAAAAGCCAAAATTGTAATTGAAATTAAAATCCGATTTATCGCTCATCCCTAATAGAGATGCAGAAGATCACAGTGGGGATAGTTGCTGGGAAAAACTCATCTATATTCAAGGATGTCTCCCTATTTGGCAGTTCTTACAGATAATCACACTTGGCTGTGGTTGTTGTTGCTACCTCAGTTAAACCCTGGTGTGCTCAGACATATTTCCAGGCAGGAGGAAGATGGTGATGGGTAAAAACTGAAATCCAAGGATTCAAAAGTCTCAGAAAGTCCTTGTATTTGATGTTGCAAATGTGTCACTTGATGCCTCCAACCCCCAACCCCACCCCATCTTCCTTGTACAAGAATATAGCAGCAATAAACATTTTTACCCAAAAGATCTGCTAACTTTTACTTTATCTGCAATCACGTTCTGTTAAAAGTTATTATGTTAATTGACACCATGATTACGATAAACAACTAGACATTTGCTCAACTAGTTGACTAGATGATTACATCTTGCTGCGCTTCCTAGTAGGCATTAGAAAAACACTGGTAGGTTAACTTCATTTTTCATAAACTTTTTTACTTCTGAATCGTTTTCCTTTCATGTAATAAATTCGTCACCAGTAACATCACGAGTAGAAAGAAAAAAGTGCTTGTTCAGTGATTACATTTATATATTTTATTTATTTTTTGCTGTAGGAAACTGATTGCAAGTAATTGCCCAGAGGTTGAGTACGCAACACCCACAAACTCAACCACATTCGATCACAAGGCAACTGCTCAGGTTGCCTGGAGATGGAATGCAATCACTCTCAGTTTGGCAAAGGTTTAAAAACTGCTGTCTAATTTATAAACGCAGACAGATTGCCAACACATTGCAATCAATCGGACTCAGTCTGCACCAATCAGCGCCATAAGAGCAAGGCTGCCGAATGTCTGTGCCATTTTGCAGCTAAACTGCAGTCCTGAAGCGACATCGTCACTATGACCTATGAGGACATGCCTGGATGCTGCATTTAAGTAGTTAATATGAATTTCTGTGTATGTAGACTACAACAGATTTGTGATTCTCATTGATTTATTACAGTTAATGGCTACATGTCACAAACCGATTGCACGTAATCGCCAACTCACCCCCATTCAGTTGCAAATGGAAAGCAGACTGACTCCATGTTTTTGCTGTTTTCATCTGTCGTGATGGCACCAAAGTCGTTTTGATGATGGTGACCAACCGCCAGTTGCCGCAGACCTGTTCCCTGTCTTCAAAGCAACCATTTCAAAGGCTATGAGATTGCAAGCTCATTGCACATGATTGCACCGCTGTCCCCAACGACTGTTTTCCCCTAGTGTGACTGTAGCTCAAAACGACTAGGTGCACGTTGATCGTTGTGTGGTCTAGATGAAGATGAGAGGGTTCAAAACTTGATTTTCGGAATCAGTGAGGAGAATAAAAATTTAGGTTTCATCACAAACCCCCCCCTCCACACTTCCCACTTCCTCTGTACTTTGACAAATTGTTCACTGGAAGGTGTGTCTTTAAAAAATACAGCTGACATCACAATTGTTTTAGTTAGCAAGACGGCCAACTGAATGATTCAATAATTTTGTCCTTAAATTGCTGAGACAACAAAGTGTCATGAATGCATTTTCAATCCATCATGTCAGCCAACTGTTTCCTGTAAAAATACAACCTAATTAGCCCACTTCAGTTTTTATGTGAACGAGTCAGAAAACTACAGTTTGGGAACTTGATCGTTAATCACTGGTTAGATAAACACATACAGCTGCAGAAAGAAAAATTACAATTAAACCTTAAACACAAGTATTGCGCAGATGCACAGCAGAAAAGAACAGGAGGAGTAAATACCAACTCTAAGCTCGACAATTTCTCACAGCTGCTGCTTGCTACCACTGACAGCAACGCAGCCAGAGTGGTGGTCCGTAAACTGAGATGTGAGAGTGAGTGCAATTTCCCATTCTTCTGAGGCGCGCACACGTAAACACGAGCCAAACGCTGAGCAATATATTAGCCTGCCACAACACACATAGTAAATGATGATAATGCAAATGACTATATGCGAAGAGTGTGAACCGGTTGCACCTGTAAGGTCTGTGGTCATTTGTTATGTGATTGCCAGGGGCATAATGAGCAATAGGCACCCTGTGAGAGTAAGCTCAATTTGCTTTGCCCTTTGTGTTGCGTTATCTGGTCGACCTGTCACTGTTGTATCACAGGGACGTTTACTGGATTTAGAGATCGGGCCGTCGCGGTTTAAACCCACACCTTGTGCTGTCACGGATGCTGATCAGCATTACAGTGCGGTGTGTAAATTACCACAGTGTACTCTCCGGTGTCTCATTTGAACACACGTGTGCTGTCAGTGCACATGCTAATGTTGCTTTCACACTGAATCTGGGTTGGTGGGCATGTCACCCTAGTATTCAAACAAACAGCGATTACGACATGACCAAAAAAATACGTGGGCTTCAAATACAGACAAATAACAAAAACCCCCTGCTGAACGAACTATTCAAAACCGTGCTGCTTGCACTCATGTTTTGGAACACGGCTGCAGACATTTCCTCACATTCATCCACAAGAGCATTAGGATCTGTGTCCACAGAGTGCCCTTTTCTTCTTTTTGCTGGCAGAGTCCATTTTCTATACAAATCCTATAAAATTTAGCGTTGACAGCACTCAGAGCTCCGTGCAACTGTTTTTTTCTTCCCCCCCTCATTCCGCTGCACTCACAGTGCTTTGAGTTGAAAATAGTTAAACTGCTTGTCAATGTCAGTCCTTTCTAACAGACCAGTGAAAGTCAAGAAGGGGCAGGATTTGCAGTACAAACACTGTCAGCGATGGCAGAGGTGAAACTAATCCAGGCTGTCACAGAAAACTCAGTTATTTACAATCTTGTATTAAATACTTTTTTTTCTCCAAACGTAGCAACAGTAAATTCTTGAGAGAAGCGCCTGGAAAATGAGGTCACAGGCACTTCCACTCATTGAACCTGGAAAATCATTTCCTTTCATGGGCCATATTTTATGCATGGAGGATGTATCATGTTGTAGCAAAGTTTAAGGCATAGTAGTGTCCAAAGCTGCCTTTTACATTTAGGAGATCAGACTTGACAAACTAAGGGGTTAGAAGAGCATAAAGGAGATAAAAGCAAGAAAAATACACTACACCAAAATAAACGTATGCTTACACAATGTGACGCTTTACTTTGACTCTGATTTCTCTTCCTCTGGCCAAAATACAGACAGAGACAGAAAGTCCAATAATAATATGAATGTATTATATGTATATACACCGAATATGAATACTGCTATTCCCAGGAGACCCAACTTGATTCCTTGCTGGACTGTGCTCATGTATTTTTCAGGGCTGCAGGTAAGCTGCTTAACTCCACCTCTCAGAATGGGACGAGTGGGGGATAATTCAATAAAGTGCAGCTCTCAGAAAGATCACGCCTTCTGGTCTTTCCCCTTTTGCAAACCCACGACACCGCCTGAAATCTACAATGACAAAACAGACAGCTGTTAACCGGGGACGTGGCATTGAGGAGAATCGGGTCCCAGCGCACACACTCTCATCCTGGTGCTTTCGCATCATCACAGTGACAGTGCTTGCGAGCCGAGGACTGAAAGCGAGGAGGGGGGGGGCGAGGAGTGCCTCAAACGTTAATGTTTCATTCATCAGACCTCCACACCCTGCCTCGGCTGCAGTATGAAAACATAACTGTAATGAAAATTCTATTGATCGGAGTCGCTTCCTTTTAGACAAATTGCACTGTTTTCTCAGCCTTTCAGTGTTTGGAAGGCAAATGTAAAGAGCAAAGATGAAAGCCCTCCAGACATAGTCAATGCTCCATCATGACAGGCGGACCCCTGTCTCAACTTAAGCTAAAACCCTTCTGCAAAGCAGAAAACACATTTTTTCTAAGACATTTACCAACACTGATCAAAAGCTCCTGAATTGCTGTATTTTCTGACATGTCTGGATGCTAAGGTTTCTAATTTTACCACATAATCAATTTAATACACAAAGACATTACAGTAAATTTCCCGGCCTCGTAATGCCGCCATTTAATTAAAAGGGGAATTCTAGTTATGTCAGATATTTTGGCAGCTGTGTATTTGCTACAAAGCTGTGACAATGTAGACTGTTCAAGCTAACAGCCAATGCCACCCAGAATTAGGAGACCTTCACTTCCACCTCCCCCAAATACACCTAGATAATTCTGGAGGCAGGGCAGGCTTTGTGGTTTGAGTGAGATCATCCCAAGCTTTGATTTACCACCGCCCCTGCAGAAACGTCCTTGATCAGGCTGCAGCTACAGGGGAGCTGCTCCTGGCTGCCCCTGTGTGCTCACCCCCTTTGCTGCAATGCAAACATGCACGTCTCAGAGGAAAAAGCAAAAAAGGAGAAAAAGAGCTCATTTCAAAGCCATGCTGCTCATGTTAGTGCGCTGGTTAGTTAGCCTCCCTGTGTCTAGTCTCAGAGGCTTCCAAAGCATCAAGATGGAAATTTATTTATTTATTTTTTTTTAGAGATTTCTGACTTCATCGCCCCTGCCAGCCGTCATTAGGGAATGAAAAGACAAAGAAAACTATTTTTGAAATACTGTACGTGGTCTCAGAGGAGGCGCTTGCAAAGCTAGCATGCATGAGGAAACAAGACAGACAGAGTGTGGATAACCATCTTACCCATGTGAAGTCCTCCTGCATTTCTAAATTAAAGATAAGGAGATAGTGTTGCTGTAATCTCAGTTTGGGATCTCCGTTCTCTGGTGAAGCAAATGGACTTAAAGGAAATAGATCAGGCCAGCATCTCTGGGGTCAAGGGTTTATTTAATGAAGTCATATCAGCGATGCCTACACCTTCCTGTTATCTTCAGCTGACATTCATAACAATGGGGCAGTTGTGAAGTTCAAGTAAATAACCACCGTATTGTTACAGAAGTCAGTTCAGTTTTTTCCTTTCCCCAAAACGATAAAGATCAATGATGTAGATTATAGGAGCATTATCATCTTGAAATAAAATCGAATGTGTGTCATAATTTTCAAGCATCGTTTCCTATTGTTTCTATAAACAGTCAGAGTCAAGCTTTTAAACAGAGCCTCTTAAATCTCAATTCTCACATCGAGGAAATTATTACACTTTAACTGAGGATCGGTTGCTATTAAAAAAAACCCACAAACTATGCCAACTGGGGTGAAACTTTAAACTCAGAAACCTCAATTTCTACCGCTGTGCCACCAACTGTTCATGGTGAATAACAAAATGTGTGGGTGGGGACTGTACGAACAGTTCTGTTTCTATAAACATATCATGAACATGACTTTCAACTGACAGATACAGAGATTTACAACTGGATTGTTTTTAGTATTTTAGGAGGCATTTGAATCTTTATGAAAAGCCAGACTGAGGGAGAGCCACGAAAGAGCAAATCCAGTGAAGACACGTGCTAAAAATAATAAAAACTTATAGTAACACACACTATTTTGCATCTGTGTGTCATAGAAAAGCATACACTGCAGATTCTCCAGTGTGTTTGCATCTCTCTCTATGGCTGTGGGTAAGTGGGGCATTCCCAGTAACTAGAAGCAATAGAGCCATCAGTAAAAATTAAAGAATAAGCCCTAATTTGAGGATAAACTGACACAGGAGCTTTGACAGCAATAACCCGACATGCAGGGGAATTAACCAGGGTATTACTGCTAAACCTGTGGGACTTTGCAGCTTTTGCAGGGGAAACTTAGACATAAAGACCAGTACATGCTGTGACCTTCCCTTTAGGGGGAAAAAAAAGAGGCCGAATCTTGAAGCTGGAAATATCCAAAGTGCTTTTTTTTTTTGGATGCAATATCATTAAACTCTATCAGAACAATTAGTAGCTCCAGCGCCGGAAAGAGAACTAGCAAATATCTTGACATTTATGTGTGTGTGAGAGTGTGTGTTTGTGTGTTGCGAGGGGGGTGGGCTTGCATTTCCAGGCTCATGTTTTGACTCCAAGTGTCATGGAGACAGAGATTTACTGTGACAACGCTGATGCCAAGTGTTGTACTCCTGCAATGCTTTGCAGAAACATGGCACATATAGCATTCTGACTTTGCACACAATATTCCCCGGGACTTGAATTAAAAATGCGGGGGGAAAAAAATAACCTTGGTGCTCCAAATAAGAGATGAAATGAGGAAAAGATATTTTTTTCAAAAAAAAAAAAGGGGAGCTAAAACCAGAGAACACATTATGTTTCATGAGTCAGCCTCGGACAAAAACGGTGACACGGGCAATAACAGCATGAGTTTAAGAATATCCTGGAGAGACTGACGGCTAAAACAGCACATTAACGTCAGTCGCTTTCTCTTGTTAGTTTGGGGCTACGTGTGATTTTAAACTATTATGAATTCTGGCCTTGTTATTCAATCCAACTAAGTTCAGCTATTAAAGGGAGCGCAAAGATAAGGAACGGCATGTTTAGATTTAGTGTAAGGATTTGTGATTCCCAACTACAGCGGCACTATTTGGACTATCATCACTATCAAAAGTGTTTGGAAAAACACGCCATTTACTTTGCCTCCTAGTGACTCTTTTACGGCAACCAAACTTTTATAAGGATCACATCATTGCACTCCTGCTGTTTGCCTCATATTTTACTGTTGGCAGCAGTACAAAAAAATATGCCATTTTAGATTGATTACTGGAAGGATAATGCAAATTTGCATATAATAAAAATTAATTCAGAAGCAAGCCATTACCAGGAAAAATATTCAGCTCCGTCAATTGAATTTATCTATTTCCGTAGCCACAGGAAAATTACAAATTATTCTTCATAACATTTCATTTTGTTGTTATTCTGCATTTGGTTATGTTTTGTTAACACCCTCACCTTTTGAATTTAACTTCATGAATAAAACATCACAGAAAAAAGGGGGAAGCGTAACACTAACATTTGATTACTCCCGTATCATTACTTAATTTTAGCAGTTTCCGAGGCCTAACATGCTTTAAAAAACTACAGTTGCATGTATGTGAATGCATCTGTGTGTTGATCGAACACCTTGGTGAGAATAAATGTCATTGCTCTGCTATTCATTCACCACTTTTGTCCCCCTGCTATTGTTAAAGGACTGGACAGCTTAGCTTCAAGCACATCACCCCATAATTGTTCCTCGGTTCATATCTGTCATGACACTTCTATAGGTCTGCAGCCACTGTCACAAACCACAGCCCGCAGCCCCTAATGGGGTCGCTCTATTCTCCCCCCCTCCCGCCTCTGTATCTCATACAACCAGCCTTTGTTCCTCATAGCACCGTAGCACAATCTGGAGATGCCATTAGTGGGGAGGAAGACAGTGATGTTTAGTGACAGCCAACGACTCCTCTGGTCAAGAAAAGCGCCCCGGAGTCATCAGAGTGTCACACACACCCATCCACTCTGACTGAACCCAGCCTCGGTTCCTCAGAGTTCACCTTTGTTCTCGCTATCTGGAAAGCAGAAAGCTAATTGCGTGACAGGGGTCGGGGTGGGCATCGCCCACGACAGCCTGAATTGTGCCACCGTGTAACACTGCCAGCTCTTCTTGTCAAACACATTGTAGAGGAATCAGGAAAAAAATTAAATAAAAAAATTTAAGCGAGAGGGGGAGACACTCATTTTGCTGCAAGTGGCAGTTTTTGTCTTTATGTGCTGTTCATGACTATTGTCATCACATTTAGGGCTGAGCTCAAAAAAACATGCAGAAATTGTGCAAGCGGCTGGGTAAGATGATAAGAGAAGCTACATGGCCTGTTTGGAGCTGATAGCTCAGACTCAGCATAAATCAAACACCTTCTGGCGATTCAAATAATTTGTACAGTATGCATCATATGTTTGAGGGCTGAGGTGGGGTGGGGGGATTGAAGTATTCAGAGTAAGAAAGTATCATGCCTCAGTGCCCCAAAATGAAATGCTGCAGACTTGTCAAATTACATCTTCCAAGCGAAATGCTTAGGCTGTGATTTGCCAGCATTACTGCACTTTACACAATGCAACTTTTACACTGGAAATTAAGCACGTCTGCAGAGTCCACACATTTATCCCACTACTTTCATCACAAATGTAGCAATAGGCTTCGTTCACGTCACTTATCTGCGGAATGACTGAAGTGTTGTTTGACCCCTCTGTGGTTACTTTACTTCGCCAAAGCAAACAGTAAAGTCAGCTTGCGGTTAATTTGTGGATACGATCATGTGGAGACAAATGCACAAACCACTCTATAGGCAGTTAATGGGTTTACTTGGCTGCTTCATACTTGTGGGACTCGAGGCCCTACTGTTTGCTTTAGGCGCTGGCAATTTCCAACAGGCTGTGGAGGCGCTCTGCATCAATGCTGGCTTAACGCAAAATGGCAGCCTGTTACAGAGCATGGGCACAGATAATGCTTTAGTTTATGTTTGAGGGAGGAGGGAAAAAAAGTTGACCCATGAATCTTTACCAAACTGTGCTACTTAGCTCAGTGCTGGGAATGTGTTGGACTCATATTTGAAGTCTGATCTGCGGTTTTATATAGATAAAGCTGACACAGAAGAAGACAAAAATTGTATTTCCTAATGATCCTGTCAGCTTCTCAGGATCCTGTAATGAGTGAGAAGACTAAGCTATGCCGCTGATTAATAAAATGAAATCTGAAAGGTAAGAAAAGCTCGATAAAGAGGCAAAGCTGAAGGCTGCTGAGGCAAGAGAAAAGCGTCTTTGTAAGATCTTAGAAATGTTATCCAAGTACGGAGGTCCTTTTTTAAACACGGGACTGGTTTGTTTCACAATTTCATCTTGATCCTTTGAACACGAGTGGGACAAATCCGTTCTTACAAATGTGCACGGGGAGGACTTCAAGACTTCCTTAGCAGAGTGCACAAAGATAAAAGACTTTTTTTTTTCTTGAGTAGCAAATGATCTTCTTAAAATGATTACTCTGCTCTTCTGTGTAAAAGCTTGGGATTTCACAGTAACAATTCTGCAGGAAAATAACTGAAAAATATGTATCTAAGGGAAAAAAGTTTAACAATGACACTTTCAGCAGCAATCTGACTCAGCCAGAAAAGTTAGAGGAAATATCAACACAAAGTCACACCGAGTCCAAGGCCAAAAAAAAGTAAAATTAAGGCAAACTGCATTTGGCTTTTTGACAATTTAGCCTGAAACCAATCTGTCTGAGTTATCAGTAAAAAATAAATAAATTAAATAATTAATTTTAAATTGTATTGACGGCAGTTCTGCCACACATTACAGGGATGATTCAAAATGAGGTCTAAAGTCTCCAGGATCTTTTTTCTTTAATAACAAGCATGACGTGATGACACATTGCACCTGCTCGCTGTTTTGCTGTGCATGTAGAGAGTGAAAAAAAAGATATATCCGCTCAACAAAGGGGAGGTGGCGAAGGCTTATAAATAACAGGTTAGAGGAAAACCTTTTTCTGCTGGCTTCCCTCTCCTTGATCTCTTTCTCCTAACATTGCAATCTATTCATTTCCTCCTGCTTGTCTTATAAGACAGTAATGGTGATACAGAAGTGTAATAAGACCTTTAGAAAAATACTTCCCAGTGTCCGGAGACCCCTAAACCCTCCAGAGGGAGACTATTCATGGAGGATTATTGGGCCTTTATTAAGTTGTCATATCAGGTAAGGATTAAGCGGACCTGGTCCTGAACCACTCCCCATGCAGTGCCAGACCACATTGACTCAGTGGAGCCCCCTGGTGCCACAAGACCCCTGTACGAAAAGACTGAGGGAGTTCATCTAAAGGTCCCGTTGGAAGCTCTGAAACCAAAAGGAATCTATGAAAACTGCAGCTCTCAATCTGGAAGGTTTATAACTACAACACTGGGAATTTTTTGAAGTCTAAGAAATTGTCCGTGAAATTCTGTGAAACACTTCAGTACAGATGAAGGACTTCTGTGTTACTCACTTGTTGTGGCTTTTAACAATACAGAGTAGAGCCGGTGTTTTCTTGCTGACACAAAGGAAGACTTTTGAAATTGAAACTCTGAAATTCAACCTCCAAACTGTCTGTGAGTCATAAAACGTCCTTACTCTAGATTTTTAAATGAAAATTTTCTTGTGTACAGCGCAGGCACATGGTTATTCCTGACAAGATCGGGAGCCTGGAGTTCATAGATTTCACTCCATGTTGGCACAATCAAAATAGCTACAGGAAACAGATCATAACTCAGCATTACATTACTTCACTTATGATTATTTCTACATTTCACAGACATTTTTTATCCACAATACTGTACAGCAGGTCTGCACAATAAAATGAACTTTAATGGGATATTTAAAATACATCCTCCATCAATTAAAATGCAAAGCAGAAGCAAATCAAGTGCTCCACAATCAGTGCCTGACCACATGCCTACATGTGCCAGTCACAGCTGTTCCCTGCACTATGCTGCTGGAAATTTCCTGGACTAGTCTAGACAAGTAACACTAAGTTAAAAGACAACAAAAATCAAATGTCTGACACAAGCAGGAGGTGAAAAGCTTCTCCCTCGAAGCAGATCAGCATCCGCTGTTTGGAAAGACTTTGGAATTAGCAGAAGGGATGTTAATCAAGAATAAAATGATATGCAAAGAGCTGTAGAGTTGCGTCTGCATCACAAAGCAACACAACTAAGTTATTAAACCCTCCACAAACTGCAGTATGATGAATGCATGAGGCCACAAAACACACAAACAAACAAAAACAATGTAAATCCATCCAGCGTCAATTCAGACATCCATAAAAGCATGTCACCGTATCCACCTGAAATCAGTCCACTACTCCCAGTGAGTAATAAATGTTTCAGGAAAATGGTCGACGTGCGGGACAAAAGCTTTGTTATCCCCTCATGCTGTTATTTTTTTCGAAAGTGGCAATATCAGTGCTGTATGCAAAACGCTGTAGGGGACATGCAGAGGGACCTCACAGCTGTCAAACACGCCGTTTTATTCATATCCATCGTGCAGGTGAAATGAATGAAGGACTCTATTATTTGTCTGCAAAGATTAATTTCTAAAGACTGATTAACAGAAATGTAACAACTTAAAAGAAAAATGTAGCACCCTGTTGATTTCTTTGTGTTTATTTTTTTAAGAGACACCAAATTCATTATTAATTATAATTATTTAATTGTTATTAATTTTAGGTGAACTGGAAGGACCTATTTTGCGCACAGATGTGAAAGCAGTGTTCTGTTAATGCAACAGAGCAAAAACACATTTTCTGTCACTATCTAGGTAATGCCATTAACCCTCTCAAGGCAGGCGTTGCAGATTTGTAACAAGTAAAAGCTAACAACCTGATTACCCCACATACATATTTTATGAGGTTTTTTTTTACTAAGAAGTACAACTGCAGGTATTCTTTTTTGCATTAGCAACAAAAACTTAATTTGAGCCTGAGAGGTTAACTTAGCCTCTAGTAACGCTGAAGAACCTTGGATTCTTTGACCAGGATGTGTCCTTCAATATGCATCATAAACAAATATGTAGGACTGCTTTCTTGGATTTGCACAATATCTCTAAAAATAGAAATATCACGTCTCAGAGTGATGCTGAAAAACTTGTTCATGCATTTTTTACTTCCAACCTCAACTACTGTAATTCATTATTATGAGGTCATTCTAAAATCTCCCTGAAAAACCTTCAGTTTATCCAGAATGCTGCAGTGAGAGTACTGACAGGGACAGGAAAGAGAGAGTATATTTGTCCCACATTAGCTTCTCTTTATTGCCTCCAAAATCAAATGTAAAATTCGTCTCTTCTTCAGTATTCTTCAATAATTAATTTATATTCAATAATCCCCCTTCTTATTTTAAAGACCTCAAAGTACCATATCATCTTTGCTCTTGGACTGCAGGCTTATTTGAGATTCCTAGAGTGTTTAAAAGTCTTCAGCTTTTGGGCCCCTCCGGAGGTTTCTTCCTGTTAAAAGGGAGTTTTTCCTTCCTGCTGTTGCCAAGTGCTTGTTCATAGGGCATAGGGTCTTATTATTGGGGTTTTCTCTGTATTATTGTAGGATCTTTATCTTATAATAAAATGTGCCTTGAGGTGGCTGCTGGTGTGATGTGGTGCTATGTAAATAAAACTGAGTTGAGTATTAATGAAAATAATTCTTATTGTAATTTTGGGCGTAATCGTGCAGCCCTACTACACGGCACTTTAAACACATAAGACATTTGGCAACATTTTGTGACCAATTCCTGTGTGTTTACATGCCTGAGCAAGCCAGGAAAAGGTGGAGATTTAGGCTTTTAAAACCAGCTGCACAAACCCCTTCTCAAAAAAGAAAAAGAAAAAAAATCACTGTGCTTCAGAACTGTTATGTTCCCAACTGACTTGTCATCTCCAATTAGATTGTCAAATCTTGGATAACTAAGATGAATAAGACTCTAAAGTGTCTTCTGCTTATGAGTGATGAGATGTTCTGAATTAGGAGGGAAAATTTGCTACTGTGGCACATAAATAAAGGCTGGATGAAGTCATTAGAGAAGCTGTTAACAACATCGTACAAGCCGAGCTTGATCAGAGGCCAGCATACATTCAATCAACCCATAAAATTGGACACCAACTCACATTCATTAAATGACAGCCCCATACAACAAATAACTTTGCATATCCTTGTTTATTGGTCACCAGATGTCTTCCTGCCTCAACTCCATGTAGGCAAATTAATTAAATGAGCAAACTGAACCGAGCTTTGTTGTTTTGACTAAATGTGTTGAACAGTGCCAGCAGTGCCCAAAAGAAGCAACGGCAAAATTACAATCAATAATCTGTAAAAGCACTTTCAAGTCCATAAAAAGCATACTAGAAAATACAGATTATTCAGTGTCCAATTAAGCTAAAGTAGCATCTGTTAGGCTGGAGTGGAGGCTGTATGGTGAGATCATGCTGTCTTTGACAAAGGAGGCTGGAGAACCCAATTTCAATAAATCCGCCCACATGAAAATGTAATGCTTATGTCAGCATATACAGTAGTTCCCAAACTGACAGCAACAGTTGGACTTAACTGGCAACCTGTGAGCCAAACAAAGGTACATAAACCGTATGAACAAAAGCTTCTATCACCACATATTGAATCTATATGGCAACATTTACAGCCTTACGTTTTGAAACTCCTTCCACTGCAGAAGACGGCCCCATTAATAGGCAAGGATTACAATCCCCAGCCAAACAAAGACAAACTAAACAATACCCGTTTAGTTTAGTTTAGTTTAT
The DNA here is from genome assembly GCF_900408965.1 of Simochromis diagramma. Classification (NCBI taxonomy): domain Eukaryota; kingdom Metazoa; phylum Chordata; class Actinopteri; order Cichliformes; family Cichlidae; genus Simochromis; species Simochromis diagramma. Next base: position 6,898,789 of record NW_024387477.1, read on the forward strand.
TGCACTTTTACAACTTCTCTCAAACATCCTACTGATGCCTCTATTAGTAACATAATGAGCCCTCAATAGGTGTGCCACTGAAATGTGTTTGGGGAGGGGTGAGGTGAGGTGCAAAGACAGCTTTGGGTGGGAGCAAAGAATGATAATGGATGGGAGATAGGTGTGAGTGAACAGCCCTGAGCTGTTTTTCTTTTAGTTGCCTGTCTAATTGAAAGAGCATGTGCTTCACATTGTGTTTGTGATCGTTCGATTTGTGTCCATTCTTTTACCAGCATCCACATATTGAGCTGTTTTCAGTGTTTTGTTTTTTTCCCAGAAAATGTTATATTGCTACATGGCCAACATCATATATTTGCAGGTAGCCACTGGGAATCTGGGCATACCAGTAATTCTCAGAGCAGTGTTTAATTTCGAGACCTTTTTCTTTTTCTTTTTTAAATTTAGCACTTGTTTCCTTAGGCTTGATCAAACATTTACCAGTGTCAGTTTTTAAAATGGATTGTAGTTAGATGTTCGTTCCAAGAGATATTGGATCTAATTGCCTGCCAACTTGTAGCTGAGAAAATCCAATACGGGCACGTAATGATAAAGTAAATAGTGCTTACAGTAGCCCAATAATTGAGCAAATGTAGCCAACCAAACGCCATAAGGAGACGAGAACTTCACATGATTACAAGGGTTTGTACCGTGTAAGCTTTTAATATAAAAAGCTGCTTTACAAGGGACTCCACTGAACAGAAAAACCATTGACTGATCATCCATTAATCTCTTATTATAATGGCACCAGTAGGTGATGACCACAGAGTGCTCCAATTCATTACAAGATACTGAATTGATGAAGTGACCCAATATTCTTAAAATATATATTTTTCTGTAAAGTTCTCAGTCCGACATGTTTTACCATAACACCATGCAGCACTGCATCACTGTCAGGCCTACCCTAAATGATTACTTTACATTATAAGAGCCTACGTGACTAACACTACTAAACCTTCAGCATCCACTCTGCCTGACACACAAGACTGGAAAGCAGTAGGCAATTAACAACAATGCCGGAGGAGAGCTGCTCTGTATTCAGTTTTTGAAATTCAAGTGTCAGTGACAAGAAACTCCAGGTGCGGAAAAAAACACCCAAAAAACCAAAACCACACTTTAATTCGACGTGAATGCCTTGTCAGCGGACATTTTAATCCACAGAAGCCGTAATCAAGTGCAATACGTGCTGTAAAAAGGAAGCATCTAGCCTCAATGGAAGCTGTGTTGTTATGATTAATTCTATTGGAGTGAGGAGTTGAATGTGTTTTCCGTGAGCCTAGCGTTCCTGATGGCCTTGCCAAGAAAATCTGCTGCTTAGCTTTAAGCTTTGAATCTGTAATGTTCAGACCTCATTTCACATCGGGAAATGGTTTGTTTGGAAAAAAAAAAAAAAAAAAAAAATAGGGGGACCTACATAGATCAGAGAGGTTGTTCGCTCGCTGCTACGCTTTTAGGGTGGATAATAAATGGTTCATGTTTTGTGGGGCTCAACTTGCAAAGAGTAACATCAGAATGATTTTTCAGGTACAAGTGTAAGAGGGAAGGCAACAAAAACGAGGGGATCTGACCTTATCCTTGTGTTTGTTTCTTTACGTTTCTATAAGCAATGCAAGAACCCTCAGAAAATGACACAAGTGACATTTGTAATGTCATATCAATGCTGAATTATTAACAAGTTTACTGCTAAGTCCAGTAAAGCGTAACCTTACTACACAACATGCTGTCTGGGCCTGAATGTGTGCCCAAAGTCAGCGCACTGTTGACTCAGTTGAATTGCTTGCCTGAGGCATTGGTGCCTGGACACATACATATAATTAGGAAAGGTCACTGTGCCTCCTGTCTTGTCAACAAAATCACTTCAAGATGACAAATTCTGGCTCAGGCTGAGCCAGACCTCCCTCAGATACCCTTGTCAATCAAGCGCCAGCAGGGCTGTCTGGGTAGCCTTAGGTGATTTCTAATTATGTCTTTTACATGCCATGCTAAATGGGGGAAAGCATAACAATGAGCCATACATTTGGCTGTAGGTGTGAAGTAAGCTTAAAGTGTTATCTTGTATAATTAAGAGGAAGCTGCTGAAAATTCACAAATAGCAATGGAACAGACACGAATATATATATACATAATTTCCTGTGGAATTTAAAAAAATCTTATAATTTATTTGTTTTTTCAATAATAATTTAAGTGAAAATGGCAGCTTTTAACACAAGACATTAAAGAGCAAATGTAGCATGTGTGAAACTTCAGACGCCATAATAAGCCAGAGCTTATTAAAATAAATATCAGAAAGATTTTTGGCTGCCTTACATGCACATAGTGTTTTTTTAATCTCTCCTGTTCAGGCTTGGGGACTGTGAGAACTATTCCAAAAGCTTCAGTTTGGGGTTTTTTTTTTATTTTTATATAGTTTATGGTGAATTTTAAAAACTGCTTTTAAGTTATTTCCTCTTATAGAAGCCAGCCTAGTTTTAGTTTCTGCTTCTTGACTATAGAAGTTTCTCGCATCTTGGGATCTCACTACATCCAATTCTTGTGATACCCTTTTGATACCAAAATTCTGAAAACAATAAAGTATTATAGTTTATCCTTACATACTGAAGAATCCCCACAAGCACAGCAAATGAAATATGGCAACTGGTGCTTACCTCCATGATAACTCCGCCCCAACACATTGATAAGGTAGTAAGGGTTGGGTATTGAAGCAGTTTGCAGTTATCACGACTTGGCGAGTGACCAAGGGGTGATGACTAATTTTACAAAACACAATATGTAAAAAAAATACTATCAAGCTTTGCAGAACAAGGAAGGAAATGCTTCTAATTTAGCAAAGCACCTAAAAGAGTGGCATTGAGATCTGTTTGAAGAATTCAAGTTTAGTAAGTTTCAGTTTAACACACAAAATATCAAATTATTGACCTTGTCTAACATTAATACACATTACCATTTTTTAAGACATAGCTACACTTTGCAATAGCGGGATTTACATAAATGTTTAAGCTAACGTACTGTAGCTAACTTTATGCTAAGTAATAACGTTAGCATAAGATTAGCAGGCTACTCGGCAACAACCGTAACATTTCACCCCGTTTCCTGCCAATATAATGTTAAGATTTTAAATAAACAGTCTGCTTTACTTTTTGATAAAGTAGTTTATGCTTAAATATATCAGTATTTAGTTTTGGTAACAAATTGAGTATTGAGAATTGGGTAAGTCTACTTACATTGTACATGCAGAATATTCTGATGTTTAGTTGAATACATTCTTCCCTCCATGCAGTATCTGACAGCCACACAACACAAACGCAGAAAATGTACATTTCTGTCGTTAATGTTGTTCTCATCAATTACTGCTCCTTTGTTCTTCAAACGTACCTTTGGTAACTGTGGCCAAAGATCTCCATTTCAACTCCATCTGTTCGCAGAACATGTTTCTAAAACAACGCTGGCTTTTCCATATGTTACTTTGTATACTTAACATTCTGCCTTTAGTCATAAGGTTGTAAGTATGCTTTTCCATAGGAGCCTTTTCTGCTTGTGCTAGACTGCCTTTCAGCAAAAAAAGAACAGCCCTATTGGCATTTGTGCAAGCAGGAACATTTTTTTAAAATGTGGCCTCTAGCAGTAATGTGAATAAATGTATAGGAATTCCTCACTGTGATTACATAGAAAATTGAGCTATTTAATATGTGAAAACATTTTTTAAAAGAAAGAAAAAAAAAAAAGAGCCATTTTAACCCCAACCAGATATTTTTTCTGGGCCCTAACAAGGCACCTTGGAAATGCAAACAATGTCATTACTCAGATTAAACAGTGCAACTTAATTTATACTAGTGCTGAAATGAACTTGCTTATGCTGAGATTTCTGTTCTTTTTAGCAGAGAATAGTGTCAAGTTTTAGCTACAAATAAAGGCCACCGTTACTACACTCTTGTGGCAATGAATTAATCACTTCAAGCTAATGTTCATGTTCAGAGCTGATATTCAAATCTTAATTACAGCTGTGTTCTAGTTGCTGTCTAGTGTAAAGAGCAATGGGGCATGGGGAACATGCCAAAACGTGGACCTTTGCCTTCTGACAATACAACATCTTCAAGTTCTCCTAACTAAGAAAAAAAAAAAAAAAAACAAAACCCACAAAACTCAGCTTTTCATAATCTTTTGAGTAAATTCATTTTTAAACCAACTAAACCAAAGTAAAATTGGTACACTTTAATTGAACTTAAGAAGAAATGTTCCTTTGGAAAGCAAGTATAAATTAACTATTTAAATTATGTTTTTTTATATAATGCAACTGCACAAGGCACAAACACTTTTTAACATTATTTCAGTAACACATGGGTCGTGTCAGATTGTATGAAAAACTGACAAATATTATAATATGGTTGGAGGCCTTTCCTGCAAAGGTTCAGTTTTACTTGAAAGTTTTTTTTTAATAGATGCTGTTTTTGGACCAAATAACACTTTCCCCCCCCCTCTAAACCTTTAGCTTTAGTAGCTTTTAGATGCACAGCATTTTCTTGGAGGAACCCGTCATTGTTCAATGTTACCATCAGCTATTATTTCTAATGAGTCCTACTGAGTCAATTAAAGCCTTTAAGACTTAAAAAGCTTAATGAAATTCTGTGACTTCACAGGTACAAGGCTACCCAAACCCAATTTTTTTTTTTTTTAAGTTCATTAAATAAAAACAGCAGCATTTGAAGAAGTGCAAAGTGCTAATTTTTTATTACACTGTTGCAGCACAGATTTCCTTTAGTTCCGTTCAAAACAAACCAAAAAACCCAACAACAAACACCGAAACATGTAATTTCCCTGGGTTGCCACAAACGTGCATACGACTGTACCTGCCACACAGACAAGAGAATTTGAAAAAAATGAAACATTTACACAATAAATTTGATTAAATCTGGTCAAACCTTTTCAACGTGTGACCACGTCAAATGACCTTCACACTGCTTTAAGCTTCCTTTCCTACTGCAAGCTATACACTCTTTCCATCCAGTCAACTGTGTGATGAAGTGGAAGTGGCTTTCACATCGCTCCCTGGTGGCCTTAGTAAGAAACTATTAATCTACAGCTCTCCATATTGCATTCAGATCTGCTTTCCCCAGCCACCACCTGGCCTGAAGTAAAGGCCAAGAGAGGACCCAGAGGACTGGACAGGCTCTTATTATGAGCTGCACCAAGACACCTCTGGGTTTCTACGCACTTCCTCTGACAGTGATTGATGGCCAATTAACCATTTGGAGAAGAGTATTGATCACCCGGAGAACAGGAAAGACCTGAAAACGTCTCCTAACACACTGCTATTCTCACTGTGCAGTGTTAGCAACCAGACAGTACATCATGTATAGTAAAAACAAATACAGGAAAGCCGTATCACACAAGATTGCATCTCAAGGCCAATCCCCAAAGAGTGTGTTTTCAGATGGGTTTTTCCATGTATCACTCACACCCGCCCACACAGACTCCGAGACGTCATGTTGGTACCCCTACATTTATTTTCCCGCTAATAGTAATGAAGTGTATTCTCCACAGACAGCTGTTTAAAAATCACACAAATCTGTTGTTGTTCTCCGATTATTAATGGTATCCGTGATGATCAAGCCTCCTAGTGTTACTATAAATACATAAAAACTATTTGATTTCCTCACGCTGAGGCTACATGAAAACCATTTTTCTGAATTTTACTATTACTGTAAATTCCTGCTGTAAATCAGGCCGGCGAAGATTGTCCAACAGCTCTGCTCAGAGCTCCTCTGTGCTGCTGACTGGGACACAGCTGCCTCTGACGATGCCTAAACGGGGGTCAGTCAAATCAGTGTGGATAGAAGAGCCTCAGCGGTACTCATGTTCTACTCACATTTAATTTTTCTTACTGCAAATCTGCAGTAAGGGTGCACAGCTCTGGATGGCCCCATCTGTAGTCTGGTTAAATAAAAGTCACCAAAGTCATGGTCAAGAAACTCTGGAGAATGCAACTACAGAATACACTGGCAGCACTAAAAATGTCGTACTGTGAATAATTTCTGGGATATAAATATTCACGGGTCTTCACATTTATTTTTATTTTATTTTTTATAAACAGCAAAAGAACAGATCAGCATCAAAGGTTAAAGCTCTGTGTTACATCTCCTTCCTCCTCATGATGCAGGAAGTGAGAGACAAAAGTTCCAGGGAAAATAACATTTGATTAGAACGTCCAGGGAAAGACCCAGGATTCAACTTAACAACCTCTTAACCTTTTCCACCAGCACAGCACCAGCTGCACTCCTTTCCTCATTTCCACCAACCTCAGAGGCGGTGTTCAAACGTTGACACTGGCAAAACACCACAAAACTGATGGGTGCAAAGTTAGAATCTGATGTTAAAGGATATGGGAGTGGTAACCACAGGAAATTAACTGATGACTGGCAGATGTAGCCCACAGATTTCGACCACCGTGATTTTCTTCCCACGGAAATTACCACAAATTCTTCTAGCAATAAAACATAACAAGGGGTTATCAAATCTGCCAAAATGTTGGCTGGTTCTTAATAAAGAGGCAATTTCTGCCCCCATAGACTGCTGTTACAGGACAATTAGCAGGAGAAACAACAGTAGAAACTGAGCGCACTCTACAAACTGCTGATACAGTACACTGTCAGATGCTGTGACCTTCTGTGAATTATTGTCCAGGTTTCCATTGAGGACACAGGGTAATCTCATCCCACATCAGGGGTGAAAGGTCAGTTTTATGCTACCTAGATAGAAAACCACAGATACTAACTATGGCGTGCTAAATTTCAAGGGGGGAAAAAGCCCAACTTCAACCCCTAAGTGCTCTCACATAGACCTGAATCATAGAAATGGGGTAATTGAAACAAAAGGGCAGAGTTTGACAGAGATGTAGTGCCTTCACTGGGCCTCTGCACAGACTGCAGAAAATAAACCCAAACTCCTCCCCCTCTGTCAGGTTCATCCTCCATATGTCCTTCCTTTACTCCTCAAGATAGCCATTTGCAAATGATAAGTGTAGGGACACAGCCTGTTGAAAGATAAGGCGCTTGGGAATTTGTCACCAAATGGAGCGTGCTCCTCCGCTGTTCAAAGCTGACCCTTGTTGACGTGCACTGTTTACCTTTTATTCATTCATTCTGAACTATTATCTCAGCCTTCATTAATCACGGTAACTCAAACTGAGAAAATGACTTTTGCGGGACTTGGACAGGAAAGGGATTAACTCATTTCATCCGTTTCTGCCGTGCAAACAAATGATTAAAAGTGAATAATAATGCAATACATTTGATCCGCTCGTTCTCGGAAACAAGCAATCCAGCTTGCTCCGTCATTTTGATATCATCCAATTCAAATTTTGCGAGCTAAATTCATCGCACGCGTGTGTACTCCTCAAGAGAGAATTCGTTTTAATTCCTTACCGTTCCCTTGGTGTAATTGCCTCCTCGCTTGATATGTTCTGCATCTGTACATCATGCTAATTTACCGTGTATCAGCAGTTGAGAAAATAATTTTAAACAAAAATTTCCCTCCCACCACTGTTCAAGTCTCCCCCCTTTGTCTGTGTCATTTGTATTCATCTCCCACGACTGCAGGGAACGAAAACTCTTTCTGGTTGTAAATTATCGCTTCCCCGTAAAAGACCATATCCCTGCAAATACATGGCGATCATTTGCCATGCATTAGCTACGGGACAAAAACGAAGTGGTTTTAAATTTCTCTGACCAGAAGGCAATTTCCCCCAATAAATTATGTTAATTTCTGCTTTCGCTCTCCTTATCGCATTCTTTAGTGAGTCAATGAGGAGAGACAAAACTGGCTGTGAGAAAGACAACTCTGGGATGATTCACATTAGAATGATGAGAGACATCTGGCAAGAGAATCCCTTACAATACTGTACTAAGAAACGGGGACTCACAAATTGCTGTATTATGCAACAGACTTGTGGTTGTTGTCGTTTAATGGCCATCCCCTTGCATCAGCACAAGGTTTACACCCCGTGGAAATTGCTCTGAGGTGACTGTTCGCACAACTAGGAAGGTGCTTGATACCAAATCCCATGCTCCCTCACTGAACCAGACAACTATCGCTTGGCAACGTTCTCACTGGGCAGATGAAAAACAAACAAATAATTCTGATTCTTGCTGCATGCAGGAACTAACAGGACATTAATAACAGGCAACAGACCAAAGTTTGAATACAGGGTAAAACACAGAAGGAACAGGAATTGGACTAATCTGCAGGCATCCACCTTAGACACACACACACACAGCAGAAATGCATGTATGCAAATCCTTGTGGAAACACCCTCCCACATACACAAAAACAACACACATGCACCTTGCATACTGAAAACATCAAGTGCTGTGCACACACACGCACACACATACACACACAAACTGGCAAATCAGAACGGTTCTTTGTTCCTGAGGCTGAAAGCGTACCTACCCCCTCTGTCCGGCCCGTCAGATCACTCACAACACAGTGAAAGGGAAAGTGCTCAGCTAGCTCAAACTTAGATTGACAGGCCTACCTTTATTACTGAGTGAGTTATGTTTCCCTGCAAAAAAGACAAGCCGGCTTTGATACTGACGAATGCCTAGTCAGCTCTTTGCCTCGCTACAGAGGACAGCTCGACTGAACTCGGCCGAGTCTGTCCCAGTCCTGATGTCGAAAGAATTGGCTTCCAAATTACCTTCCGATTCATTTCTGGATCTCACTTTAGCCTTAAAAAAAAAAAAAAGAAAAGAAAAAAGACAAAAAAAGTGGCCACTAAGCTGTGATAGGTGCCTGGAGGGCTGCCTGTACTGACCTGATGTAGTGACAAGACTGAAACATGGAGAGGAGCGGTCTGGAAGGAAATGTGATATAAAAGAAAGACAGAAGAACGGGGAAGTGAGAAGAAATTTCACAATTAACCCCACATCCATCTTCCTCTATACATAATATATTCTCTTCAGGGGTCATGAGAAAGCTGTGAGCCTTATCCAGAAAGCAGTGAGTGACAGGCAGGGAAACACCCCGGTTAGAGCTCCAGTCCATCACCGAGCGAACAAAGAAACTGAAAACACCTTTGGGAATTCAGAGTCTTGAAAATCGACCTACAACCGCCGGTCTTTGGATTGTGGGAGGAAACCAGGGCACGCACAGGAAACCAAATGAACACGGCAGGAACACGTAACCTCCACACCAAAACAGTTTGCTGCAAGGCAATGGCGCTAAGCCGCTGAACCACCACGCCACCCATATAGAACCCAGGAACCCCATCAAAACACATCACTTCCAACATGAATCACAAACTGACTTGTAAATGCCAGCACACTGCTACTTACTTAGCTTGATATATGGAGGTCCCTCGAGCATGACTGTTTATTTAATCCTAATATATTCATAATTATACCCTAATTAATGCAAGGGAGGAAAAAAAAAGCCCGCTGAATTCATCATCTCGGTGTCCTGAAGCACAAGACACAAATACAGCAACTTTAACATGTTTTGCCTTCCGTCCAAAGCAAGGTTAACAGTTTGGATACGAGCGCGAGGCAAATGGTGTGCGGAAACTCTTGGGTTTTGGATACTCACCAGCAGCTTCCAGCTGTGTGGCACAGTCAGGGTGATATTTAGCATCAGAGGGAATGTTTAAATAAAGTGCTTTAAACAGTCCAAGTGCTGAACTGTGAAATAATGCCTTATGAGCAACAGTGAAATTGACTGCATTGGCTGAATAACTAATGTGGACGTTAGATGGCTGGTTTGATTGTGCACCATGGTGAATATTAGGGGTCAGTGGACAGCACTCGGTTGAGTTGGATTTGTCTAAAAATGAAAGAGGCATTTGCACAGCTGGTTGTGACCATGAGAACATTTTTCCTTTAAAAAAAAAATCAATATTAAAAGAGTAAGAGTATCTTATAGCTCATTTTTCGAAAAAGGATTTTGCTGCTGTGAGAAACTTCCATCCTCGGTGCTTTAGTCCACCTCGCTTGTTGATGATTGTTTAGTGCATTTGCATGCAATCGGGGAACGTCTGGCCAAGCTACATCATAAAATCTAACTCATCAGTGCGAGTAGGTCGTCTACCAACTCAGTAAAGCTGTCAGCATACTGCAAATGCAGCAGGAATGACTCCTGGCCGGAGAGAAACGTGGAGTTGAACGATGCTGTCTGCAGCCAGCCGGAGAGGCTGTGACTACACTACGGTGTGCTCGGTGCGCTCTGTCCTCCACACACACACACAGAGCTCGGAGATTTAATAAGACAATCACGAGGGTGGCGTTACTGAAGGTTGTTTATGTGGCAGGAGGAAAGGAGCGCGACGTTACCGGGCACTAGCTTTTATTGTCCGCCCCAATCATCTTTTTTATTATAGTTCTGATTTCCCCCTCTCTCAGGCAGGTGTAAGCCCCAAGTTACACGACAGCAGGAATAAAAACGCGTGCCATAAACTTCTCGTTGCTGCTTCGAATTTTAAAAAGAAGAAGAAGAAGAAGAAGAAAGCTGGACGAGGTTATTTGGCATTTGTCTGTAAGTTTTAACCTTGGTAGTCACGTCTGAACCCCCCCCCCCCCCCGTAACCTTGAAGGTGTAGGCTAATTGACGAGTGATGGTGCTAGCAAATTAGGGGATAATAACGACCGCCAACAACGTGCGCACCGGAATTTCGACAAAAACACCAGCAAACAACTTGTCACGTGCAAGCCTTCTAGGTTTTCCAACACACAACACAAACTGTTTACCAGTAAAATAAATCACATAAAATACAAATAATAAAAAGCCGAAACAGTTTAATTGCAGCCCAACTCACCACCAGTGCAGGTGAAGCCAGAGAGGACGAGCCAGAGCGCAAGGAGCGTGGCGCTGAGCCTACAGCGGACAAAGGGGCCCAGAAGTAAGGGCATCTTCGTGGGGTTTTTTTTTCTATCACCTAAGTTTTACAAAAAGGCAGAGAGCAGAGACGAAACACGGGCACACTGGGCTTTTTAAAGGTCCGGAGAGTGTCCTCTGTAGCACTTCACGCCTGTTCTGTTTTTTCCCCTCACGCCCAAGTCCTTTCCTCAGCACATATCCTCCTGCCGTAGCGTGGCCATCAGTATCCCGGTCGTGCGTCTTCGTTGCTCAGAACAACGCATCACAGGTGTGGTAAATAAACTGCTGCCTCGCTCTCGCCTCCGCGGGTCTTACTGTAGTCTACTGTATTTCTCCAAAAGCAGCTATCCGTTCACAACTCTCCCTCCGTCTCGGAGCCGAGGAGGGGAGGGTGTTTCTTTGCTTTCTTTCTTCTCACTTTGCTGCCTTCGCGCGAAAGAATACCTTCTCCAAATGCGAAAAGGGAGAGAACTGGCATCGGAGAAAGAACATCTGCTTGCACAGCAATGCTGAAGTGCTTAGAGTCAGGGGAAGGTATAAGCTGCGATGGACGGAGGCGCAAAACCAGGAACGGATTTTGCCTGCACGCTGGGATCGGAGCGCCCTGAGCGCGCCCTACTGCTTTCTCTTAGACAAACATTTACATATCTTATAATACGCAAAACTAACCACACGCTGGGAAAATGCGCATAAAAATGGAAATGATTTCATTCACATCCACGCAATTTGTTTTTTTTTTTTCTTCTTTTTTTTCACATCTTCTGCCTTACATGAAAATGATGGATATGACATTCAGCTATGCAGGATAGGAATCACATGAGTGATTTGCATACAGATTCACACAAATCACATCTGCATGTCGTTGAGGTTCAGTTACATATGCCTCTGGTTTGTCCGTGTGCGTCTGCGTGTGCATCAGTGATGGACAAACATGGGCGAAGAAGCACGAGGATTAGCACTCCCGTGAGAGTGTACACCTGTCAGCAAACTCACACCAGGATGTGACTTATGTTCCAGATAGCTTTTCCTCATTTTCTGGGGGTGTCAGTGGAATGATTATCAGACTCTTCAGCCGTGCCTTTTACAACGCTGCCAAAAATCGACAGCAGATTATTAATACACTTCAGAAGGGGAGGGGGTGGTGATGGAAGTGGTGGTGGGGAGTGTATCTTTGTTTATCAATTTCTCCACTCCCACATACTAGTCAGCAGAATGATAAGTGAAAGCACAGGACTTGGACCACTGTCTTACCAGCTAATTATGGGGCTCATGCAGATGGATGATTTCTTAGATAGAGCTCAGCTATTATGCAAACTCATTAAGACCTTCTCTCTATCCAGTATCTCTCACTAAAGGTCAGAGTCACAGTCAGAATGGCAGAACAAAGCACAGACACATGCACGCACATGCTGAAATAAAGAAAGGCCCTATGGTTCACTATCCACTGCTGACAGGCAGCGTGAATGTGGCGGGCCAGGGATGGCAGATGTACAGCAGCTGAATGGAAGGGGAATGACTCAGCTTTGGTCACTTGTGAGGTTGTTCGTAATGAACTTTCTCATTCTGCTAATCTGCTCTGAGTCCTATCAGACGCTGCAAGCTGGAGACTGCCTCTTCCAGTCACTGTATATAAATGCACAGTCGGTCATATTATTTTCTTAAAAAGAAGCAGGGCTTGCTACATGTGCTTAAACGAATTATTAGTGTGTTTTCTTGCCGTGGTGAGCAGCTTGCCGAGTCAAGGCAGGTCATAACCTCTTCCACAGTCTTCTGGATCTAGCGTCTCTCTCTTTTGCTCCCTCGATCAGACTACAATGAGCAATCACAGCTCTTTGGAGAGTTGACACATTCAGTTGTTCATCGATCTGTGGTGTTGTAATTAATTTTCTCTCCACCACTGGCTTGACTTAGAATATCCCCAGACTCGATGCAGCTTGTTCTCCTGCAGTCAATTGCAAAACCAAGACGGAGCCATCGTTTCTTTTGTATCACCTCGACTGCTTCAGAGCAGCTACGCGACCGCTTTTGATGGCTTGATAAGAAATAAGGAAACTTGGGCGTGACGTGCTGCTGTTTACAGATTAATAAACTGTTGGGCATCCTTCCCTAAAATTGCACAATTACACTCCCAGGATATGCACCCTATTAAGACGGAATCACCAAGTCAATAAATATTGATCCGAAGAAGGTGTCCAGTGTGAAATTAATATTATTTATTGTTTGCAAACAACGCAGGAAGTCCCGGGAGGAGGATGCAACGCAGGACCCAGTCTCCCTTTCAGCACCGACTTGTGGAGAGTGAGGGAGGGTGTATCAGCTTCCATCATGACCACAGCTTCACAGCCTGTTGTTTTGTTTATATCAAATTAAACTGCAATGCTACTCTAGAGAGATATAATTGACCACAGTCTCAGATTAAATGACTGTAAAGATCTTAATAAGCCATCAGTGGATTGCATATTACATTGCAAACCACTTATAAGGATGCAGTCCAATGAGAATTAAACTGGGGTTCATATTTGCATGCCACAGCACTTTAACCATTCATTACCATGGAAAAATGACTGTATGGTGATCAATAGTGTATCACTTTAATTAAATATTATTGATATGGGGTTAGGGAAATTAATTTGAAGCCAGATAAGACCTAGTAGTGTCGGAACAACATGTAAGGCCTTCACATCATAACATCTCGAGTGTTTTTCTTTCTTCTTTTTTAAAATATTCACTATAATAAATAAATGACCAACTCCCCCGACCTTAATGAAATCACAATGAATGCGGCTATACTTAGGGTTCACATTAAAGACGTTAAAGTGCAGGTTATCTACGAGTTCTCTAAAAGCCATCATCGCCGCTGCATTAGAAACACGACTCCTTATTACTGTATCTACTGCAGCTCTCAATACACTAGTAAAAATGTTATGATCTGGATATGCTAGGCATAGCTGTGACTTTGTTTAATTAAATTATTTCACACAAGTGGAGATAAAATAGCCTCCGTGTGATCTCACCACATCTTGTGCAGTTGAGTGAGGAGCAAAACCAAATGAGAGCGAGAAATGGGGAGTTTAAAAAACAGAAGGGAAGAAAGTGAAGTGAAGGGAGAGCGGTGTGGGGGTGGGATGAAGGAGCCCACTGAAGGTCTCTCATTTCAGCAGCACAGACTGCTGATGAAGCTGAACTTCCAATATCCCACCACTTCAGCTCTGATGATTTCTCAATTTTACAGATATGGCCCGAGAATATGATTTGATGAAAATGTAAAATGGGATAACCACCAAATCATATGAAATGGGCCACATTTTATTCCATGACTATAAATCAAACGCAGACACTCCAAAAATTAAAGTTGATTTTGTGTTTTTGATTCAAAGTACACCTCTCCCGACTCGGAAGAATCGAGATATGTCCCTCAAATTAAGATTATCTGTCATGGAGATTCCCCGCACACTTTGTAAGTGGAAGGACTCGATTGTTAAGAGAAAGCCCGGCAATTTTGACCGTAGAGTTGTTCCAAAAGAGAATTTATTCATTGAATGTGTTTCCATCCCAAATAGATTCTGCCTAATCTAAAACACTGCACGAGCGTTTGGAAATATATGATGATTTCATTTTCTTTCAGTCTCAGGGTCATAAATAAATTTGCATTCTGTCAGCAAAATGGGCTAACTGACTTGTAATTCATCAAACCCACTGCTCAGAGCTTAAACAGTTCAACACATGGTAACCTATTTTTGTGGGTTTCTTTTTTTCACAGAGTTGCCTCGCAGCTGTGTGCTCTCGTAGGTGAAATAGAGGGAAAAAAGGCACACTTACATTTTAAAAACCTCATGCAAAATAAAATAAAGAAGAGAAATTAACACCGACAGTGACACATTTCAGGGGGCAGACTTTCATTCTGAAAGATTCATCTGCATAAGGAGCTGATTGCAAATGTTAACAAAGCCTACGGTATCTAATCACGTCCGAATGAACGCGATTTGCCCAACAACGCCCAAAAACAGGATGTGCGTTCATTCTTTCCACTTAAAATAGTTTATACCAATACAAAATTCTTTACGCTTGACAAAGTATGAGATTACAGCTTTACTGGAACGACTTCAGCAGACAATGGGTGACAGTAAAAAGTGTCAGACGGAACGTTTTTTCCCACAAGTTTTTTTTTTTCCACCCATCTACATTTCATTATTCTCAAAAAAGCAAAGAAAAAAAAAAAGATTTCCTGAAGTGTGCTTCCTGGACCGACACTCTTGTTGTCACAATGTCTAAGCATGCATGGGAGAGGAGACTTTGAATGATGTTGAATGTTTTATGACTCCCTGCTTTTGTGTCAGTCCTTTGGAAAGCTGCTCTGAGACTCTGATAGGAGAACCTTGCCTAACACAGCTGAGTGTGACAGCGTAGTGTGGGAATAACACACAGACCAGCCACACTTCCTTTCAACGTGACTGGTCTCAAGACTAAGAAAATGTAACCTGAAAACATATTAGGGTAAAAAATGGTGGATCTAATTTAATTATTATTTTTTTGTTAGTGTAAATTTCAAAGAGTGGTGCTGTTAATAGTAACGGTAACCGTGGCAGCAAGTACAAAAAACATTCACAATCTCATTTTAATAATACTGCTGTTTTAGAAGCTGTATTATTAAAAGCAAATGTACAATTCACTCCACAGCAAGCACTCACCGGACACTTTGTTAGGCACGCCTTGCAGTTGTTGGGTTGGCATCCGTTTTGCCTTCAGAGCTGCCTTAATTATTTGTGACACAGATTCAACTCAGAGATTTTGATCCATATTGACATGATGGCATCACACAGTTATTGCATATTTTCCGTGATGTTATCTTCCATTCTACAACATCCAAAAGGTGAGATCTGCAGACTGTAGAGGCCATTTCAGTACAGCTAACTCTAACTAACCCTCATGTTCAAGAAGCCAATTTGAGATCATTTTGTGACATGCTGGGAGCAACCTTCAGAAGATTGGTGCAGTGTGGTCTTAAAATGATGGACGAGGTCAGAAATAATATTCAGGTGGGTTGAGGTGTTTAATTAATGCTCAGTTGGCTCTAAGGGGCCAAGAAAATATCTCCCACACCATTACACCACCACAAGCTGCCTGAACTGCTGAGACAAGATAGGATGGGTCACTGTTTTCACGTTATTCATTTTCCCA
Organism: Simochromis diagramma; assembly: GCF_900408965.1. Taxonomy (NCBI): domain Eukaryota; kingdom Metazoa; phylum Chordata; class Actinopteri; order Cichliformes; family Cichlidae; genus Simochromis; species Simochromis diagramma. Next base: position 6,914,866 of record NW_024387477.1, read on the forward strand.
TTATTCTAATGTGTGATTTGGTGAGCCCACGTCAATGAGCACGATAAGAACGGCAACCGGTGTGGTCTTCTGCTGCTGTAGCCTATCTGCTTCAAGGTTTCACTTGTGCATTCAGAGATGCTCATCTGCATACCTTGGTTATAGCGAGTGGTTATTTGAGTTTCCTATTAGCTCAACGCTGATCATTCTCCTCTGACCTCTGGCGTCAACAAAGCATTTTTGCTTAGAGAACTGCTGCTCAGTGGATACTATTCTCTGTAAACTCTGGAGATGGATGTGCAGGAAAATCCCAGTAGATCAAAATGCAAAACCCAGCAAGTCTTTCTTTCCCAGTCTGATGCTTGGTTTGAACTTCAGCAGTGGGACATCATTAACAGTTACTGACTGTTATTGTGCAGAGTCTCACCAATCATTTGGTAAATGAAAGATCAGAAATAGCAAATAAATAAATAACCATTGTGATTTTCAGACATAGAAATGTACATCTCCAAATATTGAATTCTGAGAAACAGAAACAACAGCTTGAAAGGTTCAGAGGACAACAGAGGTAATCAGCTTGCAGTGGAAGTTAAATATTTCTTTTGTCCACGTCTTTTACTGCTATCTTTCAAAGATCACGGTTTTACATAAATCGCTAAAAAGCACATAACCAGCTGCAGCTTTAAAGCACAGATGAATGCACGAGTTCTAGTAGTCCAGTGATATAAAAATATATCAACACTATCAGAAGCCTTTTACTTTTACATCTGAAACTTGAATTGCTTTCTCAGGGTGTTACAGTTATAAAATAATTTTCAGTGAACCACTTAATTAACATGTAAGACATATATACGCACATCTGCTGTCATTAGTACATGTTCAACCTTCCCAAAAATATCCAGTGAGAATATCTTTTATTCAAGATATGATGATCCCACTCGTGCAAATAACACTTAAAAAGATGCAAAGACATGTGCAAGCTTATGTAAAACATCCAGTTTCAAATTAAAGAGCAATGACCTACAGTGGCTCAGTCTAATAATTTTACTCTGGTAAAAGTCATATAGCAAGAATAATTGAGACATGCATTTGTCAAATCACAACTCAATACTCTCTTTGACATTTGACATGCAAATAGATACAGTTACTGTGTTAATGGAATGGATGGATCTTTCTGTCACACAACCCAGTCGGCTCATGACATTTTAATTAGCTAATATCTTTTGAACGTGCAGGTATAAGCGGGCTCTCGGTTAGATTTATGCAGCAATTAGAGTATATTCCAGCACAAAGGCATTTCTTGGAAACCTTGTTCAACATTCCCGAGATCACCTTAATGCGATCCATTTCTGCCTCCGACTGCATTCATCCGAAGGGAGTTAGAAAATAAACAGGAGCCAGTGGACGACGCCTGTATACGTTTAAATCTTTATTTTGCCTCTCAGCGTCTGTTTGTGAGACGTCCGATCTATTTGTCTGAACACATTCTTGGAGAGATGTCAGAACGCTATTGACAGAGACCAATCGGGAGGCGAGCGCACATATTGTTCACTCCTTACACATCCTGCTCATTCAATTCTGGGAAATTGCTCTGCCTCAAAAAAGGCTGTCATTATTTTGTCACTCAGCATCCCAGGTGACATTTACAGCAAATAACCTCACTGGGTGAAGGAAACGCCACTGAGAAAATATGAAGTCATGTTTCCAGCTTGAAAACAAAGTGATTGTGCGTCAAGTACTAAAAATATTGACTTTGGTAGGATAAATGTAGGACAATAGATACACTTAAATGGAAATTGAAAAAGCCACTGCAATATCATAAACTTCACTTAGGTTGACAAAATCATTCGGACTATACTTAAATTTTGACTGAGATGTTTTAAACTTTATAAAAGTGTTATATTTCTTTAAGTCAGCTTGACTAAAGATTAAAATCTTTTTTTTTTTTTTTTTTTACACAATCGTCCCCATTTCCAAAGCTTTGCTCTGGCGTTTAATTAAACAGGATGTTTTAGTATGTTCCCAACACCATGTGATTATTTGAGTCCTGTGTGGCTTGTGTTAATGGAGCTATTAACTATGTATGGATGATGGGTTTCATAAAACAGCCACAGATACTTTTTTGAGTGCTGCGCTCATGCGTCCTGTACTGTACCTGCCAGAATGACAGATGGCTATATTACTGATGAAGCCAATTCAAAAATGCAGCTTTCAATTTGATACAGGGCGGCGGTGAAGGCAAGCAGAGAGCCCACCTGATGTTTTCTTATGCTGTGCACACACGCACACATATACACATACAGAGACATGTACATGATCACAGATTCCTAGATAGTTTGGCCTTTTAAGGCATTTTTTTCTGCTTGTAAATGCATACACTGAACAAAAATACAGTTATTTTTAAATTAAGGAATTTTAATTTTTTAATCACACGATTCATTTTCAATGTCCTTAATCTTTTGAAAAAAAAAATGTCAGGAAAAACTGTAATTTTTCCATTTTTTGATTTACAGTATATCCAAGAACTCAATCATCATCAGTACAAACCACAACTTGCACAGATCACATAGATTCAAAAGTTTAAAAATGCCTCACATCCACTTAATATTGACATTGGCAAATGTCTAACTGAGATAATGGGTTTCCCACAGCTACTATAAACTGAATACAGCACTCACAACTCTTAAAATGCATATATTATCGTGGAATATTAATGGAAATTGAAAACACTGACCCTGGCTGAAGAGCTTAATCACATGACCCAGGTGGACAGGCATCAGTATTACAGGCCTTATTCATTAAAGGAAACACTTAAGTCTCCTCTTGGGGCGAGTCTCTTCAAGTGTTAAAACCCGCGAGTCCTGTGCATGTCACTGTAATAGATGGCAGCTCAGCAGTTAAGCCTTTTCCAATAGCAGGAGTTAGATAATGGACAACATTTTTGCTCTTTTACATGCCTGCTTAGACAGGAAGAGTGGTTTAAATAACAATTTAAATTTCTATTGCACTGATATACAGAAAGAGGTGTCATTTATTTTATATAATTCTAATTTATGAAAAAAAATTAATATAGTTTAGAACTATTAAGCCAAAAAAAGAGGATAAAGTTTTGGAAATCAATGAAAGAATGCGTTAAAAGCAAACATTCACTGCATTACTTTAGTAGACATTTTACAATAGAGTTTCAGAGTAAATATGGTACATACAAGACAATAAATTCATCTCTTCATTACAACGCCATAACACACTGATAATGAAATGTAAACAAACCACACAGGTTTTTTAAAGCTGTGCCAAAAGGTTGTCTTAGAAGAGCTGGACCTTCCAGCAATCATGGAAAATAAGGCAGTAAAAATAGTTCAAAGAGCCATAACAGCGGTTCTCTGAAAATCCTTTCATCATTTATCTGCTGAACCTCTCTATCAGCAGAAAGTGCTTTGCTGGTACTGTACCATCATCACAAACAGAGACAGATTTAGCTTTAAAAAAAAAAAAAGACGAAAAAATAGAAAAAAAATCATATGCCTTTGTCAGTGGGGTTACATGCTCGATAGTCAGGAACGGTAACGACAATTCGGCAACGCTCACCACTGATAGATGTTGATTAATTGCTGTCATGGTAACAATAGCATGTGAGCAGCTTTGCTCTGTGCCTTTAGCATTTTATGTTGTCAACACCTGAAGCAGTGGATTAGTAAAAGCCTAAAGTGTAGGCTGTCTGAGCGTGCCTGTGTGACATATCGTTAAATGTCTGCCAGCTCCTGAGCTTGTGGGGTATCATCTGCAGCCCACAAACAGGTTTGAAATTGATAAATGATGCAGCTTGAAAGGACTTGTTTAGAGTTCAGTCAGACAAGCTGTCCCAAATAGATTCAGAAGATCACATGTCAGCAGGATACAGAGATATTCTTACTGGACCAAGGTTGTGTGTGTCAGAGAAATTGTATCCAGCTTCCTGATGGAGTTCATTTTTCTCCCTCATGCCTCGGCTCCATACCCCTTTATAGGATGGAGAATTTATGAGCATGGATGAGACACCGGGACAAAAGTTACAGTGGTATTTTATATTACATGCGAGCCAGTGCAGGTTAGAAAACGACTTACTCTTCGTGTCTATTTTTGTGCGTATTTTGCGTTAATAGCAAAGAAATGAAGCCAGCTAATTAACGATCCCATTAAATTCAAAATATTGTGTAGACCATCTTTTCAAGTGCGCCATGCCTTTATACCCGTGTCAGTGTCTTTGTCAGTGCTCACGTCCCCCTCCAGAAGAATGAAAAGAAGGCTGCTTGTGTACTGCAACACTAGGTTTTATAGCCACAGCTCTTTAAGACCCCAAGAGTTTAGGTATAAAAGTAAGAAAAAAGAATAACACTCAGTCTGCGGCACATTTAAAACCGTTTTCTGAGGGAGGAATAATAGAGCCTGCTGCTGTTGGTAACTGTATGAAGTTTCAGTGATTGAATAGACTGATGGGAATGAATCTTAATAAGAAATGAAAGAAACAAACACAAATTGAGCTCTCATATATTCTAGTGAGTCTAATTAGAATCCTGTTATAGACAGGTGTTTGTGGGCCCCTTTGGCAACTTACAGTTAGCACGTAAACTGTGCCTGTGCTCACTGCGATGATTTTGTTTCTGACAGCAGGCTTTGTCTTGTTCCAGTTTTTCCATAAAAAAAGGGCTTTTTCTCTTATTTGGTTTGAGATTTGTATGGACAGCGTAGATTGTGTGCATGCTGTCAGTGGAGTGGTTACATGTATCACATTACAATACTGGGCTCTCATGCGCTCCCAGTGCTGTGGATTTTTTCATGCCTTCTGTGACTTTTTCACTTCCCTGACCCGCTGGAACTACACCCTCGCTATGATCCAGGACCTTGTGATTTACAAATTAAACACTGGGTTAGAATATGAATAATAGGAATAAGAAAACAGATGAAAAGTTGCTGCTGTGCGCGGCACCATGGAGACACGGCGAAAACGAGGCTAGAGGAACATTGTTTATTCATATGAGTGGATGCTACACTTTATTACGGATTTTAACATAATGAAAAATAGAAATGTATGAAAAGTGATGATAAATAAGGATTTTTAAAGTCATGTTTTCAAAGCAGCTCTCCATGTAGAAACGCTTAATCTCATGCATCCAAAATAACTATGACAGAAATTAATCAAAAGTCTAAAAACACAGATTTGTTAAATATTTCTTTAGGCTAAAATTTTGTTGGAACATGTATATAGACGATTATATCAGTTATGTTACCTGTTTTTTCAGTGTAATATGCATCATACAAACTATACCGATGAGCTAACGTTGCAAACGTAGTATGAATCTACAGCTCATTAGCTCTTGCACACCAAAGGGTTACACTGCCTATACTGGAAGCCCAGAGAGATCATCGCTTGGCACAGGGATAATCCAGAGTACCATACAAATAAACCCAGCATGTGACACACCGAGGCAGGAATATAATTTACATATAGATACCCAATTGGCAAAAACGTTTTTATTATATTAATATAATACCAGCTAATGCTGCTATGAGCATTTTTAGATCAATCAAATACATTTCCAGTTCCATTTAATTGTATTCTTTTTATCCATCAATGAAAATAATTAATTCTTAATGAATAATTGAGTCTCATTTGGCTTCGAATCTCCCTGGCTTTTTAAAAATGTATATTTTCATATTATGTATGTATATGTATACATTTGTAATTGTTTTGGTGATACCAATATGTCATCATGGCTGGACATAAAGTGAGCTATATCCATCTTGTTCCATCTAGAAATGCAAATCTAGAGTATTTTAGCAGGATAAATGTAGTTCTGTTTCCATATTCACAGTTGTTAATGTGGCTTACAGATTATGCAGTAAAGAATCAAACTACTTGAGCTACAATTTAGCTTTTTAGTGCTAAATGGAAGGGATGACGTACTGCAGTGTTTTAATCGGTTCCAGTGTTCACTTTGCCATTGCAATAGGGTAACCAAACCTGAATTTGATTAGAAGAAGAGGTCAAATAGAAAGAAAATGTAGATTTTGTGATAATAAACAAAGTAAAATAGATTTTCAGCATCAGTGCATTTTACCCCGAAACAGTAAAATAAGAAATAAAGGTCTAATTCATCCTATTAATGCTGACTGTGAGCAAAGCACCTGAGACCTGGGGCAGTAAAAGGATCTAAATCAAAGGAGTCTACAGTCACAGACAGTTTTCAGTCTATTAAAGCCAATATACGCCACTTAGCGTCTAAGTTACAGCCCATCTGTGCGGTATTCCTGTTGCCTGCATTAACTTTGGATCTCATAAATCACAGTTCAGAGTTTAATGCAACTGACAAACTTTAGAGCTGATTCTGTCTTTATTGTGCAGGCTACACATCACTGTGATTTACTGGAGTGATTCTGAGTCACGCATGTCTGAAGATGTCCCGCATTAATGTCAACACATTTTCATTGTGTCATCCTTTTATATTAATGTGTAGTTATGGTGTCACAAATATAAAATGAGTGGATGCTTGTGCTAGTCGGAGTGGTATGTTGCAAATACCGTAGCGAGGATTTTTTCAGAGAGAAAGCAAATTATCGCATACTTTAAGTTTGTTAGTCAGGCTGTAAGGATTGAGTTGTTTTAACACTTGAAGACGTTCGAGACACCCAGGCTTAGGGCTACATAGTCTGAAAACATGAAATTTTAATATATGTGCTTAAATGTGTAAAAGTCAGTGGCCACTGGCAGTAAATCATCTGTGTGGTATAAAAGAGGTAATGTCATTTTAAAGGCTGTGACCTGTCCTGTGTGAGGAGGAGAGCTGCAGTGATTGTACTTTTTCAGATTTTTATGGGGAAATGTGTTTTGGAGAAAAAAGACATCATTCTTTCTCGAGTGGTTAATGTCTTTGTCAATCAAAAACTAAAATATGCAGAGCACTGAGCTGCACAACATGAACTATATTAGTTTTTGAATTGCCTGTGGATTAGTGACATATACTGTGCAGTCAGTGCTAGCTATGATATAGAGTAAGGCATAATTAAAACTTTATGGAGGAAACCAGTAAGACTGAATTCAAATTAGAAGCCAAATAACAGTAATTATCTTTGCAGCACTAAATCAGACTTTCTAATTAAACCCTTATTTTAACATGGGTAAATAACATTACACTTTTAAATGTTAAACTCTCAGTAAACCCAACAATGTAGAGGTAGTATCATTCATATTCGCTCGTATTCAGATTCCTGTTGTTAGCCACTGGAAAGTCATCCATAGTGGTCATTTTGTTTAAGAGAGTGCAAGTGTACGGCTTGAGCAACAGAGCTGCTGCAGATTAGATTTTCTTCTATATTAACCAGCCACGTTGACGGATTGAACAGCGAAGAAAGGGCAGCAGCTTGAGCGTGAGGTGGGTGGCTGTAAACTTTTAATATGTCCAGTGTTTTAATCGTTCCTGTTATGCGTCCTAAATCTGAAACACTGAATGGAGATGTTGGAGTGTCAGACAAGGCGAAATGACAGGAGTATCCTTGTGGGTGAGCTGATTACATATTGAGTCTGAAGTGTCATGACAAGTGAGTGACGTGCTGCACACACAGCAGGATAGTTTTGGAAACAACATCAACAATGCATGTATAGCGGCAGCGACAACACAGTGAGCCCTCGGTGTCTGACACTTCATTTTATATCCCAGGTTACACTATCTGGAGTTAATGACGCAGTACATAAAAGCGTGTGTGTGTGTGTGTGTGTGTGTGTGTGTGTGTGTGTGTGTGTGTGTGTGTGTGTTTATTATACAATGCAGTACAAATAATTGCTCTTCACATTAACCAAGAGCATGAAATTATAGTTTCGAAAAATTTAAGTTTGGAATATGGCAATATTATAAGATTAAGGGCTTTGGACAGCATCATCTATTATCCAGAGAGTGAGAGAGAGTTAAGTGAACAGAAAAAAAATAAGTGCTGTTTCAAGCCTGTCTGAGCCAAGCCCAAATTAACCACTAACAGTTTGACCTACTTCATACCCAGAGGGACCGATTTTTCTTTATTTATTTTTTTTCATATTTGCTGATGAGGCCAAAGAAGAAAGTTGCATTAAGTGCAGGGGGAAAAAAGCCAGCCTTTGAAAAACAAATAGGGAAAAAAATGAATAAAAAGAGCTGGGAACAAGATGCTTGGCAAATATAGATAGAAGAAAATGTTAAATGGCCTTCTGACCTTTTACTTAATTCTCTTTAACTGATTGGCCAGCATCTTCCAATATGAGTGATTAACTGATCCGAAATACAAACTAGCTTCCAAAAAAAGTTGGGACACCCTGTAAAATGCAACAAGAAAAACAGATTCAATTGCAAAGAGTTTAGAGATAGATGGAAAAAGTGAGAAGTTGTGTAATTACAAAAAAAAAAAAAAAAAAAAAAAAGAACAAAACAAAAAACCATCCCCCTAAAAAAACAAAAACAAAAAAGTGATGGAACATCTGAGAACTAATTAAGTTAATTTCCAACACGTTAGTAACACAATTAGGTTTAAAAAGAACAATTAGGCCCTTTATGATGACATACAGTCAGGCAGTTAAAATTCAGAATAAGAAGCCAGTAAGGCTGCACCACTGCAGTGTTCTTAACAAATTAACCATATTAAGTTTTGATAATTTCATTACATTTGCTAATCTAAAATTATTATGCGTACATAATCAGGCTCCCCAGGTGCTCACTGACCTCGTGGTTCTTCTTAAAGCTATGGGTTTAGTGCCGCAGGGAGGATATATTGGAAAATGCAAGGTACTGTTATGGAAATTCTCATTTCTCTTCAGGGTATCAGCATGTGGAATTCTCCACCTACAGAACTCAAACTGGACCCTGATAGGACCATTTTTACGTTAAACTGAAGCGGTTTTTAAAGTGCAATCAATCGTGTAATCAATCAGAGATGAATAATCTGCTGCCTCTTGTTTTATATTTGTTTATTTTATTAAATTATACTGCAGTCTGCGCTTTCCAATGCGCGTATAGATTGTGCATGTGATTGATTTTTCCCCGTTTGTGTTTTTAAAACCTCAGCTAGGGATGGGCACTGCAAACTAGCTTCAGCTATAAATGCTGCAGTGTGGGCAGCCTGGTGGTGTGATGGTTAGCACTGTCGCCTCGCAGCAAGAAATTTGAATCCACCGGCTGGCCGGAGAATTCCTGTGTGGAGTTTGCATGTTCTCCGCATGCCTGCGTGGGTTTTCTCCAGGCACTCTGGCTTCCTCCCACGTTCCAAAGATGTATATGTTAGGTTAATTGGTGATTCTACATGAGTCCAAATTGGAAGGTGTGAATTTGAGAGTGGATCTGTCTCCATAAGTTAGCTGGGACAGACTCCAGCCCTACTGTGAAAAAACATATATAAAATAAACAGTAAAAAAGAGAAGTGTGTGTTAAGAAAAACATTGCTCAATATAAAACTGCAAAAAAGTAGGATTTTGTTATCTACATTTCATAATATCATTAAAAGATGTAGTGACCAAGAGTTCAGAGCTATACTGAATGGCCTTAAACTTGAGTCCTCAAACAACAGTCATTCAAAAACAGATTCAAGAACACTTGAACACACGCACAAAGCCCACTTCCAGTATAGACAGCTTTTTGGCTGCACCCATAAATAAAATCAAAAATAAAATGCAAAATAATAAAAATAAAAAATAAAAAAATGGTAAAGTGGAAAACTGTCCTGTGGGCAGAGCAATCAATCTGAAATTCTCATGGAAAACACTGATAAATATTTTATAAAAAAGAGAAGCTGTTTTATTACAATTTAATGGCCTGCATCAATGTTGCCATGAAGGTTGGTTAGTGTGTATGGCATAGGTAACATCTGTGAAGGCACTGTTAATGCTGAATAATATATACAGGCTTTCCAGCAGCGTATACAACAACTTTTTCCAGCACAGGCTTTTTAAAATTTAAGCAAGACAATGCAAACTACATTCTGCATATATTCCAACAGCATTGCTCTGGAGCAAAAGACTCCACATGACAACTAGCCTGCCTGCTGTCCAGCCCTGTCACCTTCTGACCACATGGCAATCTAATAAACAAAAACACATGAGACGTAGCCCTGAAATCCTGAAATTCTAAACCAAGCAAACATCTCCTGGACCGCCTCTCCTCAGCTTCCAGGCACTTACAGACTCTTGCTAAAAGAAGCAGTCGTGCAAGATGATGCAGATGTCCCAGCTTTTTTTAATGAAAGGGGTAACAGGCATTAAAAATAATTCTCAGTCTCAACATGTGACGTCTTGTCTTTCTCAATTCAGTAAGATTTGCACATCGCTGCATTATCATTCCACTTTGGTTTGAGGTTATGATGGATCAGCTGTGGTACAGTATAGTGAATTATGTAGAAGGATTGGTCTTGGCATTCATAATGCTTATAGTAGACACTGAGAGATGAGTCACTGCAAACATTACCTCAAATAAAAAGACCTGAAACAAACTTTGTCAGTTAGCCTCTGTGAGGATAATCTATTTTTCATGGCATGACAGTCAACGGGGATTTAATTTTTATTACTGCTAGGCATCCAATTTTAGTGTCAGATCTATGAAAAACTAATATAAACACAAATGTGCACACATACCCCAGAAAGTAAACAGTGTTTAGGAAAAACAAACACCATCGCGAGCCCTGAGAGGAAATTGAGGCTCAGTACTAAATTGTTGGATGTGGCGGTGCTTTCCCTAACGGCAGCCCAATCTGCTGGAACCTATCCCTATGGAGGATTTCTTGTGAGCCATGTGAGCTCACACACACACACACACACACACACACACACACACACACACACACACACACTCTATTACTGGATGTGTATTCATCAGAGCATGGTGCCATTAGGACAAACTCAGGTTAGCTTTTTTCATGCCATCTGGAAAGGCAGGCATCCATCAGCTGGTTGTTATGCTCACCTCACTGAAAGTTCCCGGCGGTAAACCACTTTTTGGAATTCAACGCAACGTCTCGCGATGAAGGATTTGTTTTACGTATCACCAGAGTGGAAACTTTACAATAAATAACATCATAATGCCCGGATGTCAAACCTGATGACAGAGCTGGTCAGCTGCTTGATCCTTTCAGCTTATTGTGTGATATTTCACAAGAAAAACTAATTTTCCCCTTCGGGACGTGAGCTGTGACATTCTGCATTATCCCCCCCTTAAACCAGCTAGGAATAGCAAAGCTGCACAGTGTGCATAATAGGATAGTTCCGTTTTAGCATCTGTCATACATCACGCAGCAGCTTAATTTAAACATTACTTGACTGAGCGATAGAGTTTGAGTGTGACTGATAGCCTGTGTCACCTAACTAAGGTTTGCAACTGCTCAGAGCTCCAGTTCACTGAAAGACACCCGAGATTTACATGCATGTTCATCATAAACAACTACAGCTCATTTAGCTTTGCTGATGTGTAGGATGCAAATAGTGGCACATCTGCAGACCTCTTCTGATGAAGGCAAGCCAGAGACGTGTCCATCTTAATGTGGTTTGCAACATAAGATTAACATCTCTCGTTTTATTTTTGACATTTTACAGCCATTAAAAAAAAATGACTCATGTGAGAACTTCAGCAAACTGTGAGCAATAATCATTCGTGAATCAGCATTTGCTGCTACAATTTGAGGTTATACTAAATGTTGTCGAAAAATTGCTTTTGTTAAACACGCCCCAGGCTGCTTTACTTCTACCATTTCTCACCTAGAATGACGTCTTTGAACAAAAACAGTGGACAACAGTTGGTGAGTTACTAGATTACAAAGTGCTTACTGAAAAGCACCGCCTCGGTATCCAAGCACGACACGGGAGAACATCTCCAATGACACTGTGCAGCCACAGTTTTGGATTTTCATGGTTATTAAATAACGTGGCAATAAATCTGACTCCAACCTGTTAATTATGGCACAAATTAGATAAAGTGCAGGCAATTTCAGAGATTTGCTGAATTACCTGCGGGTAAGTGCACATTTTGTGTTCTAGAACATTCTGATTGCATCTTTTTATATTCCAAACACACCTGGTAGCAAGCAAAAAGAAGCAAAAACATCCCCCTAAATAAAATACAATAAAATAAAATAAAATAAAATAGAACTCAGTGTTAATTTTGAAATCCTTAGAGCAGCAGCGGCCATAGAGAGAGATCATAGATCGATATGTCCATCAGCCAACTTTCCTTACTTTGACTAAATCTTCTCTTAATTAGTTTGCAAATAAATTCAAATTGCTGTGTTTTTATTGAAGTCACAGCAAGCAACTAAAAATAAGAGTTCATGTCCCTGTGTAAACAGAACAAATTAAAAGAACATAATGAGTTCTTTCTTTGGAATAAAAAAAGTCCTAACTAGAAAAGAAAAAGATTATAATGTGATATACAATAAAAGTATTTATGACATGTTTACTTATTTTCATAAGATTAGTTCTTTTATTAACCTTGTGGAGCTGCCTACAGTTTGTGATAAAGAATTCAGCTTAGTGTTTATTAAACAGTGTTTATATTAAATTTATGGGGGTGAGGGTGGCGGTCTTACTGGGACACTCGCTGAAACTGAGCAATCATTACTTCCTCCTGTGTTTTTCCTGCTGTGACAAGTCAAAATAGATGCATTGAAAAATGCCCATTGATTAGGAGTACATGATGATGAATTAAGATATTTTCCATGAATCTTTCCTTGGGCCTTAAATTCATATTGTGTTTTTTTTTCTTCTTTATTTGCAGAACCACATTTTGGTGATCAATCTCAGGAAGCCACTTTATTAGCTACACCTTTCTAGTACCGAGCTGGACCCAGAACAGCTCAGCACTTTGCAAAGTGCTGGAAGAACTCCTCAGAGATTTCTGGTCTATGTTGACATGACAGCATCACACAGTTGCAGATTTGTTGGCTGCACATCTGACAGCTGCACATGTGAATTTCCTGTTTCACTGCATCCAAAAGGACCTTGAAATCTTCCGTGAACTCATTGTTGCGTTCATGAAACTAGTTTCAGGTAATAAACGATGCTCTGTTGGTACTAAGGGGCTCAAAGTTTGCTAAGAAAATATCTCTTACACTGTTACACCTTGAACAGTAAACCACTGACACAAGGCAGGATGCATCAGCTAAATCTGACTCTAAGGTCCAAATGTTGCACCAAGACCAAGATCAGTTCAGGCAACATTATTCCAGTCTTCTTTTGTCTAATTTTGGTGAGCTCGTGTGAATTTTGGTCACATTTACCTGTTCTTAGCTGACAGCAGTGGAATCCAGTGTGGTCTTAAGCTGCTGTAGCCCATCAGCTTCAAGGCTTCACACGTATTACATTAAGAGATGCTCTACTTCATACCTTGGTTGTAACAAGTAGCAATCAGAGTTACTGTTATCTTCCTATTAACTCCTCGAGTCATTCTCCTCTGATCTGTACTGAGTTGCATTTGAATTAAACAAGTGTACCTAATAAAGTGGCCACGTGTCTTAGCCTAATCTCTGACACTGTACTAGCTGTTCTAGCCTCAACTCTTGGTTAATACTTGAAAATCGCAGGACTCTGAAAGCAGGCGGCTTGTTCCGACATGTTTATTTGGACAACAAATATTCATCCAAGCCCTTCATTTTGAGGATTCATACATAACTGTGCTTCAATAAGCCCGAGCAAAGATATGATCCTCGGAAACTCAGTAATAACAGGTCTCTCACCATTTCTGGTTCATAGAAATTCATATCTTTTCCATGGTCTGTCAAACATTAAGTGTAAATTCCGACTGCATATTTCTGACTGTCGAATGTTTCTACTTTTATAATACACCGCAGCTGCACTACAAATATAATAAAGTGCACGGCCAATTTTCATTTCCAGTCCATCCCTGATGTCATCTGTCTCATCTATTCCGGTCGTTGTTATGCTTGGCTTTCCCCCTTCCCTTCTCTTTTGAAGCACTGAAATTGAATTGGGCTCAATGTGTCATAATTGCCAAACTGCTGAGCTTTACATACCACCAGTTTAGTGGCAGACGTACTGTCCAATACACATGTAAAGGAGCCAGCACACACAACAGCAGAACACAAACTGAAAATTGCAAATGTATCCTCTCAAGTCGATTACTCCATAGCAACACTCTAAAAATGTTTTGACACTTTTTATTGTGTTTCTTTGGGTTATAGCTATAAATACATTTAAAATCAGCCGTAAACAAAAATCAGCCATAAAGTAACTGAAGCAGCTTATCGTACAGCCTATTTACATTTTTAATCTCCTTTCATCAGGGGATTCCCTCTTACTCATGCTGACACACATAGCAAAAATAGCAGCATTAAAATCATGTAGGAAATAAATAATCTGTCAGAAAGCCAAATTCACACAGTCCTCAGGCAAAATAACTAATAAGGAGATGGCATAGGAAAATTGCATGCATTGTTTATGCTTTTTCTTTTTTTGCACCCAGAGACATTTTTATCACAAGAAATGAAAACACATACGAACATAAACAGCTGCTGAAATTTTACAGGGAAGCTGGCGTGTATGTGCTTTGTTATCGTGACATGACAGATTTGAACTTGGCTGTCATTTCAAAAAAAATCAAGCATATATAAGCAAAAAGTATTACTGAAGTAACTGTCAAGCAGATTTTAAAGTAAAACACAGAGGCTGGAGATGTGTCAGTGATGCCTAACACTGGCTAAGAGATCCAGATGTGTGAGAATTCAAGGGCTAGAGCATACAGCATGCGATCCATCAGCTTACTGGAACGTGGTTAAGACATTTTTCACACCAAGTTATATTGCTGTACACAAACTCATGGGATTTTGTTCTTAATCTGACTTCAATGTGTGTGTTGCAGCAGTTTGGAGCTTCTGGTTTTTATTGGTGGGTCTGGTCATTTCTGGATCAGTTTAGCAGCACAGCTAAGAAAATTCTCTGTAATGCATCTTATACTAATCAGGTCTGCTCTGCTTTATATTTTAGCTGAATGAGAATAAAGTCAAGTGACTTTGCCAACAAACAAGATGAATTTTTGGCTCTGTTGGTTTTGTTACTAGTTATATAAAGGGTTGACCCACAAACTTGACCCAATGTGAAAAGCAAGTAATGATTCTGGCTTGATTTAATGTTATTGTGTTGTTTAAGTATCATCGTTACACAAGCGCCACGCTCAGATTCAGATTAAGTACCTGCAGTAAATGGGTCCTTGTTGGCTTGCCTTGTGACTGGGAGTCACTGGAAGTGCAGCAGAACACTGCAAAGCACATCAATGTATCTAAGAACACAGTTTAATATCTCTACACTCTAATTGGAATTTATGGCACACTTACAAAATGTAAAATTTTAAACATTTGGAAACACAGCCTACTCCCTCTACACACATATGTGATCACTGCAGATCATATATAGGTCTGTGTATGTTAGAGACAAGGAAAATACTTAGTGTAGCTCAGTCTATATCAAATTTGAAGGTCATTTAGCAAGGGCCAGTCCCTTTTTATATCATTTACAAAGAGGCGATCCTAAAATTTAATTGAAGGACATAATGGGAAATAGCAGTGTAGAAGGTGCTACAGCTCCCCCTGGTGAATCACAAAGGACCTGCATATCCGTCAACTGAAAAATTAATAATTAAAAACAACTTTTTAATTTTATCAGTTTCTTTTCAAATTATATACATTTTAAAAATCTTAAATAGTTGATTTCATAGTTGTTTAGGTTCAGTCTATTTAAAGCAAATTAAATAAGTACATAAATGTAGCTTTAGTGAAGCTAATGTGGAAGTACCTTACTTGCATTCTTTTTAGTGGCCACCAGGGGGTAAGATGTGTGGTTGCAAAAATCTTTGGTCCAATCCGGTTGTTCAGTCTGACGTCACTAGCCGTGTCTGGACCTAAACTCCGCTGCAGGTCCATATATCAAACGATCACTATGGCATTACTGAGAGTTGAAAAACTGTCTAAAGTCTTTCATCTTTAATAAAATGATCAGCGTTCTGCTCTACCAGGTGTAACAATTGAGTTTAACATCCAGGCATCCATGAAAACAGAATTTATGACATTTAACGGAGTTAGAAGTTAGCAGGGAGTTAGCTCGCTAGCTTATATCTAAATACAATATAGCATGTCCTGACTGCGGGGTTTTGGAAACAAATTAAAACGTACAGCTCTGTTATCACTTCCAACATAAATGAAGACAGAAAACTAAACAGCAGTGACGTTTGTAGGGTTACTGAAGTTTGGCTAGCTGGTATATAATGATGTGCTACATGACCGCTAGCGACACAGCTATGTTAGCATAACATGTGTTCAAGCTAACTTTTTTTCCACTCGATAAAAGTTAACGTGAGTGTTCTCGGTGGTCAGGAACAAATGTATTCGCATGGCAGGATGCTGTAAAAGGACCAAACTTCAGCCAGGAGAACAACTGAGATAATCCATCCACAATACGAGGTTAGTCATTCATATACTGCTGCATGGGCTGGGCTGTAGTTACATCCTAAGATTTTAAAAACTGAGCTTAAATAAATGATTAGCGGTAATAAAAGCCGAGGGAGGTCAACAGTGATCACTGACTGTTTTAGGAGCTTTTTGAGATCAAATAGAAGAAAATACATAATATTAAACGCAGACTACTTTAGGCCCGGAAGTAGGATTCGTCGTGTCATCCCTGAACAACCGGATAGAAGTTTATGGGTAAAAAGCCTTCAGCTATGACCTCGGTAAATGTTTACTTAACAAGTTTATGGACTCTTTCACTCATTTTGGCCATACTGAATAAAAGGTAAGGTTTATTTTGCAAACTGTGGTCATCCCAGGCAACAAACCTCAGAAAGGGGAAGTTATTGCAAGCTGCACAGGAAGTAAGACAAAAAGGTCGCGTCCAAATTCAGAACGGCACAACTCCCGGCACATCATTTTCAGATCACCGCGGACTTTTGCTACTCGGGTCAAAAGTAATATATAAGTCACTTAGACAACCTAAAAATGTTATCGTTGGGCTTTTTACAGTGTTTTGTTTGTTCGTGAGTAAATCGGTTTGGCTGAGATTAAAGTTGTTAGATTAGATTAGATAAAATAAAACTTTATTAATCCCCCGGGTGGGTTCCTCCTTGGTTTTTACACAGCTGACTAAACGTCAAACAGAAAACTTTAAAATTTACGCCAGTGGCCTGTTATATTTTAGATAGCAAGGAGCAGACGGCTGAGTTTATTAAACTCCACCGAGACAGCGGTGACGCTAATCAGAAGGCTAGACCGTCCAATTTCACAGCCATTTACTTCCGGCCTACCTGACCTTCTGAGGACCCGGCCCACGTAGATCACGAAGGCCGGGTCTTCAGGAGGATGTAGCCCATGAATTTGGACACGACCAAAGAAAAGAGGAACTGAGTAAAAGGAGTTGTTTGTATCGAAACTGTGGCTGTATCCCAATTCAGGTTTTGCAGCCTTATTAAAGTACGCAGCCTCAACGGTCCACAAGGGCCGCGTACTCAAAGGCCAGAAGTGCGAGGCTTGTGAAATGGGACGGTCTAGCCTTCGTCGCGCTGCCCAGGTTGCCTAGCAACCATGATACTATCAGCTAGAAACGTTTCATACAGCATTGTGTGACAGAAAGGAAGGAGAAAATCTTTTGTTCATTTGTTTGTTTGTTTCTACATAGGAAATAGGTCAGCTATTGAACGGCGTATATTTTAAAGTAAAGGCTTTAAGTTAGTACAAACGTCACTAATGTCACATAACTTTGCCGACATGTGGCCAACAGTAATGTTTTAATGTTCTTCCTTATTAAACATTTGCACATAAATAAGTGACATAATATTCAGTACTTAAAGTTTACTCTTCGGGCGCCCCTCATCCGCCGTTTTTTTTTTCGGCAAAATTATCCACACCCACCGCCGCGCTATGCATTCTGGGATATGTTGGGCCACGAAGTCTACACCGCCACATCCTTAAAATTCAGGGAAATGAAGGACGCATTTGAGGGCCGCATTTCGAGCAGCCTTCGAATTGGGACAGCCTTCGTCGCGTCGCTGTGACGTAATCGGCCTTAAAATGCGGCCTTTCAGGCTGCAGACCCTGAATTGGGATACAGCCTGTGTGTGATGTGTGAGGTACCAAAATAACACCTATATGAGACACATGTTTAGCTTCTAATGTAGAGATTCTGCAACTGGCTTTGGGCTGTGCAGGGCTCTCTGCCTTCCGGAAGATGATTGAATAAAGAATTATAAACGTTTTGACCACTCCTGAGTCGAGTTTTCTCTGTTCTATCATGGGGATAAAAGAACTGGATTTAATACAGGAAGGAGAATTATTCAAGGTATGCTTAGCGGATAACAACTTGTAATTGGCAAATTGTCAGCCAAGGAGTGCCAGGCCTCATGGTCAGATCTTCCCCTCAATCATTACAATCATTACAACTTGCAAAACAGATGATCGCCAGTGTTAATTTTGCTCACCAACAATTTTCAACACTGACCTTTTTGTTTTTGATGAAAATAAGACCATAACAAAATTAAAAGTAATGCACAATAAGAAAAACTATGATGAGATAAACTGGTGAACAGGTAAAAAAAAATGAGAGATGAGATCCAAGAAGAACTAATTAATATGTGTAGATGGGTGATGATGTAATGTAACGTGTAATATACAGTATGAAATTCTAACTCTAATATGGAGATTATTACTATTATTATTGGAAAAAACAAATATAAATAACAATTTATCATGTACTACTAGAGATATCTTAGTCTGGGACAATGTGACAGAACAACCAATGAGGAAAGCCAACAATATCATGTGAAGATGCTAATATGGCAAAAGTTCTTCCCTGATTAAAAACACAAGAATACACACATATCCAAACCAAAAAAAAAAAAAAAAAAAAAAAAAAAAAAAAAAAAATAGAGGCACCGAACTTTTATTGCACCATGAAATCTGCAACATTTAGAGAGCAATAAGACAGTAAAGAGACAATAAAGAAGCCATAGAATGAATAGCTTGCGAATTATACCATGATGAAACTACATACACTGTATATATAAGCACTTCTAATTTGTCTGACTTCCAAAAACAGGTGTGCTCAAAATGTTTGAGTTTTCACTGTGTAATAAATAGACTATGTTGAGTCTGTTCTTTTCACTGTGCTCTGATAAAATAAAGTAGATCTGCAGTTTTTGAGTGAAGAGAAAAAAAGAAAGAAAAAGCAAACAATGATCACTGCAACAGCATCTCTGTCAAAGCTTTCAGATGTTTTTGAAGTTGACGAGATGGCTAAACATGGTTATTAGACCCATGCTCACAGTGAGGATTTAAGCGCTTGGGAGCGCAGAGCAACCAACACACATGAATTCATGTACTCTGGATGTGGTATTATTCCTTTGCCTCTTTGCAGCCAGCCACCTGTTCCTTTGTTTACTTGCCAAACTCTTCATACATTGAAAAATCTTTGGAGACAAGAGGGCTTGTATTACACCAGACATGATACTCTAGCTGGTGCCTGATGAAAATCAATCCGCAGCCAGAATATTGCACCAAAGAGTCGAGGAAAGCAAACAAATACTAATTTCCATAATTAATCAAGTGCACATAAAAATTGCTTCACTTTTTTTCCATGTAGACAAAGATAAGCTAGTGGTTGTTGCAGAATTTCAACTCTGGCTTGTACAACAACAACAACAACAATAACAACGACTGTTATTGTGGTTTAATGAAATTGAGTGTTTATCTTCTTCTAGCCTATATTTACATTCATTTATTATAAATGTTTAGTTGGAATTCTAATTAATTGTTATTAGTGTAGTTTTTATAGATTACGCTCCTTTCGGTTCTCGTCAGGCTTGTTCTGTTGTATTTGGTTTCATTTCAAACTTGTCACAGTTATTACTCCCTCATCATCTCTTTTTCCTGGCGTTTCATTCAGTTTTCACCTGTCGTGCCCGTGTGGCTTTTGGCACTGAATAGTTGGACTGTAATTTTCTGGCAGGCATGCATCAACACATCTCCATCTTTAGCTTTCCGACAATTGAGTCTCATGAATGGTGTGCTGGAGAGTACCTCGCAAGAAAACAGCAGCAACACAAGTCTGAGAAGGCCCAAATCGTGTCAGCTTTGAGTGGGTCTTCCTGTTTTTCTTTAGCCTGCTTGGCTCAAACATCATAAAAGCATTCAGCTTTTAGAGGAATACAACTGTATAACATGTCAACAGACTAGACTAGACTCTAGTTGTCTTGACATTGCTTCCTTTTATATGATCTTGACCGTGCAGAACATGGAGACAGCAAGAAAAGGTATTGCAGTACAATAACAAGTGAGCCAACACAAATAAAAACAATGATTCCTCTGAAAGTAGGGAAAAAATATGGAACTCAGGTGGCTAAAGTGCAGGAGAAACATCAAACTCAAGGAAAGTCAAACTGGTAGGACTGGACATGGGCAGGACTTGGACAAGGGTAGGAGACAAACAACCAGTCTATATAAGAATCAGTCCATTTACCATTTTATCATTTACCCCTCTGGTGGCTGAATGTGTAGAGAAAGTGAAAATCCTTCATGGCTCATGCCGTAGGTAAAGGGAAGAGGAGACCCTTCAGAGGTTGTCAGGACAATGTTGACACCAACAAAGCTCAGAACAACACTGGAGAGAAAACCCAAAGATCCAAAATAGGAGCTCCTTGTGGATGAAATCAGTGCACCATACTGTAAGACCAACCTGAGCACAGCCTGGAATTTCTTCAAGAAAGTGCATGACTCAGGGTGCCATACAAGGATGCTTGTGTGGGGCACTGAGTCACTGATACTATACTAGGAATTATACAGCTCAGTGTGGCTGTGGAAAGCAACACAGGACGCCAGCTTCAAGGTCATTGCACAAGTCACCGTCAAATGTAGCATTTACCAAGGTGTTTTATGTAGGCTTGACTCCCTCAGCTAACTTATTACAAAGAACAGATACAGATAGAACTAGTGCAGCCTGAAACTCTATGAGCAATGAAAAGAGGGAGGTCACCAGTTTAAGTGTCAAAGCCATGATTCAAGATGAAATTGTGACAATCTATGAATTTACCAGCAACATGCAACCTCACAGGGTGAACTGCTTTAAGTGTACTTCAGATAGGTGAATACAGATGATGATCAGGAAGAAGAGGAAATATCATACAAGACCAAGTCCAAAATGGTAAGCTACTTCCAATAATGGAAGTAGGTCGCATGAAGTTCCAGTACCAGGGGTGTAATTTCCAGGGGGGTTAGGGGGGTTATGACCCCCCCAAATAATCAGGCCCAACCAATATAAACCCATCGATAAAATTATGAATTATCTTGCATAAATAGGCTGTTGATTTTATTTACTCATTTGAGGTATTACCAGCGAAAGTTGCATGTTTAATCATCTGGGAATTCACCCAGATTTATTTATTTTTTAGACAGAGATCTTGACCCCACGAATGTTCAGCACAAAGTTACGCCGATGGGCAGTACAGCACATGTAGCATGTTGCAAGATGCAATTTCTGACAGCATAAACTTAGAGAAACAGCCGAGCAGTTGGGATAGTCTACAGCAGGGGTGGGCAACCCTGGGCACGTGTGCCACAGTTGGCACGCGAAGGGTTAAGTGTTAGCACGACCATAGCTGAGAGGGGACGCAGTTTGTCCCGGACTTCAGCTAGAATGGAAAAAGACACAAAGGTGGAGTTATTCTGTTACACTGCACAGCTGCCTCTTCTCTCATTCTCTCCCCTCTCTCTCCTGTTGCTACTTCAATCATGAAACTGATCAATGATCAGCTGATCGGCTTTTCTCTCTTGTTTGTTTATCGCCCACTTTGCGCCAGAAAGAGGAAACCGCCGGATGTCGCGGTCAACAACAGCAGCACGTTTAACCTTGATCAGCTGTTGTTAGAATTTATTTAATATTTCTTTCTAGTAGCTGATGTTTGCTGGAGCCACAGCTGTAAAACCTGCTGGTCATGATATCAGTTTGGATATCTGGTGAGAGGGAAACATGCAGATGAAACCAGGAGATGTTCTTACTGAATCATCAGAGCTGAACAGGTGATGGAGAAACAGGTTTACCTTTTAGGTGACATGAATGAGTTGAAGGGTTGGGTTGAATATTAACAAACATGCCATATTGGCCCAGTTTATTTCTCTTATCATTGTTGTGAAGAGACCATAAATAGCATTTGTATTTTCTGTTGTACAGTTCATCTGCTGTTGTGGAGTTCTTGTTATGGATAAAAAGTGTCTTTTTTTGTTTAATAACAGCTGATAACTATTCACTGATAGCTGCCAACATCTGCGAACAAATATAATTCTATAAAGTGGTTCTATATATTGTGTAACTGTTCATATAGAGCGTTATTAAATTTATTGCTAATGCAATCATATGGCACACTGACTTCTGAGGAAATTTTAAATGGCACTCGTAATCAGAAAGGTTGCCGACCCCTGGTCTACAGGTCTGTCTGTGCCACCAAATTCCAGTCAGAGAAACCTTAGAAAGCTGTTGTGAACACCAGGGTTAAGATCCTGTGGGACTTCAAGTTCCAGACAGACAAGCAGCAGCTTATACCAGCCAACCAGAAAGTGCTTACATTAGTCTCTTCTATATATTGAAGACTTTGTTGAAGACTGTGTTAGTACTGATGTCACTGTGCGGCGATGTTATCATCTTGTACAGAATTTCCTGCCTGATATGATTGTTTTCAAGAAGAAAAGCAGCAACAGTCTATGTGAGGAGAAAACGTGCCACAGAAAAACCAGTATGTAACATTACTAAAATAAACCCTTTAATGCCCATTTATGGTAGATTTAATTAGTGTAAGATCTGTGGCACCTTGGATTTTTTTTAATGTTCTTGACACACAGGGCTCTTTTACAGCCCTGTGGGAAAAGACCTACACTTTTTCTTTAGGCAACAGCAGTTTGATCTTCTCCTGAGTGTCACTAACATATCACAATAGCCTCGCACAATCCCTAACTTCAAAAATTCAAGTCTTTCGCGCTGTCTAATTTGATCATTAGGGATTATTCATGTTTGTAGTCAGGTTTGCTTGAATTCTCTTTAAACTGTGGCGTAGGTGTACGGATGTGACTCTTGAGTAATAGAGGTGTAGAACAAGTTTAAATCATGAACATAAACAAACTAAAAGCAGTGCTGAGTTGCAAAAGCCTGACAAATGCTCACTGTGGATGGCACCATTTGGATGAATTCAGTGCAGAGAAGACGTGCTGATAGAATTTCAGAAAGTCCCGGGAAAATTGTTCTGTACATCCTTGACTTATATTTGGACCCAGGCAATCAATAGGAACAGAATTATGAGGCACTGAAGCGAGTGATTTTAATCTGGGACTAAATATCCAGTAGTGGATTAGTTTCAGACAATTTCATACCTCCAGAGCTCTTCATGAAATATGGATAAGGCAGAAGAGAGAGAGGGGGGATTATGAAAAATAAAGGCATTTTCCCAAACCTCCTCCTTCGATGGAAGCCAGATGAAAAGTTTTGCAGATGGGCAGCTGGAGGATTCAAGCCACTTTGCATAGCAGATGCCCAAACTCCCACAGCCTTGGTCTGGGCACCAGTTTAATTAGAAAGACCCCCTAGTAAGATACCTTTCAGCACTGACAGCGGTGTTCCTAAACATGCCCACATTTTTTCTCACAGTGAGAAGTCTTATGGTCAATATTACTGATGAGCATGGGTTGCACACACAAAGAAAAAGATTGATGCAAAAATGGGTCATTTACATAGATTGTTGTAGGCAAGTTTGATCCCTTTACATATTCTAATTATTCCTGTGCATACTATGTGACTATACATTCTGCAAGTCAAGTGAAGTTTGTCCTCCAAAGGTAATTTTAACTAGAATGCAAATGTAAAGCCATCTCTATATTGGACTATAATCCAGTGTAAGTACTGAGTGTCTATGGGTCACAGCCTCAAATGGAGAGGAGAAAAATGGCTAGTTTCATAACGACAGCTGAACTGAGGGTCTTCATTAAGGCCCAGTATAAGGTAAATAAACTAGTCTGTTAGAATTAAACAGACCATACAAAAACTAAACCAGCTGGAAAAAGTACAGACATTCTGCACTTAAGTTGAAGTACAAACACTACTGTTAAAACATACTCCAGTAAAGTTGAAGCACTGATTCAACTTATTTACTCAAGTAAAAGTAAAAAAGTACAGACTCTGAAATCTGCTCAAGTAAGAAAGTGAAAAGTAGCTCTTTGGAGGAGGTTTCTATTTTTGTGCAACACTAACTGACCTTTGTTCTATATTAAGATAATGATTAAATAATATCAGTTGATGGGAATACAAACTTTAGCCTAACTTTTTAAAATTCTAATTGTGTTCAGCTTGAATCTGAAGAAAAAGAAGGAAAATCAAACTGGGTTAAAGTGGGATTCAGAAGGTGGGGGAACCCTAAAATTGGTTGTAATGGCTCGGTGCGGGGAAAAGAATCATAACTCAGTTCAATAATTTCTATCGAGAGCTCCAGTAGATTTTCTTAGTGTACAGGCTGTGATCAGCTGACCTGCTGCATTTTGTGGATGCACACAACTGAATTCAACCAGATGTCAGCAGTTGTTTCATGAGTACCCTGGCTGATTTCCATCCTCTACACTGACAGTGCACTGTTTATGCTGTCTGTTTTCTAGATGGTATAAAGTTGGTATGAAGGTGGAATTCAGTCAATGGATCTAAGCATCATCAGCTAAACTGTGGCCATGAAACCACAGCCACTGTGCACCAATCACACACACTGTTCTTTACTTTAAATCCATCACAGTACAGCAAACTAACCTGTTTCATTCAAATTTTAAATAACACCATTAGCCCTCCTCAGTTTACAGCATGTTTTACAAAATTAAAAAAATATGTGTACAGACTGAATATCTGCTTTAAAAACAACTTACATGTAAGCTTTAAATCTGCACTCTACTAAATCCTACTGAGAAGTCCTTACCTTTCAATCTAACCCAGGGGTATCAAACTCCAGTCCTCCAGGGTCGGTGACCTGAAACTTTTCCATGTGTCCCTGTTGCAACACACCTGAATACAATTAGTAGGTCATTAGCAAGAGTATAGAACTTGACTGCATGCTGAGGTGGCAGCTCCTAATCCTACTCAAGTAAATTTAAGTAAATGATTGGGAAAATGTACTTCTAAAAGTACTTTTACTTCACCATGTTAATTCACTCATGAGCTGCTATAACATGAATCAAATGGCTGAAATGCCACCTCAGCATGCAGTCAAGTTCTATACTCTTGCTAATGACCTACTAATTGTATTCAGGTGTGTTGCAACAGGGACACATGAAAAAGTTTTAGGTAACCGTCCCTCGAGGACTGGAGTTTGAGACTCCTGATCTATACCCTCTTCCTCTCCTGTCCTGTCTTTCTTATCTTTCTCCATCTGTGGGTGAAGCTAGCTCTCTTTCCTTTTCTCCCTGTGAAATTCAGCAGCTGGACCTTTTTCTAGCAAGACACTGTAAGACAAACTGCACATAAACGGTTTGTGTGTTTGCTGATGTTTGTTGAGCTCAATGAAATGCTGCATTTGAAATTACCAGACACTTAAAAAAAAGTCACTTTCTTTATGCTCACTCCTAAAGTAACTTATGGACACTGGTGTTGTGGCAAAAAACCACCATCCCACTTTTAACCCCTGACTTCGGCACAAATCATCTCTTTTTATGTGACATCCTCTGGTGATTAATACGGGAACAGCCCTCCTTTGTGTGTTTAGGCTCAAATAAGTTTGATGTGGCTTGCAGTGACGAAATAATAATTCAAATATGTTAAAGCAAGTGTAACAAGTCTGTTTTGAAAATGTAAGAAGTAGAAAGTACAGATATGTATTTAAAAATGAAGGGAGTAAAGGTACAGATTTTTTTCTTTTTTACATCGTTATCATATGTTAAGCTTTTGTAGTCACAATACCACAAACCATCTTTGTCATTTTGGATGCGTGACAATCACGGTGACAGTGTAGAATCAACAGAATAGGCTCTAGTCACAAAAGCCTTGAGACTGGTGTGCAATCATCTGGCAACCACTGGTCGTAAGGGGATAAATTCATATCTCCGACAGCTGTGAATGGCTCCTGGAGATTTATGACAGGTGGTATGAAGACTATTGTTAAAGTTCCAGTCAAAGAGGCAGTGATTCCCAGGCAAGCACCTGTTGTTAAAGAAAAACATGTATGCCACAACTTTGGCTGCAAGCATATTGCTGCAGTTTCTCCTTCAGCTTCTCGCTGAGCTGCAGGGAAATGATAAAAAGTCTGACACAAACCAGATATGGAGAAGTTTTGCCTTCAAAGTAAAAGACATACCTTTTGAAGCATGTAGGCTGCAGTGCTGAGGCACAACTTTTACTTTGAAGTTGAACTCTCTCCATTTTTTAATTTTAAACTTTAGTTGGAACTTTGTATTATTGGGTTTCACATTATTTTCTATAAGCAACATGGGCATTAAAAGACAAACATATGCAACGTGAAGCAAAGGAATATGTAGTGTTTTGTAAGAAAGTAAATACATAAATGTATGAAAACCACACACATGAACAAACATTGTATTTTTTTCCACAAATCAAGAGTGTTGAAAATTCAGTTCATGAGATCTGTTTGTTTAATGCTGAATAAGAAGGTAATGCTTTTATATGTGTAACCTTTGACATATTGTTCATTACTGGAGTAACTGAGATCGTCTTTATTTCTGACTTGGGTTGCACTTTTTCAAGATTTACAACAGCTGGGCTAGTAGTTAGCGAGTATTTGCAAACAAACATGAAAAACTACAGTCAACTGTGACAAGAAACCAAAGCAATCACCAGGAGGTTTTGATGCTGCGCCTTCTTTGCAACTGATTTCACCCAGTGACTGCCAGCAACTGCCACTATTAAATTATCAGTGTACAAACGTGGACATTGAAGCACTATATGCATGTAAAATAAATATATCTTTGTGTTTCTGAACACAATAACCCAACACAGATTCATGCTAAATTTTGTTTATCAAATGGGCCACATCGTCTATTTGCCAGATCATTTATTAGCAAAATGTAATTTGAAAAAGTGGCATCATTACAGCGCACACAGTGCAGTGTTACTGCACCTCTGCTTGTGTTATTTTTTTCTTCTTCTTTTGGTTGGCAATAATAGATTGTACTGGCTCTGAGCAGTTCCTGAAAAAACTTGCAAACCACCAGACTTGCAACAAAATCAAGAGTTTACATTGTATTTGTCAAATTAACATGCATTAAAGTATGCTATCGGAATTTCATGTTCTAAATGAAGAGATTTAGGGACCTGATAGGAGGTTGGGCAAGAATACTAATAGAATAACATTACGGAATAATAATATTTACGAGGAAAAGTATTGGTAGCATCCCTTCTTTGGGTCTAGACAGTGCCAGTATGCTTCTGCAGAGTGAGCTGAGTTTACTTCCATACAGAAAACACATTTTTATGTTCACACGTGGCTGTTTAGTGGTGCAGTGTACATTTATATTACACATGTAAAACTCAACCTAAAGACCTTGGAGAACTTTATACAACTTTTTATCATAAAAATTGCTAATGACACTTCACACACTTCATTAAATTCCAGCACCACAAGGTGTTGACATGCACAACCAAGCAGCGATCTACAGCACTGAAAATTGCAACCAGCACAAAGGTGCCAAAAGTGGTCACTTGAGACTGGCTCCAAAAGCAAGTCAGTTCCTTGAAACTTCCTTTTTAAAATGCCCCAAATTACACCATTATAACACATTTTTACAGCCTGGTACAAAAATACTGATTTGGCCTCTGTGGATAATTTCCCCCCTCATGACAACTCTACATGGGGTGATTTAAAGGAAAATAAAAAATAAAAAACGTATTAATTTGTACACAGGTGTCCCAACAGGAAACTAGAGCCTATCAGCTAGGCTTCACCTCCACTAATTGGAGTCACTGAACTGGATCTTTCCCCCACGTTTGTGCTGTCGGAGCCTTTTGGAGAATTTTTAATGCAACGATCTGACAAAATATTATAGCTTACTGCTTGGTACAGCAAAAAGTCCAAGAAGTTTGTGTCCGACTTTTGTTGAGGGACATTCTAGTGTTTCCTTAGTCTGTTACTTTGCAAGTAATTATCTGTTCTTTGTGTCTGTATGTTGAACCCCCACAACTGTGGGCCAACCTGCTACTGTTACTTTGACATCTTGTCTTGTGGTAATTTCTGCCTCTATAACGGCTAACAAAACCCTGATGTTGAGGCATCAAAATGTGCAGGAAATGTAAGAATTTAACTGTTTGGGCTCCATTAAAATAATAATGTAAGCAGGCTACTTTGCTATGTGCATTGTTGTTGGAAGATTGCAACTTAAGTTACAGAGTTTCAAATGAACTTTGAAAGTTTTCTCCAGAAGTTAAAATGCCAGTGTGCTCTTACTCCAGCCGTCTCGTTAGCTGTAACCTTGGAGCCGTGATGAGGGGGAGGACTAGAAGGAGGCTGTCATAACACTGCATGAACTGGGCCTTTATTTCCTTTTTTATATGGCAGCGAACACTATGCACAACAACTTCTGTTACACTGAAACTTATCCATATCTAGACATTATATGATTTATTACAATAGCTTAATCACCACTGGCCTTATGCACTCCACAGTGGCTGCAGCTGCTTCTCACACCCTCTCACTTGTGGTGTGCCATTTTTTTTCAACTAGATGTACTTAAATTGATGCACACGCACAGAGAAACACACATACATATGACAAATTACTGTATTTACTAAAGGTTTTGTTCATTCCTTATCTTTTCTCACTCTCTCAGCTGCCTCCTCTTTTCTATTTTTGCTGAACTGTTAGGAGAAAGTTTATTTTTGCAGAGTCTGTCGGCGTCCCTTCATCTATTTAATCTAAACTGCTGGGTACCACTGCATTATATTACACACTGATTACACCCTGTCTGTTCATCTTTTTATTGTCGCAGAGGCTTCAAAGCACAGTGTGTTCTGTTAGAGCCCAAGTCACAAACCTATTAAAAATCCTATTATATCATTTCATATTACGAACACGAGCAACTGTGTGACAAAGCTGAACTCCACGTGATCGTCAAACCCTGGAATTGATTCACAATAAGTTAATCTTAACCACACGTTTTCCCTGAATTATTGATTATTTGTCCTCGTGTTGTCATCTATTTGCGTTAGAATAATTTATGAAATTACACTGGGAAAACAATGTGACAACTTGTTATTATCTAACTCTTCAGCTCTCTTCCTGGCTCAGGACTGTATGGTAAGATTCCGATTGCAGCTTTCCTGATATGGATGCATTCAGTGCTTTTATAGTAATTTTGAATTATCGACTTAATCCTAATAAACAGACTATTTTCTTCATAATTGTTTCAGATAGTTCAAAAGAACGTGCTTTTGCAAAGATGTTTGAAACAAGGTTGTGCAATATCTCCTTAACGATTCTTTTGAGCTAAAGAAAAAATTTGAGATCAAACGGTGGAAAACAGTCACATAAAAGCACTTTTAATGAGTATTGTATGAGTATTATATATACATAGCTCACAGTTTCATAACTGTGCAGTACTGTGCAGAAGTCTTGAGACATTCATTTCTTAATGTTTAAATGGGTGCAATGATTTATTGAAAAGTGCAGACCTAAATTAAAATGCGGTGTATAAGGCAAAAAGTTTGTGCATTTCTAATGAAATTTGTATTTGTACAGTATTTGTTGTGGCCATCTTTACAGTTCAGCACAGCCTGTGCCATAGTCCTGGCAGGCTTGCTTTTATTCCACTGTCCTTCCTGTTCTCTTTCTCTTTCCCTCTCCCATCTTGGCTTTTGTCTTGTTCTCCCAGGTGGAGCGCTGGGCTGGCTTTTGCTCCTCATCCTGCCTGCGGGCGGAGCCCTTCTGGGTTCTCGGGCTTTAGCCGTCACACCTGTTTTCCATCTGCTCATTCTCTTGCAGTATTTAAAGACCCGCTTGAGCCTCCATTCTTTGCCAGATTGTTGTTGCCACCCCCGTGGTGTGAAATGCCCTGTTCGAAAGGCGGCTGGGGCTTATTCTCTGGAACCTTCAAGCCCGCCAAAATAAATGCCAGCAATCACTTGACTGAACCCTGAAGCCGATCATCTCCTGCAAGAAAGCGTTAACATTACTTGCCTCTTGCTTAAGTGCTTGCCCACTTTTCACTGCTCATCTTCTCGAGTTCTCTAAACTTTCTCTGCCTGCCTGCTCACTCCCCTCATTGCTGGGTAAAGAGATAAACAAGCAACCACTCGCTAACTTTTACCTGTTATTAAACTCAAACTCTGAATTTTCTAGTTTCTGTAATAAAACTAGTTTCAGGGTCATGTGCCATCTTAAGTTATGGCATTACGGCAGTCTGAACTTCTTATATTTTATGGAGGTCCATTGTGTTTTTTTTTTTTTTCTTTTCATCATTGCAGGCTTTTACTGCACTGTCAGTGCCTTTGGAGTCATTGTCACTATGAAAAATTAAGTTATTGTCAATCATAGACTTTCCAGATGGTGTTGTATGGTGAATCAAACCATTTTCTGTGTCCATAGTTCTACCAATTTCTGACAAGCTCCCCAGTAACACTGGCTGAAATTCCTGCTTTTTTTCCTGCTTTTTAATAATTCAGTGAAAAGATGTAATTACTGGTGTCCTTGTCGGTTTGGACATCCCAGCGATAGTGATAGTAGCAGTAAGGAAAAGATGCATCAACATCTTTCAAGGTTTGTGGCAATAGTTAAAGGAGCTACTATTTGCTTTTTGTGTTGCATGCATTAAGAGGACAGCAACCAAAATCATTTTTAAATCACAGTCTTAATATCACTGGATGCCCGATTCCGTCAGACACAATCTGCTTTATATTTGTTCGGTTAGTGAAGCTGCATAGACTTCTTTCATAAAAAAGTAGCATGTGAGTTTCTGCACAACTGCTACCACACTGCCAGGATGATAATGTATTTTCCACATTACAACTTCTCTAAGAACTGCACAAAGAATAGCTTTTCCTGCCTCTGTCCCTCTGTGCACAGCCTAGCATTAAAATCAGAAGTGAATGACATTCAAAGGATTACCAAACACAGAGATCTTAATGGTTGATTCGAAAACAGGCTGGGAGTGAAAATCTCCCAGATCTTCATCTAGCTTTGCTCCTTAGAGCGTGAGATTAGACAGTAATGCGATCCTTGAATGTGAACATGAAAATAAGTCACTCTGATGCTTATCACCTAGAGACTGAAAATTTAAAAAAATAACACAAATATATATTTATTTACTAAAATAAAAATCTGTGGCGCGTTAAACTATTGTATGAGCTATTGTTTCATATCTGCCTTTAATGTTTGTGTCTGAATGTAACAAATCAATGGGCTTAACTGTTTGATGAAACAAAGGGTTTATCCTGCTCAGCAGCTGCCCTGCAGAAGTCTGTTTACTGCTGTCATTCAAAGTAATTAGCTTCATTTAACTAGAAATATAATGAGTGATTATGAATAATGTGATCACAAGATGATCTAAAATAAAAGCTACCTTTGTGGAAAAGTTCAGAATCCAAATTCATCTTAAAATATCGATTAAAACAGATAATAATGCCTTGTATTAAAATAAAGGTTAATTCCGCAGATGAGAGGATTTGTGACTGGAGCCAAAACATTTAGTCTAAGCAACCTGCAGCCAAGTACTTGGAAATTTCTGTGTTGGCTTGACTATGCAATTACTATGGTTTATGTACAAATTATGCACAGGTGATTTACTTACTGCATACCTTTTATATGGAGACAACACCACCATTAATGGCAAATTTTAAGAGGTGCAGTTTATGTTTCTTTATTGTGTTGTCACAATTATTTATTTACATCAGCCATTTTCAGTTATTAAAGACAAGTAAAAGAAATAAATCTCAGAATCGGCTTTAACGTTAGCCTCTCATTTTCCCTGCAAACTAATATTTATTTAAGGATGGCAATGTTGTGATGAGTCCAAATTTTTAATTGCCTCTGCAGCAATCTCCCAGGTCTCATGGTCTCATCTATCTGTCATGGCAAGCAGTGATACACGTGATAGATGTGTGACCTAATGCTTGTTAGTGTGCATGATCACCTGGACTATTATGCATTTTATAGGAGCTTTTACCTAAATGACCAGTGGGCTGTTTGTTGAACTAATTGATACAGCATCATTACACATGTTACAGATAAGCACACGAGGTTAACCGGGGACAATAGAATCGAAATAGCCTTGTCCAGATGTTTGTTCTCTTACTTTTTACACTATATTTGGCAATGAAGTGATTTCATCATGCATCATTAACGTTTAGCCAGCCCAGGAAAGCCAAAACAACATTTTGAGAAGTTTGGTAATAGTGTGAGAGTGATAATAATTATTCTTCCTTGCTTCACTCTGGTGAAGCAAGACAGCCCAGCCCTTGATAAAAACATACACAACGGTAGGACTGCTTGTGATGAGAACTCCCCTGACCTTAATTAGCTGCG
The DNA here is from genome assembly GCF_900408965.1 of Simochromis diagramma. NCBI lineage: Eukaryota > Metazoa > Chordata > Actinopteri > Cichliformes > Cichlidae > Simochromis > Simochromis diagramma. Next base: position 6,947,361 of record NW_024387477.1, read on the forward strand.
TTCATGGCATTGCATGAACCCATTACCGAGACTTTAAAGCATATCCATTTCATTTCTCACCATTTGTCTACACCTCTGGTCTGGCTAATGAGAGCCAGAAAGGACTGGAGGGAGGCTGTTTGGGTGTTGGAAGACTGTCGCCAACCACAGAGATTTATAAAAAAAAAAAAAAGGAAAAAAAGTAGAATAAACTGGGGTTGCTTGCTGGCTTTATAGCCTGGAGTCACCTCAACTGAGTCTGAAAATTTAAAAACTATCTCATTTCTTCAGAATTTTACTTCCCCTGCAAATTTTACTGCTTTAATTATGTGAATTAAACAGCACGACGCCCAAATATTTCTTGAACATCGCTGTTTGTTTTCGTGTGCACTGATGTTACAACTTCAATATGTCCAAGACAGACACATGTGTTATAATCATTTCATTTGTCCTTTTCTTCCCCATCTATCTTTGCAGACAGTTGTCTGTGTTGGTGAAAAAAAAAAAGCACAAGCTCTACAACCATCCCAATATCAAAGCAGGTGATACTTCAGCTGGAGATTTCTCCCCTAGGGCAGAGTGAGCAGAGTTGACCCTAGAGTGGCCATCCATTGCATTCCTTTGAGTACACTCCAGCCATAATAACACTTCACCACCTCTTTCATCTATCAGCACCAAGCTGCGAGGCGGCTAACTTTGTTTCCTGCTGAACACTTTTGCCGGTGACAGTAATATTCACAAATAATTTGCAATTCAAATGCTTGTCTGTCGAAAAAGGAAAAAGCTGGACCTGCAATGTGATTGAACACAAAATCATATTAATCATATTTTTTTCCTTCCTTGTCATCGCCATAGGACTGCAACACCAGTCCTGGAGGTCTGGAAGCTGTTCAGTCTGTTCACACAGGGAAACCAACATCAAACATTCAAAAAGCCACGTCTTGGTTAAAACTGAGCTGACTGTAATGGAATATGACTGACAGCAGATGATTTTCTGATTACATGCCTGACAGCTTGAACTTACTGAAAATGATGAGGACAGCTGTTTGCTCTGACTCACATGCAATTAGGTTTTGACTTCATCAAAACCAGAAATTAATTAATAGTGAAATAAGGAAAGAAGATTGTTTTCTTTTTATAAGGAGTGTGCGTATATGTGTTCATAACGTGAGGCAGGCACGGCTGACTCTTTTACACTCGTTCACATGGGTACATTTTGCTTAAAAAGTTTCCTTTTTATATGATGGTGCTTGCTTTGAGTGCACCAAGATGCACAATCTATAATTACTGCAAACAGATCAGTTTGCATATTGAACCTGCGATTCATGCTCCTAGAATGAGCAAATTTTATGTTTGGTTTATTAAGACATTTGAAATGCCTACGTCCCAAAGAAAAAGTCTCTGTTTAACTTAACTGGATCTGCAAAGTCCCACCTGCAAAACACTTAACAATGTTCAAGGATCTCCTCCTAGCGAGATGACAAAGGGTTTTTAGTTTTTATTTGATTTCAATATGTATTCTTTATTTTGTAAATGTAAATGATGCTACCACCTATCGCCGACTGCATTAACCAAATAAACTATGTACACTCTTAATTAATGGTTCAATCCCAGGTTGTGTGCTTGGAAAATATCGGTGCAAGATAACCAAACCCCCAGTTTCTCTCCAATACGTTCATTAGAATGAGGACATTAGAAAGCACTTAGGTGTAGAAGAAAAGGTCTGTGAAGGTTCTCAGTTATCCAGGTCGAGGTGGCTCTTCTGTGTTAAGAGCTACCTCGACGGGACAAGACTCGGCTGACCATCTGCATCTAAAGGACAAAGGTCACTCTTTCGAGGATGCCAATGTTCACTTTTCGACAGAGAAGACAGATGGTTTGAAAGAGGAATGAAAGAAGCCATCTATGTCCACTGTGAACAACCATCTTTGAACAGAGGCGGTGGCTTGCGACACCAACTGTCTGCCATCTATAATCCAGTTTTGAGATCCCTTCTCAGACACCTTAACGCCCACTCACACCCCGGGCCATTTGACATGATAGGGTGGGGCTAGGTTTCGCAGGCCATGTCCACACTAATATGTTTTTGTTTGAAAACGCATCTTTTTCTCTCCGTTTTGTCCTTCCGTCCACACTGGGACAGCGTTTTTGGTCAAGGGAAACAGAGCTTTTTGAAAAGCAGATACATTTGAAAACAACGTATTTTGGTGATATGATGCAGTCATGTGACCAGTTAAACTAACTGCTATACAGCAGTTGTTTTGTTTGCTTTCAATTTTGACAGCCCTATTAAAGATTAATATCAGTTTGTACATGCTCTTGATAGCTTTTCTTTAATTCTCACTCGCTTTTGCAACTTTGTACTTTTGTGTTACTCGCAGCAACAACTCCACCTCATTGTCAGTCCATTTAAAAAACTCCTTTTCTTGACATTTTGCCGCGGTGTTTCAAAGAGCCGGGAAGTAAATAAACGGCAGACCGAAATGATGCAGGTCGAATCGTCTTACATTTCACGCATGTGCAATAAGCGTACGTAAGCGTTTTCAGTCGTTTCAGTGTGGATGAACAACTGTTCGGAAACGATTGAAAACAATAGCGTGGACAAGAAATCGCAGTTTTCAAATTTATCCGGATTAGTGTAGACGTAGTCACGACGGTTTTGGCCTTGGCTGATTGTGACCCACATCTGTTTTCACACCTTGGCTCGTGTGATTAGGTAGAGGGTCAATAGGTGGTCCATGACCCTCTTGGGGACACTTCCATAGCGCTTAAAATTTGGGACTCTACACCAGTTCCTCTTAGAATTGAAGAAGCTTCTCAGATGAGAGGTGAAACGTCTTCAAGGAAACTTGAAGAAGTCCAGATGCTTTTCTTTCCAACCTCCTTCGACTCCTTGTGTAAAAGGCTGAATGAGGCATGTTGTTTAAAGTGCTTTCAGTGCTCAAATATAGAGTAGCAAAGAGCTATACAAGAACCAGTCCATTTGCCAATATTATTTTTAGTAAGTTACAAGTAACCAAACCAAAATGTTTAGCAACCTGAGATAAATTCAGGTTAGGTATCTCTAACGCCGGCTGATGTTGCTTGATAAGCTTGAGAGTTTATGTGCTTCAATACTATGCTGTAACTTCATTAAATAAAACATTCCCAAACCACTAAGACCATATATAAAATCCTATAACTGTAAGATCATTAATACTGTGACAAGACGTAAACACAATAACAGTAAAAAAAAAAAGAAAAAGAAAAAAAAGTTGTAATAACAAATAAAAGTAAACATTACCCAGGATTCATTTGAAGCTGCGCACCATTAAAACAAATGGCGGATATAATTGGCCTCCCTTATTTTTAAATGTCTGTAATAAATGGCAATTTGTGTCACTTGTTTTGACATCTAATACTGCCTTTAGACAGGAGCTATATTTATCTAACGTCTCTCTGACTTGGAAAAACAACTTCTTTTTTTTCCCCCAATTAAAGCAGATTTTCATTATGCTTACTGAAATTGCTTCTGAAACTTTTGTCATTAACTCTACTCTTAGTCTGATGGCACCTCTCAAGACACACATAAGCAAGCAGAGGAGTACCTGAGGGGTGCTGACGGCTAAAGGGCTTTGGAGATAAAACAGCTGCAAAACATGCAACACCTTCAGCACGGCAACTTTTGGGAGCCTTCACGTCACGAAAGGCTCACAGGCCCAGAGCAGTGAAAAGCTCAGACAATCAACGAGGATGGGGAAATAAGGTGGTTGGTGTCAGCTGGGTAATTTTGTTTACCTAAGAACTTTGCGAGTGTGAAGTGCTGCTGTGATTATTATGGCGGTTATGATTGCTGTTATCCACAGAGTCATTGTGCTCAACCCGCTGTCATCTTCAATTACCGCCGTCTGGTGGGGGCCCCCCCACCCCTCCAATCCTCGCGCAGCCTGTACAGCTCCACCCTCGACACCCTTACGACTGTTAAAAAGAAAATCCATACACATCAGGTTATCTTTGTGTCTCCGCTTTCTAAACAGAGCATGACAGCGAGGGGGAGGGCGAATTCGTGTTATGCCTCGCGGGTCATCAAGGAGCCCATGTGTGGAATGACTCGCTTCCCTTCGGGTTTTGAAAGACACAAATGTCTCTCGGGGTTGAGGATGGGCAATTCAAGTTTTCAAGTTCAAGTAGTGTACCTTTTGATGTGAGGCTTCGGCTCTGGCGAGGTAGCGTGGGCCTGGAGTGGCAGGTGTGTAGGTGAGCTTACTGACCTCTCAACAGACACAAGATCTGCCAGCTGTAATTGGTCTCTGTTCCATCTGCTTTCTTATCTAGTTTTCTGACAGTCTCTTGACAGCAAAAGACAAATTATTGATCTGTGCTTTAAGGATATAAAGGACATGTAATTTAGCCACAGAAATTCAGCACACACAGTACGAGCACGATACACAGGATACACTCTAAGAAGTATAGTTGACTCTTGTTAAGCACCTCAGTCGGGTTATTCCTCAGAGGAAATCGAAGGACGGCCTGCATGCTAATACTGTCTTAAAATGAAATGAGAATCAAGGTGGCCAAACGTCTCCATATGCTGCTGACGAGCATTTGACGTACAACAATTCTCAGCTGTCATATAAGCCCTTCAGGACACTAAAAGGTATAAAACAAGTTCCTCCTAATTAGTAAAACAAACTGTTTTTCTGCTCATTATTTGTTATAAAACGAACCCCACTTCCTATCCCCTTTTTCTTCGTTTGTTCTTTCTCCCAAAAACTATGAGAAAAAGGGTGAATTTTTTTTCTCTTGTTTTTTTTCCTCCACTGAAATTAATTTAATTGCATTTGTATATTTTGCCCCCAGGCAAGGTTCGCCCACAACGGTTTAATCTTCACACAGAGTGGAATGAAACATACATATATAATGCATGCGCTTCACATTGCACTTCATGTGAATGGTAATTAGAAAGAAATCATTTTAATTCGGTGCGCTTATCACAGGGGATGATGGAAGGGGAAGGTGTGTGGAAAAAAGGGGGAGTGTGGTGTGTGTGTGGAGATGAAGGGGGGGGGGGGGGGGGGCAAAGAGGACAGATAAGGTGGGGATGGCGCTGTCAGAGTGTCACGCAGAAGGCAGGTTGAAATTCCCCTCCTTCAAAACCGAGACAGCCCCGCATCCCTCATCCCGAGGCTGTGGACAGTTTGATCACGACACAGAGAAGGCATCAAACCCGCCTTGTTTCCCTCACTGTCTTTAACCCTCTCAAAGAGATGATTCTCTATTTATAAACACAATAAATATTCCTTGCTTCACCTTGGCACCGGAATTTCAAATAGAGACACACATATGAAAGGTCCCAGACTCATTTGTGGCTTTCTGAACGTGGCACTTTGCACAAATAAATGTGTTTAGTTCCCCCAAGCATCTCTTAACCACGCCATTATTTCTTCATCCATTCACAGATGGCTGCCCTTAGCTTCCCTGAGAGGATTGCAATTATCAAGAGGTGTTTGGCTTTATATTCACATGCTTTAGAAGAATTAACACCGAGGCAATAACTCCAACATGTGTAAGATAAGCACCGACAATATGCCTGCTCCCCAGCACACACCTAAGAAAAGGGTTTAACACTGGATCGAGTAGCTTCAGCGGAGCACTTTTGAAAAAACATCAGGAAGTGAAAACTATAAATATATTGCCCAGTGCATGACTTACCAGTAAATAGCCTCAAGCTGCAACACACAAGTGATACTAAGCTGATCTGACATTATTTCAGTCCAATTTCACTAGTTCTTGGTAATATCACTGGCCCTGCCTGCAAGAGCTCAAGTACTTTTTACATTCTCATCTCAATACGGTGATACAGTAGCCTTTCTAATCCTGTTAATGGCTATCTTTAGCAGAGCCGTGGTGTTTTCTGGCAAAAAAGAAGCCAGTATGCCTGACGATGAGTCAAGTAGCGGACAGGGATTACAAGTCCAGATCTCCTGGCAGTGCACCTTGGCCCTGTTAGGAGAGAACATGCTCCACTCTGCTGCCCATTTACTCCACAGATATGGGCTGCTCAGCTTTTACTGAATGTTTACTCCTCAGGGAATTGGCTCCATCCTGTTAAAGTTCAGGTCACTTCCCACCCCAAACCCCCACCCGCACCCTCCTCGGCTGCTGCTCCCCTGCTCTTCCACCACTTTAGTCACCTTCCTTTTCCACACAGTGCATTTCAAACCTGGATAGCATCAGCAATATCCCTCAGGTTTGGTTCAGAAGTGGGGCAAACGATCAAAGCCCCCCCCTCCCCGAACACTCCTCCAATTCGATTTAAAGTGTCTTTGTGAGCTGGTTTTGTATGTCAGGGGTGTGTTTGCAATAAAAAAAAGGGTACAAAAAGCCACTTGCAGTCTTCACTGTAACTTTATCCTCAGTGGTTTTTGCACCCACGTTTTTCCCTTCAGAATCCAGGTTGCAATGCTTTCTCTCTTCACAACAACTTGATGCTTTATTTGACACTGATGAAGCTGTAAAATCCTCACAAAATCGTTGTGCAGTTTATCTAATTACAATGGTTTATCTATTCCTCCGTTACAGCAGGTGCACAGAGCAGAGTGAACGCTGAAAAAATGTTTTCCAGAGTGGCAACTCAGAGTGCCACTTCTACTGGGTCTCGAAGTCCCAATTTTTATCCCTCGCTCTTGTCTTTAAACAGTATCCTCTTGTCCAGCTGCCATAATCCATCTAAAAATTATGGTTAGGTTGTTTTCAGATAATTTAATTTAGAGATAATTAGACCCCGAGTTCAGCATCTCAGGCTGTACTGTTTAGACCCCACCTTGGTGTTTTGATACAGCTTGCTTGCCAAAGACAACCTAAGGAAGACATAACTCATTACTTGTGATATCCTGTACATAATCCTTAAGAGCTGTCTGCCATATTGGATTGGCTGTGATGGCGAGTTGTCTTTAAACAGTCAGCTACAACTAGCTGAGGGGAAGTAAAACTTGAAAAAGTGCCATGCAAAGCAGAGAGGGAGAATGTTTGCTTTCAAAGTAAAAGTCGTGCCTCAGAAGTGCAGCTGTTTCAAAAACTTTGAGACTAAATTGTGAAACAAGTCCATTAACTCTGTTTTCAAATACAATTTCAATGTATTTTTGCATTGCTTGGTCATTTTTAACCTACAAACCTCCACTGCATTTCAGCAAACAAGCTTTAATCGTAGAGTCAAAGAGAGTTCATAAAAAAACTGCATCTTTTTTAGTGACATTCCACTTAGTAGACATCTTCCACTGATGGGAAGCTTGGAAAAGAATGGAATATCCCACCAGTCAAACTTCACCAATGTCAGAAATTTTAAAAATCTGGACAGGTTTTGATCAACCTTATTTCCTTTTGGAGATGACTTCATGATGTGGTTGTTGCTGTTGTACGTTACTTTTTTGATTGTTATTTGAATTTGGTGACAACTGTGGGCTTTGTGTCGAAATGCGCTGGGCTCCTGCATCTGTCCAGGTTAGGAAGATTCCTCCTACTGGTGGAGCTTCACTGGTTTGTGTGCCAAAAACATACTGGAGTTTTCCACCTTAAACATGACAATGCCACGAGAATAAAGGCTTTTGATTTGAACAGAGAGTGTCTTGGAGTGCATGTGTATACCTTCTGAAGAGTACTTGAAGGAGAAATAGTCTGAATTCAGGAAGCACTCCTTCTCAAAAACTATATATAACTTTGGAACCAAACAAACTATGAGCAATTGCAGTAATATGTTGGGGATCAAACTAACTGCAAGGAGGTTTTTGTTAACCAGTTCGAGAATGCATAGTTTTCCTTGTGAGACCACATGATAGCAGACCAGTCTCTAGGCTTGTGTAGGGATGAGTACCGGTATCCGGTGCCATTCTGACATAAACCAGACCGAAAAGCAGCGCACATTTCTGTGCTTTTTTTCCCCTGAGCTGTGATACACTTTGGATTCTAGCCAATCATTTTACCTTTCCAAGCGTAGTAGGCGGGCCCAGGTACGTACGTTCTTTTAGAGCAGAGCTACAGATTAAAAATGCCCAAGGCAAAGCAGTCAAAAGTTTGTCTGTACTTCACAGCAAAAGATGCAAACTCAGCAGCCTGCAACAAGTGCTTTAACCCTCTTGAGGCAGGCGTTGCCGATTTGCAACAGTTAAAAACTAACAACCTGATTACCCCACATACATATTTTATGAGTTTTTTTTACTCAGAAGTACCACTGCAGGACTGCAGGAAAAAGTTTCATTTGAGCCTGAGAGGGTTAAGGCGATACTGTGCAAAGGAGGTAACACCTCCAATCTGATGAAACACCTGGCGACGCATAGCATTTTTTTTTTTTAAAAGCTGAGAAATGCACCGTATTTGATAGCTTGCTGCGAGAGCTCACACCAAGCACATCTACTGCAGGTGTGGTGCCTGTTATCGGACCTGGAGTTGGAACATACCCGAAGAACAAGAGGAGAGGAGAGTCCTGGCCCCTAGTGTAGCAGAAATGATGACAGTTGATGATGGCAGCAGCAGCCGTTCTTCTCTGTGTCAGTAGCTTAATATTGTTCGTGTGTAATTTACGTTGAGCAGGCTAACCACGTTATTAAATGAATGCACGTAAGGTGAACTAGCAAATACTGTTGTAGTTACATGCGGCTGTCTTCTTGTTTGATAGAGTGATACCATATATGCCCTATAGCTACAGAAAAGGCTAACATTGTTATCTTTTTAGAAAAAAACAGCTAAACATGAGAGGTTTTTGGACAAAGTTTGTGTTTTCCATTGTTTAAGTACCGGTTCCAACCAAAGGAGGTATGTTGTATCTACAGAAAAGGCTAAATTGGTTATCATTTTGCAGAAAAAAAGAGACTGCTAAAAATAAAAACATGAGATGTTTTTGGACAAAGTTTGTGTTCTCCATTCTTTAAGCACCGGTTCGAGCACCGTTTAAGCACCGGCACCGTTTCAAAAGTACCGGTTTGGCACCGGTATCGGATAAAACCTAAACGATACCCATCCCTAGGCTTGTGTGACTCAGCTTTATTCACTTGACCTTACATTGTCACCTTGATTGCCACTTGCCCAAAACAAGAATAGAATAGAACAATCCTTTAATTGTCCCACAAGGGGACGTTCGTGTCACGTAGTTAACAGTCACATGTCTCATTTAGATTTCTCAGGAATTTGAATGTGTTCATTTTTCACTTTCTCTTTTTATTTTTTTGTTTAAAAGTCTACAAACACACAGCTTTGAGAGCTACCACAATTTTAATTGGTGTTATGTGAAATAGTGAGAGTAGGCAAAAGGGATTAGCTACACATAGAGCAGGGGTGTCAAACATAAGACCTGGGGACCAAAATCGGCCCAGCAAAGACCCCAATCTGGCCTGCTGGACAGCTTTGGGCAGGCCTAAATGTTGTACTTCTAGCAGTAGTTTCATAAATTTTAAAGTTTTATCTTTACTGGTGGAGATTCTCTACATGGTCATTCATGCTGTGCTAAAGTAATAGAGGTTTTTTTTTAATTGTTATGGATACAAAGGCTATACTCTGTATCCCTAACACACTATCCATTATACACTTGGATACTTTTTCCTCCTGTAATTTTACATGTTAAACGTTCTTACCATTTAAACCTTACAGATTATTTGTATGAGCCATGCTGACAGATTTCATTCACTTCTTTTTCATGTAGAAAAAATTGACACACACTGTTGAAATTTGACTTCTTTTCCTGATATTCAGCTATCGCAGGGACTAAATGCATAGATAAATGTCTTTACACTGACATAAAGGGGACTTTCACTGGTCTTTGTTTTGATTAAGGTCAAAGCAGACTGTATGTGACCCACCAAGTAAAATGAGTTTGACATCCCCTGCATTAGAAAAAGAAACCACAAAACCAAAAAATCTTTGTGTCATAAGCTTATTTTTTTCTTAACTTTGATTTTGAAGTGTTGTATTAATAGAAAGATTCTAGTCATCGCTCCAGCTGATGACGGAGAAAACCATGATGAGATTCAAGAATTTCACACCACTCTGGCATTACAGATTTCACAGGTTCAGTCAGTCTGCAGGTTCAGGGTGAGGTGTGATGTTGGCCTGCTTGCGACCACATGTACTTTAACAGCCCCAGCCCTTAAAGAATTCATGATTAACAGTATCAAACGAAACAGAGAGGAACAGCAACAAACAATCAGCTGCTTTCCGACAGCAAAACTAGCAGCGGTGGCGACGAGCGGCGGCGGCAGCAACAGTAGCAATAGGATCCCGGCTTTGTTCCTGACACTGAGCATGTGTGTGAACATAAATTCATGGTGAATTCAAAGCCTTCCCTCTTGCCCCCATCAGGGAGCACATGCCACATACAGGCTTTTCACACAGTCTGCCGGACAGGACAGTCAGGCACACAGCAATTCTGCTTAGTTATTTTATCATGAAGCGTTACTCGTGGGACAGCAACACTTGTCAAAGTGAATATTGTAAAGAAACTCAGCCCCGCAAGGCCATGCTCCTATGATTTTGTGACCTTTGTAGAATGTGCCTCATTTAAGTCAAGGGATCTTTTTAAAGTGACTGCAAAGCTCCTTCTTACATGAACAGAAGACCAGCCAGAAGATATTGCCATCCCTGCCCTGCAATACTATTCCTATTTAGTTGCAGCTGTACAGCTGGACATCTTAATTTGTTTAGAGAGTGTTTCTGTGTGTGTTTGTGACATGAGTCCTTGAGGGGGTTCTAAATCCCAAATCCTTTATTCTCACACTTTAAAGAGAATAAACAGACACACAGGCCCCCAAGTACATTTGGATGGCTACATTAAAGGCCAGTGTTAGCTGACATTTTACTATGCCTACACTTTTCCCTGCCTCCCACGAGCTATGAATCAATTAGCCAGTGTGGTTAGATCACATGATCAGTCCCAGGGGGAGCACTCTGAAGTCATCAGAGTTATGAATATCTCCGAAGGCAAGACAGTGTGAAGGTGGTGGGTCAAAAGTGTAAAACATGACGTAAGTATCATTTATGTAGCACACGGGTCGATTTTTCTGGTCAGGGGCCAGAGACCTGTGAAGCCAACATTCACCTAATTAATGATAATCATATAAAAGCAGTTGTTTCTGAGGCCCAACAAGTGCCAGTTTGGTACCTATAATCAAATGTGGGCTGTAGCAAATGCTAAAATCCATTTCTAGTGGAGGTGAAATGACCTCTCAAGGACACAAAGACTCCCTGTTAATGGCACTCTGATGTTATAACAGTCGCTGCACACAATGAAAACATGGTGAGGGCTGTGCAGCTGCAATCAAGACTTGAAAGGTAGCCTATTCTGCTGTCCACCTAGCCATTTATAGGTGATACAGTCAAAAAGCCTTGTCTCTTTCACTGAATGAGCCCATTCAGGGCTACCATTACAAATGTTCTATAGGAGAGATCTATAGGGTAGGAGAGACAGAAAATAGAAACTGCAAGGGTAAAAAGTTGAGAGAAATATTGGGATAATTTAATATGAGGTCACAGTGAATGTTCATGTCAAAAACAAATATCTGGTTGCAAAACTTTTCTTTTTTTTTCTCCACCAAACAAAAATATCACATGTCCAGAAAGTTTTGCAAGAATGTACAGAAGTTACTTAGTGGAAGTGAGATTTTAAATTATTTTGAATAAAGATCGGCTTCTCCTTTACCCAAATTTCGAAAAAAAAAAAAAGTCTTCATGGATGTCTTTATCCATACCTTTTCTATTTGCAGGTAAATTGTGCAGCTTCTGTCGCCAGCTTTATCTGAATGCCTGCAGGTTTCCTGAATTTAAATTTGCTGTTTGTATCTCTCTGTTGTGTTGGTCTATGTCAGGGTTATGTTAATTGACTTTCAGCAGGTGGTTTTGTGCCACTTTCAGATGGGGAAAAACAGACTTTCAGCTTTCCGTTGCTCTTGCTCTTTTTTTTTTTTCATTTCACGTTTCTCAGGTTTTTCTTACACCTCTGAAGTAAATCTGCTTGGAGATAACTTCCAACTTGAAGGCACGAGGCATCATTAAAGTGAAAGGCTTTGCAATTTCATTTTAAATTTCTGTGCAGTTCTGCAGACTAATCATCAAACAAAACCATGTCAAGCATAATTATAGTATGTAAAACACGGGTTAAACTGATCTTAACCTTGCCAATGAGTATGGTTATTTTAGGTCATTCAATTAAACAGAGGGGCTTTTTGGACAGAGTGAGCCAGAGGAATGGAATAATTAATTCGAGGGCAAATAACATGTGAATGTGGCTCATGAGGAATGCTTGAAACCAATTACCGTTTGGAGACTCATGCAAATAAAACAACACGAGAGGTAACCTAAGCGGCGTGATTCAGATGAGTCTTGAAACGTGCGTCCTTTGCACTGTGACACAGCTGCCCGTGATCATAAGCCTGGTGAATACTGAGAGCACAAAGCTGTCCTTCTCTATTCTGCCACAACAGCACATACAGTAAAATCTACAGTATTCATGAAAGGAAGTGTCCACTGCTCGGTTGCTCTGCCACATCCAATGCATTATCTCAGCGCAGAGATGAAAAGGCAGGGGCATGGGGTTAGGAATATTATAGAGACAGATTGGGCACCGAGATCATCTGGACTGGATGCGGGACTTGGCCTGTACACAGCTGTGAAACTGATCAGTGATACTGACAGAGGAGAGAGGGGCACGAAAGCAAGCTGCGAAAGGTCAGGAAATAAAGTAGCTCTCACTCTTATTGTACCACCAATCAGCTTAGCTCAGCTGCCCTTTCCCACCTGTCAGCCACGGATCCGGGCTTGTTTTGATACTACACCCTTTAATGTCATCAATTTACATGAACACCTCTAGTAACGGTGGATGCAGAAGCAATTAGCATCAAATTACAATCGCTGTTTGAGTTAATGGAGCTCAACAAAATTTGGAATTACCTGTGATTAAATACCATCCTGCCTCTGATTCGCCATACGGCAGAGCATAAAGATAAAGGTGGTATTTGTGATATCAAATGCCCAGTATGATGGATTAAATCCAGTAAAATGACAATTACAGAGCACCAGTGACATTTGGTGGGGTTGTTGGGAACCATTCCTCCAGAGGTATTATCTTGAATTGAATTTACATGCAGGGTTTCCAGTAATTACCTACTGAACGGGAAAGAGAGAGAGAAAGAGAGAGAGAGAGGGGAGTGATAGACTGTTTTAATTGGATATTTGGCCCCTCTGGATGTGGACTGAACCATGGAGCAGCATCATTATAATCTCTCATCAGGTTCTAATTTGAACCCTGAATGCCCACTCCCCACTGTGCTCCACACACTTGAAAGTGCAGGCAGTCTGCTTAAATCTTTCTTTATTTTTTCAGAGATAATAATAAAACTGATATTTGAGCATACTTCATATTCAAATGATAAAACCCATCCTATTCAATCCTAATCCAGTTTGCATGCATTCCTCCTCACACCATGATCCTGCTCGGTGTCCTGTTTCTGCCATAATTCTGCTTCCTGAATTGGATCATTTTGTCACATTAAGCTTCACTGCAGACAGAATGAGCAGATTTGTGATCTGATGCACACGCTGAACTTTGTCAGTGGCAAACCTCGCATCGACACCGCACCGACACCCTTTGTCCCGGTGTGCATAAAGAATTGCAGAATTCGCCCAGCAGTCATCCTGCTTATCACCGAACCACCGAGCTGTGAGGTTGTTTTTGGTTGCTGATTGCAGACAATGTGGTCTCACTCAGGGCCCTTCAGGCTGTAAGAACACCGCGCTCAGATGAACCCTGTCAACTCCATTACCTGCTGATGTGAAACGACCTAATGACCTTTGAATGAGCAGATGGGTATAAATCCAGCATTTCACTGTAAACCCTGTCAAGAATGGCAATGCAGGGTGGGAGGAGGGGGGATGGAGAAACGGCAGGAGTGATCCCATACTGAAAATAACAGATGAGAATCTAATAAGAGTCTGAACATTCTGGACGTGTCCTGGGTTTAATGTTTCCACTGATTGTTTTCTGTATGCATCTCTAAATTTCAGATTTATTTTACAAGCTTATTGAAAGATCAGTTTTATCAAGTTAGAGACGAGGCAGAATGCAGACAGCCTTCTGGAATCAATATGCTATAGGTCAGGTGAGAGCCTTGTATCTTTAAAATCGATACTTGCACATCAAAGGAGTATGCCATTGTACTCACTTAACAACTGCAAAAAGGCTGAACCCTGGAGGATCAACCCAATAAGTAGGTCAAAAACAGACCAATTGTGTTAACTGATAATGTGCCTCTGGATGAGATTTCTCCAAGAAATCCAATACTTTTTGTGTGAATTTGTGGTGGTGCATGTATTCATTTATATTTCACAATGTGCTTGTTTTGATCAATGGTTGTATGCGCTTTTAGCATTACTATTGATTGAAACCAAGTTGGAACCGCACCTCTTCTTGGCGTACAAAAGCCCCTTTACTTTTTACCGTTCAGCATTTCTTTACAGGAATCTACATGTAAATTAATCTGCACAGCTGAGTAAGTGCCATATTAGAAACCTGCAAGTGTCTTTGCTAGCAAAGCAAGTTAACATAACTGATGCAAGAGCAGTCATTTCATTGCCTATAAAGAAGCAAGTTGGTTTGCTAAATGTGAGAGGCTGTGATGGAGCCAGCAGCTCGAGAAGCCATTATGTGTGATTTGTCTGCTTGGACAGCCCAAACAGCTGATCATCAGTGACTGATAGGAGGCAATCGCACCGCAATCTTATCAGCGCGCCGCGGATTGAAGCCTGCTTGGTTATCTGCACATTGTATAAGGAAAGCAGTGCGTTTGTTCCCCTGCATGCTTCCCCCCCCCCCTCTCTCGCTCTCTCTCTGCACCCTGGGCACTGAGATAATTTTTCTTCCTTTTCAGGAATTGTAAGCATCCAAGTTTTAGACCTGTGTAGGTGTATATGTTAACATGTGAACATAGATTGTGAGTGAGGGTCTTCATGCCTGAGAGGCAGAGTGAGATAAGGATGCTCTTGTTTCTCAATGAGGGCAGCTACATCGATCTGTTCATATCAAACACCAAATAAGATTAATAAGATTAAACAAGCTCTGTGGGCTGGGGCTTCAAAGCGTGGTGTGAAGTTGTAATGGTGAACTGCGTAAAAACATAGGGCCTAGCTGCCAGAAATTATTTATCAGGGGCAGAAAATAAACTACATGATTAATTAACTACATCTTCTATAATAGGCAACACAAGAAAGGGATTTTTTCTAAAGCAATATATTGTTTGAGTATTTTTCAGGTCTTTATCACATGCAGACTTTCTCCTGCTCTTACAAAGGTTAATTACATTTAGGTTAAAAAAAAGTTAGGAAGTACCTTGAGATTTAGAGAAAGCCACATTACACAGTACTGTTGACCAGAGACTGTGCTGGAAAAGCACAATGCACAGAAAATAAATATATAACTGTAAAATATTTTATAAGAATACTGTGAGAGTGGGCTAAGAGACGTCATTGACAGCAATCTGACCACTTTTGCCTGTATGAGCATGTCTGTGTTCCAGTTGCTTATCTAATCTTGCCTTCACTTTCTTATTTTTTCCTGCTGTATGACTTTGACAGCAGGCGCCTTCACTATGGAATTTCTCACCCACAAAGTCTTTACATTGACCTTACATTAAAGTAGCAACCTTTGAGGTTAAAAATAAAGTCAATGACAAAGTGCCAAAAACTGCAGTTCTCATCATGACCACTTAAGACTGGCTTAAAATTAGGGGCGGGTCTGCTATATGTATATATAGGGCTTCAGAACGTGACGTCGAGGGAGGGGGCGTGGCTAGGATTTTTGGTTGAGGTGCCATTTGTGTAGGCCCAAACAAAGCGCTAACAATTGAGAGAAGCGAAAGCTCACAAATAACATCAGCTATGGTTCCTACTTGCTAGGTGTTCAATTGTAATGTTAGATTGCACGACCAGCAAGGGAATAAGCTTGAAAATGGGCTACCTTTTTATTTTTATTTTTCTACTGTTTCTACTCCACTGCCGTATTTCATACGGGTCCACATTTCCAATGCACCCTATTTTTTGCAAGTACAGTCTCTTTGCATCCGGACGCAATCTGTCTCTATACCGTCCTTTTTCTTTTGATCTGCTTTTAAGCATGGTTTGTAGCAATATTCCTTCCAACACACAGTTTGTTTTGATTCTTGGACTTCCAAAGTCCTATAGCCATTAATTGTCTGCTAAGCTTTACCTCTGCTAAGCACCTGGACTCACTGACTTGTACCTCTGTCCTGTATTTACACTGTTAGTGTCTCTGGAAGCATTTTCAACCGAATAATATGTCAAATAATATGGCCCGCTATGAAGTACAGACCATCCAAGAAGTTTGTCCTCCAAAATTGGTGAGTGAAATGAAATCATTTTTCTTAGTCTGTTATTTAGCACATAAAAGAGGTCTGTGTCTTTTATTGTACTCACAGTTTTGAGTTTTTTGATACAACTTGCTAAACTAGCTCGCAAGCATTTGCTTATAACTCCGCACCAGAGATGGGCAGTAATGCGTTACAAGTAACGCTTTACTGTAATCCGATTACTTTTTTCAAGTAACGAGTAATGTAAGGGATTACTATTGCAAAAAAGGTAATTAGATCACTGTTACTTTCCCGTAAGCACGCTGCGTTACTTTGCTACTAAACCGTTGTGATTTTGTTTGTGAGAGTGTCTCATGACAATGACGTACGAGCGTGCAGCAACAGATGTGTGTATATCAACAATGGATAATATGGAGTGCGGGAGCGAGTACGGCCATGCAGCGTTTGAAGCGTGGAAGTACTTACATTACTTTAAGTTTTAGTCTGTAAAGAGTGACAAAAACATTAGCATCTGCTGTACACTCTGCGTGGGAAGAAAACGTCTTTCTACAGTGAAAAATTAAACTTCAAATCTGAGCAAGCACCTAGCAGGCTGCCTGGTAGGAATGTGAAGTTCACAGAAAAAGCCCCGGATCCTCCCACTGACATGACCGCTGCAGCACCAGGCAAACCTCCCTCGCTCCTGATAAACAGGTGAAAATAGATTTAAGAGCGACAGGACTTAGTGCCACTGATGATGATTGATTTTATTTATTTTCTGTTGTATTTTACTTGCATCTATTTGAAAGAGTGAGTGTAAATAGAAAAAATGATTTTATTTTATATGGTGGAATATGCAGAAAATAGTTTTAAATGTTAAAGAATAGTCAAGTCAAGTCAAAGACTGTTGCATACAATTTAATTTTTGCTTAAATCAATGTGCATTAAAACTATTTTTTAAAAGAGGCTTTCCATTTGATTCAATTTTATATGATGGATTATGCATAAAAACTAGAATTGGGCAGAAAGGTCGATTGCTTTATCACGTATTCCGGTTGTGTATCATGTTTTGAAAAAGAAACTAAGTAACTAATTACTTTTGAAATTCAGTAATCAGTTACTTTTCAAGTAACTTGACCAACACATCTCAGCATACCACACTCTCTCATCTATTGAACAAAGCAATGTGGCAGCTTCCTAAATGCTGAATGGGTTATACCACAGTAGCTATCTTCTATGCAATGCATCTAATCTAATTTAATCTAATCTAGTTTAATCTGTTCTAAATTTTCAGTGTTTGTATTTCTTCTCATGTAGCATTCCACTGATGACAGTTGTGCTTAAAAGGGTTTTATATTTTACTCAGTGCAGTGCAAACCTACATGTAAATTCATAATAATTCATAAATGTGAATGCACACTTTGCAAGAAATGCCTGAAAATTCAGGTTATTAATCACAGTTACAAACTTTTTATTTTTACAGTCTCCAAAATGAGAGTTTAGTTCATTTCTTTCTTTCTTTTTAAAAAATAACTACTGCAACTTAATCCTTTTCCGTAGGAAAGGTAGAAACTCCCCACCTATTGAATATCAATGCAGCCCACAGCCATTGCCAAATCTAAATAGATTACTGTACTACAACAGAATTAAAGAGTACACAGAAACAAAAACCAACACGAACAAAGCAGGCATTTGTTCTAACACCTAATGTGTTAAAAGAAACTGAAAACTGATTGGTTTGAAATATAATTAAGCTCTTCAAGACTTACGCACCTGTTGGTTCATGGTCTTACAAATTGGTGATGATTGCTTGTTATCATCTATCACTCTCATCTGCCAGGACCGGCTGGATGCTTCCGTTCAATGTGATGTTTCAAATTTGCTGCAGATGTTGCTGATGTTCGGACTTGTCCTTTCAGACCTTTTGCACAATTTGCATAAAAGCAGCAGAGTCTATACTACTCAGTCATTAAACTCCTTCAGATGTCCATATGGAGTGTATTCAGCAGTACCGGTGGTAGCTGCTTTGTCTGTTCTAATCATGCTGACAAGCTGTATTGCTGTGCATCACTTGCAGTGCACCCACTTCATGGAGCTCATTCATGAGAGTGAGAATGAGCGATGAAAAAAGTATGTGTTCGATTGGCCATTCATAATCTGCTTCGAACAAAATACTGATGGCAGTTAAGCAAACCTATCAAGTTAATACTTACAAGGAACAACAAAAGCCAACTGGAATGTTATTATTTGTATTTGAAGTATGTTATTATTATAAAAAGTCAGAGGGATAAAAGCAACATTATTACTTCTAAATTCTGATGAGGAAATTAAGCCTGCAGAGATAGACTGCACAGACAGAAACAAATGCACTATCTGTACTGTAGAGTTTCATCAGGACAAGCAAGGCAAGCAGTACTTGCCTAGCAAAAATCTAAAAATAGTGTTTTGTTGTAAAGTTTCTCACCTGTTTGCATCCATTACTGCCATCTTGTGGTCACAGTAGGCTATTTTTGCAGTAAGCCAGCTTGCCTCTGATTCCAATGAAATCCACAGTGATTTCATGGGTGTGGTGTCTCTTTTTGAAAGACTTGATTTTTGTTACTCAGAAGCCAGCCGATTTTTCCTGGTTGTTACTTGATAAACCTCTGATCTTTGAGAGGAGACTGCTGGGAGATTCGCATGCGAGACAATCTGCCGCTGTGAGCACATGTTTGTAGAAACAAAACTAGCTTAAGCTGAGATGTATCATCTTAACAGATACAAATTCCTTTTACTGACCATTTTGAACAAGATGTAATACAAACAAATTAGAGCGCAGTTTTTCTTTCTTTCTTTCATTGCCACATTAGCAAAGAAAACCTCGTTGATGGAGAGGAGAGATCAGAGCCTGCGATGTCCAATATTAAATATATTAGCATTAAATAAAATAAAATCTAAAATAAAAAGCTTTAAGCTCTGTGTGGCATGGTATGAATTTACAGGGGGATTAAAGCTATTATAGAAAAATTAAAGTGTTACATTACAATACTAGTGGTTACATTTTTCAGATTTGCATTTCTAGGAGATGAAAGTTTGGAAGTTTTCATTGAGTTCAACTTCCATTTTTTTTTTTGCTAATATTCTTTTTAAAATCAGGGTTAGGCTTTGGTTTCTGAGCCAATTAACAGCTCTTTTTAGAGATATGTGTAATATAATATAGTAAAAAGAACTATGTATTTTCTAGAATATAATACTAGAGATTAAACAATATCAAGTATGTAAAGTATTTAAAAATGAGCTCAAGCTTAATCCACTCATGGGGAACATTCTTCTTTATCTTTAAAACTTTGTGTACAACTTGCTAATAATAGTGTAATGTCCAATGAGTTGTTTTCAAAGTGATTTGTTGCCTCTTTTGCTTGTCTTTGTCCAATAAAAATTTGGTAATATACTAAATATTTATTTAACTAAAATATATATTGAACTAGCAACAGTATTCTATAGTTCTTCAGCCAGGAATAAGAGCAGAAGGTCAAGACATCCAGGAAGAGTGCAACAAGCTGCAGGAGGCTGTCAGCATAAAACAGTAAAGGACATGCACCACAAAAGGTTATGTTTTAATCTGGCCGAGTTTGTTAAACAGTGAAGGAAGTGTGGCGTCATCACCTCTGTTTGCCTTTCAGTAAAAGTCACAGCACACTACTGCTGTACATATGGAAATATATAAGCAAGCTGATGGTGCTAAATGAAAAGCGAGACGATGACTCGTCACTCAGGTTCATCCTCTGTGGATCAGATATGTTTATACCAAATTTTGACCCAACACCCCACACCACTGGTCACCTAAATCACTAAGATTCATCTTCCTGCAACCATGAAGATCTGTATCTGATTTCACAGCAATCCATCTTGGTGGACAGAAAACAAGTAATTCAGCAAACATCTTGGTAAAAATGAATTACAGCGGAAAAGAAAAAACATGCACTGCATGATAAAAGACCAGCATATTGTTTATACGTCTTGTCTTGCTTTCATCTGTGATTGTGAAGTTAACTGTCCTCGGATCTCTTTGCTTAAAGGATCCAAGTGGTTATGCAGGGCTGCTTTTAGCACACACTCCATCAAGTACGATCAATCACGGTGCTCAAACATTCTGAGCAGGCAGGAAGGATGGAGTTTCAAAATGATAGGGTTGCGCCTGATCCACAGCAGATGACAAAATCCAATAAATTGGGCTTAAATGCAGCAGCTCTGTGTGCAGGCCTGTATTATATCTACTTTATTAGGCTTCTGGCTATTGTAACTATATGACTTTTTTGTATCAAGCTGAAATGTCAATCATTCAATGCACCTCCTGGACTTGAGCTTTGTAAGCCTCTATGGCAACTAAGCATACAGTTGCCATGGTGTTGCATCTATAGCCATGGCAATGGCATGTGGCCCTTATGCCAGAAGAAATTTTATAATTGGGGTATCCAGACAAAAATGTGGATTCAGTAGCACCTGACATATGGCTGGCAGTGTTACCTGTTAGAGCTCTGCAGAGGCTCTATAATGGACTCCCATCGCTCCTGAAGCTGCCCTGCAGCCTGTCTCCTTTCTTTATGGTCTCTCTCCCTGCTAGTTTCACACATGTTAAACCTCATAAAAAACACACACATCATTAGATAAAGTGCATGTTGGACACACTGTTACAGCGTCGTAGTAATCAAAGCTAGAACATCCTTTGTGTTAATATGTATATTTACTTTTGCAGTTTCATTCATTTAAAACCGCTAAATTGGAAAAATAAGGTCCTTGAGTGAATATACAGTGTAAGAAGAGATGTCCTGACAGCCAGAGATGATCATTATCCTGCATTGTTTGATTGGCCCCTTAAAATGTTATGTGAAAGGAAAAAAAAAATATTGGTATGGCAGTTTTAGAAGCACCTTAATAATCTGGTGTATGAGGCCCCAAGGATAACCCTTCTTTCTTAATGGTGTTGTTAGCAGTCTGTTGAAATCCTCGGCCAATACTCAAGGTTGCAAAGGCTAAGGAATGTGTAATTTAATAGAGTATATTTCTATTCTAATGCCGTGCAGCTCCTTTGGTTACACAACACTTTTATACATCTACTACACTAGCACTGCAACAAGACTCTGTGGAATCACTGGTTCCTAAACCAACACAAAGATAACTGAAAATTAACATATGTAGCTAATTACCTTAATCAGTGAGCACTCATTTATCATCCTAATGTCTAAATTACTTTTTGTCAAGGTAAATTAATTTGAATTGCACTTTGAACTTTCATGTCTGCACTTTTTTCAGGACTTCATGGCTTCATATGAACAAAGCTGTTGGAACTTTTCAGAATAAAATCATTTAGCCCATGCTTCACTGTGTTAAACTTCTCCTTCTTTTTGGGTTCTTCTCATACTTTCCTACTTTGGGTTTTATATATGAGAAGATAATTACTTTTTAACACACCGTGCTTTCAGTGTGTTCCTACCCACATGCCCAGCAGCAGTCTTGCCCGGCTGTTTCTGGATGCTTCTCCTCTGAGCTCTCACGTGCCAAAGCATGAAGAAGGTCCGGAAGAAGACTAATTAGCCGATGAGTGGCACTGCAGGCCCAAGAGAATTTTAGTGTATGGAAGAAATGTTTTTTCTCGTTTTTAGATAAAATAAAGATTTTAGCCTTTCATTTACTGTTAAACGTACGACAGAATAAAATAAGATTATTGTGTTCTCTCGTCCCTGGTTATCAGATGAATTGATTCCATCAGTCTTTTGAATTTTCAGAGAAAATGGGTGAAGATCAATGTAACTTAAAACACTTGGAGATGACAGTTAAGAAGCAGATGGGCTTTTTTTTTTTAAATGAACAGATATGTGTCAGTTACTCAGCCATGATGTTCACAGCTATGAAATGCATATTTTGTGACCCACAGTACATCACATTACATTTAAAAAGAGAGTCGTTCCAGACCAGGCATGAAATGAAGCTGTTATCTGACATTCACATGACACTGTATCGCTTTTAGATTTAAGGAACATTAATGAAGATACGCAATGTGGAGCCATTTTATTCTAAATGAAATACATGTAAAATAGGATCATCTGATGAATATATATATATTTTGCTGATTTAACGTTTAATATCAATCTCACACTCTGGATTTGTTAAAATAAAGATCGACTGAAACCGACTTTTCCATAAGAACAAACCTCCAAGATAATCCAACACTTATCTGTATCTGTATTTGTTATTGTCAGACAATCTTAATTGGCTGTGTGCAGGGTTATCACCAAAGCCCTATAGAACTCAAAAACTAAAAGATTCTTGTCAAAAAGGGAGGAAATCATGAATTCTTTTCTTCCTTCCTTTGGTGTTTTCATGTGAAAGTATGCGCTGTAATTAACAGAGCTTTGTTTGACATAAAGGCTAAATGCATCGCGTTGTCATTACAGCTATTACCGCTACTGCAATCGAAGTGGAATGTTGTGGACACCAAAGCCTTTCGAGAAAAATCATCATGACCTCATACAATCCAGCAGCAGTTTGTTTGTGTGTTGGAGTAGATGTGCACGAGCCAAACTGTCACTACTCGGTGCAGATTGGGGAGATGTTTGAGTGCAGCACAGTCATGTTGGCAAAAAGAGGGCAGCATCTTTCCTATTGAGAAGGATTATTTCTGTCAAGTGCAGCACTCATGGGCCTATCTAAAAGCCATGCTAATAAATGTCCATCACTGTGGCTATCCATCACCACTACCCAGAAACAAAGTGCTCACCGCACCATTGTTGAATTAAAGCAAACAAGCTCATCTGCCGGGGAGATGCATGTGAATGAACTGCAGTCGACTGTGTGTGTGTGCACGGAAAGGCATTTAATGAAAAGAGGAAGTGAGAAGAACCCAAAATGCCCCCCACCCCACCCCACGCCCCGCCACCTAACACACATACACGCACTGGCATAAAAAATGCACACAGTTTAATAGCTGTGCCTGCTCGCATGTGCGCAATCATAGACTTCCATGTAAATTTGCCGAACTTGCGCGTCATTACAGCTATTTTTCCGCGAGTACTTTGATTGCGTTAATTATAGTTAATTGGCTGCCTCGCTCAGTTGATCCATCATTACCGGTTATTTGTTTGTAACCAGATTCAAAGTTCTCTCTGAAGTTAGTGTGGCTTGCCGGAGTTTGTGCTCTCTCAGCAGGTTATCTGAAAAGGCTTTCGAAAGTTTCAGCATTGTTCCAGCAGCAGCAGAGTGGCTCCATGTAATCACAAATGGCTGGGTTATTGTTTTACTGACAGAAACGCTCAGATTTCGAGAATTGTGCATTAAACATGCAGCCTAATAAAATATTAAGGTGCAGTGCAGATGGCATTGCGAACCTAAAAAAATAGATGATTTGTTTTTTCTTTCTCTCCTTGCTGTGTAACACTAGCATAAGCTATAAAGGCATCTTTGTGTTTGTTTTTCTGGTAGAGAAAGTTTAAAGTGAGCTAAAGCTGGTAATATTTGCGCTTAAGTGGCCAGAGTCATCTGTGGAAACTCACTGATGATAAGAAGTGCAATTCATTTAACCGAGCACCATTCTTCCTCTGCGATATGTTAAAAGATAGCGGGATACATTAGCAGAATGTACCCCCAAGTGACATCCGAGATAGAGCACCTTGCCCTATTTCACTCAATCAGTCCGCTAACACATCTCAGTAGCAGATCAGAGAGCCTAACTCCTGAAGCCTAAATCTAAGCTAGCTCATGGATTTGCAAGCTAACAGCACGTATTCAAAAATCAACAGCTTTTCCTGCACCGAGGAGGTGTGACAGCTGCCTACTCTACACTGAAACTGACAGTGAAACACAAAACCAGCCCACTGAGAGCCTTTTGTTTCGAATTGCAGATTTCACTGGAAAGAATCACAGTTATTGTTTTCCACAGTGAAGTCCAGCATGACTGCTCTGTCTCACAGTCCAACCAAATAAACGTCAGCGGGCACGTTCCACGTCTGAGTAGTCTTCAGGGCAGGTTAGCAGGAGCAGCTCGTCTGCTGGCAAAGGAGCAGAGCTCTACCAAGTCCAGCCCCATTCTGGATGAATGATCTGCGCTCCCAACTGCCTGGCTCCCTCCATCAAACCTGGCCAACACTCATAATAAATGATAGTGTGGGACAATGCCCTATTTTCACCGCAGAGTCATCTGTCATGCCAGGCCAGACAAAGCCCCCAGAGTTTCATCATTTTCAACCATTGCTCACACCGAAGTTATAGAAAAGAAACCTTTATCTGTTCTGTAATGGTGGTGCAATGCCTCCAAAACACACTCAGACGTGTTTACGGAACCCAAACACGTTTTCTCTTTTGGGGTCTACCAGGAGCTTGATATATGATCTCACACAACCGTCTGTGTTTTTTATTTATGAGCAAATGTGTCTCGGTTCCTGGTCAACACTTTATTACATGGTTGTTCCATTCAATTTTATGTGTTAAGTGCTTAATTAACCCCCGAATTATATTGGGTGGCATGGAAATGCAGAGAGTTAATGGGTAATGTCAATTTGCAGGTTAATCAGGTCACCTTCTATCGTGTGCAAAGCAGCAGAGGCCCCGTGGTCTTGTAGTAATTGTACACCCGAGACTGCTTTGACATTCATTCTGAAATCCATCTCATCTCTGGTCATACTGTGAAAGCTGTGCTATAGTTCCATGTCAGTGTACGGGAAGTTAACATGAACGTACCAGTTCCTGAATCTTTTCTTCCTTCTCCATCAAACAGCACAGCAGTCTAAGAATTAATTTCAGATTCAGAAGCAAATCCGTCACCTTTCTGGCGATAATGATTTATCATCTATTACAATTTAATGATAACGTTTATCTTAATAATTCTCTTTAGGATCACAGGATTGTCTCCTGAAAAAAAAATATGTTTCCAGTCATCTCATTTACTCCAATAATACAGCTTTTCAATCACTTTGCATGCTGAGAAGATGCTGTAGGGTCGTATATCATCTAGATTAGGTATGCAGTGGCGTGTGTAAGAGCACTAAACATGAACTATCCACCTGGTTAAAGAAGGAGGGATCCGATATGCAGACCTGCAGAGTCAGTGCAGAATGTGACCCTGACTTTAAAACATAGCGTTCAAGAACAATGCCCCCATTTTTCAAACTGCAGAATGTATGTATGTGATGGATATTTCTTACACGCCACTACACATGTGACCTCAGGTCAACGCTATATGCTCAGGTGTTCACATATAATCAGGTGGAACGGGGGCAGGCTCTGCTGAAATACAGGGTCAAGTGGTCCTGTGTGGTTAGTATCGTGCTTTGATTATAAGAAGCATATGATGTAGGCAGAACAATGTGCATTTTCTGCTTAAAATTGTACGTCCTAATTAAGACAGATTGCACAGATGCCGGAAAATTGCTGATTTTGAGTGTAAACCATAAGTTTCCTATCACAGAATAACTTGAAATGCTAGTTTTGTTTGCAGTTGTGCTCTGACAAGTTGACTGAACAGGTGTCTCGCAGCAGATACTGGATATCTCTTGTAAGCTCTTTTCCTTCTTGAGAAAATAAAGGATTTAATGGCTGACCAGTTGGAGACTGACGCAAGCCTAATGCATTTCACGGTCCATTTCACCGCCATGAGTACGCCCATTGACAATAGCAGGCCATATTTTATCAATATAATATTTCACAACAAGCGAGACAGTTGATCTCAGAGCGCACGTGCGCTCAAATACGCGCGTGCACGCTCTAAAAATCGTTTTCACACAACATAATGCAAAACATGAATAATCACACCAGCTAACGTTTGACAAAACACGTGGGTGTGATCTTTATGCGCAATCTGCCATAAGTCTGGCTCTCTCCTGACTTGAGCCGCCACCGCTACCCTCAACCTCCTCCAGTCTCGGCTTCAAACTCTTCTCCAGGTGATAGATACTATTTACATGGCAGAGGAAGTGCTGTGAATGCTGTGAGTAAAGCACCTGGGCGCTGGCAGGCAAAGACAAAGTGCCTTGAGAAAGAAATGTAACAGCACTATCTATCTGGGTTATTAGAGTCGCCCCTCAGGATCCTTTTCAACAGAACACTGGCTATTATGTAGGCCACAGTGAAACAATGCAAGGAAAAAGTCTGGCTTGGGTAACACAGCAGAGGAATTAACTGTGAAGCCCCGAACCCTCTGCTTCCCATCTTACACCCCTAGCCTCACTAGTAGGATAATGAGAGAGTGTGCAAAATGGTAAAGTGTTTGTTAGAGAACACGAAATGAGAAGACAAATCTGTATATATATAAATATATATATACACACACACACACACACATTTTGTTCCACACCATCATGACAAACAAATTCTAAGTCATTATTATTCTGTCTTTTACTGGTTAAAAAGTACAGATGACTGGGCTCAGTTTTCTGCAAGCCAAGGTGGATTTCAAATCAGTGTTTTCTTTTTCTTCCTGAGAAATATCACAAGACATTCCACAGACAAGATACACAGGTGAAAGTTTTTCATGCAAAAGTGTATCGAGTGGTGCAGAATTATAATGTGCTATCGATGTAAAGAAACAGGTTGGCACGTACTGAAAAGAGACAGCAGGAAAAATGGCAAAAAAACCCGGCGCCAACAAAATGAATGCGTGTTTGCACCGATGTTTGCAAGACGCCGTGGACTGAGACAGCAGATGAAAGTCTGTAATTGATCATGCTGCAACCTTCCCGGCTCTTGCTTTGAATGTTTGAAATGATTAGTCTCCTGGCTGATGGATTAAAGCTAGGTGGGAGGGATAGGAGGGGCCTGCGAGTAGAAGAAAGAAATGAAACATGTGCACGCTAATTCTCAGTTGCTTCGGTGGTGCAGAATAATGGCACGGTGCTAATGTAAGAGTGATTGCATGCGCGCTCCTATGCTAGCTGGCTACGCCCCCAGTGTTCCTGTCGTTCCCCAGCTCCTTACTGTTTACTTTTTGACTATTGAATTAGTGGGTTAAAAATCTCATTAAGTAGCCTCCCTCTACCCTGCACTCCCAGGCTTCCACTCCTCCTTTTAATCAGCTGGTTTTGGTGGTTCATATAAAGTCTCCACAGTAACTTCAGCAGCCTTAACTCATCCGCAATGCAATTAGAGACATGTGGGTTAATGAAATAAGAATGTAAAACAAGCAAATATGTGGCTGGGACTTTCACGCAGAGCCGGCACACACACATGGTGCAGTCGCACATAATGCTTTATATCATCTACCTCCCACATGCACACGTACTACAACCTTCCTTTGCCTATACGGTATGAACAAAGTACCAAAAAAACTAAAGATGGTGTGGGGGCACACGCATGTGCCAGCAACAACAAGTCAGCAAAGCTATGCTTAGACAGGGAAGTCATTAAGGGAGTATTTAATTAAGGCCGGGAATAAGGTCAATGTTGGAAGGACAAAAATATTCTAATAAAGAGTGGGTGTGGGTTACATCCACAGGATCCCACAGCACTCTCATACATCAGGCCGGGCCATGAAGACTACAGCTCAGTCTCGTAGCCAAGCTATTTCTATGCAGATTAAAAGCTCATTCATCAATTCAACTCTTCTTTTGATTACCTCTTCTCTTCTCTTCTCTTCTCTTCTCTCCCATGGTAGTCACTTTGGCCTTTCATGATATCACAAGAACAAATGTGCACCCATATTCTTAATTAAATCAATCTGTGAGGGCCAGCAGGTGCATCCGCTCACCTTTGCTGCAACTCACTCAGATCAACACACTCAGACTGACCTTGGCCATGCTAATCTGTGCCACCTGTACCTGCTGGCCCAACAGACACGGAGCGAATGGAGTCAGGTGTCAGATGATGACAAAGAGAATCGCAGAGGACCTCTGCACTTGCGATGGGAGAGTGACGCTGACCAGACACCCTCCACTACACCAGAGTGTGTATTACACACTTTTAACTGGTTCAAAGACAAAATATGATTCTTCAAAATCATTATTTCACTTTAAAATGAGAGTAATCAATAAACTTGACATGGGCTCAGTTAGTTTCTTATCTCTTTAACCACTTAGACATCTCAGGTATGCACAAAAGTATTATTCCATCCAATATTTTTAACCTGCTCCTATTAAAGGTGTTAAAAGGTTTGGTCTGTGCAGGAAACCGCAGCTGCTGTCAGCGAGAGTTTATAACAGTTACACCGGGATGCTTTTTTCGGGTCTTATTATTACAGTGAACAAAGACAACTCAAAGCTTGAAGGAGCTTCTTAAACAGGTAGGGTTCTGGAAATATATGCTTCATAATAGTGCTTGCAAAAACATGTGATAATGAGCTTGTGGATCAACCGCTGAGATTTTGGTTTCAGTAATGAGTCCAATGAGAGGCTGAGCTTATAAGGCGCGTAGGCAGTTAAAGCAGTATACAGCTTATATAAAACAGTGTTATCACACTGCCAGTCAGCTATGAAAAATTTGTGAATTTGTAACTTAGTAAACTGAACATATGAACATGTAGGACATCTTCCACTGAAGGTGGGCAGATCGATTCAAACATCGACAGCATCGATACCAGAGCTGGTATCGGTATAACTCTGTGTTGGCTGTCAGATCTATTTTATATATATCTTATAGCACATTTAACAACAAAGGTTGACCCAAAGTTCTTTAGAAACAGGCACATTTACATTCCAAGTCTCCAGATAACCCAGTTTCAAAATGCACGAAAAGCTGAAAGGTGCGCTTTGTTGTATTAACTAATTATTGTGAGAAATAAAAGTGATTTAGCAGTCATTTTAATGATCGTGGAATTTGAAAATTCATTATAATTCATCTCATAAGTCATGACAGGCAGGTTTCCCCGATACTGTTAAAAATATTGTTATTGGTATTGGCATTATTTGCCTTGTATCGGATCGATACCACAATTTGCAATATCTCACAGCACTGTCTTCCATCTTAATGATTCTGAGGGTTTTAATAACTCAGTCAACAACAAGCACACAAGGACCAAATTTCAGTTTCTGGTTAATTTCACTAACTCTGTGTCTCTTATTCTGTCTTTCTTTTTTCTCATGCGCCAATGTCTTTAGTGTGGCGTAGACCAATAAACAAAGGGAAAGCGCGTGTCTGACATTTTTGCCCTGTACCTGCTAACAATGTGAATAATGTAATGCGCAGCCCTATTAGTGTAAGATAAATAAATGTCACGGTAGATCTCCTGCCATGAAATTAACAATTAAAAAGGCAGTTTCTATAATGTGGCTGACAGCAGTGTTGGGTTGACTAATATGATTCTTTGTGTAACAACAGCACAGAGTGTATGTTTGTCATCGTCTTTAGAGAAGCACTGGGCCTGCAGGCCAAGTGCATACTGCAAGTTAAAGCAATTCACATGATTTCTGTTTAGTCTTAGAGCACAGCCTTCACGAAGAATCTCAAAGTAGGATAAATCCATTCTCAGGTCACCTCCTTGACCACTCACACTATAAATAAAGAAAAACACACACACACACACACACACACACACACACACACACACACACACACACACACACTTTAAAGGCCCATATACTGTAGCTACTGTAAAGATTATGAAACAGGTGTTATGAAACAGCATTTTGGGTGCAAGTTTCTCTCAGTTTTACTCTTATTCTCATACAACCAGTCATTAATACTAATAAATCTGAAGGTCACAAAGGCTAAATCAAATCCGATATTTTTGACCCTATGCGACCCATATCCGATCATGGTATGACAGTGTGAACGGCACAAATCCGATATTTTCAAATCCGATCTGGGTCACTTTCGTATGCGGTACTGAATCCGATACATATCCGATGTTTTAGAAAGCGACTGCTGTTTAAACGGTCATGTCGCATTAAATCCGTCTTTTACGTCACTGACACAAGACAGACGCCAATTATCAGCGCCCGAGAAGCGCCCGAGAAGACATCGCGAAGGCTTCCTGGCCATCCAGTGTAGAAATCTGACAGAAATCTGCAACTATCCTTTGAAGCACCGCTCCTCTCTAAAACAGCAATAAGGATAATTATTAGGTTATTTACATTGTTATGTAAATAACAAAATAACTTAAAGCAAAAATTGGGAAACGTAAAGTCCGAAGTCTTTATATTAAAGGTCATTAGTCAAGCAATACCGTTTGCTCTGGGTCTAAACAGAGCGCGTTGTGTGTGATGTCTTCTTTTGCGCATGCGGGGCCGCTTTTGCTGTCGCATTTTATTTGTAGTGTGAACAAGCAGACAAAAAAATCGGATTTGATCAAAAAATCAGAATTGAGCATCAAGACCTGCAGTGTGAACGTAGCCTAACACTGCTTCTATGCAGCTTTAATTCTATTGATTTGGATCTTTGGTCTATAGATTTTAGTTTCCTCAATCCAACTATCCCCTCAGGAAGAAACACAACTGTAGCTTTAGACAAGCCAAAGTGTCAGAGAGCCAAAACCAATAAATAGAACAAGAAAGTGTGGGACCGGAGGAGAAACCTGTCGATCAGGCGATGCACTTAGGTCTGGGAAATTTCTGGACATTGAAACAGTTTTCACAATTTAGTCTCAGTAGTTCACCATATAGACATGAATATAGAGTAAAGTGCAGACTTTTAGATTAAGGATAAAGAGAACTAAGCGCCAAAGAGTGGATTTCCTCCTTTGTGATGTTTTTTTTCTTTTTATGCGTTTACCTCATCTCTCTGTGGCTGCTGCTTTTAAAACCAAGCGAACAATATATTCATGATAAGCTGTGAGGAAATAATTTGAGTACATCCAGGCTAATTATAAACTGTCTAATCACACAAGGTGAAAACATAGAACAACAGCACTGATGCGACAGGGTCCAAAAAAAATGTGGGAATGGAAAATCTGAACTAAGTGGCATGCACTACCACAGCGTCTTTTAACTTGAAAAAGCACTTTAGAGTGTTTCTCATTCACACATGCATTCACAACCTAACGGCAGCGGAGCTGGCATGCAAGCTTAGACTTGTCTTTCAGTATCACGACTGAGGACTCTGACACTTGGACAGGTTATCCAGAGTTACTGGATTAGTATTCGCAGGGAAATGAAGCGAACACATTTAAAAAGCTACACTGTATCTGACAAGCGTTCTGCTCCTATATGCTGTAAAAAAGCATGTGTGAAATTTGCAGTGTACACAACACTGAAGTTATGTTTAACATGTTTAAGTGGCCTCTCTTCTTTGGATCATTGGAGGTGGGTGGCACAAGTACAGTCTTAACAAAGGTTAAACCTACAGATTTTAATTAACAGTGGCATAAGGAAGGTTTTTGGGGTTTTTTTTTTTAGCAGAGCTGTCAGACAAGGCACAGCGTGTAGTCGAACGAGGATCGTGACATGGTTGAAGTCTAAAATTTGATGTGAGATGTTTTCAGCTATTAAAAGTGAAAAGACACCATTCTTCTGCTAGTTCGGTTCGATCAGTGGAACAACAAAAAGCCCGTCTCGCTTTGATGCTTGCAATCTGACTTTAGTTTTGAGTAAAAGTTAGAAAGTTCAGCATTTTAATGATGCGTCTGGATGCCTTACCCCTTTTCATTAAAGGAAACTATACATTCTCTCACATGTAGGAATTTTAAAAGTGTGGGTTTTGGGTTAGGTAATGGAGACAAACTATTTTAATACTTTCATACGTCTTTGAGCACAACTCTTCAAGTGACTAGAATAAATTAAAACAATTCAATTTAATACACTGTGGAGGTATGTAATAACGACAGGAGAGGTCTCTGTGTCTCACTCCAACTTTATTAACTGACTCTCAGAACTTCACATATATTGAGCGCCAAAATCTCCACCCCAACACTTCCGTTCAACTTGGGTGTGAGTGGAGCCACCTGGTGGTCCGCCACAACACGTTCATTCCTCAATCCTTGAAATCCCTTTTTACAGTTAAGATTGCGCCACCCCTATATAGTATTCTACCTTCAATATAGCCTGGTTTAGTCTCCTCATAATTTCTGCAGATACAAATTGGCTTCTGCTCCCAGCGCAGTAGAACAGCATTCGAATAAACACGGCTGGCTCTGTATGAAGACTACAGGGTGCATTTTTTTTGCTCGTTTCCAGCTTGTTTGCGTCTTACCTTGGTGGTGACATTTGTTTGATAAAGACGTTTTCCCGACTAGGCTTAATCACACTCTGCTCTTACTCATTCAACTAATCATATAAATCCCTGACTGCACATGAAGTGTACTCACATATCCCTCAAGCCTATATTACACAAACACTTGTGAGTCAGTGTGTTTGCCTGACACACTGCAGATCCAAGTAGATATCTTATGTAGCGATTTCATTAAAATTTCACCTGGGTATGTGGCTCGGCGTATTTATCTGATGCGCGGTTTTATGTGCCTCACGTTTCTACAGTACTGCGTCTACAGATCGAGCTGGACTTCAAGGTTATCGTTGCTTAACGGCTTTCATATGAGCTACTTGAAGCAGGCTAGGGACACTGCATCTGGTCAGTTTACCCAAAAAAAACCCAGAAGTGCTTGCACTTATAGAGATCATATATGACACCGGTCACTGGGAGCTTTTTTTCTTCTTCTTCTTCTTCTTTTTAATAAAACGATATATCGGAATCCGCCTGATCTGTGGTGCTGCATAAAGTATTCAGCATCTTCACTCGTTGTGCCT
Organism: Simochromis diagramma; assembly: GCF_900408965.1. Lineage (NCBI taxonomy): Eukaryota > Metazoa > Chordata > Actinopteri > Cichliformes > Cichlidae > Simochromis > Simochromis diagramma. The sequence goes on from NW_024387477.1 coordinate 6,980,299, forward strand.
TTAACCGCTCTCCTTCTTACTTCTCGTTCAAAAATCATGGCAAAGTTTCCCGTGGCACGCTGGAAAGAATAAAGAAGAAACACTTTGATCGTAAAACAAGGAGACAAGTATTTGTAGTGGTGGTGAGGCTTCGAGGCATGGTGGAGTTTGCCTGCAGAGAATGTGCGGGATGTGAATGGCCTAGCAGGAGCCTGGACAAAGACACACTATTACAGTTAATATGCACCCTCTGCTGCTACTTGAAAAGAGACATTTGGAAAACTGCAGACTGCTGTGATAAGGGTGGATATGACAGTTCTTTCTCTCTTCCCTTCCTTCCCTCCTTTGCTTCAATCTCTCCAGCTCACTCAGTGTCTCTTAGTTCTTTCTCTGTGTCTCTTTCAACATTCTCCTTCCTTTTTTTTTTCCTTTTCTCTTTTCTTTTTGTTTTTTTCTTTGCTTCTTCTATCTCCCCATTCGTTCATCCGCCCTCCCCATCTCCTCTGCTGGTGATGACTGTCCCCGGCACCTCTGTTCAGTCAGCCAAATGTCACATAACAGAACCTGAAATACCAACTTGGCAGTCGATATGGCAGAGAAATGATGGTGAGGGGGAAGGTGCTTCTGTCCTGTTGTCCCCAAAGGTGAGTGCTGGACTCTGGCACCCTGTGTATTGATGACAGCAAACCAGAAGCAGAAAAGACCAGAATGAGTCAATTTTAATAATGTTTTGCTTCCTTTGCTTTGCAGTAATACTACATTCCAATGCACCAGCTGCAAGTGAAGATGATTTTGACACTAATTGAGATTACTGTGGGAAAGGAAAAGTCAGAAAAGAGCCAGCATGCTTTTTGCTGCTGTATTTCTTTTTTTTCTTTCTTTTGAGTGCAGTTAGTCAAACTGAATATATTTTTCAGAAGAGCATTTGATATATAAAAAAACAGGATCAGACAGTGACAAATGATGGTTCGCTGCAGGTTGTAATGGCGCCTGTTTTGATATGCAAAAGAAAAACATATGTCTCTTTTTCGGTGCTTACACTTTTTCCACTGCAGTCATTTAGCTACTGACTGCAGCTTGTCACAAGTTTTTAATAGTCCCTGATCAGCTCCATGGTTGTGTTTCCACTAATAATGTATTTTCCTAATGCTGAAGAAAGCGCTCGCATCATTAATATTAATCTGCAAGTGGACCATATTTCCTCAGTGGTTGCATGTGGCTAATATTAAAAACTGAAAAATAAAGTTTCTGTCCTCCAGGAGTTGACGAACAGTGGGCATCACTGTTGTGAAAAATGTGAAATGCACAATTCCCTATATAGTATATGTACTGTTTTTAAACAGGCACATAGCTCACCCTAGAAAAATAATGCTTGCCAGTGCTATATGCAGCAGTTCCACATACAGTACTATGTTACACCACTAGGTACACGTAATGCAAATATTTAATCAGCTATGGCAACAACTTGATGGTTTTCAGCATGTAGACATGGTCAAGATGACCAATAGGTTCAAAGTGAGCATCAGAATGAGCAAGAAACAGTGCTGAGGCCAAACGGACTGGTCTAAGTGTTACAGAGGCTGCTGATTTACTGGGATTTTCCCACACAACCATCTCTAGTGGTCTGAAAAAGAGAAACTACCCTGTGAGCATCAGGTGTCTGCGCAAAAATGCCAGAGGTCAGAAGAAAATGGCCAGACTGCTTCGAGCTGATAGGAAGGAAACAGCTCCCAAGGTGCGCAGAAGACCATCTTTGAACCTTGAAGCAGATGGGCTAAAGCAGCACAAGACCACAAATAGTAGCAGTTCTGTCAGCCAAGAACAGAAGACTGATGCTATAGTTTACACCGGCTCACCAAAATTGGAAAAAGGTCACCTAGTCTGATGTGTCTTGATTTCTGCGGTGACATTCACCGGCCGGAGTGTTACGGTGTGCGGGATATTACCTTGGCACAGTTTCTGCCCCTTACTACCAACTGAGCATCATTTATGCGCCACAGCCTACCTCAGTCTTGTTGCTGATCATGTCCATCCCTTTACAACCACTTCTTCTGCCAGGATAACGCATCATGTCACAAAACTCAAATCATGTCAAACTGGTTAGTTGAATGTGACAATGATTTCACTGTACTCAAATGGCCTCCACAGTGCCAGAGTTCAATCCAATAGAGCACCTTTGGGGATGTAGTGGAATGAGAGATTGGTAAATGGTAAATGAACTGGTTCTTACATAGCACTTTTCTACTCTACCTGAGCAGTCCAAGGGCTTCATACACCATGCCTTGTTCACACCAGCACTTTTTTTTTTCGTTGCTTAAGTGCTTTCTATCTAACATTCACACTCTGATGGATGCATTAGAGTGTGAGCTTGGTGTTAGTATCTTGCCCAAGGATATTTGGCATGCAGACTGGAGCAGCCAAGGATCAAACCACCAACCTTCCGATTAGTAGATGACCTGCGCTACCTTCTGAGCTAAGCCACCCCAACAACATGTGTGATGCTATCATGCCAATACGGACCAAAACCTCAGAGAAATGTTTCCAGCACCTTTTTGAATCTTTGCCACAAATATTTAAGGCAAGTTTGAAAGCAAAAGGGAGTCCAACCTGGTAAAAGCTAGACGTACTTAATAAAGCGACTGTGAGTGTATACTCTGTATATTATAAAAGAAAGTGGAAAAAAACGTAAAGTAGTGCTTGGCTGTTTCAGAGTACTTTGTATTTATAGTTTAACTGTGGGAGATCACCCAAGACGTCAACAACAAGACAGGGCCAAATCAATATGGAGAAAAATCATTAAAAATAATCAGAGCATTTATTGGCATCCCTATGCCAGCTATTAAGGAATCCTGCTTTTTTTCCACACTGTCTTCATTTGAGGATCCAATTTGTTCTGACCTTTAATGACACAGCATGTAACTGCTGGCTCTGGAGAGAGACATTAATAGACAGGAAAAAACTATTACCAGCCTGCTCTACCTAACTGTTAATAGCAGGGAATAGAAAAACTCCCCGGCTGCATGTCACACTGCACTCCTTCTGTTACATACTAACTCTCGTGCTTATTATGTACACATTTTGCTTTTTTTTTCTTCATCTAAGATGCTTTTACTGTCATTTTAAGAAAGCCTTATCAAGAGACTGTGGACATCTAAGATCTTTGGCGCAGGAAATTGAACACAGTCTTCTTCTGGTATAATTTAGGCTGGGTAGTATTACAAGGATGAGTTATTGTACGTTAGGTCCATTATGAGATATTATGAATATCTTTGTAAATATCAAATGTGCAAGAGAAATGCACAAGTCCATTTATAGATCGAGCATTAATCAGACGGTGGAAAAGAACAGATTTCGAGTCTGTGTAATCTAACGTGAAGAGTTTCGATTATAAGAATTAAACAAGGTGCTTTTACTGCACGCCGCACTGAAGGTTTATTTGTCCTGACCCCTATCAGGGGCTTTGTCTACTGCAAGATCCTCTACATGCTAATTATGGCCGACTTGTTTGTCGCGGAGCAGCTCTTTCTCTTGTTTACTAATGAATACCATGTGTGTTGCTGCTGTAGCCTTGATTAGAATGGATTAGGTGACCTCTCTTCTCTCCTGCTTGCATCCACGTGAAGAGACCCAAATGCTCATCCTTTCTTGCAACCAAACAGTCACACCTTTAAAGTGCATGTGTCATATCCAGTGGGATCTGGCTCCTTCATCTGGTTTACAAGACTGTTTTTTTTATTTACCTGCTGAAACGCAGCTGTGATCACCAGGAGTTTGTCAGCCTGATCAGGGAGGTGAAGAGTGTCCAAAAATGGATCAAGGCTCTTTAAAGTGCACCTCAGTGGGGCACCTGAGGGGAGCGTGTGACCTCCAGGGTCCTCCAATCCATGCACTATTGTTTTGTTCTGCTAATTAAGAAGCAGTGTTCAGGCTGATTGCTTTCCAGTGTGTAATTACTAAACCGTCTGCTGAGAGTGCTTTCCATCTGAGTGCCAGCCTCTCCCCCTCGACCATGAGGAAACTATGTGAGAGCCTGCCGATGCAGAAAGCCAGGGTCGTGAACCTCATTTGCCCAAAAAAAGGTCCAAGTATTCTAAACAAAAATGAAGGACAAGGACGGGTAAAGGATTTACAACAGCCAAGACAGAGGACCAGGCAGGTGTAAGCACCCTCTTTTTTTATCTAAAGGAAGAACATGACAGCCTCAGCCCACCATTTAATGCAGGTATTGCTGTTATATCTCAGAGAAAAATACTGAATAAAGGTTCATTTTTTCAAAATCTGGATGTTATTCAAAACATAGAAGAAAAAAAAAACTCTGACAGAGTGACTCAGGAATCAGGCTGAGAATATCATTTCCAAAGATGCCAAAAAAAAACAAGTGGCACAGTTGGCCCAATTCTAATATAGCAGCACATTTACACACATGATGGATCAAATAAAGAAGTTTGCTTTCACATCAAACTGTAAATGTGAGCACAAGTATTACAAAATGTCTAACTACAGTAAATACCTCGTGGCAAATTTTCATTTCAATAAACATTTCCCCGCAACCATCACTCCGCAGTAATAACAATACAATTGCAGGTGTCAAAGTGTCTACAGTACTGCTCTTCAGCATGCACGCTGGAACACCACGTTTGTTCTGTTTGATCTTTACAATGTATTCAGTATTCATGAACCCGCTAAGCTGAGCAGAATATCTTTTCCGAGGATGCTCGCCATGAGCCGCTTCCACAATATCACTGCTTAGAGGGACAAGCCAGCAAAGTCTGCCTTCCAAATGAACAGCGAACAAAGGGATGCTTGATTTCCAGTTCCGGGTTTTAAAGTCAAAAATGAGACAGAAATGGGGAAATTTGGAAATGCACTTACCGGTCCTCGGGAATAATGAACATAATAAATGATGAAGCTGCAATAAAGAGCTAGCTACCTGTAAGAATAGCCATTACGTTACAAGGATGATGAAGGCATATCAGCTGGTGTTTAATCTTCAAAGGCCACGATGCTCTAATTTTCAGTTTCTAAATCATATAATAACAGCGCCTTGGTAACAGTAACATTGTTTGGGAAGAAAAACTGCGTTTGTTATTCAAAACTAATTAGTTTATTCTGAACATTTTTGAAAGCCTTTATAGGAGAAAACCACATTAGTTTTTAAAGAAAAAATGTCCTTGGAGAGAAATTTGCAGTGAGAAGAAATACGGCTAATTGTAAGGTTTTGTTGTAACAACTGGAATGATGAAAATATCCTTTGGAAAGTTTCACAATAAATGAGGACATTGTTGTGTAAAAAGAGGGGCTGATGCCTAAAATGGGTGCAGTTTATCGATCCAATGCCAAGTAAATACAGTATAGCTGATACCAATTCTTTTAACCTGTAAAAGCAGCTTATACAGGCTTTTATTCTGAAACTGTTCTTTTTTTGTTTTTGTGGAGACCTGGAATGTAAATGTGCCTGCCTCGAAAACACTTTGGGTCAGCTTCCATTGTTTAAATGTGCTATAGGCTATAAATAAAATAGATCTGACAGTCAACACAAAAAGGTTCACACATTTGCTACAGTATATACTTGAGGTATAGTTCCATAAAACCTTAAAAAATAAAAAGTAACATAATATGGTGAGCTACGTACTTTGTTTCTAGTCTCTGTATTCAGTATTGATCCAATACCAATACTAGTGCTTGATCCCCTTACCTCTAGTGCACTCCTGAGATTGAAAACACTGTGTACTCATTCAAAACATCTCAAAGTTGGACATAATGCTTATCTTTCAGTGCTGTTATATTACCACCCCTGGAAAAAAAAAGCCCTGATGGAAAGAAAAGCTTAGAAAAGTAGAAAATAATGTCTGTGACCTAGCATCAGAATTGCTGTTTGAATACATCTCCGGCCCTTTCGGTCGGGGGCAGAGTGCTCACCAGATGTTTACCTTCCCTGCCATGCATGAATGATGATGTCATCACCTGCCATCATCGTCCGCGGTGTGAAAGGCCTTGAAAATTAGGCGAAAATATAGACAAGTTGCAGCACCGGCCGCGATGCATGGAGCCTGGCGACAAGCAGTGCCAGATCCTAAATGAGTCAACACGAGGCTGTTAGAGATATCTCTCACACAGCAGTGCGGCATACATGAGAGCGAGAGGAGGAAAGAGCGAACACGTGAGGTAAAATTTCACATCAGCGTCTTCACTCGAAAATGTGTTGTAATACTCAAAGAGCCCCAGGTGCATTTCCTATTTCTGAGTTGTAAAACTTTAGTTACCAAAGGTCAACTATTCCAAAGATTTCTTCCCCCCTCCCGTGCTCTAAGACACTTTCCAATTACATGACCCATAATTCCAGATATATTACAGCAGATGGCCACTCACCATATATTGTCTCAAGCATGAAATGGATGATGGTGATAATTGACCAAGGCATGGCCTCTATATGACAGGTTCATCTAATGATGAATGTGAGGGAAGACAGCAGGTGGACAGAAGAGTGGGATACTGTAACTCGTTTCTCCCCTTTTATCACAGCGTGAGTCCCCACAACAACATCCTTCTAGTGCTCAAGGGACTGAGAAACATGGAAATCTTTTCTGTCTCTCGCCTCAGCCCCTCTCCTTCCATCCTCCCTTTGTGTGCGCGCGCTTATGCTCAACACAACTGTTCCATTTCATCAGGTTTTAGTCTCTGCTACCCATTTAAAAAAAAAAAAGACACTCAAAACAGGATTTGGGCTACCATTGTCCAGGAGAGACACTGTGTTGACAGCAGACATTTTTCATGCAAGCTGCTCAAAAGCTCGAGACGCAATCTGCAGTGCAACAGGAGAAGAGTAGGCAAATCATTGTGCTATGAAAACAAAAAAAGAGTAAGAGCATCCAGAAATGAAGTAAGCGGCTTCAATTTCAGGATATGTTGCAGCACTAATGCGTGCGGCATTGTGTGTCATCTCCATTTCACCAATTACTCTCACTTCAGTCATGCCACAATGCTCCCAGTGCCATCTGTAATTCAAATGGAGCATTTTCAACCAACACAGGGAAATCTCACTATTTACTCCACAGATTCCTAAACCAGTATATCATGCTAATTCAAAGCTAACATGTCAAGTGAGATAATTTAGACTGCAGTGCTTGGGGAAATCCCCTCTGGCACATTTGTGAGTTGTAAAGAAGAAGTATAATGAAAATACAAAGAAGGATTGTTAGTATGCATTAATGGCAGAAATTAGTGTATTTTAATGGTCTGTTTTGTTGCATCAAAGTAGCTGCAGGATTAAAATAAATGATGCCACACTAAATCAGCCAGGACAATTGGTCCCTGAGCTGAGCTCTATCAAATCGGATCCATTTTGGTCTGCATCAACCCAACTAACAGTGACAGCAAAGAGGTGTAGCTGCGACAGAGGGAGCTGGGACGAAGCAGGTTTAATGTGATTTGGATTGAAAGAAAAAAAGAGTAACTGAGTTTAAAACATTTCCTCCCTGGGCCCTCCAATTTCTTTGTCTAACCAAAAATAAAACTAGTCATCAAAAGTCGTGCGTAGTTAACTTCTCGAATGCAATGTTCACATTAGAAAATGTAAAGTTCCTGTTAATAATAACAGGGATAAGAGTGAAGCGGTTGTTAGCATAGCATCAGTTGCTGGGATATTTATATGCATTGAGGTGCTAAAGCTAGCTAGCAAAAAGGCTAGTACTGTTATCGGTTGATGCGTTGTTATTGGAATTTTATTTTAATTTCACTTGATTTTTTCTCCTACCAAAGGAGCAGTGAGCATGAAATTTACACAGCAGTACCATGCTGGGATTTTCAGCTGAAGAAAAAGTAAATGCGCATAATGTACCTAAGGCTGAGAGACATGGAGTGAGAGGGAGTGCAAAGGAGGAATAAAGAATGTGAGAAAAGGACAGAGATGCCAACTGGTTGCTCCCTGACTTTTTCGGATGTTGTAGCTGCAGTAGCTGTCATTTTTCCATCAGGAGGGAACAAAGTCACCTTGGCCTGCGTGAGGACAGGTGACAGGAGGAGAGGGAGGCTGCGGCGCTGGCGCCGGCCCCTGCTGACGAGGGCCGGTGTGAGTAGAGGTGACAGGAGCGAGAAGCTGCTCACCGGGGGCCCCTGACACCATACAGCACCTGCCCCGGGGAGATGCAGCATCAGCACATTTTTCTACAGGAACCTGGAATAGAAAAGCGGGGAGGGGAAGAAGTTATCAGTTTCCTTTCTTTCCCACTTTACTGCTACTTTATTGTGTTACTCCACTAACCCCTGTCTGAGAGAAAGACAGTGGCAAGGCCGCCGCTTATAGGATCACACTGTGAGCTCTGTCAAAATGTTGATTTTCTGATCTGTGAATAATCTGCTCAGTAGTCATTGCAGTACAGTGCAGTAGTCTTGAATCACCCCTCATTTCTTTATTTTTTGCTTCCATGGAGCCATACTTTATTGCACTTTTGAGGTGTTCTTGAGCAATAGTTCTCCAAGTTTTCTGAAAGTTGTGCCAAGTTCTTCTTTGCACACTGGCTGCTTTATCTCTCATTATCAATCCAAGGATTTTTTTCATTCTTAAGTCACTTAATACCAAGTTATGCATAATTGAACCATAGAAAGGCATCTGACTCAAGGGATGAATCAGTGTTGCCTTAAGTTATATCTCTGGACGCTTTGTTACGAGGAGTCTGTTGCAAAAACACTGGCTTCTGAGAAAGTCAGTGCACGGTTTAAGAATGGGTGGAATATGATCATACTTCAGTGTACCTGTCAGAAGTCTAGTGAATTACACAAGAACTGGACTGAAAATCAGTGGCTCAGAGGAGGTCAGGAGAGAGGTACAACAGCGTGTGTCTACAGCCATCTGAACAACATGGTGGAGCCTCTGTCATGGTTTGGGGTTGCTTTTCAGCCAGTAGTGTTGAAATCTTGTCCAAATTAATGGAATTATGCATGCAGAAAAGTACATTTTGATCCACTGTGAAATACGTGTGATCGGTAAAGACAACGATCCCAAACACACCGCTAGTTCAGAAAAACACAAAATAGAACTCTTTCAGTCGGAGCCTGGACCGCAAAATTATTGAAGCTGTTTGGGTTCATTTTGACAGCCAATGGAACAAAAGTGAAGAAGAGCTTTGAACGTCCTTCAAGAAGCCCGCAGAACTATTCCTGAAAACTACTTAAAGAAATTCCAAGAAAGCTGCCTGAGAGTTCAGACTGTGTTGGAGAATAAAGGTGGCCATTACAAATATCGACCTTCAAGCTCTTTAGAACTTCACAAACTCTGTTTTAGTCTTATATAAAAGTGCATGTTTGCATGTTTTGATTAATTGCTGCACCTATTTCCTAAGTTCCAAGAAAAATATACAAAAAAAGTGCTTTTTCACAGTACTTCACATCTTTACTATACAACATGAGAACTCAAGGTTCAAACCACACCCATACTGAAACTTTCTTTAAAAATTATATATATATATATAAGTATTCACATGTAAAGGGACTATATTGCACTTATGTGGTAACTTTTGCTACCACAGGTGTTTCCTGGACAACATTTTGCCATGATAATCACACACAGAGAGACACAAACACACACAATCATAGTATTATGCCTGGAAAAAAAAATTATACAACCTAGCACTGATGACACTGTTTGACATACACACAGGTCTGTGTAGCAGTTTTGGGTTCATTTTGAATTCCATCTCTTATGCAAAGTGGAAATCTCCACATTGTACTGCTAAATATCTCATCCCTGCGGGTGCTCAATATTTTTCCAGTACTGCAGAACAAAAAATCATATATATGCATTTGATTTTTTGTGTGTGTGTTAATTTCCTTAATTTTCTTTCTCCTCTCCTCTTGTTTTCCCTCTTCTCTTTCTCTCTCACTTCTTCCTCCCAGGTCAGCATCCATCACCATGCAGGAGGCCACCTCTCCTCTGACAGCTTTGTCAATGTAAATTACTGCAGTCTGTCTGGAGTAGTCTCGGCCCATGGAGAGCAGTACCTGCAGGGCTGCCCATCTCCTACACGTATGTGCAAGAACCCAGAACAACCAGCCTATAGGTTCATGTTTTTTTTTGGACTTGCCCCTCTCTCTTGCATCTCTTTACTCTTGAATTCTCTGGATACTCCTGTGCACGTTGTTATTTTATTGATCCTAATCCCCTCCGTTTAACTCAGAACGACGTGTTTTGAAGAAAAGCGGGAGAGATGTTGTCTGGTTATGTTTCTGTCTGACCAAAGATTGCAACCACCCTCGGTATAAACAAGGTTGTGCGCCGCTTTGATTTCCTCCATTACATGAATGATTTGGTTACATATTTCCCCTATGGAACTTTGTTCACACGGTGGTTTCTCCACTTAGAAATATGGCCTATTTCCTGCTTCAAATGAGCTCCCTCAGGATTTATTTACTAAATTGCAAAGGACGAAAGATAATTCATATCTCAGTAATTAGGCATGCAAGAAATACATCACAGAACCCAATACGCCTTGTTATTAAAAAAGAAAAAGCTGCAGTTTGATATTATGTAGATTTAAAAGCCCTCCCTGAGGGTTTTTATTCATTAATTATTTCTGGGTTTTTTTTCTTTATTTTGACTCGAATAGAACATCAGCGTGAGCTGGTTTACACCCACAATGCTGAGCAAATTAAGAACAAAGATGACAGAGGAAAGAGGTGACTCCATTGTTCTTCTCATCTATGTTCCTTTGAAGAAATACAATACTCAAGGACTCATTTGTACAATATTAGCACACAACAAAGAAAAGCGGTTATGTGCTTGTTGGCAGCCTCACATGACCTGGTAGGAAGGATGATAGCGGTGAAACATTTTGCATGCAGTGTGCATGGCAACCTGGATGCAGAGTCAAACTCCTGAACAAAACAAGAGTCGCTCTCGGCGCGCTGTTTATGCATGTGTGCGGCTGTAAGGTGTGTGCTTGTATCTGTTCGCACGTTTCCCTTCACACACACATTCCCGTGTGCATGAATACTCCAGTGTGTCTCTGATGTTTCAGCGATGCACAGCTCCGCAGAGTTGAATTTCAAATGACGGAGAACACGACGACAACAGTTTCCTGAATTATTTTCCTGGAAACGGTGCACATTTTCTGCTTTGAATGTTATAGCGCTATTATTATTAATCTCAGTTGGATGCAAAACTTCAGGCAAACATAGTGTGAGTACACAATTTCAGTCTTCCATCCATGGTCAGTGAAGGTGCTCGAAGCTGTACAGCAGCTTGTCATCCCAGATTAGAGTTTCTGTTCTTTGGTTTTCTAAGCAAAAGCACAAAAAAGACAGAGATAAATACTCCGTGGAAGACTTTCCACTTCACAACCTGTGTGTTCTAAACTGATCAAATTTTAGAGGCAAGGTAAGTAACTGGCGGAAAAAGAGCAGAAACACAACCAAAGCCTGGAAGCAAAGCATCCGTGACATATTAGAGCTCTGATGATGAATATGTTTACGCTTTAAAAAAAAAATAGAGCAATCCAATGCATATATTGAAACATCTTAAATATCCAGTGAGATTGGAAAATAGCTCTTCATATCTGGCCATTAATAAGTGATGATGTTGTGAGATGTTTCCTGATGACAGCACAGCAAGAGGGCATGGGACTAGATAGCAGGAGTCAGGGACTGGATTGAGTAAACCAGCTCTCCTTCAGGCTTGGGAGCACAGCCACCTGTCACTCCTCTTCAGCCCCAGCAAGAAATCATCCAATTTCATCCGCATGCAAGCAGAAGGTCACTGTGCTGGTGGTTCATACTTTGAGAGAGCAGAGAGAATCGCTCTTACTTAGAGCTCCTTCCCCCGGGACTCTTGTTCCTCTCAATCACTTCCCAGACTTTGAGCACGCTAAGCCACTTGGCTTAGATTGTGGCCATTGCACTGTTTGCTGCATCCATTGCAGAGAATCACTCACAATCTGATTTTATTCTTAATAGTAAATTAATTGCAATTTAAAGTGCAATTTAAAGAACGTTAAAAGATTTTGCAGCAGTTTTAATGAGTATTTCTTCTGCTCATGCTACAACTCTCATCTACAGTGCTGTGCAGAAGTCTCGAGCCACCCATCATCCCTATATATTTTGCTTCAGAGGAGCCAGACTCTCTTATAATTTTTTTTAAAGTAGCTAGTAAAAAACTAAAGCAGGAATAAAATAGATCTCCTTTTTTCCTTGTCATTTTCAGTCTAGTCCTTGTTCCTGCACATTATTAGAGGTATTTCTTTTTGTTTGTTAAGCCACTTACCACTGACCTACGGTACGAGTCATGGATCGTCTCGACGTACACTGGAACAAAAGGCAGCAAACATCCGAAAAACTGTTTTTAAAACGTCCTTCAAGAAGCCCGGAGAAGTATTCCTAAAAACTACTTCAAGAAATTACAAGAAAGCTTGGCTAAAAGAGTTCAGGCTATGTCGAAGAATAAGGACGTTCATACCAAATGTTGGCTGTCATGTTTTTTCTTGCCTTATATACTGCATGTATGTTTGCCCATGTTTCAATGAATTGCTGCACCTGTTTCCCATTTTCCAAGCAAAATCACATCCCTCAACAAAGACAGAGCTCAAATAAGAGACGGTCGAACTTCACAGTACACGTGGTTTCATATGAAGAAAAACAATTAAAAGTGACATTGAAACGCTTGAATATGATGGTGTAAAATATTCAAAAGAGAATGGAGATTTGAAAATCTTTTCAGCCAACTTGTACGCAGTGTAGTATTTTAAAGGTGCATTTTAAATGCCTTCTTTGTCCTTCTATTGCAATTACTGTATCCAGATATGCCCACGGGGTACGCGCATCACCAAAATCAAGCAACAAATAATAGATGATGGTCTACCGACCAAACAGAACGCCGGTAAAATGCAAATGCGAGTTCTGCCAACTTGTCGGATGCCCCCACGTGGATGTACATAGCACAGAAAAACACATTCATTTCAAATGACAAGCATTTCTCTTACATAGCTCTAAATGTGAAACCAATTTAATAACACTACCAAGTCTACTTTGTGTGTATACTTTGCTGTGTTCTTTTTCTTTGTGCCACAACCGAATTAATGGATTAATTAAGTTGTATTAATTATTCAGAAAGCTGGGTACTGCTTGGGGATTTGAGACCTCAGAAATGGTAAATTCTTGCCTAAATCTGTGCATGCAACAGTTATCCGAGTATGACCATTAAGTCTGCATTGCAAGGCTTTCTTTAATCCCACTGCAAACATCATTAAATGCATTTCTCTTATTTGAAACATACGTTTTTAGAACACAAGGTCTCTCAGTTGTGTGCCAATGTCGCAGAAGAATGCCTCAAACCCGCCAGAAAGTCTTTGCAAACACAAATGTAAAAAGCAAGCTATTTCACGTTCAAAGAGTTATTTTTGCAGCACCTGTGCCATTTAAATCCTGTCTGATTCTCACTCCGAGAAAAAAACACAAGAGCTCTGTAAGAACAGCCTGCCTCGCAATGCATGGTTTAATTTGTCGGCGTGCAGTCGCCTGTCTGTGTTGGTTCACCGGCGAGCGTCGAAAATCAGAGCTCGTGTCCCGGCGCTGACACGAGCGCACCAGTGGTTCCACTTCAGAGTGACACACAGCATGAGGCGGGCTAATAAATAAATTAATGAGGTCCGTGCAGCACCCTGAATTTAAAGGAGTCATCATTGTTGCAGATAAGCAGAACAAGGCGAATGCGAGTTCTGGGTGAAACTCTGGCCTGAAACACATGTTGCTGTAGGCTTTGATCTGTCCTGACAGCACAGGAGAGCTGCCGAAGACAGGCAAGACCAACAGTGATCAAAGTCAACACCAACATACCTCTGCTTTCAATATTTCATGGATCAGCACTGGATTACTAAAACATGTCATCATGAAACAGCTGACTTTCTTTTTTTGATTGATATTTGTTGAACAGGCATCACCCAAAACTCTTATGTGCTACTGAATCTCTGAAAGCACATCTACACAAATTGGATTTTTTCCCCCCCACCAGTGCCTTATCTCACAAAACGCTGAAGAGACAGTGATGAGAAGTCATGTTTGCACTCGCTCTAAAGTGCTGCAATGAACTCTATGATCAGTACTTTACAGCAGGGTGAACACTCCACCGCAGTGTTTTATTTACTGCCGCTGCTTCTCCTGCGAAACAAAGCAGCAGTGACAGACGCGTAGAACAAAATGCCGAATGCCTGAATCAGAGAGGATCTGACGCGATGACACTATCGGACACACTTCCCCGCTTTGCATTTATGCTAAACTCAACACCTGCAGTGTCACGACCTTGATATTACAGCAAAACCCCTCAAAAATGGCTCAAAAATATACCCAAACGGCAAGTATTAGACGGACTGATGTGCATTATCTTACCTTGCTCAAATATTATCGAGTAGCTGTTGTTTCCTTTAAATATTAATATTCCCATCATCCTCAGTGGCACTTTGTATTTAGTCCTAATTAACACGTGTTGTTGCTTCTTATCATGATTTATTAACACTGTATGTCAGCATCTGCAGCCATTTATACTGCAGCACACTCATGGTGTTGCTTAAGCAAATATTGAAGCTGCCAGCATACTGAACTCTAAGCTAATTTCATGGCAAGTTGTACTTTTGCAAATGAAAAAAGAAAAAAAAACAAAAAACGGCAACACTGGCTGCCAAGTAATTTCCCTCTCCTCTGTCTATCTGTTCACCTGCTATGCTTTGTGTACCAAACCTGCAGTGCATTTAATGACTAACACTTGTTCAGATTTCACCTGGCCGGGTAGAATCTGTTTTTTTTTACATGATGCTGACTTTCCTGAAAGCCTCCACTTTCATCTAAATCTCCCAGTCATGACTGAGGCAGAGGAAAAACTAAAAACAAAAAAACAAGCAAAGCCAATAAAGACCTTCACTTTCATCTAATCTTTGTGTTTCAAACACACACAGCAAAAAGCGTGACATTTTCTTTGTTCTAAGCCCAGAGGGAAGACACACATCCGTTTTTTGATGTTTACTACATTTTTTTTAAAGTCCACGCCAAATGTAATGTTGGATTTTGACCTTTGAGGTTGTTAGCAGTAGTAACACCACAGCAGTTAATTAATTTGACTTTCTATCACTTCTCCAAAGAAGGAGACACGCTATTTCGTGGCAAAGCAACAGACTGCAGAGGACGAGGCTCTCTATGTTTTTATTGTATCTGCAAAAGCAGACGCATAGAGACATCCCCCCACTAAATGAAATGATATGCAAAAACTAGCAAGTTTAAGATTGTTGCAGTCTTCGCTGTACCACTGGGCATTAGTTTCCAAATGTACTTCTAATTAACACCAAAAACCAAGGTCATATTCTTTCGAAGTATAACAGACTTACTCATTTACACAACAAGAGTTGATTTAAATGCAAAATTACAGTTTTGCTTAATTAACTTCCGTCTCCTTAACCATCGGAGATTTAACTTTCCTACTGTAAAAACAACAGGCGAGGCAGCGAGATGCAGCTTCACAGCATCCCCCGACTCACAATAAATTCCCACGTAATATGCCACTCGGATGTTTTAGACGGGGACGTGAGCGGTTTATAGCTTTTAAATGTGAATTGAACGCTTAATTTGCGGTGCCTTTTATTAAACAAAAACACACCAACAACATTTTCATTAGATTCTACCATCCTACAAATCATCCTACCATCCACATATAGTATTTGGGGAACGGCAAAGAGCGATAAAGAATCCGGAAAAGACATCGGTTGAAGCAAGTGATAATATTCCCTTTTTTTAACCTTCCATCCTGATTGACAGAGTCATGATAATGTTTACCAAAGGTCATCTGGGGAACACGGCCAAGTCCGCATCGACAGTTTGTCATGTGTAATTGCTGTAATCTGCCCATTGTCTTAATGACACTGTCAGTGGCCCCTAATGACCCGGCTCAGACGTCACCTGCTGCACTGTATTAATTTGAACTGGCCCCACATTGGGAAGGTTATTTTTTATTGTGTCTGTCAGTGCCTGATAAACCCCTGCACATCATCCATCCTTGTGAGGGAAAAGAGAGTGGGAGGATGGAGAGACTGAAGCATGTTACAATTCTCCTCATCCCACTCTGTTTTCTTCCTTCTCTCTGTCTCACTGCCCTGTATTTATTCTCCTTGTCTTTATTCCTTATTTCTCTCCCTGTCTCCCATTAGCTTACCTCCTTTTTTTTCACCCACCCATTGCATTTTCTTTTTTTCTGTTTTCTGCTCCACATGGAGGCCCTAATATTTTCCCGTGGGGCGCCCACTTCTCTCAAACGGTGATGAATGGCTCTGGCTTCTGTATCGATTTCCAAACTGAAACAATTTAGGGACAAAACAAGTAGCAGTTTATCATATTGATTTTCTTCTGAATTCAGTTTCTCCCTTTAAGGTGACACTGTGTACCTGAATGAATACATGAGTGAAAAGGGTAGATGAATGCTTAACGCTTCCTTGTTGAGCAGTGACTGAGATTTAAGGCCAGCTTTGCGAACGCCAATCTTCTCAAAGTGCTTTTTTTACCCGATGTAGCAGGGATGTGTGTAAAAACAGGTTTCCCAATTCATGACCGACCATCTTTAAAGATATCTGTCATTGACGGAAGTATGCATTGCATTGGATTTTAGTCACGTCCGACCAACAGTGGAAATTGCACATCAACAATTCACACGGTGCGGCTCACCATGCTGTGATGAAGATCAAAGGATTATTATCGACTCCATTCAAAACGGTTTAATTTAGCATGCGATCCATATTAAGTTTTATAAGGTGACCAGAGGCGGGAAGATCATCGAGGACCCCGTCTACAATCACATTATACGGACTAACTTTCCCTGTTTTCTTTTGACGGAGTCAAGTGTCAAGATCGTCTTTTAATACCAGATTGGATTTGATTACAATCTGCTGACGCCGCACACCGCGACACACCTGAAAAAGCATGTAGCTCTGCCCTGAATGCATTAGTGCTGACAGTAAAGTCACAGGCGAGCGGACGTGCCCTTGGCCACAGCGATCTTTCGCCTCACCCCAAACGGTGACCAACACCGACAGCACAGCCGAGGGCGGAAATTGGCCGGGAATGGAAAGGCCTATTAGAAAACTTAAAGCAAACAAACAAAGGAACAACCGTGGCGACACAAGGGATGACAGCTTGGTATAGCAAGCACATTATCTGCTTAACCTTATGTCCTTTCCTCATGCTGCTTCTTCTCTCCCCGGCTGGCTAAATTAGCTTGACTCATAGGGATGCCTGAAACAGAAATTGCTTTTACAAGAAACATCTGCAGGATGGTGACAACAGCAGGGAGCGCAGGCAGTCAGACGCACGTGCAGCTTAGGAAAATCTATTTTCTTAAGAAATTTTCTTAATGGCAAAAACACATTACCAGCCTCATGATAAAATCGCTGGGAAATCAATATGAAGGAAATGGAAAAGGGGCACTGCTCAAAGAGGCCAAAGAAACAGAAAGAAAGTAAATGTTAATGTTTTATAAAACCTTTATTTGTCATACTAATATTTACCTACTTTATTGATGAAATGGGTTCCTATGCGTGGACCTTCATGAGCACGTTATAGCATTAGAAATGAGTCTTTAGCTCAATTTGGAAGAAATTCTATTTTCCTGTTCCCAACTTTTTTCTTTATATCTCTGTCTTGTACATGTGGGTTTCATTCAAGACTACTAATTTACAGCTGGACAAAAAGCACCCTCACTCATCATTAATAAAATCAACAAAGGACTTACTGTATTTTAAGTAACCCCGAGTGAAAATTTCCAGTTTTTCTTTGAGCAACACAATAGACTCTTTTGTTCCAGATGCTGTTTTGTTTGACCTTTTACAATCAAATGAATCTCACGCAGGTATAATGGAGGTAATAATCTCTTGCCACAAGGCAGCTCTATTTTGGTGATTAAAAATATTACACCCACTACTGTTATCAATAGGAGCGTTTTTTTTGCAGTGCAGCAAAAGTTCAGCGGTGAGTGATAAAGCAAGAACTGAGTCACTGTGCTTAATTTCGGTTTGTATTCACACTTTGCTTTAAGAGTGCAAAGAGGATTCCCTCTGTTGTGCACTTGCTAACATTTTAACAGAGAGAAAATGTCACAGGATTAACAGTTGCATTCATCTGCTGAACATTTTGTCAGCACAGGAAAGTAAGTAAACAACAACTGACTGGCAAGCTTATAATGAATATTTATGGTGGCCTGGAGATTAGTAAATTTGACCTTTGGTATTATGCTAGTGGTGTAGTTCAGGGATAAGGTATCGTCATGTATCCTAAAACTAATGAGCCGATTCCACTGGAAGCTGCCGTGGATCATTTTAGTTAGTCGTTGTCCTCAGAGAATGAATTTTAATGCCATCTCTGCCATCATCATCATGCCAAATACCAACTTGTATGCAATACATATTACATATTACTGCTATGTTATTATCATTGTGCAGGTTGCATGACTGGGACATGACATCTTTCTGTGTGGCGTTTGCATGTTCGTCCTCTGTCTGTGTAGGTTTTACCCATGCACTCTACATGTCTTCCTCCTATAAGTCAAGCATGCTAAGTTAACTGGTGATTCAAAAGTATTCATAGGTGTGAATGTGTTTGCACTGCATCAGACTGGTGATATGCCCAGGTTGTACCTGTCGCCTGATCAAATACAAGCTACTATTTAGTTAAATTAGTGCTATTAAATGTGCTATCTCTGTTTCAGAAAACAGTACCACCCATTAAAAATCTGCTACAGTATGTTTAAAGAGGGTGGCAGATTCTGGGAAATATTTGGACAGTTTTATAATTTTATTACAAGATGTCACTTAATGGAAATGCTAATTCCTCCTCAAATATCTTATTTGAAAGCTATCGTGCTTAGTTTTCTGTTTCCTGCAATAAGTTTGATGAGACACTTTGCATTTTTGCCTTAATTTCATCTTTACAAAATGTGTGGGTGGGGTATGGGAGGGAGCAGTTTTCTAAGTTCTGACTGTTTACTTGCACTTTCCTGTGCACCATATGCACTAAAGAAACCATGCAGTGAAAAGATGAAGCATAAGATCGGCATACCATGTGATGCCGTGCACGTTTTACAATACGTCACAGAGCTGTTCCCTGTAACTGCCATGCTATTTGAAAAAGAGCCTTATTTTTTGACTTCTTCTTACCCAACGCAATCTTCCACAGATATTTATTTTTAGCTCTGTATTGTTCTCAAAATGCTTTTGGACATTCAGTAGAAAATGCTGTCTTTGGTGTATTCTGCATGTGCAGCTGAGAATCTAATTTTGCTATAATTTATCTACTCAAGAAAGGTGTGTGGAAGGAGAATAAAGCAATAATGCTCTGCTGTGCAAACAGCCGACAAAAGGAAAAAAAAAAAAAAAAAGCTGTGGTGGAAGCAGAGGCTGCTGTGTATTTTGACCCATGTGGCTACTGGTGGAGAGAAAATTGGTATCAACTATTCTTCCATTTCTTCCATTATGTATTTCTCCCTGCAGGGCTGCTGAATAGAACTGCAAAAATGGTGGTCAAGAAAAGGTTTTGCTTAAGAGAGCGATGTTCCAAACATAAATCCAAAAAGTTCAAAAAAGAAAAACATTTCTGAAAGCATAAACTTCTCTAAAAGTGCACAAAATTGCTTGCTACTAGCTTGCAGGTCTAAGTTAAGAGTCTCGCTCACACAAAAAAAGCTTAGCAAAACTTGACCTTCAAAATAAAAGCTCAATAGCCAGATTAAAATATTTATAAAATATATTTTCTTAATTAAGAAATAGACATTAAAACATACACTAAGTTTATTTAAATCATGTTAACGTTATACTGATAAGAGTCACACAAAGCATATTTGCAACAAAGTGCGAGATATTTAAGTGTTTTAAATAAAATGTCAAAGTGGGTAAAAGGTACAAAGTCTGATTTATAGAGAAAAAAGGGCAACATCACATGTCAGTTTTTTTGGCAGAGCAGTCAGTGATGGACTTTGCAGGAGGATGTGTGGTCACACCAGGGTGACCTTTAGTTAAGTGCCTACAGCTGTGCCCATAGGATGTTGTCAGGCTAGCATTGGCCCCGAATGACCTCTCTGAGCTCAGCAGCACACTCCCACACCAATATCTCAAGGCCATCACACCTTGCAATTCAAAATCATCAAGATTTATTGTAGTCAAGATATCGAACTCCAGAGAATGCATAAGGTGTGACAGAATAGCAGGTGATTAAATTGGTGCACTCTGAGCAGTGAGTGGTGCTTTTTGTGAACACAAGCTTCGAATGAGTGCTTGTTTCCAGATACAAGTTTTCTTGTTTTTTTCCCAAAGCAGCTGAATGTCACTGAGGTGGTTCGTCAAGTGTGTCTCTGGCTCTGCATTTTAGATCAGTACTAATGCGAGCGTGGACAGGTACATGAGAAAATGGCACATTTTAGATTTCATTGGCAAATCTCTGAAGTGAAAAGCAGGTAAAAATGTTTTATGTCGTAAAAGGACAAATATGACACATTACATAAAAATACAGTACTGTATTCACTCATGTTTTTTTTATACTTTTTATATTTGGCAGATATAATACGTTAGAACACAAATCCAGCAAGAGTGGTTTTTGGTTTAGTCAGATATTATATTCTGCTTCTTCCACGTGAGAGGAAAAAAATGTAATGTGTAACACTGTATGTCCATTAGTGACAAAACTATTGTTTTCATCAATATTACATATTTAATAGGCTTTTTAATGTGATGATACATGAAACAAATATGAATCAAAGTAGGGGCAGCTATCCTATAACATTCACACATTACTATAAGAGTGCAGTGGATTTTCTCAGCTTAATATTTATAAAAAATATGTATCTAATGGAGGGCAATGAGTATACAGTACATTCATCTGTTCAACATTTTGGTCCAGACCAAAACATTTCAAAAACTAGCTTCACTGTAAATGGATTTGTGTAGCTCGTAGGAGAGGGACATCAAATTCATTTCTCATATCGTGGGCCACATACGGCACACTTTGATCCTAAGTGGGCCAGACCAATGAAACTTCCTTTTCTATCAGACATTTAACTACACATTTAATCCCCGAGAAGTCTTAATACCAGGAAAAGAAGTGCAATTTCAACGTGATAGTCTCGCATGATAAATGTGTAAAATTACAGAAAAGGTTGTGGTAGCTCATTCCCTTGACAAATCTTTCAGCAGAGAGAAACGCTCCTTTCTGTAGTAGACGGATAGAAACTGGAACTTTTCTGTTAATTAATTTTTATATACTACTTTATTTAATTATTATTATTATTAATATTAATGGAAAAGCTGTAAAACGGTTAAAAGTTTAAAATCTATGCACTCCTTCAAATTTTCCGCAGCTTTCCGTGGGCTGGACTGAAGTCTTTGTCGGGCCAATTCTTGCAGACTGGTTCGGAAAAAATGAAACCATTGTGGAAGTGCCTTAAACCTGCATTCTGTCTGAAGGCCAAGAGATGGCAACAGCTGTGGTTGAAATAACTCTTCTGGTCCTATAGAGGTCTATCAGAAAAAAGCGTCCTGCCTTGAGCTCTGTAAACACACCTGATGAGTTTATGCACTCAGTCGCTCCTTCAGGATGATATGGAATAAAAAATGAACCGAAAAGATGATTATTCATGGTATGTGCAAAGACTAATAGCCTACTAATGACAAAGTTGTTAGAGGACGAGCAAGCAGTTTCATATTCAGACCCCCCGTCACATACTGTTTTTTAAAACCAAGACCAGCCAACCAAACAATAATTCAGACACCAATACACCACGTCATGGTAGCTACGTCCATCTTTTTATTCTGTCTATGGTTATTGATACTTATGGTCCCTCAGTTTAAACTTCATAACCTGCAATGTTCATATTCCCAAAAAAAGTCACATCTGACTTTCCTCCTTTGCCACCATGTAGTCAAAATCTAAACTTGTATGCACCAAATACTACAACTGCATTAAACTGTACAGTAATTTAAGAGTAAAATTAGCTCAACTCCTTCTATGGCTTTGACTTCAGCCCGAGGTTTACAGAAGCTTTAAATTTATATAATTAAATCTTCTGTTTCACTTCGCTATCCCCAGAGGATGTTTCGGTGACATAAGATCAAAATTGTATTATATATTACTATTTTATCAATCTGTCATGTGTAATGATCCCAGGGTAATCTCTGATGTCTAACGAGCTGCTTCACTGGTCCACCAAAGTCCACCGGACAGTTGCGATCGATCTGGAGTGTGAGTGTAACTCAGCTGCAAACAACTAAGCCAAAAAAAAGAGGACTTTTACAGTTTTTCTGTTGGTTTTTCACCCATGTTTACCTCCTGATTCACAGTCTATAACACACTCCCCCCCCCAAGAGTTTCTAACTAAACTTTCTGATACAGGCAATTAAACTGAAATGAATGAAATCTCCTATTGCTTAGATGGATGCCCTCACAACACATGTGCATGACTAAAATCCTGTCTTTTTAAAGGTGTGTGCACATAATATGATTGTAAGAAATTCATAACCCATTTAGTTTTACACACAAAACAGAGGAAAAATCTTAATTAGAGAGTTTTTCCTTCTCCGGCATACCTGACCTTTTGTTGAAAATGAGCAGTTTGTACCAGGCTCTGTTTGGTTTTTAATAACTAGAAGAGGACATTTTTATTACCAGCTTTCTACATGTTGGCACATGAGTTGCATTTTGATTCATGCAGTACCTTTTGATGAACCAAAATGGAAAATAAATTATAATCTAACCAAACAGATACCTCGGGGAACGTTTAAAGCCACAATCATTAAAAAAAACTGCAGAGAACAGAGAAGTGGCACATTATGTTTCTGTTAAATAGTTTTCAATTTCAGTCCACACTCGAGGAAATCACTTTTCTTCCAACACAAGCCCGCGCACTTTCATCTGGGATTGAATTTTCCCTTAACATCTTCCTACAAGTTTTTTTGAACTTCATTTAGATGAAATCAAAGTATTTTAAGTAGTCAAGTGACGAAGGGTTCACCAGCATGTTCTAAATTTCTGCTACAGTATGCATACCTCTCAGAAAGACAAAGATAGATTTCCTGTGTTGCAGAGATCAACCCGTCTTTCTGCCACTGCTCAGTAGTCCCTGCACCCACCCTCACCCTGGCTTCCTGCAGGCAGCACATACATCCTGATGCCCTCAGCGGCCATGGGTCTGGGGTGCAGCACTGAGCTTTAAACTGAAACAATAGATTATTGTCACCTCGGCCATGTTAGAGCCAACAGTGAAGAGGGCCTTCTGAAAAGGACAATAGGGTATGAATTGATTTATGAGGGTTCGGGGGGCCATAATGTGCAGTAGTAACAAGGAATCAATGGGCTAGAAAAATGCTAACAGCAGCCCTTTATGTTCTAAGCCTTTGTCTCACCCAGAATTTAATTAATTTCTCTCCTTTTTGGGAGAGGGTGGAGTGGTGATGGAGAGGCGCATCAGTCTTCTCCCATGCTGCTGCTTCATTGGAGTTTATAAACTAGCTCAAAATGGCCTTTATGAAAAGTGAACATGACAGATGTGATGGCGTTCTTTTAAAAATAGCTCATCCCATTAGGACTGTAATGTATTTATTTTTAATTCTTATTATTTTAACTGAGAGACCAAAGCAAATAGATAAGAAAGACTTCTGATGTGTTTTTTTGTTGTTGTTGTTGTTTTTTTTAAATCTGTAGGTTGCTAATGTAAAATGAGGGACAAAGCAAAGAAAATCTTGCTCCAGATGGCACTGATTGCTGTGTTTACCTGAAATCATATCTCAGATCATCTTGACTCATTTTTATGTATGTTATGTTAATCAGCTACCTTATGTCAAGCATTTCTGAGAGGTTTAAACTTTGGCAATAAAAAAGAAAAGAAAAAACAGCCCTTTTTTAAATTGTAGAAAGTATGGTATAGAAACAAACTGTAGCACCATATTAAATGTACAGGTAAACAAGCATAAACAGTGACCTACAGCGAACAGAAAATTATCAATCCTGTCATCTTTTTGCCGTCACTTGTTTAACTTAATGGGCGCGCAGCTATGTGAGAACTGCTATTACATTTAGCAAAATAAAACTCTATCCTCAGGCTTTACCCAGAACTGTGCCTGATGTATTGGCTTTCTGTCAGGAAGTGTTAGATGGAATATGATGTGCTATACGGTACATTAAATGATGGCCTGTATATCAAATTAGTCACTGAACTGTCGATGAATATTACACTCAAACACACTTTAGTTTGGCTCGTATGAAGTGGCGTGATTTTGTTGGCAAAGATCGTTTGATAGCAGTTTCTTTACCAGTTAACTGGCGGTGGCACAACAGCCAGTGACTCAGCTAAACCCAGTGTCATAGCGTTAAGTGTGGTAGTTTATAGGAAGGTGTTTTTTTTCCTATTAATCTGTGGAAAAGAAAAGAAAAAGAAATAACTGTTAAATCTCTGAAAAATGCCTTGTCATTGTGAAGTGGAAGTGCTCAAAACTGCAGCTTAATGGATGTCATTACATATTTCTCTTCATCAGCTTGCATAAAAGTAAACTGCTTCTGTGTAACAGCATAAACAGTATGCTTGCAAATACAGTTGAGGTCTCAAGTTTACATGAACTCAACAGGCATGAATGTCATGGTAATTTGGGGCTTTTAGTGATTTCTTTGAACTCTTTGAATTTCGCGCAGAAGTTTGAATTTATTTGGACTTTTCTCTAATCCACACAGAGTCAAAAGTGTACACACAAGCTTAGATACATACATACGCTCTCTGTTAATAAGTCGTGCTGAAGAACAATATCTTCGACAATAGCAAAAGGCCTGTTAGCTTCTCGTTAGTTATCACAATGAACCACATCTGTTACTTTCTTTGCCAGCATAAAAAGTTTTTGTTTGACAGTATGCACTGAACTGACTGAATACTGAATACTCTGAAAAATGGGAAAGTCCAAGAAACTCAGTAAACATCAAAGAAGCAGAATTGTAGATTTAGACAGCTTGAGAGGGTCTCTTGGAGGCATTTCTAAACAACTCAAGGATCATGAGTTCAAACAACTGTACGCAAGTGCAAGTTATTCAGATGTGTCACCACTTTGCCAAAGTGTGGAGCAGGACCAAAACTGTCACCCTCAAATTACAGGAAATTTGGTATGATGTTCAGGAAACACTGAGGCTCAAGCCTGCCATGAAATGAAAACTGCTGGAACACCAGTTTCTCTGTCCAGCAAAGTTAGTTTTAAATCACCAAGGACTGAGAGAGTGCTGACCAACAAAGAAGCTCCTTCACCAAAATAGCCATTATTAACCTTGAATTAAATTTGCAACTGTCATCATGGACAAACCAAATGCCTTCTAAAGAAAGGTTTTTACAATCACAGGAGGCAAAGATTGAGCATGTTTGGAGGAGTAAAGGTGAGACTTTCAAACCTGAGAACACTGTACCAGCTGTCAAGCATGGTGGTGGTAGCATCATGCTGTGGGGCCGTTTTGCTGTCAGTGGTATTGGTCTATTGCACAATGAAAAAGGAGGACTGCCTCCAAATTCTTCAACTTCACCCTTACATAAACAGCTGCATGGTTGAAACTTGGACACAACTGGCTCTTTTGACAAGCCAATGATCCCAAACACACATCAAAGCTGGTTTTGGAATGGATGGCTAAGGCAGACTAACATTAAGCTTCTGGAATGGCCTTCCCAAAGACTCGAGCTCAGTCCTATTGAAAATTTATGGATATGTTAAAAATGAAGTCTTCAGAAGTTTTTTTTTTTTTTTTTTTTTCTTTTGCCTGTCCCGTTTGGCTCTTTTGCCATCAGAATTGTTGTCTAAAGGCAAAGAAAGATGCCCAACGGATTTACTTTACCAAATTGACCATCCCAGCCTTGCCGTAATGGTCCATTTGATTCACCTTTTATTGTTTATTTTATTTTCACTTACTGAATACGGGACAGACTTGACTGGGGGAAAGAAGGGGAGAAAGAAAGAGGGAAAGAGAAACAGCTGAGAAGAGGGATGGGGGAGAAGGGCAAAAGACAAAAACCAACAGAATGAGCAGAAAAAAAAAAAAGAAAAAAAAATGCATATATCAATCACCTGGATCACCTGCTGAGAAAGAAAAAAGAAAACAAGCAGAAGAGAACAAGAGTAATAGAATAAACAACATCACAATGATATATGGGAATATGACAGTAAATACTAAATATTAAACATTATTGTGCAGCACATAAGATCAACATAACACAGTGTGCTTTGAGGTAGAAGCCAAAAAGGGTGTAGTTTATGGGTGTGATCACCCGTGTGTACACCTGTGAGCATGGACGCGCTTGTTTTTTCAAAAGGTTCCTTCATGTAATGATCTGCTAGAGGGTGTGGGGGGGCCGCAGCCCCGTCCTCCAGGGCATGAAGCAGGTATGGAGGAGATCAAAACTCCAGACATCCAGAGGCCCCCAGAACACAAGAGACCAAGGAAGACCAGCAGAGGGGCAGCCGCGCCACTGTCCCAGAAAGAGCTGAGGAGAGTCCCAGATGAGGGCTCACTCAGCAGCCGCGGAGCAGAAGCCAGGGGGAGTTGTAGTGACGCGCCCGTGAGCTCCGCCGGCAGCCAGCCGTGCCTGAGTGACCGAGCCCCAGGCCGAGAGGCTGGGGGCACCCCACCTCCGAAGTGGCCCGAGCGAGCCCCAGGCTCCAGGCCCCGATAAGCGGCCGCCAAGGAGTGAGCCGGTGTGTACCTGGACGCCCACCCCCGGACACAAAGAACCACCAACGCACCGATGTCTGAGGGAGTCCGCCACTGGCAGGGGAAGTGGTGGTAGGGGGAGATAGGCCTCCAAACCTTGGAGGGCCTAAGATGTCCCCAGAGAGGTGGCGCCTGACACCCAACCTGACATATAGACACAGAAATACAGGCACACACATATACAAACATCCATTCCCACCCTCATGCTCTCATATGCACTTACTCCACACTCAACCAACGTGGAGACAGACATAAAGAGACGCTGTACACACAATCACACTCCCCAAGCATACTCTACAAACCGGGTCCAGGTACCCTTGCCCCTGGAGGGGGGAACTGCACCCAGACCCAGGTGGTGTTACCCTTTTCCCTGCGGTGGGGGGAGGCAGACCGCCCCGACTCCGCAGCAGCAGGGAGGCCCCACACTCCAGACCGCAGTCGGACGGCCAACTCCTCCTCCTAGCCCCCCCGCTCCAGCAGGTCGCAGAGAATGGGGGTGAGAGAAGACTCCAAACCTCCCTCCACCCGCTCATTGTAGTGTTGATGCATGTGTGTTCTAAGGTGCATTTAAAACCCAGGAGGGCATGGAGCTACCTGCCAGAGAGCAGCAGGTAAGCGCATGGTCCCTCCTGCTAGCCCTCAATGTCTACGTGTATTTAACATTGAGAGGTGGGCAACGACGCCAGGGGTGGGGTGTACACCCTGATGGTACTTTGGATTCTGTGTATCGTGCCCACCCCTCTTCAGAAGTTTTTGACGGCTACCAAAAGCATCTAAGTTAAGCCACAACTCACTAAGGGACATTTAACCAAATATTAGTGGGTGTGTGTATATATTTAAGCCTGTATGCACGATTTTACTCCTCTGTAGATAACAGAAAAATACAATTCTTGCTTTATAAGGTCATTAAACATGCATGCTGCACAATCATTCCACCCTGGAAAAAGAACATTTTTAAAGAAATCATTAAAAAAAAAAAATACTCCTTCTTAGATGTTCTCTGAGTTTCTTGCACTTTCTCATTGTTATGAGTATTGGTTAATCCAGTGAGTGCTGTCAAACAATTAATTTTTATGCTAGCAAACTACCAGTTGTGCCAAATCTTGATTACTAATGAGACGTTAATAGAGCTTGGCCTTGTCAAGTTAAGACAAATTGTTGAGCCTTCAGCACCACTTAATTAAAACATTTAAGTATTTGCATATATTTGAGACTGTACGTATAATTTCAGATGTGTGGATTAAAGAAAAATCCTAAATAAATTCAAACTTCTGCACCCAGTTCTTGTTTTCCTAAAGCCATTAAAGATGTATGCTTTACAATCATTCAATCTAGAAAAACAACAGTTCTAATAAATTATTAAAAGCTTAAATTGACCACGATATTCATGCTCATGCATGTATGCAAACTTCTGAACTTCTGACCACAGCTGTACAGTAAGTATCCAGGGTATGTTGTATGTGTGTGGGTAAAGTCATCTGTTAAATTTTTTTTCCTACTTTCAAAACTTTACTTATGTCTTTTGCACGGTCGATTCCCCATGAGAGAAAACAGCGCCCCCTTACTACGGCTAGCCAATGTCCTTGGTGCTGATGTGGGTAACTCATACAATATTCTCAAACCCTCGTGGAGAAATAGTTGCAGCAAACCAGAAATCTATAGGAGTATTTTTTTTTTTTCTTTTCGACTTTTTGGAAGTGCAACCAGAAATCAGATGCCTGTGGTATTCTGGATGATTACAAGTGGGCTTCAAGTGTGTATCATGGCAGTGAGCTGTAAACAGGGTGCTTCGGGATGATCAGATCACAGTCCTACAACAGCTCAAGGTTAAAGACATTTAAATCTCTAGAAAATACGTCAAATAGTGAAGACAAGAAAATCAATAATCCTGCGTCACATCACTGCTTTAGTGTTACTTACTTTACATGCATACAGTAGCAGAATCAGGTTTTCCTTATAGGGCTGCCAGGCTGAGACAATTCTGCAGCATATGTTTCACATAATTTCATATCGGTTTCATGTAAACCCAGAAGCTACAAGTTTTACACCATTCATAGCTCCGGCGCATAGCAATAACAACCAGTCACTCACAAGGTTAGCTAGTAAAGCTTGATTAGCAATTGGCATGAGCTAAACTTTAGCTGCTGGCGACTAAAATTGTTCATAAATAACATGGTCATTACTCACTGCAATGACCAGCTTTTTATGTCCAACAGAACTGACAAGTGAGCGAAGCCTTATATAACATTTAACACCAGATAAACTGCCTGAATCTCTGAATCTGATGTCTCATTGCTCTTCTGTCCGCGCGGCAAATCGCTTTAGGCCAAATGGTCAGTTTCTTTAGCTACTCAGTTTTTTTTTTCTTACCCAGGCTTGAATGCCAATTAAATTATTACATGTTTTTCAATTCTTGACAAACTTGCTGTGAAAATGTATCCACATGAAAAAACATATGGTAGTTGCTGGATGTAAATTCAGTTTTAAGAATATAAGTGGTTTCACCGTTAGTTTTGTCAGGTGGTTACCAAAGATAAAAATCTTACTGCGATAAAACTGCCATCACTATCATGTCGTTGTCCTGAATTATTATCGCTTATGATTTCAATTTGACAATTTTCACACATAGTAATATTAAAGTCATGAAACACAGACTTGACGAGTGATTTTGGATTAATCTAAACAAAATGTGGAATATTTTAGGAATATATATGCCAGCATTCTTATACCATTAGCAGTTCACAAAAAAAATCCAGTGGAGATTATGCTGCCCTCACGACACGTGACCCTGTGAGGTTAGACAGCTAGCGAACAAATAGAAGAGGTCTTCCACACAAGGCTTGACTTTCTTGTTTTTATGTAACTAGAATATGAGAAAAAATGAAAATGAATCGCTGGTTAACACACATCTTAATAACAACTTGCCGATTAGCCTAGCTTAACATGTACATTACATCAGCATACAGTTCGCTCCATGTAAACACATATAACGACTGTCTCTACACATGTCAATACTCACAAAGACGAACGTTTTCCGAGGTGCGAACGTGTAGAGCACTCTTAGCGTGAACATGAACTAGTCCCTATTTAATAACTGCCGGAGCACTTTTTCACGACATCATAAGCGAAAGGGTACATCAAAGATAGGTTAGTGAACAGGACGCTCCCTCGCTCCATTTCCGCACATAGGATACAAAGATCTCTTGTGGAAATGATGTCTCACTCTGAGCTTATTTATCACTCTGCTTATGTGACTCAATCAGCACACACACCAACCGCTGACTTTTGACTCAAGGGCATAACACTCCCCGCTTGATATACACACATTATATCACAATAAACATCAATACAACATATTCAAACATCATCTAGCATTGAAGAATATTCATTCAGTCTCTGCAAGCAAAACAACAATCTCTGAAACTGGTCTGAGAAACATTTTAACAGTCCCATCTTTTACAGTCCGCACTTCCACTTTTCGGACCTTCTTGTCGCTGCTGGGGAATGTTTTTACTATTAGTCCCATGGGCCATTCGTTCCTGCTGGCTTGGGGGTCTTTTAGCAGGACCACATCTCCTATTTTGACATTAGGTCTAGTCTCTGTCCATTTTGCACGGCCTTGTAAGGTGGATAAATACTCTCCCTTCCACCTTTTCCAAAAAGTGTCAGCGAGGAGTTGAACATGTTTCCATTGTTTCCCAAACAGCTGCCCTGATGAGAAGTTCCCAAGTGGGGCGGACACAGCACTCATCTTCTGCGTTAGTAGCACTGCTGGAGTGAGTACTGCAGGACTGTCAGGGTCGGTGGATATGGGGACAAGAGGCCTTGCATTAATAATTGCCATCACCTCGGCCATGAAGGTGCACAACACTTCATGAGTAAGACGTGTTTGTTCAGTTCGTAACAACATTGCATCCAGAATGCGCCTGGCAACGCCTATAAGGCGCTCCCACGAGCCTCCCATATGAGACGCATGAGGGGGATTGAAAGTCCAAACACACCCTCTCTCTTGCAGGTACTTTCCTACTGCTTTGTTTCCTGAGTTTAGGTCTAATTCCTTACAAGCGCCCACAAAATTTGTGCCTCTGTCCGAGCGCAGAAACTTGGCTGGGCCCCGAATAGAGAAGAGCCTTCTTAATGCATTGATAAAACTGTCAGCAGACATAGTCTCTATCAGTTCGATATGCACAGCCCTAGTTGACATGCATGTGAATAACACAGCCCAACGTTTGTTCTGGGAACAACCACCTCTTGTACGACGCGTCACAATAGTCCATGGCCCAAATACATCTAGGCCTACAGTGGTAAAGGGTGGTTCAGGGGTGACTCGGTCTGCAGGCAAGTCTGCCATTTTCTGGATCTGCATTTTGCCTCGCAACTTGCGACATGTGACACACCGATGAATGACAGATGACACAAGCCGCTTCCCTCCAATTATCCAGTACCCAGCACCACGGATAGCTCCTTCAGTTATGTGTCTTCCTTGATGAGCCACTCGTTCATGATAGTGAGTTACAATTAGCATGGCGATGTGGCTGGTAGATGGGATAATCAGAGGGTGCTTTTCATTCTCTGTGAGATCGGCAGCAGAAAGACGTCCACCGACTCGTAAGAGACTGTCTTTGTCCACTACAGGATTGAGCTTTTTGAGTGCATCAAATATGCCACTGACCTTCCTTCCTTCTTTAATGTTTTCAAGCGTCCCTTTGTAAGCTTCTTGTTGGACAGCTCGAATAATGACTGCTTGGGCTCGGATGAGTTCTTGGACGCTCGGTGTCTCACTGAAACCTTTCCATCCCCTTTGTCCACTTGTCTTTTGTG
Source organism: Simochromis diagramma (assembly GCF_900408965.1). NCBI lineage: Eukaryota > Metazoa > Chordata > Actinopteri > Cichliformes > Cichlidae > Simochromis > Simochromis diagramma. Next base: position 7,011,829 of record NW_024387477.1, read on the forward strand.
CAAAGGATGTAACTACATGAATGAGTCTGGCTATGACTCTGCAAAGAGTGATCCAGTTTGAGTACTTTTTGAAACGGTCAGAACCCAACTGTGGCTCTGCTACAGTAGTTTTCATTACTTTTATTACCGGATGTATCTCTCTGTCTTTTTCAGGTTCGATGAGCGTGAAAGGACCAGTGCGTGGTTCTGTGTGTGGGTCAGAGTACAGAAAGGGTGGACCTGAGAACCAGGTGCTGTTCTGCAGGTCTGCTGCTGGAATGAACCGAGTGGCCTGATCAGCTGGATTTAACTCAGTTGGTACATAATGGCATTGACTCGGATGGGTGGATGCTCTAATGCGCGTAACCCTGTTGGCAACATACATGTAGAATCGTCTGGAGGTGTTGTGTATGTACCCCAACACAATCCTGCTGTCTGTGTAAAAAGTCACATTGTCTACTTTAATGTCTAACTCATCTCTGATGAGCTCAAACATTTCCACCGCGAGCACAGCAGCACATAGTTCCAGGCGTGGTACAGTATGTGCGGGGCGAGGTGCGAGTTTAGACTTCCCCATCACAAACCCAGTATGACACTGTCCTTCACTGTCAACTGTACGCAGATAGACTACTGCACCTATAGCGACAGTGGAGGCATCACAGAAAATGCAAAGTTCTTTCACTTTCGTTGTGCTTAACGTACCTGGGCTGTAGCACCTTGGTATTTGGAGGTTCTCAAGGGCTTGCAAAGAGTCTTTCCATGAGTCCCACCTCTCCTGTTTCTCAGGGGGTAAGAGTGTGTCCCAGTCTTTTCCATCAGATGACAGTTCCCTGAGTAATGCTTTGCCCTGCATTATTATGGGAGCAGCAAATCCCAAAGGGTCATAGAGGCTATTAACTGTCGACAATACTCCCCTCCGTGTGAATGGTTTGCTCTCATTTGACACCTGGTAAGTGAAGCTGTCAGATTGTAGGTTCCAACAGAGTCCCAAGCTTCTCTGAACTGGAAGAGGGTCTACTCCTAGGTCTAAATCTTTCAGGTCCTTTGCACGATCCTCAACAGGGAAAGCTTCCATGACTTGACTGCAGTTTGATGCCACCTTGTGGAGGCGCAAGTTAGACTCTGCCAACATGTTTTGCGTTCTTGTGAGCAGGTTGATTGCTTCCTCTGGCGTGGCGACTGATGTGAGACCATCGTCGACATAAAACTGACGCTCAACAAACTGTCTTGCATCAGATCCGTGTTCTCGTTCACCCTGCTGTGCTGCCTGTCTCATGCAGTAGATGGCGACAGCTGGTGACGGGCTGTTTCCAAACACGTGGACCTTCATTCTAAACTCGACTATGCTCTTTGTGATGTCGTTGTCCTCATACCACAGATAATGGAGATAATCTCTGTGGTCTTCGCGCACAACGAAGCAGTAAAACATTTGCTGCACGTCGGCTGTCAGGGCTATGGGCTCTTTGCGGAAGCGCAACAGCACTCCCAACAGGGAGTTGTTCAAATCAGGTCCACCAAGAAGCACTTGATTGAGCGAAATTCCACCACATTCTGCACTTGAATCAAACACGACTCGTATTTGTTGTGGCTTCTGTGGGTGGTATACACCAAACGTGGGCAGATACCAATGTTCTTTATTTTGCGGCAGAGGCGGGGCAGGCTCGGCTTGGTCGTTATCCAACATTGCCTGCATGAATTGGATGTAGTGATCTTTCATTTCTGGTCTCTTTTCCAAAGTCTTTCGGAGAGAGCAGAGGCGTTTTAGGGCTTGTTCTCTGTTGTCAGGGAGCCTCCTTCTCTGTGAGCGAAAGGGTAAAGGTGCAACCCAGCTGTTCTCTTGGTTTTGATGAACTTCATTGTCCATTATTGTCAGGAATGCTCTGTCGTCGATAGACATGGCTTGTTTGTTATCACCCTCAGATCTAACAAACACAGAGTGTCCCAAATCGTCTGTGATGCAGGTTGCATTCATAGTAACCCCATAATTCTCTTTAACGTGAATTGTGTTTGGGCAAGGCTCAAAATAGGATGCACGTCCATTATCTAAGGTGTGTGTTTTATAGACATTGACCTCTGACTGATTGTGCGCTTTTCCTAGACACACCTCCCCCACAATAACCCAACCCAGGTCTAGCCTTTGGGCGTATGGTGCATCATTGGGTCCGTTGATTTGCTCACGTACCTTATGGACCCTGATGACGTCCCGTCCAAGGAGTAAAAGGATTGGGGCGTGGTGGTCGACAGGTGGGATGTTATCTGTCACTGGAAGAAGATGTGGGTGATGCTGGGCAATCTCTGGAGAGGGTATTTCAGATCTATTGTCTGGAACAGAGTCACATTCAATTAAAGGGGGTAGTTAGATGTTGACTTCTCCATCCAAGGACTCGAGGAAGAAGTTTACAGCTCTCCTACCTAAGGCTTGTTCTCTGCCAGAGCAAGTCTTTAAGGTGTATGGAGTGGGTTTGGCATTGACTTTGAAAAGGCTGAAAAACTCTGACTTAACCAGTGACTTGTTGGACTGATCATCTATTACCGCGTACATTTTTATAGCTCTCTCTTTTTGGCCTGCGGGATACACTTTGACCAAACTGATCTTAGAACATGAACGTGGGCTATCACCTTGGCCACATACCTCTGTGCACTTTGAATCGACTGAAGGTGAACTCTCGATTTGCTCTTCATTGTCGTTGTTTCCTGGTGTAGTACTCTTAGGGGCAGGAGTAGGACCAGGATGCATTGCAGATAAGTGTTTAAGGCTGTCACACTCAATACACTTAACCACTGCTTTACACTTTTTCGCAATGTGTTGGACAGACCCACAGCATCTGTAACATATGTGGTGCTCTTTGAGATAGGCTTGTCTTTCTTCAATAGGTTTGTCTCTAAAGAGCTTACACTTTTTGAGTGGATGTGGTTTTTTGTGGATTGGGCACTGGCGATCCGGTTCCTCCATTTTCTTTGGACTGAGATTATTCTGGTCCGGGTCTGCCGTAATGTCCATTTTGTGTGCTGACACGGTAGGTTTGCGACTATAAGACCTCAGCTTTTCTGTGGGAGAAGGGACATGGGTGTTGGCCTTGGACATAGCAAAGCTTGGGTCATTCCTCATTTTCGCTTGCCGCTGGACAAATTGTGTGAAAACTGAGAAAGGAGGAAATGACACACTATGAGTCTCCTTGTACTGTGTTCCTACAGTTGTCCACTTTTCCTGTAGGTTGAAGGGAAGTTTTTCTACTATTTGCCTGACTCCTCTAGCTGTGTCCAGGTAAGCAAGTCCTGGGAGTGCGCCATCTTGTTTAGCACACTGTAGCTCCAATAATATGTCACTAAGTTCCTGCAGCTTAACATTGTCTTTGTTTGTGAGTTTGGGAAAGTCCTCTACCTTTTTTAAGAGTGCGTCTTCAATAGCCTCGGGTGAGCCGTAGCACTCTTCAAGGCGTTGCCAGACCATCTTCACACCTGCAGCAGGATTGAGGGTGTGTACAGCACGAATGCGCTTAGCCTGTTCGGATGATGTTGGACCCAACCATTTTGTTAGCAAGTCTAATTCCTCTCTTGGAGACAAATTTAGGTCTTTGGTTGCGCTGATGAATGAGGTTTTCCATGCCCAATAGTTTTCAGGTTTGTCATCAAATTGCAAGAGACCTGTGCTGACTAGTTCTTTGCGAATTAGGTATTTTGCAAACTGTTGCATTTCACTTGATTCAGGTACACAGTTGTTAAGGTCGGGGGTGTGCTTTGTGGAGTTGGACCAGTACGTGTCGACTACACCAGTGTTCACTGTTTGCTCCTGTTTCCTTTCTCTAGTTACAGGTGGTGTTTTCGTCTGAGTGTTGGTTATAAAGGGATTAGTTATTTGTGTGCTGTCTTGTGCATCTACTTCATTGCGATTTCCTTTAGGAAGCTGTGCTGAGTCGTGCTGAGTGTCTGGGTAGAGTAACTCACATTGTTGTCGAACATATTCGTTAGTGCGGTGCACTGTACTGATGGGCTCAGCTTCCTCACAAATTTGTCCGTAGAGCTCCCCGCTCTGAATCTCTGCTTCTTCATAGGCTGAGGCCTCTGCTTCAGCTGCGGCTATTGCTTTTTGGCACTGGAGGACATGTAGATGAGCATCCAGTTCAGCTCTCTGTTTCATTGCATTAGCTTCCTTTTCAGCGAAGGCCAGTTGAGCTCGTGCTGCTTGAGCTTTGGCGTAGGCCCTTGCAGCTGCTGAAGCTGTTGATGAGGATGTCCGTTGAGAACGCCTTGTCGATGTTCTGGATTGCTGCGACTTGGTGTCGAATGGTTGAGACCGTTGCTGCGTTGTAGCTGGTTGAGTGGCAACGTCTGGTTGCTGTTCACCACCGGCTGCTTCGTCTAGCTCTTCAGCAGCGTAGTCTTTTAGGTAATTTCTTCCTGAGCGTAGACTCATGTTGCTTAAAGTAGCTCTGTATGTTTGAACCCGCTGAGTAGGCGTCTTTTCCTTCGTCTTTTTACTGTGCTGCCCTTACGACACGTGACCCTGTGAGGTTAGACAGCTAGCGAACAAATAGAAGAGGTCTTCCACACAAGGCTTGACTTTCTTGTTTTTATGTAACTAGAATATGAGAAAAAATGAAAATGAATCGCTGGTTAACACACATCTTAATAACAACTTGCCGATTAGCCTAGCTTAACATGTACATTACATCAGCATACAGTTCGCTCCATGTAAACACATATAACGACTGTCTCTACACATGTCAATACTCACAAAGACGAACGTTTTCCGAGGTGCGAACGTGTAGAGCACTCTTAGCGTGAACATGAACTAGTCCCTATTTAATAACTGCCGGAGCACTTTTTCACGACATCATAAGCGAAAGGGTACATCAAAGATAGGTTAGTGAACAGGACGCTCCCTCGCTCCATTTCCGCACATAGGATACAAAGATCTCTTGTGGAAATGATGTCTCACTCTGAGCTTATTTATCACTCTGCTTATGTGACTCAATCAGCACACACACCAACCGCTGACTTTTGACTCAAGGGCATAACAGAGATCATACTTAAAACTTTCCTGCACTCATTTCATGTGAAGTTATTATTTAAACACACATGAATAGCGTGAATAGTACAAATCTATTCAGTGGATTGTCAAGTTTAATGTGTAATAAAAGCCCCATACGTCCTTTGTGATGTATGCCAATGCTATAGCCACACATCGATTCTGAATGCACCTCACTATATTGTATATACTTTTTTCTTTATTACAGTTTCCATGGAAATAATTAAGAGTATTTTGTGGATTTAAGAAAAGAAGCACATGCATAATACCTCATCTTTCTCCCAAGATCAGAACGTGAATATGTGTGCATATTTGTAATATATGCAAATCAATCTGATGTTGGCACACGCTTTAAATCAACGAGGAATTCTAAATTGGGTGCCTGTTCCAACATTAGAGATTAAAGGAGAGATTTTTTTTTTGTAGTCGTGTTCAATTTGCATCTTTAAAAGCATTAATTTATCATTTGACCAAGTGTCATTATTTTCCATCACGTCTTCTATATTCAGAGCTCCATCACTCACATCTCAGGATGTGTTAATTACATGATCACTGCTTGTCAACGCAGCACACGGCTAAGTTACGGACGACGTGGCTGCCCTACAAAGAAAAGGTAGATGGGCAATTAAGAGAGGGCATTTCTGTAAATAAGCTATGTGTGGTGAATATAGAATAACAATAACGACTTCACGTGCTTTCGCCAAGAAAACAATCTATGAATCAGCCATGATTTGTACAAAATGATTCTCTCAAGAGTGTAATAAATCATGATGAAGTGCAGAGGTGCCATGAAATATCTGACACTTAACTGACAGATCTGAATTGAAAATATATTGACTGCTGCTGTCTGATATCCGCTATGTCAGTATGTGTATAGGTGTCTAGGAGGTTATATGAACATTGATTTGTTGGCTGTTTGTGTGTGCTGATGTTCACCACTTGGCCTCAATATTGCCAAGAGCAATACCTCCCAGCAACTCAGATATTTGCTGAAGGCTGTCTGTGGTGCTATTAAACCAGTATAAAACTACTGTAACGGGAAACAATTGGCATACTGGCCAATGTAATGATAGCACTAGTTTAATGAACCAAATAACTGGATGGGACCCATGACACACTAACACTTACTAATATGATTATTTTGCAAATTAAAATTCATTTAAAACTGTTATCTGCCCCACGCTGGGTATTTTAGTAAACTCTCACATGACTGAGACAATGCTTGAACGATTAGGTGGAGAAAAATACCTAAAAAAACAAAAACAACATCCAACTAACCCAACAGCAAAAGCACAAGTGTAGCGCTACTAACCAGAAAGGATTTATTGTGACTGGGAGGCGGAGAGGCAGACCTTGAGCCCTGACTTTCGCTTCAGGTCTCCTGCACTCACTTCTCCTGGGAGATAGCCAGGGAGCGGGTCGCCAGATGAAAACGTGTTAAGATAAACAATGCATCCAAGCCTCATCTTAGGACACGACAGAGATCAGCCACAGGTTCAGACTCATCGCGCACACAGAGCTATGTAAACCCTACACTCTAGGTACCAGGTAAGCCTGCACCAGCAGCCAGACAGCTAAACCAGCCAGGCGTGCGGATAGGGGCGGTGCAGTGAGACAAGATATTTCTCCTCTATTTTAGGCAGCTTCCTAACAAGCGCGCTCAGACAGGGCTGTAGGGGAGCTGGGTAGCTGCTGAGCCTGGCACAGCACAAAGCCCAGAACAGAGCAGCCAGCGGGGCTAACAACCATCAGCAGCCCAACCAGCTGCTGCTGAGTGCCCCAGTCCAGGCACCAAGACTCCAGGGACAACAGCGATCAATAAAACCCACAGCCCTGGAAGATATGCGGGAAGAAATGTGTTGAGGCAAAACAGGCTCGTTTAAAGCTAAACTGTCCTATCAGTAGGGTTAGAGGAGCATGCTGAATATCTCTCCAGAGAGCAGGGAAGGAGGGGATGTTACATTCACTCTAAGAGGCTTTTGGATGGTCTGCAATTTGGAAGGTCAGAGTAATTGGCCAAATGAGGGTTAGTTCTGAACCGAGAGCATGTCTATGTGTGTGTCTGTGTGTGAGTCTAAGTGTGTTCGCATCCTGTCTGTATCCTAGCGGAAGAGAAAGAAAAGCCGAGAAGAAAAAAGTGAAGAAGAATTGAAGAAGGTGCAAACATCTGTTCAGTCACATGGGTGATTTGACAGCCAGAATGATAAGTCTCACTCCGTGGTGCCAAACCATGATGGAGGTTTTGAATATTTTAACATGAATTGGCCTTTTATTCTGGAGATTTGAATGTTTCACCTGGAATTCTTTTCATTATTCATATGTTTTTCAGAAAAAAAAAAAAGAATACCTGGTCTTCCGTACCAAATAGATCTGCTGACATTATATAGTATAGCTTGTCTCAGTGCACCTGCAGTTATCTGCTCTGACTTATTACAGTGTGAACTTTGCATGCTTTACCAATTCTTAAACTAAAATTATGGTTTAATATCATCCTGCATATCTGCTATAAATGTGGCCTGATGGCTTGTGCTTCTTTGCACGTACCACCTCCTCAGTTTAGAGCCAGGAAAATGAGGACTCATGTAAAAACAATGAATATTGAGGCAAGATTTACGTTTCTGCAGCTTTCCAAACAAACATTATTTTTCCATGAATTGTCTTGAACGCTTATCTTCAAGTCCGGCCCAAAGTAAACACAGCAAGTAGCCTCCCTGTAATAGCCAGTGCAGCTAACAGCATAAAGATATAATTTCAGATCAGTGTGCCAGCTGAACTAATCACCCCGCATATTAATCTGTTTACATGTGTGAGGCTGACTTCCCCCGCGGTTACGCTATTATCCTGTGGGTGGATCACAAGCCATTTCGCTGATGGTCAGCCATATTCATTCGAACTGGCATAAAGAAATAAGGAGCTAAATCAAAGTAAAAAAGGAGACAAGAAGAAGGAGGAAGAAACGAGAGGGCAGCAGGACGACCCCCAAAAGTCAACTGTGCTTATGAGACTGCTGTTTCTTCCTCTGAACAGCCAACAGAGGAAGAGCATTTTTGCTGCAAACAGAAAACTGTTGATGCCAGATTTGAAAATATTTGTCTCAGAGGAAAAAGAACGGGGCAAAGGCCCGCTGGGTCAAATGGTCAGCTCTCTGCGTGGTAAGGAAAACAGCTGAGACAATGATAATGCGCTGCTGTGCAAGGGAGAATTGCACAACACAATATCTACGGTGCTACCTGAGTATTAATATTAAAGTAACAATAATAATAGCATTATAAACAATTGAAAAGACACATAGAGGACATTTAAAGCACATTTACTGCAAAAGTACAAAGAAGAGTACACATACAATTAAAAGGCAGCATTAGAGGGCAGTCCTGCACGCAAATAGACAGTAAACAAATTGAAGCCTGCGTTAAGTAGCGATACAAAATGCAAAGTGCGATATGCCCCGTGGCCCTTGTGCAAGCAAGTAACACAAGGGCCACGGGGCATGTTGGCAGAGGTCTAACAGTATACAGTATATCTCTATGAGTGTATTTGTGTGCCTGTGTTTTAGTGAGTGTGTAGGGAGCTCTGGAGGGGTGGGGTGGGGTAGGGGTGTGTGTCAGACCATTCTCAACAGTTTGACAGCTTTGGGAATGAAAGAGGCTGCTTTTCAAACCTTGTGGTGCGTGCATGTATTGCCTTACCAGAAGGGAGTAGTTTGAGGAGGTGCTGGACAGGGTGCATCGGGTCACAGATGATGTTTACAACATGTAAAAATGCTATGGTCCAGCAATAAAAACTACCACTGGGTTATAGATTTCCCCTGCACCCACTGGGATTTGATATAAAAGCGGCAGATTAAAGAAAAAGCTACAGTCAGATTACTCGCCGCAGGTAAAGGATGAATGGATGGGGCGTCTTTGAGTTTGTGTCAGTTGATGTACAGAGCAATTAGCCGCAAGTGGAGTCTCTATAGTCTGGATTTAGTCAATAAAGACCAAACAGTGTGAATCTTGCAGTTTTCTTGCAATTCAGAAACTTTGCTGCGACTCCTCGAGCAAAAACACATGGTAAATGACAGCGATCCCGATGTATTTAGCCATAATGGCTTCTTTGTGTGCTTACTTACAGACTGAGATGCAACTGTTTGAAGTGATTCGTCCATAAATCACGTTTAATTGGACAGCCATAACAGAGGTTTGTACTGCTTCCCCCAATATACATTTGAGTTCTCATTTTCATGAATTACCACTGAAGAGATTGCGAGTGCAAAGTCAGCACAACCATTAAACCCACAAGTGCCACATTTATGGGAAATCCATGATGCTGAAATGAAATTGAACAGTGCTTCAGATCTTTAGATCTTTCGAGTCTTATGATTCACAAAACAGGTATTTGGCCTCACAGATCTGAAATATATGTTCACATATTGAGATCTGTCTTCAAGAGTTTTCTGATATGTATGAAAGAAAAACTCTTTAGAGAAATATAGCCTCAAAGCTGATCAATCCACATATATTCACACTGTTTCTACAGAGGTAGCTGAAGATTTTTCAACTAAACTTGCTTCTAATCATCAGTTTTTCTGCAGAAGTTTGAGTCCAATTTCAAAATTCTAGGATTGCATTTGTGGCAGATTTAAAGAGAAATATCCGAGTCACTTGTAATTGAAGATGATTATGCAATTAGAAGAACTCTTAGATGCTTGATTTATGCCATTCTCCTGCAGGCACGCTTAAGACTACTTGATTCTTTGGTAAACCAAAGCGGTCTTTAACCTTCTGCTTTTGGTATTAGTAGATTTATCACAATCCAGATGGCTGGTTTGGTGTACATGTTGCAGCTTTTTTAAACAGGCCTTAATACTGCAGCCAAAGGAGCCAGGCCCTAAGGCAAAAATGCACTCAAGCAGTGAAGGTAAATAAATCCAGTGAAAAATGCTGACGGTGTGTTCTGTGGCTCATCCACTCCTCGATTTCTCTAAAAAAAAAAAAAAAGAGAGAGAGAGGAAGATGTTTGCTTGTTTCAGATGACAGACAAGAACGTCAATACACTTTCATGATCAGCGACAACACGAGCCAGAGCCTTTCTTTGTGCCGCATCAACACTTTAAACAGCAGCAGTCATGGATGTGGCTAATCTAGCTGCAGATCTGCTGGGATGCAATCATCTGTGTCCTATGTAACAGCGGTTTACTTCCGGCGTTGCGTCTCGAAGGCAGTTGTGTGCAAGTTCACACTTCGCAGGAGCTCAGTCACTTCACACAGATCAAAGTTAAGTAGCTCACATTTCACAAAAATGCACAATTTTAAATGTTGAACTAAGTTTCCAGCTCTAAGTTTCCCCTAAATGAATGCCTTTTACTGTTTGAGCTGAGGATGAATGGTTTGTGGGAGTTAAGGGATGAAAAAATTAGACTCCTTCTATATTCCTATTATATTCCCTTTCAGAATATTAACCACATTTTTGTGTTTGCCAAGTCAGTACAATGCCTTTTAGCCTCCATCCACCCTTCACAGAATCAAACAGATACATTTAGCAGCTTCACAATGCTGCTTTAAGAAGAAAATTACTTCCTCTGTGGCACTCAACAGTTACACTAGACCCAAAGAGTAGAATCATCTGATATGGACATAATGCTTTGGAATACTGGGCTTGAACTATACAGTTATATTAAATTCACCTTCATAAAGCCAGCATAGAGGCAGACCTCTCAGCAGCGCCATGTAAAAGTTTGAGGACATAAATGCATAAAAGAAAGTTATCCGAATGTCTGCGTAACTGAAATAGGAAGTAAGAAAAACGGGGCTGTTTTGTAAGCTGGGTGAGCCAACTTTAGTTTTAACGCAGATACTTTTCAGTGTCTGTGCAGGAAACTTGAGCGCCTTACTGGAACAAAGCCAAAGGAGTCAAGCGTCCCATGTGTTGTGAATATAATAAGAGGACACATATGGCTCACTTTGGATGAAATCTGTATATCTGCGAGTGTGCGAAGAGACTCTGAGCGTGTGCGTGAGAAGAGCGCACGCGTGAGATCTGGCACTCGTGGCAGACCACAGACCTCGCACTGTCATCCTCTGTTGAGGAGGCGCGACTGAGGTGACATTCACGTCCCCGGTAATTATCAGGACTATGATGTGGGAACATTAATGATGTATGAGGGCCCAGCGAGGGGTGAGAGCCGCGGCTTCACAGGGCCTCATTACTAAGAGATACCACCAGCGAGAGAGACTGCACTGCCACACCCAGCCTGGACTCTGCTGAGCATTCTCCAACACTTCACTCGCAGTTTTGCTCTGTTTTGTAAGTGCCGCTGTCACACAATAAATTATCCTCGAAACCGACTTGTTTATATGAACACAGCTCACTGGGTCCTTCCGCGGGAGCAAGGGAGCGAGGCAAAAATCTTGAATTAACAATGTCAGATTTAGAGAACTCAGTCAGAATGTCAAATCGAGAACTTTGATCCTCGCAGACCTCAATTTTGCCCTCTTGTAACTAGAATGGACAAGATGTCTGATTATCTCTAATTAAAAATGATTAAGCACCTACTTACTGCGGTCAATGACCATTGACTTAGGGGAATGCTGATGTGGTGAGTGTGGTCCTGTTTTTGGGTTAATTCCAGCAAGCCTTCAAATTTCTCATTTTAAATCAGAGAAGGTGCTCATTGACCAGATTTAAATCATTAAAGTCATCCACTTCTCTCCTGTAGGGGGATTATAGATCTCTGGGCTCCCCGTGCTGTCCGCTTCATGCATGCTGAGCAGAGGGGATGGGGAATGGAGCCAGTGAATGTGAAAAACGAATAAAGGGTTCAAATAGAAAATAAAGACAGAGGGAATAAAGTCGATTACATCTCTGGATTGTCAAACATTTGATCACGAGCCAAAATGGGAGATCAACACGGAAGGAGGAAGAGTCAACATCTCTGTGCATCGCACAGTTAAACACAGGATAAAAGGTGATAACGTTTTTGTTTTTTTTTTCTTGGGGGGGGGGGGGGGTGTTTGCGAAAGTTCCACTGTGGTGGTTTTCTTCTTCTTCTTCTTGTTTTTTTTTACCTCTTTCCTTTTTCTGAGTTGTAGTACAGGTTCTTGGAGAGATGTCAGCCGACTAGCTGTCACAATCCAGAGGGCACGTGCATGACTTTGTGTCTAATCAGGTGTGGTATCCATGGAAACTGAGGTAGCGGAATGTCATGTACTGCATCTCGTCTCGCAGTGCTCTTGGCAAACACTGATGCTCCGGGATTCGTGGCCCACATAGAGCACGTTAGCTATGTTCAGCACAACACAGCCGTCACAAACACGCCACCAAACTCAGCTTCTCATAATGGAGGCTCCTAACCTGCTTTAGACATCATTAAATTAGGATCCCCTAGGCTGTATTCCAGCTACAGAAAAATGAAAAAAAAAATCAACTTCCTCATGACTGAATGAAAACAACACAGAGGACCAATAATAGATATGTTTATACAGGGGAGTAGTCTTAATATTTCTCAGTACCTCAGCCAACATAGCTGGATAACTTCTATTATAGTATTTCAACATATTACTGGGAGATTTACCATGTTCATCATCTTTAGCATGTTAGCAATATAGCATTTATAAATTGGCTCAAAGCTGAATGGGAAATGCTGGGACTCCCCCCCCCCCCAAAAAAGAAAAAAAGTCTGTGCCATTGTGTGAAAATTGAGAAAGATCCACCCAGGAGCTAATAAAAACATGTTTGCAGGGTAACCCTCTAGAGACCATGGCCCTGTGCTACCAAGGGAGCTCAACATACCCAGGGCTTCTTTTATCTGGATTCACTCAACCTAACAGGATAAAGTATAAGTTATGGTTCCAGAAATGTGTCCATCTGCATACCTGTTTTTGTTTGGACTGTGAGTAGAAAGGGGTATTTACCCAACACAGCAGTGCTCCTGTGCAGTGCTTCAAAATCAGAACAGCATGTCACTTGACATGCATGATGTATACATCTGCTGAAAGCTGATTGGCTGACAAGTGAGCTTGAATGGGGAAGGGAGCAACAGCAGAGGTCAGCGTACGTATGTTAGATCTTTGCTCTGGCTGGCTGATCGACCAACAACAGAACGCGCTAGAGGAGCCCGCAGACCAGTTTTTGCAGGACAACAGATGCTCTCTGCAGGTAGACGAGCCATCTCCCGGACTGCCAGCAGACTGCTAATGTGCTACCCCTGCTGAAACATAAATTCCACTTCCACTGGGAGGCTGGAGTCTATCCCAGCTGTCATAGGACGGGAGGTGGAATGCACCCTGGACAGGTCGCCAGACTATCGCAGGGCCAACACAGAGGGGCAGTCACTCTCACATTCACACCTATGGGCAATTTAGAATCACCAGTTAACTGAAGGCAAGTGTTAAAGGAAGCCAGAGTACCTGGAGAGAACCCACACAGAGATGGGGAGAAGTCGCAAAGGCCCATCGCCAGATAGTGGATTCAAACCCAGGACCTTCTTTCTGTGAGGCAATAGTGCTACCCAAAATATGAAGAGGTTGAACAGACAACACAGACCGAAAGCAACACAGTTGCTGCAGGTAAAGCAAAGGTATGAGTGGCATGTGGACAATGAGGAAAAGTGCTATAAAAGGCTTTATGAATGTGTTTGTACTTTAAACATTTTAGTCAGTAAGCCTGGAAAAGAGGTACTATATTAATGTAAAGTGTAGAAGTCAATTTAAATCTAATTAGATATACAAAGAGGTGTTTACAAAGGTTATAAAGCTAGTTATGTAGCTATTTGGTGGTTAAGTGTTTTGATATTTACATGTTTACACGTTTGAATGTTTAGACATGCATGTTCAAACCAGTAATAAGTATGTGTTATATCTACCTAGTTGTTTTCCCTGTTTTGATCTGAGTATAAGATTTCCTGGCTTCTGAGAGGCCAGTGAAGTATTCATGAGGGCGGCACACAGGAAGTGTGGGTTGTTGTTGCTGTGTGCTGAGAGTAAAGAGGCTGTTAAAAAGTTATCCATCTCCATCTTGCTGTTCCTAATTATTCAGAGAGATTCCAAACCATCTAGTGAACCCTCACATTACATTAATAAGAGCTATTATATAATATTGGAAACCTATTAAGAAAGGCATCAAAAATGTTGAGTGTGTAGTTTAACAGACTTAATCACTAAGAGACAGGACAATCTGATGGATTTTAACTGTGTATTTTGTTAAATTAATGCATAAGATGGTTTTATTCTTTCAGCTACAGCCCTGATGTTGTTTAACAGTTTGAGGATCGGCTTCGTTTTTGATATAAAATCCACAAATACGAACAGATGCCTTGTTTTAGGATCATATATTAGTGCTCACATAACAATAAAGTAGTTGTAAATTTTTTTAGAGCCATGAAGAAGAGAAAAAAAGAAATAAAGCTGGATATAAGATTCATATCTATCACTGATGCTCATCAGGGACTTTTGTTTAATTTGCCTCAGAAACCAGATATCGGAGTGATGTGTCTCAAGTGTTCCAGTAGTAAAATTGGAAAAGCAACAGAAAGCAGGATTTGTTTTGCTCCTTAGCATGGTAGAGCCATTCATGCATCACCATCAAAACAGTGCAATGCTTAAAACACTGTGGCAGCACGGTGATAGATAGAGCCGGGTCAGACCTCTGTGTATGGTTCATTGAGCAAATCACAGATACACAACACTAGAAGTACAGACTGCCAGTTTTACAGTTTTACTAATCTTTACGTGCACTGCCGCCATCTTGGCTTTTCAAGTTGGGGTTGGCGGGCCAGCCTTGACTTTCAAAGTGAAGGCCTTTAAACACCGGATGTGTAAAATGCAAATATTTCCTGTGTTAAAAATATTCTTATCACCTATTCTTATTGCAGCTATTCACACCGACCACGTACTTTCGCTGGACAAATTTGGAGCATTTTGCAGATTTTTCAAATGCGAATAAACAGATCTGACCATTGAGACCACTGCACTTAGCAACAAGTGTGTTCATAGCTCAAAATGCACACCAGTGCTGTATATACAAATCCTAAAATAATACAGTGTTATCTCAGACATAGAGCAAAACGCTCTAGGTCAGTTGTCTCTCTTAAATTTCTCTGTCTCCTCAGATGTGATCTTCACTCTGCAAACAAGAGCTCAACCGAAAAAACCGAGACAGAAACCAGAGAACCCAGAATCTCTGTTTCTTTCTTTTGTTGTGTAGAAACATCAGGACCAACTCAGCATTGCTTGATGTTGATTTGTTGACCCCCAGTGCATTTTTTGAGGATTATTTTTTCTGAAATAATGTCGATATCATTTTTTGTTGTTACACAGCAAATTCAGATCCAGAAAAATCTGAATTTCATGTCTCTTTTTTGCAATGCCATCGATGTGTAATGGTCTTTAGAAGTCTGACTTGAGGGCGTGTTCCACTTGAAAATTCGGACTCATGACTTCAAATGGAAAGCTCCATTTAGAAGAGGGGTGGGCAACTCGAGGCCCGGTGTCCTGCAGGTTTTAGATATTACCCTGGGTAATCACATTACCAAGCCTCTGGAGAACTTCAGGACATGTTGATGAGGTCATTTAGCCATTTGAATCAGCTGTGTTGGATTAAGGACTCATCTAAAACCTTAGGACACTCGCCCTTGAGGCCTGGAGTTGCCCACCCCTGATTTAGAAGATTTTTTTTTTTTTTTTTTTTTTAAATGTGACCCTCTCACTATCCATAAACAAAGATCTGACGGATCTTCCAGGAATGGTGACCTCATTTTTCAGAGAATTCATTGGATAATCTGTGGTGATTTTATACCTGTTGATCTGTAATCTAGAGCCGTACCGATTTGCAGCACAAGTTACCATGGTGATATACCACCATGGTAACCTTTGTGTTACAGAAAACCCAGGGTTTACCCTGAATTTACCTGGATGAGAAAATATCCTGCTTCACACTACTGGCCTCAGGATATTGGTGTAAAAGTACCAGCATAATTAATCCAAAAGCTTCTGAAAGAACACAAGAGCAGAATAGTGCGGCAGATTGAGGCGCAAGAGTTAGCAGTGTATTTTACTTTAGATGGTGGTAGCAGATTAGCTGAGATGGAGGCTGAAGTAGGCTGACAGCAAGACTTGTGATAGACCGTGACCCTGAAACAGAGAGAACAAAGCTGCTACAGGATCAGGTAAATTCACTACAGCCTAGCGACTTTAGCTGGCGTTGTATGTGTGTTACCAGACTAGTAGATACAGCACACAGCGGAGGAGAAGCCGGGGCTGAAATGCTGCAGAGCCTGATTACGGATTACTTTCAGGTGCGCAGACTGATTGCAAGGCAGGTGATGATTAAGTGCCACGCCCAGTCAGATACAAAAACAGACACCCACACACCCACAGGACAAAATGGGAATCGTAAGAGAAAGGAGACAGGGAAGAAAATACCACACAATCTCAACGATTTAGTAACACAAACACTATGACAAAAAAAAGCCAGGGTGATGGAGTGACCAGTTAACTGACTCAGAAAATAAGATCTCCAAACAATGACAACATCTTTTAGATACTATGACAAATGCAAAGCCATTTCCACTGAAATGTTTCTGTCCACCGCTGTAGGTGTACAGTAGTGGATAAAAATTTGTCAGCAAGATTGTGAACATAGAGCTTTTAATCAAACAGCCGTGGAGACAAGTTGAAAAAAAGGTTCTTTATATATTTGTGTTCAGATAACACGTAAGAGGACAAGGCCGTTGTCTAACACACTATATTACTACTTAAGTGAAATACTTTGGATCTGAATGTTGTGAAAATGTCCACAACAAATTTACTCCCAGCAAGCTTCAATTGTTCCACTCCATAACCGAGTACAATTGCTTTCTGATTGTCCTCGTGTGCTCAAATGAGTCAAACTAAGGTGAAAACCACTGCAGGGTTTCATTCGTAAACAAACTAATTCACTCTAAACACAAAACACTCCACAGTTCCTCCGGATACTGCTAACACATTACCATTTAGTAACACAAAGAGTGTGCATTGCTAGCAGAGAAAATGGTTTTAACATTGTCAACAAGGTTATAATCATTTTAATCTCTGCCGACGCGTGTGACCATAAATTTAAAAAACACCAGCCTCAACAGTGAAATCGGGGGAAACAAAGGCCCATGAAAGACTAACGAGGATTGAGGGCTATTCTGTACTAGTTTTCATCACACTTGCTCCAGTTTCATCAGAAATTGATCTTAGCAAACATACAGAACACGTCTCCAAGTGACATTGCCCAAACGAGGAGGAAAAGATTCTGTAAAGTTAATTGAAATGCACTGCATGCTGGGAAGTACGCCAGCGAGCATAATTAAGATGTTCTCTCAACTTACAAGTTAAACTCACAGGAGTTCTGAAGCTGATTAGAGGCAAGATGAAACTGACAAAAGTATGAATACGAGGTTACTCGCTGATTAAGAATTAATCATTTCCATGATATTGTTTTTACATGTGATGTGTAGAGCAGCAACTCATGTTTTTTTAGACGGCATTAGAAATTGAAATTCAGTCATTACACTTACTAATGTTAGTGACACCTGACACAACTTCAGAATTTAGGGCTTGTTTGCTACTTTACAAGGAGATGGGAGAAGCATAACAACATGTAACTCCAAAGATGTCTCATTTACATAGTGTGTTGTCTTAACCATTATTCAGCTGCTTTGTATTGTACAGGATATGAAACTCAGGACTGGTGCTGCTGCGTGCTGTCAGCAAGGCTAATTAGTTGTTTATAATGAGTAAATATCTTGAAACCTCAGGCCAGCTGCTTAGTAACTGCAGCATCTTTTTTAGTGCTACTTTTCCCCTGTGTTACCTTTGCAAGAGTATATACTCTGCAACAATTACATACAATTAAAGTTGTGATACAACACAGTCAAAAAAATGAAAAAGAAAGTGCACGCAGTCTTTAAACGCCAAGGTTTTACATATCAGGACAAAATAATAAAAAAAATCATCTGGTCCTTAACAGATCTATTTGTTTCATAAAAATTAAGTCAAAATGCAGGAGAAGAATGCAGTGAGAAAAACCAAGTACACCCTGCATTTATAGGAATTAAGTAAAGCAGACCAGTTTGCTACTCTGGAGCATTCGGGTATGTGTTAACACAATACCAGTGAGGAAAGACCTCAGTAATGACCTTAAAGAAGCAATTGTTGCTCAATCTGGGAAGGGTTATAAGGCCATTTCCAAACAACTTGAAGTCATCATTCAACAGCGAGAAAGATTATTCACAAGTGGAAAACATTCCGGATAATTGTCAATCTTCCCAGGAGTGGACGTCCCAACAAATCCAGCCTAAGGTCAGTCCATGCAATGCTCAGTGAAACTGCAAAACACACTAGAGCTACACCTCAGGTTATACAAGCCTCAGTAAGCATGGTAAATGTAAAGGTTCATGACAGTATCGTTAAAAATAGACTGAAGAAATATGGCCTGTTTGGAAAGGTTGCCTCTTCTCTCTAAAAAGAACATGGCAACATGGATTAGGTTTGCAGAGTTGCATCTGAACAAACTACAAGACTCCTGGAACAATGTCGAGACTAAAGAGGTGATGTTTGGCTGTAATGGACAGCACCACATTTGGCAAACACAGCATATCAGGACAAACACCTCACACTAACTGTCGAGCACGGTGGTGGAGGGCTGATGATTTGGGCTTGTCTGAGCCCAACAATGAACCTCTCTTTACACTAAAGTATTGGTGTACCCAAACGTGAAGCTGTCTGTCTGTCAGCTAAACCTTGGCCCAAATTAGGTCATGCAAGAAGACAATAATCCCAAGAACAGCAGCAAAATAAGAGTCAAGTTGAAACAATGGCCAGTCAAAGATTCCTTCACAATGACGTGAGTGAGACTGATAAAGTCACACACACAAATGATTAATTCAACCCATTTCAGGTGGTTACTAAATCATGCTTCTGCTTCTGTGCTTTGGTTTTGTTTCTGTTGAATAAATCATGACATAGTGTAATATGTAGTTCATCTGAAGTTGTATTAAATAATTTAGAGACGTGGTGAGGACTAGTTATAATAGTTTATGTCCTGATTCCTAAAACCTTAGACCTGACAGACAGTATACTTTCTTTTTACCACTATATATACACTAAACACATATATGTATATACAGCATCAGGAGCATTAGAAGGAACTAATTTCAGCAAATATATTAAATTAGGGTGACCATATTTTGACTGCCAAAAAAGAGAACACTTGGCCCAGTCATGAAGAACTTTAATAATACTGTTTGTTTAAAGGAAATGTTAACATATTTAAACGATGTCTTCTCTGTGCAGTTAATGAATGGTGAAATAAAAAATGTCATATAGGCTTTTACAAGTCAACAAGTGCAAAAAAAAAGAGGACGGTTGGTCACCCTAATTACTTTAACAAAGACAGCTGTTGCTTTGCATCCTAGAAAAGCTTTTATTTCTTAGTCAGGCTTTCTCTCCTTTTTATGGCACATGGGCTTTAAGCATTGCAGAGTCTCAGCTTGTTGCAGAGACCAGGCTTCACTGCAACAAGGACATTGCCTTATTCTGTTGGCTGGGGGAGGGGGGTGTGGGCAAAAGATGGCAAGAGTAATCGTTGCGGTTACTGTTTTATTCACTGAGTCACTGTCCTTCAACATGACTGACAAGAGATCATATTCAAAGACTGTATGTGAAAAAGAATATGATCAGTGGGCTACGTCACCTCGTCTCCTGCTTTTTTTTTTTTGTCTCACCAAACCATCTTCAGGTACAAACTGTTCATAGGTGGTGCCAACTAGTTAGCAAATATCTCTACAACACAGGATACTTCCTTTATACAAAATTGTTTAAAAGCCGCTAAACCGAATGGGGGGGGGGGGGTCTTTTTTTCATTTGTAAATTTCATTATTTGTATTCATCTAATGTTTTTATTGTGATTTTAATTTTGTTCTCTTGCTGTTTTGTAGTTTTGTTTTCGTTTTATTGATCATTGTGCAGCACTTAAGCACAACATGTTTTGTGTTTAAATATGCTATTGTACGGTGGCCCTAAGAGGCCAAACGGACTGCAACTTAAGAAAACACCAGCAATAAGAAAAACTTGCAAAAGCACACAAAACACAAACAGATTTCCAAAAGCACAAGGGAAGTGTTTCTGGGGAGACAATAACCCCTTAAATCCCCTTTCATTTCTATTCTGATGCTCAGTTTGAATTTTTGCAGATCATCTTGATCATATCTGCATGCTTAAATTCATCTAATTAGCCATGTGATTGACTGATTAGCAATTTGCTTTCATGTTGAACAGTTGAAGAGGTGAAGCCACCAAAGTGGTCGATGAACGTGTCGTCAATGGTACAGTATTGTTGTTGGAGGAAATATTCAACAAAACCTTAAAAGTTTTGGGAGTTTTATTTTATTTTTTGCCCTCTGTAGCCTAAAACTTCTCTGACTCATTGCTTTCTCTGTGGGTTTTTTTTTTCTCAGCTGTTGTGCGATGGTGCTGTGCTCTAGACTCTGAATATTAAATGTAAATCCAAGACATAACCATGAAAAGAAAGGAAGATTGGAGTAAATGAGCTTCTCTTAATTGTATATATGTGCACAGTATATAAAACCTAAAACTGGTAGTGTGCCCAGCGCTAATATCAATTAGCATGCAATATCAATTAGCTACCAATCTCACGGCACATTAGTAGGGATAATGGGTTGACCCCTAATACGACCCCGTCCACGTCACTTCAGTGGATCCTTCCAAAGTACTTTAGCTTTCCACGCTTGAAAATCTACGACTGTTTGCAAACACAATGCAGTAAAGGACATCAATTATTTAAATCATCTTCTCCTGAGGTGAGAAGGTTAAAATTCAGGTATCAGAGAGCAGCACCACAATGAGGCATATTGCTCTTCTTTTATCCTCCGTTCACTGCAGAAGAAGGCCTCAGCTTGTATAGTGGCTGAAGGGTCTATAAATGTTCTATGCTCTGCGTCCCGTGAGTTACAATGCTCAGGGCAGGCAATAACTCACACCATTAAACATAACGAGGGCTTAGACGGGGCTAAGGCATTGGCAACAACGAAAAATAATGTCTGATCCTGCGATGATGGCGTAATATTCCTTTCCTCTGATTTGTCAACCAGCGACAGAACCAGACAAACCCAGAAGATGCTTGTGTCATGGACTGACAGACAAGTAGCAAGGAAGATCCATCATTCAAGGTCAGTTAATCTGACTGATTCTGAATCTGGTTCCTTTCTTTAGGGAAATTTTAGAAAGGGGGGAAAATCAGAACTGCAGAAGAAACAGTAAAAAAAAAAAAAGTGTTTGTTGGCCTATCGGATGTACCAGTCCTTGGAAAAGAGAAAGTCTAGAAGTACAAAAAGAGATGAAGGATCAGGTTGAAAATACCAGGAGATATTCTCTAAGCTCTTTTATGAGTAAAAACATGAGGCTCAGTCTTAGATATTTGTTGAGCCTCAAAAGTTGTAAAGGTCAGTCTTTGATGTATTGCAACATAGAGTATGAGCGTGTTATTTAAATCCTTGAGTCATATTTTAGAGTGGGTGCTCTAATCCCAGTAGCTCCAGGATACGGGAACTGGTTTAAAGTTGATCATGAGATAAGAATCGTGCGGTTCGTTGACATATACAGTACATGCAGAGAGTGTGTTCAGCTGGAAGGAGTTCATCTATTATTTTTACTCATCCATGATATGTAGATTTATGTCATTACATAGCTCTGTGATTAAAATTTCTCCACTCCGACACTGCTATGCCACACCAGAGTGCTGCGAGCATGAGATAGCAATCTGTTATCTCTGTTTTAACGCCATACTTTCTCCTCCATATTCATGTGTTACAGCATGGCAATCAAAAACCCAGCGATTAACCTGTTCTGCCACCTCACAGTGAGAAGGGCTGCTGGACTGAAGCTGAACTTAAGATGAGGCAAATGAATGAATTTAAAAGGGACCATGGGTGGCAGTGAGCTTGAAAATCAAAGCTGACATCCGGCGCTCAGCAGAGGAGGAAAAGACATGTTCAAAGTTGCTTTTAGATCACAAACTCATGCAAACATTCACTGCATGCATCAGGTTTTAACATAATAATTACAGTGCCTTCTACACGATTTCTTACACTTGCACATTTCAGATCACCAAACACATTTTACTTCTAGACAAAGATAACCTGAGTAAATACAAAATACAGTTTTTCAAAATGGTGATTTCCTTTATTAAGGGATCAGAGTTATCCAAACCTACCTGGCCCTCTGTGCAGATAAATTCACAAAGCTGAGAGAGTGAAGCAAGCTAAAAGATCTCAAAAAGCAACACATCATGTCATGATCTAAAGTAACATAAGATCGCCTGAGAAACAAAGTCATGCTGGAAGGGGTTACAAAGCCATTTCTAAGGCGCCAGCAAACCACAGTCAGAGCCATTATTAACAAATAAAGAAAACTTGGAACAGTGCTGAACCTTCCCAGGAGTGGCCGGCCTAGCAAAATTACTCCAAGAGCGCATCGATGACTCACCCGCCATCACAAAAGAACCCAGAACAGCATGTAAAGAACTGCAGGCCTCACTTGCCTCAGTTTAATGTCAGAGTTCATGATTCAACAGTAAGAAACAGAGTGGGCAAGAACGGCATCCATGGGAGAGAAGATTTCCAAGACTTCTGGGAAAACTATCTGTGGACTGACGAGACAAAAGCTGAACTTTTTGGATGTTTGAGTCATAAAACTAAGGCAGCATTTCATAAAAAGAGCAGTCAAACATGGTGGTGGTATTGTGGTCTGGGGGTGTTTTGCTGCTTGAGGACGCCTTGCTGCTGTAATTGATGGAGCCATGAATTGTGCTCCTGAAGGAGAATGTCCGACCATCAGTTTGTGTCATTGTGAACTTGAGTTATGCAGAGGGGCAGCGATCCAAAGCAAGTCCAACTAAAAAGAGGCAAAAATGAAGGTTTTGAAGAGTCTTTGTCAAATTTCAGCCTAAAATCAGATTGAGATACTTTGGCTTAAATGATCTTAAGTAGATCATTGGTGATCAGAAATCTTCCATTGTGTCTGAATTAAAACAATTTTGCAAAAAAGAGTGGACCAAAATTTCTCCACAGCAATCTGGAGGACTCGTTACACTTGATTGCAGTTCTCGTTGCCAAGGGTGACACAACCAGTTATTAGGTTTAGGGCCAGATAGGTTTGTAGAGTTTTTCCTCCTTGAATAAATGAAATCATCCTTTAAAAAATGAATTTTGTATTTACCCAGGTTATCTTTGTCAAATATTAAAATTTTCTTGATGATCTGAAACATGTAAGAATGACAAATATGCAAAAAAACTGAAAAATCGGGAAGGGGGCAATTTAATAAGAAAGCAAGATTTTTGTTTTTTTCTAATATTTAACTTAATGTGACACAGCATTTTATTAACAAGGCAAAGTTAGTGTTCTTAATCCTAACTATAAAGCAGCAGTAGTTGGTCTTTGGAATTCAAGTTGGAGTGAAACAATGTGGTTGTTAGATCTATTGAAGTGAGTTCAAAGAGCCAAAATTCTGTTTGTTGTTAATAAAAAATACTTTTTGTACACCACAATTCTCCCTTAATAGCAGTGTTGTTAATGCCGGTCGTTTTATCTCATATCTGCCTACAAATACAACAGGTTAACCCCTGACTTGATCCAGCTGCTGCATCTCTGCTGAATGTTACAAGCAGCTAAACTAATACAGCACAGCTCTGGTGCAGAAGCAGCTCCTGCTCTGTCACAGCAGGGTTGGCTGTGGCCTCTTCATAACCCTGCCGGGTGCAGAGAAGTCAAAGAGGAACCAGAGACCACGGCTTGTTCTCCAAGCAGCGTTTAAATTACATAATGTGGACAAAATCCAATTGTTTCCAATCATCTCAGGCTCCCATGTTATCCATCATTTTTATTAGTGCGGCAGTGAGATAAGACTTTGGTATGTTTCTCAGGGAATCCATCTTCACGTGATAGAGAATGCAGATTAACTATGTTTTACAGGGAGGCTGGCCAAATTGCAAAGCTGCTGGACCTCTGTCCAGGTTGGTGCTGCAGAAGAAGACGTCGAAATAAAACAGAAAAGAAGATAATGCAGATTTTCCAAAGTTGGTGTATTAAAGTACCAAATCTCCTTGCAAAAGAGGAATTGTGATGACATAAAGTGAAAAGCAGTCCTGGCAAAGAGGCTGTTGTACTGCACAGGGATTTATGAAATTGAATTTCAATGGCACATTGAGCAGTTCATTGAGAGCGTGCCAAAAGTGAGAATCCTATGACGGATTGAGACAAATCACTGCCCAAATGAGCTGACAACAAGATGCCTGAGGCATTGCATTACTATTCAATTAGCATTTAAGAGGGCTTTGGGGAGAATTGTTTTGTTCTATTTTGCAGATAAAATATGAGCATCTCCCACAGATTTCTCATTAGGGCCACTTTGAGGGTAACTCTCACCCCATTTATCTTCTCCAATGTGGACCCCTGGGGAATTGAAAGCTTCAGATTAGGAAGAGAGGAGACACAGTATTGAGTTATGCTCATTGAACTGCAGTGTGATGAGTAGTTAACTACTCTCCTTTCAGTTCCTATCTGGATTTGTTGAAGTTGAAAGCGCTGCGGACGCCTGTAAACATGGAACTTCCTTCCATATTCAATTTGTTTAGGTTTTGATGAGTCTGTCTCTTATCTCTTAGTCTCCACTAAAACTCTGTCTCTGACATCCCCGGCTCCACTGTACCATCACTTTCAATTTAAAATGCTGCCTGTCATCTGTTATTGAATAACATCGTTTCCTCCTAGTACTGTGTGGCAATGAAAACAAGAAGTGCAAACTGCGAAAATATGCACTTTTACTTTATAAATCCTGGCTTACCTCAGCCATCAGCTCATGCCGTTTTAATTTTGTTTTTCATAAATCCATTATGAAGGCTAATATTCGTGAGAAACACTTTTCTTTTTTTCCTTTTTTTCAATCTTATGGCACATTAATCACAGGAGCTCCAATATGTTTTTGTTCTGGTTAAGGCAAAGGTTTGCCCAGAGCTGATAAACACCTACGAGGTCCAGTTAGTGGCCAAGAATCCAACCAACAAAAGAAAATCAACACAGAAAAGGCCAGGTAAAAACCCACAACAGAAACACGACTACAAGGACCACACAACCCTATTCAGACCGTACCTTTATGCACCTTTTTTCCCACAATCAATTTGATTTTCTCTTTTTAATTATGGCAGGATGATGATGTATGCTCCACTAATAAGACATGAATGGGAAATGAAAGGTCGGTGAGACCTAGATAAATGACTCCCATTATTTCACCAATCGGATAGAAGACCCTCTATATGTTCTAATTTGAATGATAATAAAATTCTGAATTGCTTTGTCCTAGCAGGCCACTTTTTCCACGATAAGCATCCTGGCAAGGTAACCTTGTCCTATAACCTGGTCTCACATAGCCTTCTCAGGGCTGTAAGTGCTTAAAATGCGGACAAAGAACACAAAGAACATAGCTGCGCATTGATTGTGTATCTCTGTAATGAACGGCAGCAAAATTATATTTTATGCAAAAATATGCATTTTCCCTCAAGCGATATAGAAAATAGAGCCACAGTTCTCAATCAGTGTTAATGAAGAGCAGGACCATATGTCAAAGCACGTAATGTCTAAGACAAAAATCTCAACGCTTCCATTATTTGTGCTTAGAAGTCCTAAATGAATTGTTTATTTTTAGTTTGCCTATTGGCAGAGAGGATAAGGTGGCTTTGGGACTATAAATAATAAATCACATTGCCCTTGTCTTGGAATACGTTTGAAAAGCAATGAAATATGATAAAGTGTCTCATCCGGGTTGTCTGATATTTGTAGCAGTCACTTGTGAGTTGACATGCAGCACTGTATAGGTTACTGATGGCACAGCACAGCAAGTCTCAGTGGGTCTATAGAACAGGAAAGGCAAAGGCAAAACAAGTCGATCTCTGTCTGTAACTGTGGAGCAGGGCTGTTGGAGCTGCAGCTGTCTGTGTTTAAAACACGGGGCACCAGGTTACACACTTCATTAGACAACAATGAATATAAGTGAGACCTGTATGCTGCCTTTTATTTAGGATAAAAAAGAAAGATCCCTTTCAGAATGAAACTTCTCAAAAGCAAGTATAGTCTTGAGTTAATTGTCTTATTAGTAGGTTGCTGTATATCTGAGCTATTATCCTTTGACACTAAATAAATTAACACTTACTAATAACTTAAAGCATTCTATAGTGTTTTCATTAATTGCAGAAATGAATGCAAAGGTTTAAACCAGTTATTTTGTTTTCTTTTGAGATGTACATTCAATAAGGAGTAAGGAATAAATGAACTTGAACGCCACTTAGTCAGCATGACTTTCCACTATGTGGCATAAAAAGTAAGGCAAAAGTGCAGCCAGACTTGCGTCATGCCTTTTTGACTTGCTGTAAGAGCAGCTAAGTATGGGACTAAAAGGTCAGCCTGTGGATATTGGAATGCACAGTGCAAAACTGGAAGAAATGTGTTTTTGTAATAAATAGCAATGACATGGTTTTGTGGATTCATTTATTTAGATTAGGCCCAGTATTGTTCCACTTTATGAAACTAATTGAATTCCTTATGCGTTTGAGTAAACGGACAAACAAATTAATCAGGAATTGGCAAATGGGTCTCTATTCAGCTGTGTTTGTGTGTGTGTCTATGTGCATGCACTGCATAAAACATACTCTGTGTGTGTGTGTTTTGTGGGTGGCCGGAGCAGTTTATAATGATGTGCTTGGGTGCACGACCCTGTCTGAAAACTTGAAGAGCTGAAATGAGTTCCCTGACAGTAACATCAGAAAAATTATGGCACAGCAAAATGTCATTGTTTATTTCACACATACACTCTGTCCAAACGCTTCACACTCACCTTCAGGTGCTGACCACAGACAGTAAAAGTTACATAATTTCTGTCCAGCAGTAATATTCAGCAGTCGTTATTATCGACCAATATTCGCTATTCCAAATCATGTTTATCGTGTTTTTGCTTTGGGGCTGGTATACAACGGAGGGATGGGGGTTCTGAAAGTGCAAATAAATATATTTATTCAGCAATTTAACAGCACATGTAGGCAACGGAAAATACTAAAAAATAAAAATAAAAATCTCAATATTCGAGAGGAAGAAAGGAAACTAAGTTACAAAAAAGAAAAATGTTTTTGGAAGATGTTAAAATCTAATGAACACATCTGAGCATTGAGTTATTTGTGCTTCCTGGAATGATAAATACTCAGTGCTATGTTTAAGATTATATACTTGCTATTTTGAGTCCATAAGTGACTTCATATTAGGAAGTTTAGCAATCCAAAGTGCACTACAAGTACCCAGATAGTGTATTCGTAACAGTCGAATAAATGTGGAACAAGCTACGCCCCTCACACGCAATAGTTAGCATCTTAGCTGTGGGTATTTTTAGACCTAACTCATTTGTACAGATGGTCTTGGTCTACTAGTGAACATCTACCAGGTAACTACTAGTGAAGTTTGAAAGTTTGAGTTCAATGCCTTAAACACCTTGCAGGTTTGAATCTGAGACGTGGCCAAATATCACAAATGTGTAGAGTAAATGTGTAGCAACTAGCTTTAAATTTGATGGAAAGTTAGGGTAAATCCTCCATATTACCCACTGGTCCAGAAGCACCTTCTTCCTGTATGTTGTTTTGTTGCGCCCGCCACAGACACATCTGACCAATAAGCATACTGAACAGTCACGTGTGGCTTGGAGTGACTAAATTTGGTTTGCTTGGAGTCCACTTTAAGTTTTCTCAATTTGCAAATAGGTGAATATCTTAGAAACTGATTTGGACCAGATTAAACAAACTATGGGCATGAACTAGCCTGATGCAACAGTGGGGGAGGGACAAGCTAATATTCAACCGCTAGAAGAATTCAAATTGCTGCTGCCAGCGCCAGCTAGCAAGCTAATAGCGCAAGACTCCTGTCAGGCAACTATGATTTCTTGTGTATTCCTGTTAAATTCTCATCTTCCCTGTAGAAGATGACATGCTAATATTCAACCACTAGAAGCAATTCAAATTGCTGCTCCCAGTGCTAACTAGCTAGCTAACAGTGCAAGATTCCTGTTGGGCATTAAACTATAATTTCTTGTGTATTCCTGTTAAGTTGTCATCTTCACCGCAGAAGAACTTTGTATCATGTGTGGTCAGAGACCACCAAATGCAGGGGTTAGGGGCAACAATGCTAGTTAAATGTTGCAATAATTTCCACTAGAGGCCTTTGAGAAAACACAACTGTAATTCATGCACTGAGCTATGTGTACACAGAGGAAGTTACATGGAAGTGTTTTAGCTACAGTATTTGAAAACAACCTGTATATTACTGTGTTAAAACTAAACATTCTGATTTTACTAATAGCAGATATGTGTAAAGAATGTGTATCCTTTAAAATATAATATATATATATTTATTTGTGTATCTGATTGGTGGTGCAACTGACATGTCATGCCTAGATTGCACCACAAATTTAGATGATGTGACACTCAAAGTATCTTAACTTACAATCTTTTTATACTATATTTGTTATTATTTTTAAATGTCAGATGTTGTATGAATTTTATATTACTCTTTATTTATTTTGAGCATAGTGTATTGTGTAGTTATTGCAGACTGTCCTCTGTTTATTATTTGTTCTGCTACTGTTTGGCAATAAAGTGTGCTGTCATTACGTGTCACACTGTATGGTCATACTGTTTGCTGATCAGTTTGCTCGGTTTTCATTTTGAATTCTGCTTTCATCATTTGTAATGTCTCCGGCTTTAGCGATTTTGCTATGTCTTATCAAGGACCCAGGGCTTTCTTTAAAAAAGGAAAAAAAAATAGTAATAAAAACTGCAAAGGGACTTTGGGAGAAAATCAGACATTTGAACTGCCTGATTCGAAAGAAAAGAAGCAAAAATATCAGACAGACTCGTTTCATCTGAACTCTTAATATATTTATATGCATTTCTGTATTTGGTTGCGCTGTCTGTGTTTGCCACCAACAAGACATTGTTAAGATGTTATCTGTGTTTCTTCATTTGCTTATGCTCTGTTTCTCTGTTACTGTGTCACAATGATTGTGAAACTATTTTTCAAGAGAAAATTCCTGAGAAACCAGACATAAACCATTTCTTTCATGGTCAAAACCTCATAGAAATTATTAAATGTAATGCAGCCAATAACCTGTTGGGCTTTAAAGGGTTTTTTTTCTCTCCCCCAGCTTATTAATATCTGAGCGCAAATTCAATCTTTGAATTTGATGAAATTCACTGATACTAAACCAGACCTGATTTAGCATTCTCGGAGTATACTATCATTACAGAAGGAAGAAAAAAGGGAAAAGTGCTGTCAGAGACATCAATGGGTTTTTAGAACATATCAAAGCACAGTTGCTCTGAGGACATGATAGGGTGGTATACCTGTTTTTATCTCCGAATGCTGCCCTGATGTTTTCTGAAGCCTGCCTACCACTGACACAGCCTTCAAACTATTATCTCTCTGCTTCCTTCCACCTCGCCCCCACCGCCCTCCCCTCTCTCTCCCCGCCAAGAACATAAAAACACTCTCCGCGAGTCCCTGTCTCAGCAGAAAATATTGTGAGATATAATGATGATGCGTCACAGGGAGCAGAAAGTAGTAAAAAACAGCTTTGCTGTTCACATGCAATTTGGTTTTAGAAAAGACGATTTAAAGTAAAAGCGCTTTCAAAACACAAACGTATATGAGACAGTGTTATGATCGCAGCTAAAGTGAAGAGGAAGAGAGGTGTGTTTTAATGGAGGTAAATTTAATCTGAGTAAAGAAGCGATTATGTAAATTCCTCCGCACAACAATGGGATCATCAATAAGAGCGGGATGTTCATTAGGCTCAGAGAGCTTTAATATATGGATGTTTTGGCTAATACACAAAGCAGATTGGTAAGCAAGCTCACTCATGCATGATTTCTCTGTTAATCGCTTGACTCTGTATTCAAATGTGTCAGCCGCAATGGGATGCTACATCTTATGCTCTCCTTACAAATCATATTAGCGGTCCCAGCTTATACAACCAAATGCAGTCAATGCAAAATACATGGGACTTTTTTAAGTGTTATTTTTTTATGGATCAAATGAAGGACAGCTGCGCCTGTGGGGGAAACACGACACCTACTAAAGTGCAGTAGCACACAGTTTGTTAGACTAGACTAAAATGTTAGTCAGGTGAATACGTAACGAGACAAAAGTGATTAAGGAATCAATGAAAATTCATATTGGGGAAGCTTTGATGAACGCTGTGTGTGGCTCAAGAAATTGCCTTAAGTGAAGTAACACATTTTTAGGCAAGTAGGTAAAGTGATATAAATGAAGCTTCACTCAGATCCTCCTCACAATAAAAAAAAAAAAGTATTTTGCTCAGCATAGCAAATAATATATCTTTAAGAATTGCATTCATTTCAGTCATGAAAACATTCATCTTCACATGACTGGGAAAAATCTTTTCATAGGAATTAAAAGAGTAAGTAGCAGCCAGATGCTGATAATCAAAGGCATTTGATTAAATGACCATCAGCAAGTGCGAGCACCTCTATAAAAGCAGAGGTTTTGGCACCGTGCGGGTCTGAAGCATTCAGGTGTGTCTTAAGAGAATGCCGAAGAGGAAAGACATCAGCAATCTTAGAGAAGCAATCTGGGCATTGTTATGAAGCCATTTCCGCCTACTTGAAGTCCATCATTCTACTGTACAGTGAGAGAGGTTATTCACAAGTGCAAAACATTTAAGCCAGCGGTCCCCAAGCCCCAGGCCACGGACCAGTACCGGTCCATGAGTCGTTTGGTACCAGGCCACGAGAGTTGAGGCTCAGGTGTGAAATTCATGGTTTTCAGGGTTTTTATTGGCTTTTAGCGTTATTTTTTAAAATTCTTTTTATTGTTAACTTGGTTTCCCTGGGTCTTTTCCTGTGTGTTATGAATAAATCTAATCTTTTTTTTGATACCGGTACTGGTTTTATTTTGTTTATAGATCCGCGACACCTTAAAGGCCGATCTGTGAAAATATTGTCAGACATAAACCAGTTGATGGCGCAAAAAAGGTTGGGCACCGCTGATTTAAGCAATTAGCAATGTCCCAGATTGTGCAAGAAAAACTACAAAAAACAAGAGCTACACACAAAACTCTACAGCCATAAGTTAGCCTGATAAATGTTAAAGTTCATGACAGCATGGTTCAAAACAGACTGAACAAATATGGCTTATTTTAAGGGTTTTAGAGCAGGAAGTCTCTTCTATCTAAAACAAACATGCCATGCTGGCAACAAACCACAAGAAGTCATGAACAACATCTTTTGGAGAGGCAAGTGCAAAGTGGCACAGTGCCACATTTGGTGAAAAGCAAACATCGCCTCGTACCAGCTGTCATACACGGCGGTGGAGTGGTGATGATTTACGCTTGTTTTGAAGCCACGTGCATCTACGATCATTAAGCCAACCGTGAACTCCTCTGTATAACAAAGTACTATCGACCCAATGTGAACCTATCTGTGTGACAGCTAAACTGTTGCATGACCCAAAATTGGACTAGAGTCTGGCGAAAACGTTATTTTCCACGTTACTATGTCAGGAAACAGAACTGACTTCTAGTCAGTTGTAGTATCTCATCTATAGATAACATAATATCTTATATGTGATGTCTTATAGATAGATGACTTATAATTCAAGACCTGAGGCAATCAAAGGCCCAACACATGCCCATTTTATTAAGGAAATCATAAATAAAAGTCAAATTAAATGAATAATTCACTAAATTCAACCTCTGCTTACAATCTCGATGAGTTCTAAGGTTGCAATCAATATCTAAGGTCAAATAAATGAAAGTATGAAAATGAAATATACAGGCAGGAATCCTCAGCTGTGATGATTTGACTCTGATTCTTGATGACAACAGTGATTCCCCTTCATAAATGAATAAAGTGGGGGAGGAAGCAGAGTGCTCCACCGCGTTAGCTATGGAGAAATTCTGTACTGTAGGGGCACTGATCATTTCAGTCAGAACAGATCACACAGACTAAGTTGTTTTCTTCACCACACCAGAGTTGACTGATGTTTAGAAAGCTCAATGTCTGCTGGCCAATGGTCAGGGTCTCTCACACATTATTATTCTGAGGGAGGCGGAGTACGAATATTCACAAAAAACTTCACCTTCTGCTATTGACTTTGTGCTTGAATGTCTGCCCTTTTTAAAAAGAAAAAAAAAGACAGAATAACTCTATTTCATGTGGACTGCACTCCGTCAGTGTTGAGTGTGCCCTGTATAAATCGGGTTTCTCATGCCGTCTGAGTTGGTATTTCAAAACATTTTCACCCCTGAGTAGGTTACAGCATCTAAAAAGAAACAAGCAACTGACAAGATCTAAACGCATACAGGAAAAACTCAGATTCACCTGTGCTTTGTTGCAGCAGCAGATGTAGGAACACAAATCCAGCTGTGCACTGAAATCCTGGGGCCCTGCAGTTGCGCTGGCGCTTGACGCAACACGCAGGGATGTAGTGGCAAACTGCTGTTTTCTTCCCTAATTAACTGTTTTTTCTTGCTATTTCATTTGCGGACCTTTAAGATTAATCAAACAAGTGTTGCTTTAGCAGATTGTTAGATTAGGAATAAAAGAAACCCAGTGGGGAAAACGGCATTTTTAATTCTACTTAAACTATACTTCTGGCACTGTAGTGGGATTTAATGGCAGATGGTTGGAGATGCTTGTACAGCAAATAAACATGCATAGTAGCTCACCTATAATTCTTTACATCCTAGACAACAGGGTTTACCACTGAGAAAAACTCTCCACGGGATACAAGCAGTGTGTCGTGACGGGGAGATTCCCGTGATGCACCGTGATTATCACAGCCTCTGAGATACCCACTTATAACGCATGATAATGACTTGTACTTAATTCTACCTGCTTCCAAGTACACTGCAGGGCCACCAGGTGTGGCAGACCAGTGCATGCCCCCAGCCTACTGGCCCGAGTGTATTACCATGCCGCCAGGAACGCTGCAGGACTGCGTGGCCATTTTGGCGTCGCAGAAGAGCTCATTACTGCGACTTCCATATTCATCACTTGATGAAAAAGCAATTATCCCACACACATTCGCAGACAAAAGGAACACTGTGTGTCTCAGAGTGAAAGAATAGAAAATGTTTTTGGCATATTTGCCACTGGGCTGTGTGCAAGTTTTATTTATACATCCATGCACGTTATACTGGTTTACTGGTGTCACAAAACTACACCCAGCACGACTTCTAGGTATAATAATCCTACTGGATGACTCAAAAAACATAAAGATCGATGCTGCCAAAACTATCCCCAAATTTAAAGAAAAAACAACTCTCAAATATAAAACATACCTTCCAAAATTATCACAAACTTTGTTGTGATTCATGTCCAGAAAGTTTGGATTTTCATTTATGTCAGGAGTGGGAAAAAAGGTTTCAAAATGCAATTCTGAGATGTCTGAGACATTATGTGACCTTTTGTTCACTGTCCTTCAGGAACATTGGCTTCCCTGGACTTTATAGCGAGGAAAAGCTTGTTTACGGGAGTTTTATCATTATTATTTTTTATATTATCATCTTATCAATCGTAACAACAAAATCAAATACAGAGCTAGCACCATTGTCGTCACTGCAGCCTGATCAACGTAGGGTGTTTAAGACCGTTTTGTAACATTTGGTCAGTTAAAAATCTATTATTTAGCTAGATATTTTGCTTATTATGTGTTGTTTTTAAAAAAAGAATTAGTAGTCATAATATATCTTATGCTACTGTTGCAACAAGTCGTGGATTACTTATTTATGTTCTGCCCAAATCCTTTGTTGTTGTGCTTGCAGCGTTCCACATGCGTTACCTCTGAAAGACAAGCTATAAAACATCAACACTTAGAACATTCATGAAGGCATGTTTTTTTCTGTCACTGCTTTTTAAATTGTCATTCTGTTGTAGTTCTGCTGCTGTGCTTGGGATCATTATCCTATGGCATGAGTGTTTACAGTCAAGCGTCAGCTGTGGGACAGATGGCCTCACATTTGATTCTGGAATCATTTGGTGTACAGAGGTCTTAATGATTGCAAGATGCCCAGGTCCTGTGGCAGCACATCACCACCCCTCCACCAAAGTGCTTGAGAGCTGGTGTGCATTATGGCCATAACATGGCCAGACGTGGTCACCTTGGTCTCATCTGTCCAAAGGACATTGTTCCATGAGTCTTGAGGTATTTTACAGATGTAACTTTGCAAACCTAAGCCATGCTGGCAACAAGAACTTAACACTTTTTTGTTTTTTTCTAAATGTACTGATGAACTTTGACATACTGACTGAGGCCTGCAGAGTTGGGATGCAGCTTTTTTTTGTAGTTTATCTGAGGATTGCAAATTCACCTTGTGCACCTCGAATTGCTCACACTTATGATCAACTAATCAGGTGCATTTGATTATTAGCACCTGGCCGCTACTTAACCTCCTAATTCCAATGTAAGCAGCCGGTGTATTTTAGTATATCGTAATAGGTAAAACCTCACCATGGCTGTATAACTAGTACAATATTTGCTAGTTTTTCAGAGGGGTTTGGGTGTGTTGTGCCCCCTCTTCAATGCTTAGCGCAAATGAAGAAGTGTGCACAACATATTTAGGCCAGATTTGAAAGTGCCATGACCTACGGTTTCGGTGTCTCCACTATTAGTCTTGTTGCTTCCTTTTCATTTCCTCGCAGCTGAAAATGCAGAAATCCTTCTCACCATCAGAAGTCACCATAGAAGCAAAAGTAAATGAGGAAGACTCAAAGGAAGTGGTTGCACCGCAAAATGAAAGTATAGTACATGCAGCATTGAGAGTATTTCATGTGGCCTTGAACTCATATCAAGTCAAGAAATAATATTGAGTGATGACACGTCAACCAGCTTATTATATATATCATGTGTGCTCTTTCTGTCTTAACACTTTAGCAAGTCTACCTACAAAACTTGTCGCCTGATGTGACCGATGACCCAGCTGGCTTGCCACAGCGCGACTCATCAGTGAACAGGCATTAATTCGGAGCTGAGACAGTAATTGGTTAACAGAGAAAAAAATCAATATAAACAATTTAGAGGGTCTTAAGAAACAAAAGTGTAAAAATACATGTTTTTGCCCTTTGAGTCCTGCTGAGTTTGATTGCAGTTTGCTGTGGGGGGCTGTTATATTTTTCTCTTGCAAAATGATCAGCAGTGTCACTGCACAATTACCCCACTGCACTGTCTCACACCCTAAGGCGTCTGACCTCTCTTTCTATTCTTAATGCTAGCTGGCAAGGGCATTGAGTCATTTATTTATTTATTGTCACAAGCAGCAGCAGACCCCACTCCTTTTAGATGCATCTCTGAAGGAAAAGGGGATAAAAGAGACAAGCGAATTCAACCAAAGGCCTGCAGCATCCGCCAGTGTTGCTGCTGCTGTCTCACTCCTGACCGGCATCTGACGGCTGTGTGTGCAAATAGGCAGCTAAGAAAAGAGAAGTACAGCCAGGGGTTGTGAACTTTCTCCCTCTCTGTTTTTTGAGTGCCAGAATGTTCCCCCTCCCATGAATACCAAGGGCAACCTGCCTCCATTATTCATAACCCAGCTGTTCTAAGGTGCCCATATTTACACTTATATTGCAGAACCAGCAAGTGGCTTTTCCTTTTTAATATTGTGGCTGCCAGCCCTCTCTGACTTCTGCAGCTGAAGGATCAGCCGGAGTTGCTGTGGGGCAAAAAGTGCGCACTGATGGGTGGCAAGCTAGCGAATTTATAAACAAGATTTGGTAATATCATATTTGCCACGTGAATTATTGAACAGAGTTTTATGATGCTTTTGAGACTGCATGAGAATTTCATTATAATTTGATTATAAGGCAGCTATAGTTCCCGAGGATGTCGACTTGATTAGGTTATTCATATGGTTTAAATAGCGGCTCTGTGCCTGGCTTAGGGATGTCTGAGGAATAATGAACAGCAGATTTTACCAGGGCAAAAATCTCAATCCAGCATACAACTGCAGTGATCAACAGTCATTACATGGCCATCGGCCAGCAGCCGAGGCGAATGAATAACACATGAATCCCTGTTGATGAAACATTGGAGAGTAGTTACCAGTACCCAGCTGTCTCATTGAGATAGTATTCTTGGCCAAGTGGAGCAGAGCTGGTCGGAATACAAGCCAAGCAGGTGGTATGTAGGCCTCATGACACCACGGGGGCAACTGCTAACAGGTTTGAAAATGACCCGATCCAGCAAGCACAGGCAGATTGTTCTAGTGCGGATGTTTCGAGAATAATCCCTCACAAGGACGGCAGCATTTTTCTGGTGTCTCTTACCCAGACCGAGCTGGCCGATCACAGATATGAGTCTGATATGTTCTCACTAGACGGCTCTAGTAGATACTGTTGCAGAGCTGTCCCTGATGGCTGAAAAAATCTATGGCCTGGGACTGAAGTTTGAGCTGGTTGATCCTTCTGTACCAGTCAGCCTGTCCGTGACTCGGGCTATACTCCCCAATCCTGTTTAAACCCTTGTGGGATTCGAGATGAGAACACCATCAAGAGGGGGAGGCAGGATGAAGTTACGGAACGAGACACATATCTTATTTATTGTATGTGGTCAGACTGCACAGGAGGTTTGAGCTTAGCTGGAAATAGCCATGTGTTGCTGTTGTTTTTCATCATTTTCCAACCGAGACACCTTCGGCTGACATCATCTGAGACACTGCAAACACATTCTTAAATGAATTATACACCTATAAGACAGCGATGGCTCTCTGAACCCCCTGTGCTCCTTGTTAAAGTGCGTCTATGTTATATAAAAGAAATCTTTTTGTAAGTTAAAGGTTTGCAATGCAGAGGTAATGTGCTAGCAGGCGAGGCGCTCTTTATAAATGGTTTCTAAGTTGCAACCAATAGCTTTATTTGCTTTTTAATTATTTCATAATACATTTTTTATAACTACATTTCTATGGTTATATAACAGCTCTGCAGACCCTTCAGACTACCTATTTATTAATAAGCATTTGTATTACTTACTGTACTGCTGCACACTTGATGGGGTCATTAAAATGTTTACGATTCATAACATTTGTTATAATAACCAACATTATTTGTCACTGACCTGTGAAATCCACCGATCTCCAAAAGATGAGCTTTTTATGAGTTTTGCATTTTTCGTCTAATTCAGTCATTCCAGTCGTTATTTATTCACTTAGTTGGAGCGTAAGCCATAAATAAACGAATTTACCAGATATTATTCCTGTTACTTTAACAATCTATCACCTAAAATTTTGATGCTGTTGCAGGTTTAAAAGCTTTATAAAATGACTTATTTAGCATTTAATTAATTGCTTAGTGTGTAATTAAAATCATATCCAACAATCCATTTCTTAAGCAGACGATGCCAAAAACCACCTTTTTTTTTAAGAGGGAACTGCTAATAGAGCTGCTGTGTGACGGCTGTGCATCAACATGTCAGCACAGGTAAAACCACGACATTGATAGATCAGAGGTAAATGGGTCACGGCTGCTCGCAGGGAGACGCAGAAGCAGACAAAAATTCCGAGGTGGGGAACAGAAGTGGCGCGCGGGGCGGGGATGTTCGAAAGGTGCGGGGCATCATTTGCATGGCTGTGCCTTAAGTTTTGTTGTTCTAAATGTTTTTGTCAGTGTTGTGAGTCACAGGAGAGCGGCAGAGGTGATGATGTCCCAGAGACTGTCTGGCATGTAGGGCAGCAGCTGCCTCATTTCTGACCCGTTCCACATTTTTGCGCATCGTTGTGAAGGAGATGTCATCTGAGCAGAAACCTATCTGACAGCTGAGAGTGAAATGAGGTGAGAAATCAAAGTCACATTCTATTTAGGAACGTCTCCGTGGTGCCTATCTGCAGGCTGAGATCACCAACAGGGTCCCTGTCTCCCTCCTCCCCTTCCCCTTGCCTCTGCTTCTCCTCCCATCCTCTCTCTGCCTTTTTCCCTGCGGTTCCACTCATGAACCACTCTCCATGTCATTCTTCAGTGCAAAAGAATCAAAGCTCAACACAGATATTTACAGAAATTCATTTTTAAATTCTAAATATTGATGAAATACAACAACTCATGCATCTAAAAAAGGCTTCAGGACACTGTACAGTAAATAGAGTTTCTTCTCCCTTAAGCTGCCGGTGATAGATGATAAATTCCATGTTTAACACAGGCTACAACCTTTTCCTATATTTAGGTGGCAAATATAGTTTAAAAAATCATTTAAGCCCAAGCTTGTTTACTTTTAACTTGACTTCCCCTTGAGAAGCTGGCATGTAAACACTTTATAGTTTTACCTCACAACCGAGAGGAAAGTATCCCGTTACTGGGCGGGGAAACAATGAGGATGGATGGCTCCTTTCACAGTCTGTCTATTAGTTTTCATTAGGCGGCCCAGGGAAACCTGGAGATTTATAGGGCACATTTGCTTTAAATTCAGCCCTGCAGGGTTTCACCTGATTGCTGCACGGGGCAGACAATGATCAGCTACCATCCGTCTCAACACTCTGCTTCCATTTCCATAAATTCTCCCTGTCTGCACAAGAACAGAAGCCTGTCATAGTCTACAATGTCACAGCGAAGACATCCACCCCAGCTGGACTTCTAGTTGCTCCAATCCCGCTTATTCTGGCGGGAGGGCTTATTGTGGATCGCTGCTGACAGATCCGCACCTCGAGTTGTTCAGGTCTGAAGGCGTGCCAGTCATCGCTGTTCAGGGACGTTTTATAATGAAACAAATATGAGTATTTATTCTTTCTTCTTCCTTCAGTGGAGGCAGATTGTCTAGTGTGGATGTTGCAAGCCACTCATTTGCTAGATGACCCTGTGAAGCTGGCGGGTCAATCAAAGACATTTGTCACAAAGAAAAAAGTGTGATTTTCACAGAATGAAAATAATCAAGCCGGTCAGCCCACTGATGTGGATTGCCCATCATTCACCAGACAAACAGTGAGGTCAAATACAGCCGAGAAACTTTTCGAATAGTTTGATTAGATTTTTCTTCTTTGAATTGACCGCTTAACTCATCTTCATTTATATTTGTTGCTCCTTTTTCTTTTCTGACTTTGAGTAATCATTCGCTGATTGCTATTCCAAACTCCTCTCACAGAGGGTGTGATCGTCGCCGTTATGCAAAAGCGTTGTCATACACTGGGTCCTATGATTAATCTGAACTGGCACAGTGGTATAGAATTTCCTCCCCACTGCGGGATCAATATCTTCTTCCTCGGCTGGGTAAAGTCTAGGATTTCATTAACCCATTTACAAAGACTTGACCATCCTCTGTGAGTTATTATGAAAAGGGAAGAAGGCCAAAAGCATTCTTTAGCCAGGATGACGTCCTCTGAGGCTGGCAGTTTTTCCTCATTCTGCTAGCCCACGGAATAGAAACGATGATGCCGATTATTCATATGCATTTCAGTCAGTGGTGGATAAATCCCCGTGTTTAGCTAATCAATAACGCCGCGATCCATCAATTGTATTTCACCATTCCTGTCAGAGACGCTCTTCTCCTTTAAACAATATTTTGTATTCACCGCGCTGGTCGTGAATAAATGTTTAGCTTAGAAATTCCAAACCTCCCTCTTGGTGGGCAGCCATGTTACTTCAGACCTCGCCCATGTTTAATTCATTACTCTGCCCGTCCAGGCAGCCAAACTTAAAAGCAGCAGACCTGATGTATTTGATCCCTCTGTTGTTTTGATGAGATCACTCACACTCCGAAGCATGTTTTCCACCTCTCTGTCTGCTGTTTCATTCAACCCTGATGCCTGAGCTCCATCTGTTTCCACAACATTAGGCTACAATGCATTAGCATTACGATGGGGGGGTGGGCGTGCGGGGAGGTATCTATCCATTCGAGCCCAGCAGCC
This sequence comes from Simochromis diagramma, assembly GCF_900408965.1. Classification (NCBI taxonomy): domain Eukaryota; kingdom Metazoa; phylum Chordata; class Actinopteri; order Cichliformes; family Cichlidae; genus Simochromis; species Simochromis diagramma. The sequence continues at coordinate 7,051,790 of NW_024387477.1, forward strand.
TGGTGTGGTTGTGAAAGAGGCAGGTTGTGGCCATCATTGCTTGCATCTGAATGTGACTCCTTCCTTCCAGTGAGCTGCTTCTTGCTGCCTGTTCGCATGGCGGGCAGCTCTCCTTCTCTGCCTGATTGTTGCTCCCGCGGAGCTGAACCGCCTGCTGTTACGGGGCCTGAGGGACAGCCTGGCTCGTTCACAAAGAAAAAAGAAAAAGAATAGAAGAGGAGGAGTGAAAATCAATTCCTCATTAAACTAATTTGTAAAGGCTGCATCAAAAGGTGTTCAACATTTGCTCTGGCACAGCTGTCAGTTTGATGCGACCTTGAGTATGCGATGCATCGCCTGATAAATAGCGCGCGCGCCCGTTGACGAAGAAGGTGTTGCTTTTGTCTTACTCGTGATTGATAGTTGGGTCATGGCTCCCTTCACTTTCTAACGTGGAGAAACAACAGCCCTGCGACGCACGAATCAGAACCTAAATCGATACCAGGGTGTGTGTCCGCTTGTTGTTTTTGTGTGTGTGTGCGACGGCTTGTCCGACGCTAAAGTTCGGATATTTGTGACTGTGACAGAAAGTCAAAGAGCAAATAAGAAAGAAGAAGTTGGGGAAAAAGAAGCAGTCTGAACGAGAGTAGAAGAAACTCTGATGCCCTGTCACAGGCCAAAGGAGGGAATGTCATCTCCTCCACGTCCTCTCTTGGCAGAACAGCGGAATTACCCTTCTTTATGTGCTCATACATCTTTTTCTTTTACAGATGACCAGCTTTCCCCTTTGGAATTGACACCCACAATTTATACTCATTTCATTTCTCTCCACAGGCCGCACAAGGGCTCCTTGCTGAGGTGTACCTGCCACGGCTATCAATAGAGTGAGTCGTCATGGGCTAGCTAATGCAGCCCACTCCCACTGAGGTAATCCTTCAGAGGCATCCCACGGCCTGAGAGAAATGTCAGAGCGCTGCTGTGAGGATCAGTCTGAACTTGCATACAGAGATAGAGATATATCTTATTTAAGCCTGATTTAATTTGGGCTGCTTGGCAATGGCGAGAGAAAGCGTTGTGTGCAGAACAGAGGGTGGGAGCTGGGGATGCAAAAAGTCTGTCTTTATTTAGAGAAACTGGCTTTGGTACAACACAGGCCAGATGCACGGCAAAGTGAACTGACAGATGTAGTGGTCACAGATATTTCTCTGCTCAGATTACCACCTGCACTAGTTCGACCATATGAATATTTAGTGAATGCTGAAGTGCCTTCTTTAGTACGCCTTCCACAAACAACTGTATTCTGCCACACTGGATTTCTGGCACAATTTGAAAGCGTAACATTGATAATTCATTTCTCATACAGAGAGGGAGACGCTCAAAACTTATTAATAAAACTTTGCGAAGCATGTGGTTTCACAGATGTGTTCTGCTCCCTGCTGGGACCACTTAGAGAGGTTCCACAGAATACCATGGGTTTATCTAAAGTCTTCAAACAAGTTCTACAAATGGCTAACAAAGGTGATAACACTAATCAGAACAAATTCTTCTCATGTATTTCTTTATTTCTTATATTTTAATTGATTTGCAGTCAATCTGGAAATTAAATTGATGATTAAATTAAACTTAAACTTGTGGTAGTTAATTTGTGAGCTCCTTGGTCATGGATTCAAGGAAGCACACAAATCGGTGACCATTTGCCAAAAGCTGACATGCTTCTGTATATTGTCAGCAAATCGAAACCACACAAACATTGGACATTGTAAATAGAAGCCCTAAAGATGCTGATGCTCAGCAGCTGGCTCTCTAATCTCAGACGATCTAACACACCTTAAATGCCCCAAGAGGAAAGCTAGCTCTGCTCACAATACATATATAACTACTGTACATTGAATAGTGCATAAAACAAAACTTTGAACAGGGAAAAAGTCCTATAGATGAATATGAAACAGTTTTGTGTGTTAAAAAACAGCAACGATAACCAGTGAAACCAGTGCAAATCAGGCATACTTTGGTAAGATATTTTGGTAAACACTGTCTGTACTCGTTCACTGAATCATTTCTGTTTTGATCTCCAGTAGATTTGTTTCCTTTGTGGATGGACTTTGATCAGCTGACTTGCTGGTTGTGAAGGGTTTTTATTACTTTTTTTGAGTACCCCAACACTGATCACAACAAAGATGGTAAATGACTCCAGCATGTGCAACTTTTGACGATACAGCATGCAGTTAATTTGCACGAATGTAATGTCTTTGATATGTTGCTTAGAGACGGTGGTGACCCGATGAGAACTCAATAATAATCAATAAGGGAATCAAAAAGGAATCGAATTGATTAGTAATATCAATAATGTAAACGGAATCGCTAAATACTTATCGATTCCCATCCATAGATGTAATCAGCTTAAAGTTTAATTGACTTCTACCTGAAACCGCCTGGATGCAAGTCCTGTTACGTAGCAGCCATGGAGCCTGGAGTACCCCAACAAAGTCACCTTGGACCATTGTTTTATACTATCGTTAAAAATGGCATGCTACTCATCCTTAATAAGGCTACTATTTCTATGTATGCAGATGATTCAATAATATGTGTGGCAGCTAACACTGGAAAAAAAAGTTAAATGTATTTCTAAATTCTGAGTTACAATCAGTGTAAATGTATAAAGAACAAAACATTAATTTCCTATGTGTCTTAGACAAATAGCATGACATTTGGTTCAAACCACGCTATTAGAAAAATTCGGATTTGCAAGGTTTCCATTATTGTTCCTGTCGATCAAGTCCATGAGACCAAGCTTCCAGGTGTAATTTTAGACCTGGACAGAACATACTAATGAAGTTGTTCTTAAAAGTTGCTAAAATGTGAAATGGTATCTCTGAAGGTAAAAGATATGCAAATGTTTTTGTCACCAAAATCGATCAAACAATTAATCCAGGCATTGACCTTGTCTCAGCTTGATTATTGTCCAGTGGTACAATGGACCAGAACAAATCTTGTAACAATGCATTCATGTCCTAAATGGTTAACAGCAAAACATTTCTGACTTTACCCTTTACTTGTATTTTTCAGAAATATTATTGTTATAAAGATTTGAATTATTTTTATAAAATTAGTATTTCAGTGTAGCTGGACATTTATATTCTACCAGACAGGGTATAATTTATATTATCTTCCTTAGCAAGAAGCAGTTTAGTTAAAAGAGCAGTTTTATACATTGGTTTGAAGGAATTTTATGTAAATTTTTTGTTATCAATGAGCCTAAGCCTGATATGGGGCAAAATTTGTGTTGCAAGAAGCTGTTTTTGTTGCCTGCATGTGTGTTATTGTGTGATGATGTTGTGTGTGTTTTATAGTGCTCTGTCACGTTTTAAAGATTTGTGACCCCAGGAAGAATAGCTATTGCATTACTGCATATTTGGGCTACATGTTCAATATCCAGTCAAATCTGAGAACTGAAATGTTTAAAAGTTTGCTGAGTTTGCCCACAAAAAAGGATTTGAAGCTTTTCTCCTGGTTGTTTGTACTTCTACCACCATCTTTACTGTTGCAAAATGTTCCCAACTGTTTAAATATTTCCATCTGGACCGCACAACATCATAATGTCCGTTAAACACGCAACACGAAATATTGACTGATAACAAGCTTAACATAAACCAATATTCCTTCTGAATGGAATATTTAATTTGGAATATTTCTTGGCTTCTTTTTGATTAAATTTTGCCTCTCAGTTCCCGTACCATTGGGCACCGTGGCAATCATTAAATATGCATTACTAATATTGAAAATAGCCGTCTGTTGTATGTGATGCAAGCAGTTTTTGGAGCAGAATTGGGAGGTGTTGTTCTGTTTCTGAAGTTTTCCAGCTCACTTCTTTAATCCATACTGACAGAGGAAGCTCTACAGGAAGGCAGTACAACAGGGGCTCAGCTTCCACTCGTCTGTACTCTGCTGGGAGAGCAAGGTTCTTCCTTCATATGTGGGATGTATTTTAGCATGCCTAAATAAAGAACAGTTATTTCTTGCTGAATGAATAAATCAATGAAATTAATTCTGCTTTCAGTAGAAACACTTCCCTCAGTGATATCAAGGTCCTTGAGCCTTGCTTTGATTATTTCCATCCATTTTGGATGCTATATATTTTTTTTTTTACGTCCTTGATAATGTAGTGTTAATGCTCCGAGGCCACAAATAGCTTGATCCGTCTAGGTTCCCTGTCCTCTTAATGAAAGTGCAAAGACACTCGCCCTCTATACTGATGCCTCTTCCTGGCAGATGGCTTGATAGGCTCGCGCACAAGTCTGCCAAGATGAAACGATGCCTCAATGCAAACAATACTCACAATAAGCCCTTTAATAGCATTTTCCCCCACTGCCATAGTAACAGTCCTGTGTAATAACTACTGATACAGTAGAGTGAGCAGGAGGAGATGAAGAAATTTTCAGCAAAACAAAGAGACCCTGTCGGCTGATGCAGTCATCTGCAGGAGAGAGGATGGGTCAATAACAGACGCAGGGATGAATTGTTGGCCCTGTTGAGTGGATCTGAGATAGGGATGTGCGTTCTCTGTGAAGGAAACATATTCCAGGGCATATCCAACAAAAAATACTATCTGCTTCACACAGAGAGTATTGTTTTGGCGATGAAAAGAATCCAGCTGGCAAGCTCTGCCGCGTTTCTTTCCTCGGAAGGAATCGCAGTTAACAATTTGGAGCAAGCAGCGCCTTGACTAAACAGATAATCATATTATTGTATTGCATCTCCATACATTACACACCTGCCGTAGACTGCAAGCGTGTGTAATGTATGTACAGCTCAGTAAATAGATCAATCAGCGCACACGGCCGCGTAGCAGGAATAGAAAAAAAACACAACAACCTCTCCCCGTTTTTCTCACCTCACACACACTCTGGGATATTTGCAGTACTTTCAGACCTGTTGTCTGGGAGACCACTCCTTGTTTAGATGTGTTGTCAAGGAAACAAAGACGGAAAAAAAATCTGCTCGGTGAAATTTTTAGAGAATCCATCTGCTAGGTTGGAACAAGGAATAAGTAACACTCAGCCTAGTTGGACGAATGCTTCCAATAAAACATATCTTCCAAAGGGAAAGAGGTTTTATTGATTCTGCTACACTGTTATTAATATAAAAATGGAGCCGGCTTGTTGTAAATAAGCCAGGTGGATTCCTTTTTATTGCAGTCCAGCGGAACCTTTTACCTATTGAATCGAAAATTGCGTGGGACAAAATTCTACCATATAAGTCAGGTAGCCCTCTGCAGTGTAATTACTGCCGAGCCGGCCACCCGTCCCTGTAATGCTGAATAACAGGATGTCCAAATGCTCATAATCACCTGTGATTACTGGTGAAAGGTTAAGCTGATTCAATCCCTCAGCCCAATTTGCTACAAAATCCAGGAAAATACTACAAAGACCATGGGATTTGCAAGCCTGCTGGTAAGGGATGCTGAATGATCAGATTGTTGCTTTGGGAGAATAATAGCATGTTCTGCATAAGGAGTCGCAGCATAATTTCATTGGAGTTGCGTTACCCGGGAGAAGAGCAGCAGCTGGACATCCAAAGTAGCAGACAAACTGCATATTGTGCAAGCAGTTTTTAAAAAAAAAAAAAAACCCTAGCATGGCCTAAATATCTCCTCACAGCCTGATTTCTACCCCTTTTCACAAATCTCCTGATTCTGTCACATCTTTGCTGTTTTACTCAACCGCTTTCCCTCCTTTGCTCCATATCTTCCCTTTCTCACAAAGCATTCTCAGAAATGTGTGACGCAGTCGTTCGGTAATCATATCCTCACGCTGCTGTGAGGCTTGCGAGGCTTTATCAGCATGATAAACCTCACAAAACACATTTTTTTCCCTTCCTCAACCTCCTTTGACAATCACATGTTTTTAGAGGATGAATCATTCATTCAGCATGAGAATTGTTTTCAAACCGTACAGGCAGCAAGGTTCAATAGGCTGCATGTTTGGGATTTGGGCTCTGCCATGTCCCCCCGGTGTCACCTGGTGCTGATCTGTGGCGTTCAAGGCTGACAGCCTCAATCACAAGCAGCAGCAGCAGCAACTTCCACACTAAGGACCTCAGCCTTAATCCCAGCGCTGCAGCACAAACACATCATAACTCATCAGCTCTGCAACAACAATTGTTTGGCAACTCTTTGAGGAGCTTCCTCTTCTTTTCCTAATTTCCTCTTGCACATCAGGCTGCTCTGGTGATTTCTGTTAAGAGCAGAGGCTGAGGTGCCATCACATGCCGTGATGCTCCTGGGCGGCCTGGGACACATCAGCTTCCCTATGGCTGCATCCGAGTGAGAAAGCCCTGTCAACACGTCCAGCTCAAGGGGCTCGTCTTAAGGAGTAGAGGGAAGCAGAGCAGAGAGGTGGAGGATGACAGAGGCAAGGAGGAGGCGGGCGAGGGGAGGCAGGAAGCAGGAGAAGTCCAGGTCATTGTTGGATCTGACAGCGGAGGGCAATGCCAAGCCTCATTTAGAATTCACTCCCTGAGAAGCAGCTGTTACATCTTTTATTGGAGGAACAAAGGAATGGCGTGCTATTTTCATACGAGAGCAATTTTCTTAAGAGAAGCATCTAAAGGGACAAGAGGGAAACAGGAATGTGTGTGTGTGTGTGTGTGCTTGTGTGGGAAAAACAAAAACAAAATTCTTCTTCCAGGAACACAAACAGAGCGGCTCATTACTCGCTGCTCGGTGCTTGTTGTGTGCAGTGCTGGTTCGCACCCTGTCATAGTTTGGGTCAAAAGCCACCTCAGATAGATAGCCAGGAGAGTTGTCTCCAACACTTCAAGACAAATCAATACCTAAGATCCTTTTATATATATATATATATATATATATATATATATATTTCTGCAGCAGCCCTCACCCCCTTTGAAAATACACTTTTGGCACATTTGTTCAGTTTGAGTTTCGTTTAATTAAAACAAGGAATCGCTCAAGCATAAAGTCTAATTACTGTAAAACAATATCTTAGATGCACACACACACACACTCACACAAATGACACAGTGCACATTAGCGTATAGCAAAGGAGGCATTTCTCTGAGTCTCTGAAAATGGAAATGGAAATTGCACTTGCAGCCTCCCACTTTTGGTTAGCGAGCGCGATTCAAAAACTCATTATGATTTCCTTTGCTTGGCATTTTAATACACTGTGGGGGTAAATAACAAGATGGTCTGCGACTGTTTGGAAGGCTTGTGGGTAAATTCACATTGTTCAAAGTCGGACAGATGCACGGAGAATGAAGTTTTCAAATGACAAAGTGAGCTAAAGAAAGAAAATGAGGGGGCTGTCTGGGTTTTTAATCGAGGAAAAGCCTGTAATACATTTTTAAATTGACGTGAGTAATAATACTAGTCAGTCAGTACATTTGGTTGATTTAATTAAAACAAGTCAGTGTGTTGGCTGCATGAAGACCAGAAGCTGAAACAACTTGGTAGACGTTCTGTGAATGAGCCACTTAATGAAAGCTTTTTAATCTTGTTACTGAGTTTTTGCAATAGATGCTTTGCTTGGCCCACCTCTGCCAGTTAACTGTGGATGTTTTATGGTCTCACCAAAGAGCACTAGTGTGATTAGACACAGCAGTGCTTCACGCGTATGTTTTTATTATTAAAAACTTTTTCAGGCCCGTCTCCATTATTTTACAAGCATCAGGTTGGATGAAAAGAAGAACAAGGTGTACGAGAGATGCGAAAAAGGGGTTGCACTCTCGGCCCGGAAGTATTTTTACAGACTTCTCAAAGGAGAAGCATTAGAAAAATACTGAGAGCACAGAGTAAACAAATAAAATCAATGCAGCAGGACTAAATAAACCTCCTTTTTCCAAGTCCAGTGTGTTACAGATCACACAGCTCAGAGGCTGACTCTCAAATGGATGAGGTGTGATAGATTACATGTGGCTAATGAGGCCAACAAGGAGAGACGTAGTGCATGCTCTAGACTTCTTCCTAATTTCACCTCAAAGGGTTGTTTAATGTTTTTGTCCTTAGATCTCAGATCTGATGCTGAAACATGATGACTGACAATTTGTCAGGTTTTGTTGCAAAAGCCTGAAAATGTTCTCATGTACGATGTCAGGTTATTGGATTGTGCTCGGCTAATAGCAGAAGACTTAATTTGAAGAACTGTATAACACACTGAATTAAAACCATAATTCAAGCTGAGAATTTTACTTCATCCTGGGTGACCCAATGTTCACCCAAACTACCACATGGCTCATTTTGTAGGTTAACCCTAGTTGGTGCTGTAACCACTAAAGGCTACTTAGAAATTTAGCCACTGTAGCCTGTAATGTAACGATCCCTCAGAGGGGAGGCACACAGAACTGTTCCTTCTTTATATATAAAAAAGAATGAGTTATTTAATTATCAGCATCTAAAGAAAGAAACTTGCATTTTTTAATTCTTTCCTTTCTTCTTCTTTTCTTCTGACCTCTCATTTTGTTGGGTGACTTTTCTAAATGTTAATGATAAAGCAGGCAGACGTTGCTGTCTGCTGAGAGGCTGATGGGCGCGTGTGTGCATATACGCCTGTCTTTGGCGTGCTCTAAGACATGGGTCTCGAACCGGCGGCTCTGAAACTGCATGCAGCTCTTTTGCTCAACTCAAAGCATTATGGCTTTAATGAAATTATATTATTTTAATTTCAATTCAAGATCAAGAGGCGACGCTTTGATTTTTGTCTGTTACCATCCTCTGTCGACCTCTGTGAATAAGGTAGCAGTTAAAATCTTAATAACGCTGTAAGTTAGTCTTTACATTCTCAAAGTGTAAAATTATGTAGCTTATATGGTAAATTTTAAAATGAATCATTTGACTCAGCTAACAGTATTTCATAATTAGAATTCTTTTAATTAAATCAGATAGCTACATACTTGTGTTAATCACATATTTCTGATAAATAAGCATGGGTATAATATGGCAAAAATGGTAAAACCGCCTCAGAAGCTGATTTTTTTTGTTCAAAATAAAGTTCTCACTGCTTTTAGCATTTTTTATTTGAGCTGTCACTAGCAGGAAACTTTGTTCGGCATCATCAATAACATGGGATACCTCTAATAACTATAACTATAAGAGAGTGAACTGTAAGCAGGGTGCTCTGAGTGAGGTAAAATTAAAAGCTGTGATACGCATATGCATCATATCCTGTGAATCCCACTGGGATAAGTAGGTTATTTAAATTATGCAGTAATACCCGCTACAGCAAAAAGCAACCTTGAGTTCAACCATCAATAAACTGTCCTCACTATTTTGTGGAATCCTGAAACTAAATCACCGGAAAGCCTCTTCGCTGCCAGTTTTGAAAGAGCAGCAACAGCGTGCTGCTGCACTCTCTGAGCAGTAGATTAAATCGAAACGAGGATTAAGTATTTCTTGTTTATTTGCTTTTTGACAGTAACAAGACTAACAGCACCTATCCCTGGCATGCTATGTAGCAAAACACATTTAATGAGGTGTTTTCTTGTCAGTGCTGTCTTTACTGAATGGCAAAGCCTGTGGTCCGCAGGTTCAAAGTCAAAGCTAGTTAGCCTTTTTCATCTGTCACTCGCAGTAGGATGGGCAAGATCAATCTGAAGTAATCTGAGAAATGCCAGCCGTCCTTTTCGCTTTACCCCAACAAAGGCCAACCAGAGGGGAGAGGAATCATCACTGTTAATTATAAAGCCCATTAAGTTTTGATCTGTGTGAAAGCTCTGTCAATAGAAAGGTGCTGTTATCACTCACCCATAGCCTGTTCCCTGGAATTAATTTCTCCAATCTGTTGTCAAATATCATAATACCTCGTGAATAACAACTCAAATTTTCATATTACAGGGTTGTCACTGAACATATGGCATAAAGATAAACAAATATTAAAGGAGACTGAGCGGACACTTTGGACCATTGTCACAGTTTGTGTTTTGCCTGATAATGGAATCAAAATAGCTGCTTGTCAAGCGGCGTGATTACAGCGGACTGTTGGTGAGAACATTTCCAAAGGGCACATTTCAGACATGTTTCCTGTTTAATTTCAACTATGAATCATAATTTAGTGGCAAAGCGGTGTCACAGGAAATATATAGTTTTCTTCATTTCAGATGAAGGATAAATTATGTTCCCCAAAACAGAACAGAAAAGAAATTATTCATGGAAAATGGAAATCAAGTGTTAATGTGATAATATTTCTCTGCCTCTCACAACTAAACGACACCGTGATGCATCATCTTCATCTGCTCGGCACCTTGAATCTTCTGCTAGGTCAGAAAAATAGAGACCAGAGTGATGATTGTCTTTGTTTGTGAGGCACGTTAGAAGGATTTACATTTGTCGCCTACCCGGCTAACAAGATTATGCTTTATGATTAGATTTTTCTCAAGTGGTGTCAACCGCTTCCATGATCGCGGTGAGGGATAAGTGGATCAGTTGATTCGGACTCTGGAGAGCTGGTGAGTTGGCAAAAAAAAGGTAAAGAGGCCAACTAATTACCAGTGTTGTCGCTATCTAGTTTGTGGAGGTTTGCTGGAGTGGCATGCCGTCGCTACAACACGTGGTGGCTGCAAGCTCCTTCAGCAAAACACCTTCGCTGAAGGAACTTCACAATGCCCTCTGAAGAAGTTAAAATGTTGCCTGGTAACTATGAATGCATATGAAAGATATAAATATAAGTGAACTGAAAGAATTCTGAGAACTATGCAGAGACTACCTTTGTGAACAGTTACTTAGCTACAAAATAACTGTCAACACTGTCATTGTATGTTTCGACCCATTACACCAACCCTCGCTAAGAGGTCCTTGTAGATTTTCCTTTGTGTTTGAAGGACTTTTACAAGTTTTCATCACAGATGTCAGTATAATTGGGTCAGCTGGAAGGAGAGTCTCTTGGTCTTTCTTTGTATTAGGTAGATGGATTACCTTGGAGATATTCACATGCACATCTGGATGTACTGTCATCACTTGTTGGGATGCATTGCAATGATTTCCAAATCTTAGAAACCAACATTTTATTCATAACAGAAAATGGAAACATATCAAATGTTTAAACTGAGAATACTTTTTTTTTTTTTTTTAAAGAGGTCAAAAAGTTGGGACAGGCCCATGTTTACTGTATTTGTCATATTTTTCATTTTATTAAGGGCCAAATGTGTTCAGTTGGCAAAAGGTCTGAACTGTCATTATCAAATGTCTTCTTCTTTTCTTCTTTGATGGAGCTTTAACCTGCATTTGTGGATATCACAGTGAACTGTATACACAGATGAAGTATCTGGAAGTGTTCCTAAACCTGTGCAGTGATTTCCATGACAGAAACAGGCCTGTTTATTTAATGCAGTGCCACCTGAGAGTCTGATGATCACGGGCATCCAGTATTGATTTTTTGCCTTCTCTCTTGTACACAAGAGGATATTTCTCACAGATTTTCCAAATCTTTTGATGATATTGTGTGCTATGGATGATGAGTCTTCACAATTTTACACTGAGGAACATTATTTTGCAATTTCTCCACAACTTTGCTCCACAGTTTTGTTCTAAAAATCTATGCTGACCATGGCAGCACTGTGCTTAATTGGCCAGCCAGCTTCCCTGACCTGAATACCATAGAGAATCAGTGAAGTATTGTCAAGAGGAAGATGAGAAACACCTGACCCAAAATAAATTTGAAACGAAGGCTACAATAAAAGCAAAAAAAAAAAGGCTTCACCTCAGCTGTGCGACGAGCTGATCCCCTCCATACAACACCATACTGATGCAGTAGTTCATTGTGAAGAAGCCCCAGTTATGTGTTATAGTTTTTAAATGAACATGGTTGTCATTAGCTGGGAAACCCTGCATTTAAAGTCATTACTGATTATTTGTCTGTGTGGGTTCTCAGTCATCCAGGTCACGGTAATCTAAGGAGCTTGGAAAGCTAAGTAACTGGACTTTCTTAAGGTCCTTGATGTTGTTTTCAGCTCTCATCTGAGAAGCCTTTTCACATTGCTGATTATTATGACCAGACCGCAATGAATGGACTTAATTTCATCCTGAACCAATTTCTGCTGGAGGTTTCTTCCTGTTAAAAGTGGAGTTTTTCCTTCCCACTGTTGCTAAAGTGCTTGCTCATAGGAGGTCATCTGATTGTTGATGATTGTTGGGTTTTTCTCTGTATGTATTATTGTAGGGTCTACCTTACAATATAAAGAATGCACAAAGTAGGCACCCCATCGGTGCTCCCCAGGTATGCTTTATTTGTCAACCAATCACTTGCATTGCAGAGAGAGGTTATTATGATTACAAAATTGTGGTTTTACTTTTTGCCCTCTCATTGTGTTTTTATTTTCCATTGCTTTCCTATTACATTTATTTATAACACAAGTTGTATTCAAAACATGCAGCAGTCTATAATTCTCACTTAAGCCTCTGCAGCCTAGTAAGGTAGAAAATGAGCAGTGCACTGATTGTACGACACCTCCTAAATAGGTGTGAACACATATTTCATGTAGCAACACATGGCAGGGCTTTATTTGCGTTCAAACTCTGTTGTCGAGGATCTCTCTCACACCTGACTGCTCCGTCTTATCCCAAATGAGCAAACGACAACATCTGGAGGCTTACAGAAAGGAAAAGCTCTGAGGACAAAGAGAAAGACAGAACAAACCCTCCTCCACACACACACACGTGCATGTACAAATACATGGGTAAAACACGCCCGAGGCCATTAAATGATAAAGCCCTCCCAGTGTGAAATAACGCACACATCACAACACATCACCATCACAGTGCAAAAAGAAAGTTTTCAGTTGCTCCTATATTAAGCTCACGATCGTGCTCAGAGCAAAAGCGAAATCCTTTAGTAAGAATCACTTTCAGACAGACAAGATATTATACTGCATGACTACTCAGACAGCATTATGCAGAGACAGGGGGCCGCTATGACACCTCCTTTCATTCTGAGCAAACTGTTGAGAAACACAAACAATGTTTATGGTTCAAAGCCCAGGCAAATAGAAAGGCAGAGTGCTTTGTCTTTTAAGTGCACTGCAATTGGACTTCAAACCTGTTCAAATAAATAGGTCTTTAAAATATCATCTGCTCATGGTGCTGTATACAAAGAAGCAATATGTTATCTGTCTAGACTGTAGAGGTGGAAATTACAAATTACATTTCTGATTCAATTTATGCACCGCTTAAATCATGGTTCAAATGCACTTCATTGCATACATCAGTCAGCGAACGCCTCGACGCTCACACGGCCTGACATTCAGAGCTGAGTCTGACTGGCTCCAGGTTAGTAGTACGATAGCCTGTTCAGTTCAGCTCAGCTCAAAAACGAGTGCGTACCAGCTTGTTGTTTTTGACAGCATTTTCAGACTTTTGTTTATTTGGCTTTTGTGGTCTTTAAAACAGCTTTGAATGAGGCACCGACGTCACTGCTGAGCTGACAACAGCAATCACGCTCGTCAGCAAAGAGCACCGCTGCTAAAAGCTACTAATTCAAGAGACAGTGGTGATTCAGTATACTCAGTTCACTTTTCAACTGAGATATTTTACATCTATGCATTTGAGAGCTCTGCTTTGTATCACCTATGAGTGATGAGATGGGATGGGATGTACCAGTGATGTTTCGACACATTGTGGCTACATTTCAGATGGTGGTCCTGTTAAAATTGATGAAATTATCAACACAGAAAAGTGCTATCAGATTTTGATCCACCATGCAATGCTATCTGTAAAGCATCTGATGGGCAAGGCTTCATTTTTCAGTATGACATTGATCTCAAACACATTGCCAGTGGAGTAAAAGTATAGCTGAATAGAAAAACACACAGTCGAACACTTTCGTGCCATGGAACTCAATGATATTGAAGAAGTGTGGGATCATCTTGACAGAGAAAAAGAGGCAGTCAACGTGCAAAGAAGTGCTTTGAATGTCCTTCAAGAAGCCTGCAGAACTATTTTTGATGACTACCTAAAGAAATTACAAAAAGGAGCTTGCCTAAGTGAGTGCAGGCTGTGTTGAAGAATAAAGGTAGTCATACTATAGAGTATTAATTTGTTTTTTCTGTTATATGCTGTATTGTATGTTTCAAGAAATCACTATATATGCCTTGATGCATGCTCAATCATCCAGGTAAGTAAATCTCCAAAAGTTGATTCTGTTCATCTGGATGTAGCGTTTTGTGGGAGAAACGTTTTGTCACTCATCCAAGTGCCTTCTTCAGTCTCAGCTGACTGCAGGTTTCCCCAATCTTATAAACAGTACATTTGCATAATGACTGAAACCAGCCCACTGAAGGAACAATGGGCCGGGAGGTCAGTTCCTTAATCTTAATCTCTTTGGAGAAATCACTATATACATTTACCACTTTGCTAGCTAAATATAAAAAAATAAAAGGTGGCTAAAGATCTTTGCACATCTCTGGAAAATTTCAGTTTTTACCAAAATATAACAAAGTGCAATGTGTTTAATTTAGGCTAAATAATGATGCAACTCTGGGTCTTTAGCAGCCAGGAGTAAACAGCTTGTGAAAATGCATGAATAGTTTTTTAGGTATAAGTGAAGTAAACTTTCCCACTAGTATTCATTCTGGCAGGAGTCTGTGAATGCAGCATAAGAACTGTAAGAAAGTAATGGTTTGGCAGGAAACACGAAAAAATGTTTGCTCAGTCCTTGGTGTCACGCACTCGGTGCCCCTGTAAGCATCATTGTGTTTGGTTGTCAGACAGACTTAACATTGTGAAAGGGTGGATTTTTAATCCAAAGCATGCACACTATTCTAAACCCAAACTGAAACTTTTGTTATATAAACTTTGCCAAACAGCAGCTAAAAATATAAAGTGAAAAGTTAAAAAAAAAAAGATAATGAAAGAAAAGAACTGAAAACTATCCCAAACTCCTGTCCTCTGGGTGAAATTCATGTTGTGATTTTTATATATTTGTCAAGGGGAGCAGTAACCTGCAAACTGAAAAATGATGCTAACAAGCAGCCAGAGTATTAACTCCCAAGGTGTTTTGACCGAGTGTCAGTATGTAATGAGATGGAAATTTAACAGTTTCTTAGTGTGCTATGTCCAAAAGGACACTATGCAATTTTTTATATTTTATGTTGTATTTGAATAAAACAAACAAAATACTATGTGCTAATTGCTAGGCTAATGCTAATTCTGTTTTCCTGCTTCTTACTACTTCGTACTAAGCTAACAACTTTTCATAACCTGCTAACACCTTAATGGAAACGCACTGGGCTGCTGATGTTCTCATAAACTCTCAAGAAATTCACCAAAATATTGAAGTGTGGTTGTAAACTGTCACGTGACAGGCTAATTATTATTATGCTGTATGACTTGGATCGTAGGCCCCAAAGTTAGAGCCTGTCACTTACTGTAGCATAAATGTTTATGGTTGCCTTTCACCTAAATGCCATGTAGACTCAGTTTATTTATATCTTGATCATTCCATGCATGTTTGTGTGTGTGACAGAGAGAGAAAGAGAGAGTGAGAGCTAGCTAGCATGATGACAGCCAATTAATTCAGCTCTTGGGGACTCTGCGAGGAGAAACAGTGACTTGCGGGTTGCATTAGTCATGCAGCATGGCAGCGCTGGCATCAGGGAGCTCTCGTACACTTTAAAGGTGACTCTGTGTGTGCCCACATTTTTGTTTGCCTCTTGTGCTATCCTGTCATACCTCCCTCACCCATGGGGGCCCAGCATGAAACAGCTTCACGACTTAAGGATAGCGTCGGAGGCGCTGAGTGCATCCTGAGAAGCTGAGTGTCAAACCTCCAACAAAGCATTTAACAAGCACAACAGTGCACACTGCTAACAGCTCGTTCAAAGACTATGCCAGAGTTTACCCCCTACAAGCACACAAACAAACATCTTTATTATAGCTGATTTAAGCTTGAGTCCAAAGGGATGTAAGGGAAGTTTTTTTTTTGTTTTTTTTTTAAAAAAGAGGTGCAGTGCAGTAGGCTACAGTGAAGTGATGTACTGATCCACATGAAGTGAAGTGGCTCACAGAGTTCAATATGAGTGATTAAATACTCAAGTATATGCTCACTGTACACCGAACAGCAAGGACATTTATGAAAGAATTTACATTGAGAGTACATATTCTTAGATGTGAGAACATGAAGGACACACAAAGACACACACTTTACTATGCTCATTGAAGACATTTTTTACTCACTATTGATCAATGCTGACCATGAGCAGCCTGTGTAACAGCTTGAGATTTTGTATTTTAATGCCACAGCAGGTTATACTAGATTTATATCGTTAACTTTGCAGATTTCAGTTTGCGTAGCACCTGAGCATCTGCTTTCTTTACTCAAAGGTTAAGAGAGAGGTAGAATAGAAAGCTTTGGTCTAAATGTAGGCAAGGAAACGCTTCAGTATTAAGTTAGAGACTGTCAGGTTAGTTTACCTTAGTTTTTGTAATATTCAATTACACAAGATGTTATTGAAAATAAGATATCATTGAAATTTGATTGGAAGCCTGAGGGAATGAAGTTGGGTGTGTTACTGTCTTGCCATGATTATATTAATTAAAGTTTTAAGGCTGTTAAAAGAAATTGCACACTTATTAACTAGAACAACTTCAAACCACTCCCTATCAAGTATTGACAATATATTTTTTTAAATGATTTCATAAATGTTTTATAAGTTTAAGCTAATTCCTTTATTAAAATTTCATGTGTGCAATAATCTGGGTACATATCCTGTATGTAAAAGATGGACGTAGCTTATACCTGCATTCTTTCCAATTGCCAGCAGGGGGTTACTAAAAAAAAGAGAGAGAGAAATCATACTTCTAAGCTGATTTGTAAGTTCAGTTCTGTTCCTGTGATTGAGTGTGTAGTCGAGATCAAGGTGTCAAACATAAGGCCCAGGGGCCAGAATTGGCCAGGCAAAGACTTTAATCCGGCCCAGTGAGTTTGGCATTCCTGTTCTAGATCCTAGGTAACCAATATTTTGACCGATCCAGACCCAGATGACATTTTTTATGGACCCGGAGCCATTACTAGATTTTGATGGACTCTTTCCATTATGCTTGGTGCAACTTGTCTCATAAGGTTAAGGCTACGGTGAGGTTATTTGAATTTCTTTGTCTTTCTGATAGCCAGTGTGCATACACAGACTAATGGCGTGCATGGTAACTCATGCTATGTGATTCAGAGCAAATTCAGTCTAACTGGTCCTCCATACATTTTGTATGGTGTCAGTTTCTAGTTGTTAGCTGTGGTTAATAAATCATGATGCTCATTTAGTAAAGCATTAAGTAGGTTATGCTTTAGAGAGGACCTACTTTGCAACTTTGCTGTGACTGTCCAGGCATTAGACTTATTAACAACTTTTGCAATATTTACAACAGCATTACTGATACATGATTAGAACATGAGAATGCAATAGCTTTCTAACTGACTGACAGGCATACTAATATATAGGTGTTATACCTGTTAGAAACCCCATTCAGTGTTCTTGTATTACAGCCATTATCCATTCAGTTATAAATAGCGTTATCATTAATGCTATGTATATATACTCCTCTTTGTCAAATGACTGGTAAAATGACAAGTTTGTAACCTCCTATAGTCCCAAACTATGTTAAACAACAGCAGGGCCACACAAAACAGCAACTCGAACAGTTGTCCTCTGCGATAACTGATCTTTAATGTTTAAAAACCCTTTGTTAATTTAGTTTCATCCCTCAGGTGATACCAAGCAGTTGTGAGTGCAAAGTAAAGCGTAATTTTGAGTATAGTGAAGCCTGCAGCTCGGTGATCACATTCTGGAGGTTGAAGACAGGATGTCTCCATGAGAAACAGATGATGACGAGAGCCGTAGGTGGTTGGTGTGCTGCCTCAGTCAGTGCTCTGCTTACAAAGGGCCATTAGCCAAGGTCTGTAGCTGACAGATGAAGGCCCCCCTACGGTGCAGGACCACGCTGTGATTTACAATCTTTATATTTAACCAGAGAGAGATTAATTATCACCAGCAAATTGACAGGACCAGGAAGACGAGGGAGGTTTTTGACTGACATTGCCATTCCTCACAGCACTTCATGCCAGAGGTCATTGCTCCTGACCTTGGGATGCCAGGCATATTGGGCACCCTGCCTCCTTTCAGCAGCACCTTCTTACGCATTTTTTTACTTTGACAACCATCATTTTTGCTTTGCAGGCACGCCGCTCACCCCCGGATGAGCTTATGGCCCCGCAATGGTTGTCAAAATAAAGGGAAAATTAACTGTCGAGCAGAATTCTCTCATATTTTTCATCGTGGACACTTTTTTGTAGACTTGTAGTCAAGCATGTGTGGGGGAATGAGTGAGTGAGTGAGTGCGAGGGAAAACAAGCCTTGCCCAAAGCAAGAAAACAAAAGAGCCATGGTTCCACTCTGTGTTTCCACTCTCCTGGTTTACTGATGCCCTGCAGATGTCCTGAGCCACTTTTTATTTCCTTAAGTATTGAGTCCAGTGTGAGAGGGGGGTGGGAAAGTGGATTCTGGTGTGTTTTTGATGTGTTTGTGTTGCTATCTAGTGCATTATCCATTGTGGAAGGGATGGGCTTGGCTAGGTCATTTCTTTGTAGCATATACAACAGGGTGCTAAATAAATTTACCTCTCCAGGGACAATAAATATCATGTGTTTAAGAGTCTGTATCGATAAGATAAGATAAGATAAGATAAGATAAGATAACTCTTTATTGTCATTGCACAGTCATACATAGTACAGTAGTACAATGAAATTGGAAAACTGTCCTACGTCGGCACTACATATAACACAACACGACACGATATGACACATCACAACGCAACAAACAACACAACACAGTATATTAACTTAGTATAAAAAAGAAGAATAAGTGTATGTGTATTGCACACTATTGGGGGCTAAATGCATGCTAAGACCAAGCATCAAGCTCTAGGATGAATAAAATAGGTGTCTCAGGTGGCCAGTTGGCGTTGGCTTTAAAGTCCCCATATATTCCCTTGTTAAAACTACTAAGGTCGACACGCTGCCAACCGTTGTTCATAACATAGTATAACTGTACTCCATCCTCCTGTCTAAATATGGTCACTTCTCTTTCCAAGAAAACAGCGTGGCGGGGGCCAGTAACACTAACACTGAAGCTTTAAAACAGGGCAGCTGGTGGGGGCTACATCCACATTTTATATTCATGTTTCCCATGTGACATCATGTTCACATTGCTCAAGAGTATTCTGCGATGTAGGCTGTAACATAACGTATTGACACACCTTTTAATACTGTACTCACACATTGTATAGATAAAACGCATTGCTGCTTTTCACAGTGCCTATATTGTGCTACGCTGTTGGCTGCAGAAATCATCAAGGACAGAAAGAGAATCTTTCTTTTTATCACTTTTGTCCTGATTTGGATTGAAGGTGTTGGTTTGCAGTAGATATTCAGTGAACATTTCATTGGAGGTAAGCATTTCGCAGAATATTAACCCGCTCGAGGATCCCTGGCTGCATCTATGACATCCTTGGTCATAGATTTTTGCTATTATATTCTTGTAATTGCTTTGGTCGCTAGCAGACTGCCAGTAGGTTGCATGTTGGATGTTAACTTGTCTGCAAACACTTGCTAACTGCTAGCGCAGCTGTAACTTAAAAACTGAAAAACATTCACCTTCAAATTAAATTTTGTGTCCCAGCGCTGCAGCCAACATGTTTCAAAATGCACAGCAGAGGCAAATGGTCTCTGTTACCAGAAAGTTACTGACCAATCTCGACCTGTGTGACTGAGGCTTTAGCAATCGATTTCACAGCAACTGCAATCAATCTCTAGCCACTACTCACCAACCATGTTTTTCCCTTATGACCAATGGTTGCCGATTTAACCTTTATGTACATGTGTGTATAATGCTGAACAGCTAGTGAGACATGAATGGCGCCAAATTCCTAAGAAGCAAAAAAACCTCCTGTTTTTCCTTGCTTTTCCGATCTTCCTAGTGAAATTCCTACTGAACTTGGTAGTGATGTAACTCCCGTGTTATGGCTTCCAGGGTAACTGCAACATGGCATGCATGCCTGGGGGCAGCATTACACATCCAAAACAGTGGACAGGTTCACATCACATGGTTGGTAGCCACATGACTAGAAAACGTGTGCGATCGTGGCTCAAGAGTTGGGAGTTCGACTTGTAATCGGAAGGTTGCCGGTTTGAGCCCCGGCTTGGACAGTCTCTGTCGTTGTGTTCTTGGGCAAGACACTTCACCCGTTGCCTACTGGTGGTGGTCAGACGGCCCGGTGGCGCCAGTGCGCCCCAGGGTGGCTGTGGCTACAATGTAGCCACACCAGTGTGTGAATGGGTAAAGCGCTATACAAATACCATTTTGAAAAATTGAGACTTTTTCTTTTCATCTCACCCAGTAGACTGTTATAATTAATCATATTTTTTGTTTGATTTCATCACAGTATCAAGTGGGACAAATTTTGGGAAAATAAGTCAGAGTACTTGACACGTGGGGATTCACTCTTGTCTCGAGTTAGATAAGATGATTGATAGCCCTCTCAACTCTGTTCATAAGATACAAAGCAGATGGTTATCTTAGCCTAGCACTGCAATCGGGGAGAAGCAACACGCAAGGCTCTCTAAGAAAATTTACCTACCAGTACTTTAAAGACGCTCCATAATTTACAAGTTATATCCAAGAGGGTTTCCTAAATGCCAAACTGTTGCTTTAAAGGGCAACTCTAAAACAGGCAAAGCTCTGAAATGTGTTGAAGAAATATAATAGGCTTCAGAACAAGGCAAGAATTTGTGCATAAGGCACAGAGTGTGAGTTTACTGGTTTCTCGTTACATTTTCAGCATTTGGTTTGTTTTCAGCCACGCTGGCAGAGAGAAATATATTTAGAGAATCAAATTTCATTTCTGTTAGTGACTTCAGTCGACACAGAGGCACGTTAGTCAGCACTTAACACCAGTTTTCTCCCCCCGCCTATCAGTTTACCTTGTGCCTCCAGCTGAGTAAATCATACAAATGAAATCTGGCTTATTATCTATCACAAATGTGGATGCAGCAAGATTCTGACACATAAATCCCCCTTTGAAGGTTAATAAAAACACACACGCAACTTTGCAACCTCTCTGACAATAAATAAATAAATAAATAAAACTAAAAGCACAGTGCAGCACACCAGAAAACTGATTCACAGCTGATATCAGATGGTTATTCAGTCTTTGAGGGGTAGAAGGGGGAGAAAGTTGTTCATGCTTTCAAATGATTAAGCTATCAGAGGAATAACACATGCTTTACACCTCTCATCCCCTATAACAGCTCTCACCTCCTCCCAGCTACAAACTCCAGCTCCTGCAAGTCTCCCTCTGTTTCTCTCTTGCTCACCCCTCACCTTTGCCTTGCCAGTCTCATCCATCTCTGCACTCACCTATGGCACTTCCTCATGTTGCATTCACTTGCACTTTTGCCGAATGAGAATCACAATGAAGGACAAGGTGCTAATGATTTCCACTCACTTTAAGCCTCTGGCATGCAGGAAATATATTCCCTGGGTAAATCCTGAGATTTATGACATCAACATTTTATCTTCTTTTAAGTGCGGGGATGACCAAGAAGAGGGCAGGGATGGACACTGAATGCCATGCAGGAACCATGACCACCTTTGCTAATCCTTTGGCACCCCCACCAGCTCGCATTACAGATGGAAGTCACAGGCGGATTATGACTGCAAATCAGCTCTACTCGCTTTAAGAAGCTGTACGCCCTCAGCCGTCTCATTTCTCTCTCTCTCGCTCACTCTCTTTACCACCCTTAAATCACACCCACCCCCATCTGAAGTTAGTGCTCTAAAGGGAGAGATCTCACCAACCCCGAGTGTCAGCATGGGAACAATTAGCAGGCAGGTGCAGAAAATTGCTCTTTTCATAATGACGGATATTTATACATAACCCCTCGCAGAGGTGGACACGCTGCTTCTTTGTTACCCAGGCTGAGTGTCCAAGGCTCCTTCTCTTTCCACCTCCTCTCACTTCCTTTCCTTTCCTTTTTTTCAGCCATTCATAAAATACAAGCACCCATAAGTCAAAGCCACAAACATCAACATAAAGGCAGCTGCTGCGAAATCTGAAATCCGCTCAGATGTCAGTTAAGACTGAGACATCCGTGACTCTCGATCCAATTACGTTAATCAGCCGTGGAAAATCCATACTGAAAGTTGATGAACAATCTCGCGCGATTGTAAATGAAGTTGGTTGTGGCTGTCACTATCCGTCTAATGAAATAATCTCGTTGAACTGACCCCCTGACGGTGATCATGACAGACGTAATCATCAGTTTTGTGCCTTATTGTGCCTTACTCCTCACATCACCCCACACTCTTGCAGGTATGAAGGCTGTCGCTTAAAAGTAGGGCACTTGCTTTGTTTACTGCGCATTTGTGCCTCATAATAGGCAGGATCGAGTCAAAACGGATGACGGGGAAGATGCGATTTCCAAAACAGTGCATTGACGCCGAAGACACTAAAGGTCACCGTGCACTCTTGAAGGATCACTCATTGAAAACAGCCTTGTTTGATTCTGCGATGATCAGATGACTTCATAACAGCTCCCACTTTGTGCCAGGAGTTTAATTCAGCCCACAAGGTCAAAGGGGTCAGTGGACAAAGTGTTGCTCATCTTAACTGACTAGCAGCCTCGTGCTGCTGTGCTCTGCTCGGCTCTACACGCAGAGCGCTACTGCTCTCTACTGACAGCTGCACATCACTTGCCTGATGGAGTGATGCTTTCTTATTGAGATCTACCACGTCCCTGAAAAAAATAATAAAAAAGAAAAGAGTACTGGTAAACATGATTCTGTTTCTGTGTTTCACTCTGGAGAAAGGTTTGAAGGATCTTCCCCCCCCCCCAAGCTTTAGAGTAACATGTACTAAGGATATGATCGCATCCCTTCATAGCCTATATCATGATGGATGTAATCCCAAGTGAACTGAGCAGGGCTTTATTATTACACGATACACATCTCTATCCTCACAGTAAATAGCTTTCTGATTGCAAACCATCGCTGAAGCCTCCAGAGATATCCCCTTCTCAGACAACTGCCTATCTCTTACAGGATTTATGTCTGGCAGGCGGCTGGTAAATAACCCTATCAGCACTTAAAGGCTCATTTAGCTTGAGGAGTGTGTAATGGTGTTTATATAATCAGCATCTTTGTTTCTGAGACTGAACAATGAAAAGCCCTTATTTGATTTGAGTGCCATCGTGACTGCCTCTGGCATGTATATCGTGTTGTCTCCATCTGGTGGTAACTGGTGGAAACACACGAATGTGGGGTGTTTTTTC
This sequence comes from Simochromis diagramma, assembly GCF_900408965.1. Taxonomy (NCBI): domain Eukaryota; kingdom Metazoa; phylum Chordata; class Actinopteri; order Cichliformes; family Cichlidae; genus Simochromis; species Simochromis diagramma. The sequence goes on from NW_024387477.1 coordinate 7,075,090, forward strand.
AACTCTCATAAATGTTTTATATTATTAACACATAGCGATTGCAACTATGTGTGTTGTTCACCTAAGATTTTTACATTAACTGTCAAATAACCCATCTGTTCATGTTTGCAATCCTAGAATTCAGTATAGCATGGCCAGAGGGTAGAAAAGAATCCCTCAAATCCCATAAAATAACCAAAACAAGCAGGGGAGACATTTTTGACACAGTACCATTAAATCTGACATATAATTCAAATGCTGCAAGAACTGCATGATGAAAAATTCAAGTTCATATGTGACCTGAAAAATAAAAATATCTGATGTAATGTAATGCAATACAATACACGAGCCACACAATAAATAATATTTTCCTTAAAACCTGTCACTTTTTTTTAGACTGTGTGCATGTGTGTGTGTGTTTGTGTGTGTGTGTGAGTGTGTGTGCGTTTTCTGGTAGCTTTCAAATCTGAAGGTGGCATGAAAACCCTTTGCTAGGGTAAAAATTAAAAATTGTTATCATGAAAATGAAAACTAGGTTACTAATTCCTGGTTCCATTGATTTTTTAAAATCCTAAATATGTTTTCAATGCACTAATTAAAATCAATAACTTTCATAAGGACCCAGTGCTACTTTTGGTAACCACCAAAGTCCTTAATGATAAAAAAATAAGTTGGGACAGTAGAGGTTTTAGTTCACTCGTGTGCTTGTCCGCCCATCAAAACATCATATAATGGTATTATTAAAAGCACAATAGCCTGAGCATCCATTACACACTATAAGTGTCTATCTACTGCTGACAGCTTTCAGAGTCCCTGATGCTCAAGTGTCTGGAAGCCTTTCTTCTTCTTTTGATGGACTGGGTCTTTACAGCCCACTCGACGTTCGCCTATCTGCCATATGGTGTGCTGGTACATGAAAAGAGCGCACTCAAACACTGCATTTTCAACCCATCATACATGAAGCAAAACACTGAGGAGAACCCATTAAAGCAACTCTCCCTTTTTTTTTTAAGATTTATCAAACACTGAAAGTTTTAAAGATGGATTCATCACTAATGAGAGCACACAGCATCACAAGGTGGAAAAATAGGCCTGTGCAAACAGAAACTAAGGTTTTATTTAAATATGATATAGATTTACCAGTAAAATGTATTTATTTTAAATACTTTATTGCTTAAATGTCTCTCATTTTCTTTATATTTGCTTCTTGGAAGCCAAAGTTTCTTGTCATTTTTAATGTGGTCTGTGAGCAGTAGTTCGCCAAGCTTTCTGAAGGGCTTTTTTTTAAAGCCACTTAACGCTGAATTGTATCATTCAAGTATATAAAAAAAAGCACATAAATCAGTGGATGACACATAACAGATAATTTAGCAAAGAACTCATTTTAAAATGTGTCTTTAGGCCTGTTGTGAAAACACATAATTCGTTCCTATTTCTTTAGCTGAATCTACAAAGAAATGCCAACAATAACTCAGTCTGACAGAAATAAAGTACTACTTTTGCACCAACAAGGTGATTTCCAGAGAAATCCTGACATAGCTCAGCACGGTGTGCAGTGTGTCCTTAACAAAGGTTGAGAAAACTAGACAAGCGGAGATCGAAGTGGTGGGCCTAAAAAACAAAACACCTACAGCAAATGAACAGGATCTAAAAGTCAAGTTTTTAAGAAATAGGAAGAAAAAAACAGCATTATCATTTTCAGTTATTGATTGGCTTCCCCAGAGGCTGGGCCTCAACTTCAGCATGACAGAAACCCAAAACACCAGTGTGCCAGTGAACTAAAACCTTTTCCTGAAGACAACCTAAAGAAAATACAAGAAAGCTTGATTAAGATAATAATAATAAAGGAAGTCATACCAAATACTGACTTTAACGCTTGTTACAGTCACACACAGTCATATCTATCTATCTATCTATATAGATAGAGAGATATAATCATAGGTTAGTAGGGTGGGTGTGATATAGAAATAGTCTTGTAATTTAGTCTTTTAGTTTTTTTTGGTATTACTTTCAGCCACTGCTCTCATCTATTTCAGTGACAGTACCAAAGCAAATTAGAAACTAAACCTTTTAATGGTGTAAGAAGTAAATAAAACATTTTTTTTTTTTTACTGCTTCGGTGTGATCTACAGGATTACAGAATGAGAATAAGTGTGCAAATGAGTAATCAAAGTAGGCTAGAAAACACGTGACACGTGTCTTCAGGAAGGTATCCGGTAACACCTGTGATCAGTGATGCAGGGCTGACTCCAAACCTCGTACTTAAACCGCACCCTGCAGTGACTTTGTCTCAGGTATCGCGACATTTTCTTCCAATTCAATAAGGAACAATTGAGGTCTTCTCGCGATGACAGGGGCGACCACTCAAGTATATTGTTCCTAAATTAGCAGGTATTAAACACAAAGCCCTAATAGTGCTACTGTACGGAGAAAAAGTCTTCTCTCATTATTACTGTCCTTCTCAGAGTTCATCAATTAGCCTTTTGCCACAGATAGCACTGACTTAATGAACCGTTACTTTAACTAGAATATTACTTCCATTTTCCCAAATTAATGAGGCCACTAATTGTCCTAATTTGCGCCTGAAACCCGGGCATTACGGTTTCTCTCTTTGCTCACTAGAACCACCTCCGTAGCTCGGGGTGTGAGAGGATAATTACAGACCAGACTCCGCCGAACATCAAGAGGTTCACTGTTCCTGGTGCACGAGAAAAAAAATGAAACAGTCTTTTGTTCAGAAATTAACAGGTCTTTAATTAAAACACAAGGCGAAACGACGGCGCACTTTATAGAGCATTCATCCCCACTGAATGCTGGCGACGAGGATCGAAATCCAACAGCTGAGCTACAGTTTACTAGTGTGGCTGTTTGCATGTTGCTAGGCAACCTTAAAGCACGCTCAACACAGGGTTAGATGCGATTCAGTGGGTGGAGCAAAACAAAGGGGACGCCTGGATAGTAAACAGGAATTCAAAGGCATGCATCAAAAGCACATTTATATGTGTTGATTGTTATTTATTTGTTTATTAAGAACATATTACAATCAGAACTGTGGTTATTATTTTATTATCTTTGTTGGGTCATAATTTCCGGATAATTGCTGGTATTCTGTAATACTAATTCTACTGTAATTTGGTGTGTTAGGCAAACAGTTGGGAGGTGAAGTGTACTTTGTCATTTTAGTAAATGGTTTGCTTATTTTTGCACAGAGAGAGAGAGAGAGATCTAATTTCCTTTATTGTCACCTACCCAGGTATTATTGTATTTGTTTCCAGGAAACAAGAAAATGCATCGTTAAAGTAGAGAGTCATATTTATATGTGAACTTAGTTCACATATAAACTTAGTTCACATATAAATATGGTTCACACCTCATTTAAAAAGCCTTAAAAATAGTTTTAAAGATTGCTCGGGGCCACAGTCACCCAACAGTAACAACTGAGAAGATGAGGGCATCCCCAGTGATATCACCATTAGTGTAAATAATTTTAACTATGGCATTTGACTTATTTGTCAGCATTATAAGAATAACCCACACATAAAAAAAATCCCCAGTGTTTACAAAGTTCAGTTACCAGCAAACACGAACCGGTCAAAGGGCACTTGTACCTTCCACTTGCAATCACCTACAAGTGTAACAACTTAGGTGGTTAGTGCTAGTTAAACAGCAGCTATGGGAAAGATGTGCTGACTCAAGTGGGATCTGCTGTTGGTTGGCTGGTTGAGTTTAGGTTGTGGATGATTCAAGGATAAGGAGTAATCGCTGGGATCTGTACCAGGGCTACATCACCACCTAACTTTGTTTGTTATTCACTGTTTGCAAAGCAATAAGTGTGCGCAGATAGATCCAAATATCGATAGTGTCGATACCTGTTCCGCTATTGATGTTGGATAGCAACATGATCGATGTTTATCTCTGTCCTCTAAGTTCAATATGATGTCTTAAATGTGTTAAATGTTTTTCTTGGAAATGATGACAACACCTGAAGCATGCCCTATAAAAAATGTGTGAAATTTTTCTTTATTGTCTGTCATGTCTATTTTAGTTGTAGTTTATAGCACATTTTAGATAGAAAAAGCTGACCAAAGGTGCTTTAAAGACAAACACATTTATGCCTCTTTTTCCCTAGTACCTACTTGGCTTGACTCAACTCAGTTTGTAGAGTTTTCCATTATGTGGTAGCACCTGGTACCAAGTACTTGTTTAGTACCTGCTCAGCCTGGTTTCCGAGAAAAGTGAGTCAATCTAAAAATGTGCCGTCAACATATTGCATGCCACCTATTGAGCAGTCAACAGCATCACTTGACAAGTTAAGAGCAACCGCCTCAGAAAAAACAAAACCACCGTTTTTGAAACCCGGCAACGAGGGAAATGGCTACACAAAAAACGAACACCGTGATCCCCTTATTCTGACAAAAACCATAGACCAAGCAGCATTATACCATCGCCTCGTCATTCTCCATTGTTGTTTTGTGTTTGTGTCACATAAAAATGACATTGTGGAACTTTCGGTCACATTGCACACTCAGTTGTAATGGAAAACAACCAAACCGAGTCAAGTGGATACTAGTAGAATAGAGATAGGTCTCCAAAAACCCCAGTATTAAAATCCACGAAAAGCTGAAAGGTGTGTTTTATCAAGTATTGTGGAAAGTAAAAATCACGATGAATTAATGGTCATTAGAATGTGGTCAGATGTGTTTAAAAAATTACGATGGTCATCTCATAACTCATAACACTGCTGCTCTGCCCTACATACACTGGCTTTACAGGTTAAAAGTAATGGTGTTGGTATCGGTATGGGCAATACTGGCCCTGTGTTTACTTGATATGGGAACATAGCACTACAAAGCAACAATAGCCACAATGGCCATGAACTGCATTGTGAAATTGCTGAGGAATTTTTTGCAAAACACTTTTGTGCAATTTGAGGTTCATGTTTTTTGCATTGTGCATTTTCAGCAGGAAACAGTTACAGAGTTGATTTGTTTAGTTTAGTCAGGGTCATTGCATCATTTAGTCACAGTGATGTACAGTGGCCTAACACCACTCAAGAAGAACGCATTCAAGTAAAGATAAAGTAAGGCCCCCCTCCCTTCATTCTCGCCTGTCTCCTACAGAAGGTCGCTGCAAGTTGACCTTAGAAATGTTCCTCACACCTCCTCGGCCTCCACTGCCACTCCCCCCCTCACGCCCCGCACCAGATGGGAAGTGTAGCTGCATTTTTTTAAAGCCTGCACGCAGGGTTGCGGGCTGTTGCGCTGGCACTGGGGCTAAAGGAATGAAATATTCATGTAGCCCCCCCAGCCCTCTTTAAATAGAAGAAAAAAAGAATGGACATCCCGGGACGAAGAACGTGCCGATTTATTCAACTAAGACCAGGCCTCATTAAACTGCTGGCGGCGGGGCAGGTCACGGTGATTTTCTTCACTACTACTCGACCCCGAAAGAGAGAGAGAGAGAGAGAGAGAGAGAGAGAGAGAGAGATCGCTGAATGCAAAATTTGTCCCAGTCACTCCTCACTACAACATCTCAGATCTCTCAGCGGACAGGTCCGTCACCGGTGCTGAAGTTGTTTCTCCGCCGTAATTGATGCCCTAATGAATGATTAGCTCTCATGTCAGAGTCAGAGCTCAGTGAGCGCCGTGGGCAGCATATGGGAGACGTGGGTGACACCGTCTCGGAGGTGCGTGGCTTGTGAGCGGTGCCATGGGACACCAGCTGATAGGCACAGGCCAGCGGCCACGTGACCCTGAGCAAAAAATTTGTAGCCTAATTTATCTTCTTCCTTCGAGGCTGGGTCTGAAAGGGGAAAAAATCTTAATCTTGTAACGACAACGACGGCAAAAAAATAACAGCAATAAATAATAAATGACGGAGTGTTTTTCTTTTCTTTCCAACTTTTCTTAATGGTTCATAAATCGCCTTCAGACAACTTATCAGTTATTGCGCCTCAGCCATAGGTGTGTCTCGATCCTTGTCTCACACCTGTTAGTTTTATTATTCTTCTGCAAATAATGAATGATTGGGCGCCTTTTACTGTTTGTTTGAGAACAAACTTGGACGTTTGTTTTCCACAACCACAGCTCTCAGCGGGTCAGAACCAATCACGAGTCGGTTACTGCGCTCGTGAGAAAGAGGCCGAAATGCATTTTCCATGGAAAGGATGATGATGATGACTTTATAGAAAAATACATACTTACTATAGAAATATGACTAACACACTTGTGTAATTAAAAAGAAGACAAACTTTTTCCCATACAAGCTCGCGTTTATTAATATAGACACATAATATAGACTATAACTTAATTTATTACATAATCATTCATTCTCTATACATTTTCATTCATGAGTAGGGTGAGCTTCGTTAGGTAGAGCATAGGTCGGCTATTGCATGCTCTTAAATGATTAATACTCGTCTCTTTTTAGGGATAACAAGGTCGTGATTGAGTTACAATGCACAATAGGAGAAAAAGTCGAGCTTTGTCTAATTGTTCTTTGACAGACAGGGTCAGAGGGGATTGTGCGATTGGCTGCTGCCTCCTGAGGCTACAGTGCTGTCAGGGCTGTTTGCGGGCTGGGAGTGACACCAAGGTGACTACAGGGGAGGCTGTATAAATTGTAGGCGCAGCGCAAACCACTCCAGAGACTCGGGCACCGGCTGAAGCGAAAGTGCGACCTTTATATCCTGCCGTGCACGACCACATCAGGACACTGCAGTGATGGCTGCAAAAGCAGAACTTTCGAGCTGGTCGGAGTACCCAGAGGACTTCACTCTGCTGCAGCAGCATCACCACCAGCAGCACAACCTGGCCCACATCAGCTCCAAAGCCTGGATTTCCTCCACTTCAATCCGTGCGCTCTCAATTAGGGACGCGCACGCGGCTGCAGAGGCAGCAGGCATCTCGCGGGAGAAACTTGTGCCAGTGACCGAATTCACTGACCGCGTCACCACCAAAGGCATGACAGAGACAGACCCTGCTAAGGCGCCAGATGGATGCAAGACGAGCCACTTCGGCCCTCAGAGACACAGGCGCGTGGCGGCCAACGCCAGGGAGAGGAGGAGGATGCACGGGTTGAACAAAGCGTTTGACGAGCTCAGGAGTGTCATCCCCTCCCTGGAAAACGAGAAAAAGTTATCCAAATACGACACCCTCCAGATGGCGCAGATTTACATCACAGAGCTGTCTGAGCTCCTGGCCGGCGTGGTTCACCCAGAGTGCAGGAGTCCTCGTCCAGGCTCTGGAGACAAGACCTCCAGGAGGAGCCTGATTCACTCTCTGCTGCCAGCAGCCGCTGCACAGTCCCCGAAACCTCTGACCGGAGAGCAGCGAGACCCCTCCGCATCTATCGGTCATCTGATTTTACTTGGACCTACATCTGACATGGAATCAAATAAATCAGGCACTTGTTCCAGCAGCAGCGATGGGGAATATTCACATCTCAGTGACGCAGAGGAGGGTCAAAGCGGGAAACAGTGGCAGAAAGTCAGTGCCACTGACTTTTAACTTGTTTGGAGCTCTTTACAAGGCAGAAGATATCAGCTGACCAGCAGAGACGCTCTCACAGCATAAAGTCCTGTTTTTAATAATAGTTGAGATGCTGCACTACCTGTACAGGTAAAAGTACAGGTAAAACTCAGAAAAACCTGTTTGGATGTGATGGACTCTTGCAGGCCCTTTTTATGCACTTTATACTCTGAACCATTACTAGACACATTTCCAGTTTCATTAGTGACATTTGTCAAATAAAACAAACAAAAACAATAAACAAGTATTTTTCTATTTATGTATAGCGTATTTTATGATGGCTCTTTTGGTACAATAAAGATATACTTAACATAAGAGTGTGCTTTCTAAGTGGTTTTTATATGGACATTGTCAGCAAACACATGCAGTAATTACAGCAAAACACAATGTGGGTTATTGGTTTTTCCACTCTGTTTTACAGATACTGACAGTTGATGTGACAAATCCCTCCTGACTCTGCTTAAGAAACCAAACTGATTCCAGAGAGGATGATAATGAAGATGATGTGTAGCGCATTAAACATAACAAGGCGAGGTCGTTTGTTTTCTCTCCCAGCTTTCCCATTATGAAACGGTGCGGGCAAATGCTCGCCCACCTTCTCAGTTAATGTCACATTAAAGGTATTCGCCTAGCATTCCCGCAGAAGAAAACAAAATAAATCTCTCTTTTTGGCAACAGCATTTGCAGATTAAAAAGTATTCCAGATGCATCTTTCATATAACAAGCTGCAAAAACAATCAAACACTTGTGAGCCAGAATGCCTAACTGCATGTTCCCAGTGGAGGGGATTTTATAGAAGTAAAGAAACTAATTGTGTTTTATGACAATTTATCACAGATAAAATTGTCCTGTCTAGTCTGTCTGTTAACTGATAGTCTACTGAGAAAATGTGAGGCTGCTTGCTCCGTAGGGAAGAGGAGGCTGGAACTTTGCCAAGTCCTTAGAAATGATTTCTGCCAGCCTGTGTTTAAAACTGCCAGGCACCTCTGAGGGGGTAACTTGAGCAGAGGAGCTATTGGCCTCCTCAGTCTCATTCAAATCGTCTTCATCGTAGTCTGCTTGTGTATTGTATTCTGGCTGGAAGGAGTTATTCACAGGGAGCGCATGCTGGTTTTGGGGTTTGGCTAAGGAGTAAGTGGATGATAAGGGAGGAGGTGGGGGTACAGGCAATGGTAAGGGGGGATAGGAAGGCTCCTGCTGGAGATTTGTCAGAGAATTTACTTTTTTTATCCCTGAATAAATGCAATCTGAATTATCTGCCTCGGCTTTTCTCATCAAAGGAGGCGTGCCTCTCGGTAAGTTGCAGTAAATGCTGTCCTCAATATTGTTATCCAGATTTAGAGCCTCCAGGGAATAGCACCATTCATCCTCATCCTCAGATTCCTCTGCCACAGCCTCGTTGCTGCCCAAGAGAGGAGGCTTGAGTGATAGCTGTTTTATCTGCTGCACAGGGTCGTCATAAATGGGGTAATCGCCGGTAAACTTGTCCTCTGTGTCGGCTGAAACATCTGGAAAACTGTAGATGGAAGGGTCGACGAAAGAGTGAGCTGTGGCAGGCGGGGGAGCAGGAAATGGGTCAATTAATGATCTTCTGTTGGCACTGGGAGGCTGCACTGCTGTATTCCTCTCCACTGTGCACTGCTTAGATATAGTCTGAAAGATCTGGGGACCATGCTGGGTCAGAAACATGAACACGCCTTGTCCTGACTTGCAGCGACGACCTGCTTCGATGCTGAATCCCCCCTGCAATCACAGCCAAAGATCCTCATGTTAGGAAATACATTTGCCATTTTATAAAATATGCAATACTTCAGCTTTTAATTTTTTATTTTTTTTTGCAGCAGCAGAATAAACAAACGAGTAGCAGCATGTTAATTAGTGAGCTTTAGAGATTTTGCTGCCTTTGAACAAAGCCAGAGTAGCTGTTTTCCTCTGTTTCTGGTCTAACAAGCTGCTGGCTGTCGCTTCATATTTAGAGTACAAACAGAGTGGTAGTAATTTTTTTCTTCCAACTCTTGGCACAAAAGTCAATGAGTGTGTTTTACAAAGCTTTTCCCTTTGAGAAATTCTAAATAAACCCACTGGAATACCTGGTTTATCATCAGCATAGGGACTGCACAACATCTAGTGCTTTACCTCAATCTGACCAAATTTGCGTAGGAGCTTGTATGGCCAGTCGAAGATGATGTAACGAGTTCTCATGTCCAGCAGCTCTATTGCCTCCCCTTCTATGGAGACCAGGTACTTCCCAGACAGCTTGCACCTCTTGGACGCCTCTGTGCTCTGGATGGTTACTTGGTACTGGTTTGGAGGAAGCGTCAGCTCTAAAGACAGGAACACATGACATCACACAAGGGTTAGTGTTTCGCAACTACACACAAAGGGTTGGGGGTTTTTTTTCCCCCCCACAAGAGGTCTGAGCAGCACAGGAAATAAATGCACACCAAATACTTTTTAATTTTGAAAAATCTGATTTAAAATTGCTTGCCTTCTACTAATCTCTCTGTGAGGCTGGCTTTTCTGGATTGTTGAGAAGTGTAATCCATTAGGAAATGAAGAGAAATGCATTTGTATAAGTCAGAGCTTGCTGACGCTGATACATTCTGGCTTTCATGTTTGAATAAATTAGCGGCTGTAGCGCCCGCTCCCATATATATAGGGAATTTCTGCTGATGTGTTGAATTTATGATGCTGTGAAATATTTCCATCCATTTTCTTCTCTGCTTATCCTACCGAAATATCTCTTTTTTATTATAATATACTCACAGGTTTAGGCTTATTAATGGGGAATTTACAAGTAATAATAATAAATCAAATTATCGCCCATTATATCCTTTGGTTGTGGAAGCACTTCAGTCACCAAGTTACCTGCTGACGTCAACTGAGTAATTTTGTTACAGTGTTGGAAACCGGAAGAAACGTCACTGATCAGAGAGTCAGACAGACTGTTAAAGGATTTGTTTGAAGGTGATCTATCGTTAGTGCTTGTAAAATCTGTGGGAAGGCAAAAACACTGGGTAAAGCGGGCTGCCTTTGAAACAGGAAGTTGGTCTTAAGCTGTGGTTTTGCTTACGATGAACCCTTGTGATACGTTTCTTAACCTGTCTGACGTATTTGAGGGCTGTACAGTGATGCTGAGCTTGGTGGGGAGGATGCAAACATATTCATCATTTTTAGAACATAACTGCCCTCGCAGGGGTTGTTTATCTTTTCATTTATATCACTTCCTGCTTAAAAACAAAACAAACAAAAAAAACCCCAACCCTGCAAGTACCTTCCTCAAAACATGCGATAAAGTGGCACAGGTCGTTAAGTTTTGTAAGCTCATTAAAGCCTTTGAAAGTTTAATGTGAGCTAGTACACCGCAATAAAACCCTGATAAAGAAACGGCTGGCCATATTTATAACTGGGGAGTAAGTCGAAGTATTTTTGTAATGTAACTTTTCAAATCTATTAGCAGTGTAGCAAAAACGGGCTAAAATGAAACACCAGTAAAATGCAAGCTGATTGCTGGAGGAGGTTGGCGTTGACGAAGGAGTCAAACACCATACTTTTAGCTCTATAGTTATGCTTATTATTGGGGAATTTGGAAGTAATAGCAACAAATGTAATTTCTAGCTATTATATCCTGACTTTGAAACTAGGTTTCTCAAAACATGTGATAAAGTGGCATAGGTGTGTTATTTTAATTAAAATAGACCCTTTCACAACAATAACCTTGAGTTAATATTACTTGTATCAGAAATTCTGGCAACGTGTTCCTGTGTGCAAATAACATTACTATGGACACCTGATTGCTTCTCTGTGCCATGCTCCTGGATGTAAATAGCCACACTGGCTCTTCCAACCTGGGTGTGAATAGTAAATTAGTAAAATAAAGAAAAGTCTAAAATAGTTCCTTGTATATTCGGGGAAAAAATTACACCAACCTTCCCCTTTTTCTTACCTCATCTTCTAAGACTAGTAGTTTTCACGCACTCTCTTATTAACCAGTACACAGAGTTCAACAGGTGTGTGTAGGACGAATAGACAAGCTACAGAAATAAGACCTGCACATTTTTATTTGTTTTCGATTTCTTGTGCCTGATCCCTAATCATGTGTAGACGTGCTTGCATTACCGCTTTTCCAAGATGCATAAAGATCATTGTCCGCCATGGTCAAGCCATTATCTTGCTCAAAATCCCCTTTGTCTGATTCTCCAGGATCCTTCTGTAAACAGTGGCATGGTAAACATTACATGGAGTGTACAAGTACCTCTTATCACTGTTTTATGGCTTTAAAGTGGTAAGATGCAAGAAGGTACATAGCTTGTGCAAGCACAAGAATTAGAGAAGTAAAAGGGACAGAAGTTACAGATACTGCATTAACTTCCTTATTATGCTACTTGTCTCTGGATGTGGGCAGAGTCTGTCCTTACTGACCTTTCCCAAAAATTAAAACCTAACCTGTGACATAAAAGGAAAGGTCATATTTGTACTGTTCAGGATTGGAGATGTGTGATACCTGGAAGGCTAGATGACAGAGGGCATTCACCCAGTCCTGGCTTGATGTGGAGGCTAAGATGTAGGTTGACTGTGTGGTGTTTAGGTAGAAGGCTGTGCAGCCAGCCGGGCAAGACTCCTTTGGTGCAAACGTGACACTGAGACAGTCAATTAGACGCACGACTTTTCTTTCTGGTGTTTTCTGCCGGCCGATCCGTTTCTGCTCGGTAACACAGCTGCTGTCAGCTACAGCATAGAACTCCAATCGGCCAACCCCCTGAGAGCTGGGTTTATAAAGCACCATCCACATTTTCCGCCATGTTTTCTGATGAAATGATAAAAAGTGACTATTAATAAGTGGGAGGTAATAAGACATTAAGCAAGAATGGTATCTTTCCTTTGTGGCTACACACACACACACATATTATATATATATATATATATATATATATATATATATATATATATATATATATATATATATATCATTATTTACTATCTGTAGGAGATCTTAAGTAGAAATGGTCCTCTGTCCATCACAGGTTACTTTCACAGAACAAATGAGCCGCTGTTCAGTGATGCCAGGATGTTCACAAACCACAGCCTGACATATACAAAACAGCTGTAAGACTTAAATACTATGATACACAGGTATAGTAAGTCTTGGTTATTGATATTTAACGCTGTTTAGTATATAAAAGAACAAATATAAGATCTTTACTACTTTATCCACATATCCACGCATGACTTTTTAAACATTCAACAGATTTAGCTTCACACTCACCTTTCTCTTACTTAATGTAGCGGAAGGATTATTCATTTTCATGTAGGTTAATGTTCCTGTGACTCTACTGCTGCCAAACTGGGTTAAAGGATGAAATACTCACACTGATCTGAGTGCAAGAGCGCTCGGTTATACACTAAAGTTTTAGACTTTCATGAAATACTAAAAATGATTTTGAGATACAGCTCTTGGTTATGTCAGCGTTTAACAAATTAAATGGGACTAAACATTTCCATTAGATTTACTACTAGAGTCACTAACGCCTTTTGATCAACTAGCAGGTAAGAAACAAGTCGATATATTCCACATGTGATGAATGCCTATAAAACTTACTTTTCCAAATTTGACAGCTTGAAGGTACAGCATTCCCTCTTTGAAGATGACCTCCATGCTTGTGAGCGCTGACTGTGAAAACCTGTAGTCTCTTACACCAGTCGCTGCTCTGTGGCCAAAATGAAACTGCCAACGAAGTTAAAATTAGGTTCCTTTGGCCACAAGAATAAATGTTTCCTTTACGTCACTAACAGCCTTTATTTTCTTGCATACTTTGGTGTGTGATAAAGTATCTCTCTGATCTGCATTTTAGCTGTTGCGAAAGTGTGCTGCTGTTGTCTTGTGTCAACTTCCCTTTGCATTTGTCTATATCTTGTAGCAACTTCCTCACCATACGACACTTAAGCCACACCTGTCACTTTTTCCAGAAGACACAGACAAAAGAAATGTACACAAAAGAAAAACAAGAACAAATATAGTGGTTTTATTTACAGAGCTGTAGAAATCTATGCTACAAAGTGAGAAAACTGACGGAAAGGCGAAGCAATCGGTCATCTCATCTACAATGTTGGGAGGGCTATAATATCCACTTCCTTTCTTTGGTGATGTGACACATTGCTGTACAGTTTCCTCAGAAATGCTTTCAAAGTTATATTCAGCACTGGAGAATCTTGCCCCTAATGAAAGACTTAGAAGTCCATTGAGCTATGAGCCAGGTAGTCTTTCCTTCCAATGTTGGTGACCTGCTTGGTCTGCATGGCCTCCAGCTTGGGACAGTCTGTAATACGATGACCAAGACCACCACAGAATGTACATCCTCTCTCGCCTGAAGAAAGAAAGAAGAATCTGATGTAAGGAAAGGATTGTAAAGAACGCAACTGGCTTCAGTCATATCACACGAGGCAGTCAATATTCAAAAAGAAACCAAAAAACATGATTAAGGAGTAGCTATTGAGGTGGGACAACTCGCCTCCGATGTCCAGCATGGTCTCGTCTCCGGTCTGGAGTACCTGGAGGACTGGGGGAACTTTCTGCTTGGCTTCAACAAGCAGAGCTTTCAGATCCATCAGAACGGATTCATCTATAAACAAACACATAGACTGGTTAAATTTTAACTGTACTTAAACACTGATCCACCTAACTAAATTTATTACAATAAGTTATTTCACATTAAAAAGCCGGCACCACTTCAGCTATGCCATGCCTGTATGAGTAAATTACCATGTTTAAAACCATACAGTGGTGTTTCAAAGACATCCAGTATCTGTAATTACTGGACAAACCTTAACGACGTTACTTTTTTACTTTGGTCAGCGACATAAATAGAGCATGGCTTACACTGGCTAGCATTCTCAGAGAGGTTACTCTCCCTCCTTAGTAATCAATCTAATTTTATCTTTAGGTTGTGTCCTTACCGCAGCCTTTATTGATGAAAGTTGTGGCAATTCCAGTTTTGCCCGATCGTCCAGTTCTTCCTATTCTATGGACTGAAACGGGAAAATTTTGTCAAATCAGCTTGAGAAATTTTAGAAGAACTAACAAATACGTGATGAAGGTAAAGCCATATGCATATTATTCTCTTACCATAGTTTTCTATCTCTTCTGGCATGTCATAGTTCACTACATGCTGAATAGCTGGGAAATCCAGACCCTTGGAGGCAACATCAGTGGCCACTAACACATCTTTTTTTCCTTCTTTGAATGCTTCAATGGCTTTTGTTCTTTCCTCTTGATCTAGAAAAATACAGAAATTTATCTCAATAAAAACAACATTTTCTAAGAAGCAGAAACAATTCTGCATCACCGGAACCCATGAAGCAGAAACCATGAAGGTGACATTTGCAAGAAAGATGGCATCTAGTGGTGATGATGAGCAACTACAAAACAACAAAGATAAGGCTTTGCACATACTAAATACATTTACCAGCCACTTGATTAGGTACACCTGGCAGAATTTCAATGCAGTCAGGCATGCAGACATGGCCAAAATTACTTGCTGAATTTCAAACTGAGCATTATGTAAATGACTTTCCGCATGAGATACTTACTGGTACCGAAAGTGCTGACTTACAGGGATTTTCTCACACAACCATCTTTAGGGTTTACAGAGAATGCTGCCATCCTGCCTTTTATCAACAATTCAGGCTAATGGTGGTTGCACATAGAGACACAATTTGGGCCCCTTAGTGCCAACTGAACACTATTTAAACACCACAGCCTACCTAAATATTCCTGCTGACCAAGTCTTTCCCTTTAAGACCACAATATATCCACCTTCTACTTGCTGCTTCAAGCAGGATAAACCTCCAGGTTGCAAAGCTCAGATTATCTCAAGCTGGTTTCTTGAACATAACAGTGAGTTCACTGAATTCAAATGGCCCCCACAGTCACCAGATCGCAATCCAACAGAGCACCTTTGAGGTGTGGTAGTACAGGGGAGTCACATCATGGATGTGCAGCCGACATATCAGCAGTAATTGTGTGATGCTATTGCAATCACGTCAATATGGACCAGAGTCTTTGAGGGATGTTTCCAGTAGCTTGTTGAAGTTGCCATAAAGAATTAAGGCAGCTCTGAAGGAAAAAGGTTCCAAGGTTTCATGGTACTAGCAAGGTGCACATAATGAACTGGCACTCTGACAATGATTTCAATGAAATATTTAGACTCTGCATACCTTTTCCACCATGTATGGCCACTGCCTCTACTCCTTTAAGCAGCAGATACTCATGGATGGCATCTACATCCGCCTTTTTCTCAGCAAATATCAGCACCTGTCAGAATGAAAAAGGACTTGTGACGTGTTGCTTTAATTCTTTATAAGAACTCTTTATAAAAGTGTCAAACACGTGAAAGTACGAACTGGAGGAGACGTTTTCTGGAGACACTCTAAGAGGTACACCATCTTAGCCTCTTCTTTGACGTACTCCACTTCCTGCACACACATAAAAATATTTATTTCATTAATATTTTTACATATGTATTTGGAAGGCAAACCATATCTGTGACTGAGACAAATGACTATTTTAGTGAAAGATAAAGTCACCTGGATGACATCCAAGCTGGCAGCTCCTGCTCTGCCCACGTTAATAGTAATGGGTTTGACCAGTGCACTCTTGGCAAAGTTCTGGATTTTCTTGGGCATAGTGGCACTGAAAAGCAGGGTTTGTCTTTGACCCTAGATTAGGAAACAAACAGAAAGCAAATGTTTTCATGAAAAATTGGCATGAAAATAAAAAATCCAGCATCAACTGGAAGAAATATTTCTTTGCAACTGCTAGTAGAGCTTATATTATGAAGAAATGTATTACCTCTGACTACCTGGAAACTGATGTCTCAAAAGCAGTTAAAGTCAGACTGAATGGAGAACTTTAGTGAGTGCAGTAACAACAAAAAGCCTATTGTACTCTGCCAAGGTGTGGATTTGTGAAACGAGAAAAAAGGAATTTATTGTTATGTTTGAGAGAAGCAGAGGAATCTCAGTTCTCTAGTGTAAAAAACATTATGCTGTCTGGCCTTGGTAGGCTGGCTTTGTAAAGCTACTTATCTGGTGAAGGATAGAGCAAGCACAACACAGAAAAATGGATGAGGAAAAACTACTGCAATAGTGCTGTAACATTTAAAAGCTAGAGCCATGAAGGACTGCCTCACCTTGAAGTAAGAGAAGATGGTTCGGATGTCTTCTTCAAAACCCATATCTATCATCCTGTCAGCTTCATCCAAAGCCAAGTAGCGACAGATGTCCAGACCCACCATCTTCTTCTGCAGCAAGTCCATCAATCTTCCAGGTGTAGCAACCATCATATGGACGCCGCTTTAACCAAGACAGAGTTGGAGAGAAAATTAGTCCACAACATCACATGACATTTTGGCTTTTTAAAGTGTAGTAGTGTAGTACTATCAGTGTTTAGGTAGTAATGCTTTTGAGCTTTATGCATGCTGTATGTTAAAGCACTGATTCAGGAACACGTCACTTTTTTTGTTCCTCGCTGAACGTTAGGGCTGAATCGTGCAATTTTTTGCTTGACACTGAAATGGGAATTCTGGTTGAAATCCAGATTTTTTTTCACAACACCTTCAGCTGTACTTACTGTTTTACTACCTCCATCTGCTCCTTGACAGACATTCCTCCGATGCAGAGGGCTGTGCGCAGCTGAGGAGCTCCCTCCTCCTCCAGCAGCTTGCAGTAATACTCTATGATGCCATGTGTCTGCCTCGCCAGCTCTCGCTGCAATAACACACCGGGTTATAAAACACACACAGGATTCAGGAGTCAGAGGGATGAGAAAAACAGAGGTTCTCAAAGCTAATGTCATCTTTTCCAAAGGGCACGAAAAATTCACAGTGCATGAATATTTGAAAAGGCTTTGTTTCCTCTATTTAGATCATAGTATGCTACAACTGCCCATAATTAACAGTATTGGTAATTACCTATATTATTTTTTTATGTTACATTTTATGTTACAGTGGAACCCCGACTTACGAATACCCCATTTAACGAAAAATTCAAGTTACAAAGGCACTTAACGGCAATATTTCTGCCAGTGTTACGGCAAAATGCCTGTGTAACAAAATCCGCTGGCTCTGATTGGCTGAGCCCAGAATACCCACAATGCCGAATCATGTGACAACCCCCTTGGCTTTCGTACTTGCGCTTCGCTGTTCCACTTGAACGATGTATTGTTGTTGCAGTTAGCAATTAGCCTATAGCCCATCGTTCACTCAAAAGGCGCGATGGGTGCTTCGACTTACGAAAATTTTCGACTTACGAAAGACCCTCTGGAACGAATTAATTTCGCAAGTCAGGGTTCCACTGTATCATTTATTAATTTGGCAGTATGCACAAGTTCATTAATCAAAATTATATTTATACAGCTAATATATAATTTTACAAAAAAAGCAGAAACATTAGTAAACTAATAGCTCTTTTGGAATCACCTCATTGGTGCAAAAATATAATTTTTATGAATGTCAAACTGTCATCTTTGGGAGTTATTTGCAGGCACTGTTTTATTTGCATTGAATTACACCTGCCTATGACAGTAAGCACTATCTTCAGCTATAGTTTAGCTAAGGTTTCTTTTTAGTAGCAAGGCCTCTGGAAAAAGACTTTGCTGCTGAAATATACACTTTGAGTATTTGATTTTGAGGAGATAGCACTCCTAGAGTACAAACATGAAAGTGGCCCCACATGAGGCCATTTTCTCTGAGATTTCACCCTGAAGCCCAGAACAGCACAATGAAGGTGAACATTTTTTAATGTCCATTAATCAACATCTTGAATTCTATTTTTAAAAATATATATTATTAGTAGGTAATTTTAGTAAAAGTAATAGTTTTGGTCTAAAAACCATGAATGTGCATCAGTGGTACATTTTAAGAAATGAAGGAATACATTTATCAGATATTTAAATTTACGTGAAATGACCGATATAAATGTGCTGATTATGTTTTTCTTACTGAAGGACAGATGATAAGTCCATATGGTCCCTCTCTCTTAAAGAAAGGCAGTCTTTTCTCTTGCTCCAGCGCGAACATGATGATCGGCAGAGTGAAGACCAAAGTCTTTCCTGATCCAGTGAAGGCGATTCCAATCATGTCTCTACCTGAAAGACTACAGACAAACAGGGTTCCTTTAAATGTACTTAAAAAATAGAATTTACATTACAGCCTTTGTATTCTATTTATACATACACTGTTGGGATTCCTTGTATTTGAATTGGTGTTGGGTGGATGATTCCCTTCTTTTTCAAACCTTTCAGAATTGCTGCAGGAAAAACAAACACAGATTTGTTGTCAGTTGATGATCACTGTGAACCATGAGTCAGTGTTTTTGATGTGCTGGGCGCTGTCACCTGGTGGAAACTTCATCTCTCTGAAGCTTTTGATAGGAGCTGGAATGCCGTCGCCATCAACCAGGATGTGAAATTTCTTCCTGACGCGCTCATGTCTGGTGTCTGGCATATTCAGGATGTAGCGTGGTGCTTTCCAGCTATACAATATATTTGGGACGAAAGAATATTAAAAAAGAAACTACAAAGAGAAACTGACTACATGGAATTCTGTGATAAGGAGCTTACCTTGTTTTTATAGGATCATCATATATGATACCTTTGGCCATTTCCTTCACAGACATCAGAGCTGACAGAAGAAGAGAGATGAAAGTTGCCAAAAGAACTTGTGCAAATTCAGATAGTTTACCACACTTTTCTCATGCCTACCAACATCTAATTCAAGAAGGCTAAACAGAAACCATTAGTTTACCTCTGCCCTCTGCAACACTCTCCAGGATCTTCTCCTCCTCTTTCAGCTGCTTCTCTTTGGCTGACTCCTTCCGAGCTGTAGGTATAAAAATAAAAACAAGGTCATAAAAAAACTTGTCAAGTTAAAAACTGAATAGTTAAACACAGAAGTATCAGACCAGAGAATGGGTCTACTTTGAACTAGATACCTTCTGCCTTTTCCTTGAGGTGTTGATGCTGGTCGAGGAGACTAATATGGGAGCGTGGACCAAGAGCCTCATCTTCATCCCTCTGTTCCTCCCCACTGTCCTTCTGTTCTTCATCCACCGCTTTCCCTCGCAAGCGCAACATCTTTTGTAGCTATTAAGTCAGAAAAGTTATAAATGTATTTAATTTTGATACATGTCACATTTTTAGAAGTTTTATTTATTAGAAAAAAAAAAACTGCAGTCAATGTGGATCAACCAGATCTAGTCAATTTCTCCAATCTACTCAATAAGGTCAATGTTTTCCCACTATGAAAACAAGAGTTGGCAGTTACTACCTGCATAAAACTCAATCAGAACAATGTTCAGTAACTCACCATTTGCTGTTTTCTGATTTTGACTGGAACATATGGAACGTAGTCGTCATCCTCCGATCCTTCTGAGCCAGTCCTTTCATCCTCGTCATGGGATCTCTGTGAAAATATATATACATATGCTAATTTACATATTATCAGCTACACAACTGCCTTAGTGTGTCTCTGTTATTCTCTAAGAGATATTGGCTCTCCACAGATACAACCAGGACCTTTGAATAAAACGTCTGCCACACAGAACATTATGGAGCACAAACCTGATGATATAAAAGCAGTCTGATGATGGTAGACTATTGATAGCATCCAAATAACAACCACGCTCTTATTTCATAAAATTATATTTACTGAACATCAATAGACACTCAAATCATATGCTTGTATATGACTAGTATGTCAGCGGTGTTGGGTACAAGGCATTATTGTAAGCATATTGTATCACACTACTATACTAACCTACTAACAACTTCTTAAACAACAACAACACATATTAATGTGCTTGTGTTTGCGTGTCCCTGTAAGCAGATGAGCAGCAGCATTCTGAGCCACTTGTAAACGTGACGGTGAAACCTGGTCGATAAAAACATAAAGTGCATTACTATAATCAAAGCAAGTGGTCACTAATCCATATTACACTCTCGTTAAGCCACAGAGATAAAAGTCAGGATGTGGGAACAATTTAACATCTTTTTCTTCCCTACAATAGACCGATTTCACTTCCCGTAGGGAGAAGGAAAAAGGTGTAGAAGTCTACAACTTTACAGAAGTGGAAATGTGAACATTATTTTTATTTTATTTCACAAAAGGACAGGAGCACGATGGTAATTTTGCATCAACTGCATTATACTGCTATCACAACACTTGCAAACATCTGCACAGCTAGCATGCTAACATGAAGCTAGAAAAGAACCCAGAGTGATGTCTTGATGGATGCTAAGTCATCCAGGAATCCCAGAAAGATGATTCAGATGGACAGAATAAACTTTCTGGCAACTCAGAGTTATGTTAAAGTGGAGTGTCAGCTGATCCCAGCTCAGCAGCCAGAACCTGATCGTCAACAGGTAACAAAGGCAGTGATGAGCAGTCATGCTTTGTAGCATCCATTTCTACATGCATCTACAGTAGAAGTCTCTTTCTTATTGTTGAATCATGAAGACTGAACTTAACTGAAGCGAGGCCTACAGTTCAGCCACACCTAGGAAGGTTCTCCACCAAGCTTTCTCCGTTTCACTATAATGCCTCTCACTGTGGTTGGCTCTAGTAACCCTTTTCAGACTGTTGGACGTCAGTGACTTTCTCTACATCATAGTATGATGCATTTCTTGTTTTCTTGCCCCAAAAGCTCGTTAATAATCGTAATTATTAAAGAATGAAATCTAATTTTTAAAATATTTTCAAGTTTCATCCACATACGTCAACTTTACGTCTTTATAGTAAATGTTTTAGCACTGCATCATGGCTAATGCTAATAGTAGCGATTTAATAAAAACGATTGTACAGAATTAAGATGAACCGTCTGTTATTCAACCACTTTAATTTGCTTCTATTAAGGTTGCCAAGTGAGCTCGACTCCAACAGATAGCAAAACGACTCGAAGATTAGGTTAAAGCTAGCTAATGTTACCGTTAGCTAACCCTGGTTAGCGTAGCATCTTTAAAGTATGGCTGTTTAACTTACCTTTTGAGGTCGGTTTTCGGTCTCCATTTTATTTAAGAATAACCTAACGTCCCTTTAAATGCCTTTGCTTCGAAGTTTTTCGGGAAAATACGAAAGCATACAATTTAACAAAAGTATCTAATCCGCATGTTTACACAGTACGCAGAGGAGAGGAAGCCTTGATACCGGACGGAGGGCTGGAAGGGTCAAAACTTAGCGAGCAATTTCCCAATCACGAAGCGCTTCAAGTAAATGCAGTAAAAGAGAAATGTAAAAAGCAAACACCACACTTTTTGTCAAAACTGTATTGTTTTTAATCTTTCCGAACGAAAGATTTTTCACAGTATCAAAAGTGATTTTTTTTCTTAAAAAAAAGAAGAAACAAGCCAACATACACTTGGCTATTACTGGTATAGTATAAATCTACATTCGAAACATTAAGATAATCTTCTCTAATTGAATATAACCTGGAAAGCATCAGAGATATTATATTAAAACAAAATCTCAGCACAGATTCAGGAAAAAAACAAAACATCATTCATTTCAATGAAAGCCATCAGCTAAAACATTGATACTGATGTGAAACTCAAGGCCGGTGTCAAAACCAAAGGTCTCCTTTGTGATATTTGCCATTGTAACATAGATGAAGATTGGGGTCTCACTGGGTTAGCTGAGGTGGAGGGTGCAATCGAGGTCACAGTAAAGGGAAAGTGAGTAATATGGTTGGAAAATGCATCCCAGACACAACCCATGACTAGGGCTCAAGTGGGCAAAAATTATTCATTCAGTATGTACAACAAACAAGGTTTTTTGTTCCAGTGGCAGAATGAACATTTCACACTGGTGTACTGTTACTGCTGGGATTCAGAAGGGTAAAAAAAGTGTTTGAGAAACCGTGTTCAAGGGTGTCCTTTTAAAGATATACACATACAGAGTGTATACTGGATATTACTTATAAGAGATAATTGTTCAAGACTAACATCACAGGAGGACTGACACTGAAGCGACAGACACTGAATTTTGGGACAGTGTTTAGATTTTTCTTTCATGCACGTCATGCATGGGGATGTATCTGCAGGGATACTTAACTGGATTTGTTTTTTGGATGCATTCTGTTGGCCAAATAATACATTTAACAGAAATTTATTTTAAAACATTTTAGTGTTGCTGGTGTACCAACTGCCAAACATTCATTTCATAATAAAACAGGTTGGCAGAAAAATCATGCATTGTCACTTTTCGGTTATTGATTTTCTTTAAAATTAACATTAAACATTATTCCAATTCAAAACTGTGAGCAACCAGCAGAGGTACTGCGGCTTCTCTGCAAGTAATATAATGTAACTGTCTCCTCTGCTCCAAGAAGAGAAGACTGGTACGAGTGTTTATAAGACACATGGCCTCTAGTGTCTATTTCGACTGGTGGAGTGGATTGGAAAATAGAAATGTAGGACGTAATGGATGAGCACCAAATTCAATCAAGTGGAATTCAGACGTTTAACGACGTTAAAATGTCTCAGATTTGTGATAAAAAACATTTATTTAATGTACGGTTGCTGATTACATACTACATACTTAAGCACATGGATGCAGTTGATTCAACAGACTTTTTTTTTTTTCCACTTTTGCATCTCTTACTTAGTGAACATTGCAAATAGTAGCAGAGGGTAGAGTTGGCTTTGAGTATGATCCCTGGCTTTGTTAGCCACATGTTTCAGTCTTCTGAATGGAGAGTATGATTTTGAACCAGGGTCCCTTGGCTTAGTATGGAAGAGAAGAAAACTGGGAATGAGAGATGGCCTTGGGCCAAATAGGGCTCTACCGAAAGAGTTTGTGGTGGGAAGTTTTTTTTTCTGGCACTCGTTCAAGTTATTGAGCTGCATTGGAAGAAACCTTTTTGAGGCTAAAGTTGGACCAATTCACTGCGACCTTCTGGCGAGTTTGCTTTGCAGAATCCAGGCAAAACCTACAGGGAACAAAAGACAAACAAGAGAGGGGAAAAGGTCATGTAAATATAATAGCTGAGCTCAAATATATAAACCCCCCCCTCCCCCAAAAAACTCCACGTATCTGGACATTTATTGTGATGAGCTTACCGTTTGAAATATTCCACTTCCCGATCGATCTCATCCATTTCTGTTGGATCCACATCTTTAGGGAGAAATACATCATCTACAGTATAAACATAAAGAATTGAACATCAAGATAATTAAAAAAAAAAACAGTAGTGATTAAGCATGCAATTACAGTTACTTTTCCATACCAATTGCACTGTTGGATTTTTCACCCTTGTTCTTGCTCTTCTTATTTTTCCCCTTGGACTGTTGCTGTTGTCCATTCGCTGGAATAGCGGGTTGTGTTTTGCTCTCTGAATCCTGCTCACACCGGCCTCCTCGTGTCTCTGGGTCGCTTTTCCCCCTTTGTGCACTGAAGGGGCCACCGTTTGCTCCATTTGTTGCATATTTGGATGGTCTGCTCTCTTCAGATTTCTTAGGCCCATTTTTCTGGTGGTCTGCGATAAGCTGGGGCTGTTTGTTTCCCGACTTTGAGCCACTAGATGCCGTTTCTTTAGACTCATTGGTTTTCTGTGCCTCGTTACCAGAGCCGGCTTTGGTTGGTTTGTTGGAATTTTGCTCTGACGCAGACTGCTCCTGTCTCTGCTTTTTATTCTTTTTCGACTTTGCACCATTGCTCCCAACAGTTGTGTTCTTAAGATCAGAGACGTCCTCTTTTGATTTAGCTGTCGCTTGAGCTGGCACCTGTGGTAAATTGTCAGATCCAGTGGAAGTGCATCTTTCTGGTGAGCGAACTCTTATGAGCTTAGAGAGACTAGGGGTACTGTGCAACCGCTGGATGTCCTTTGTAGCTGCACTAACCCCTGATGCAGTGGTGGTGCTGGTGGTGCTATTAGAAGATGAGACAATGTTTGTGTCCTCCCATCCGTTAACCAGGTCCAGGTGGCTTTTAAAGGTTCCCAGCGAAAGAGGAGAGAGGTCAAGGTCTATCTGCTGCAAGTCAGAGGAACCATTCAGATGGGACAGTAAATGGTTTCCCTCCAACGTGGCTGCTTTCTTTGGGAAGTCATTGACATCCAGATTGAGGTCGTACATACTAAACGATGCCCGGATTGAGTCTTTGATGGTGTTTTTAATCTCTTCTAGCCGACTTGTGAGAAAACTATTAACGCGTTCAAGTTCCAGCTGAGGCCAGTCTAGCAACCGACTGGCTTCAGAACCATCAGGGATGGGCTCGTCGACAGGCTCAGATGGATTGGAGTGGGGGTCACTGCCTGCAGCGCCCGTGTTGCCCTGCTGAGCTTTTTCCTACAACAGACATGGCACAGGTAAGAAAGTGAAAACGGTACCCACATAGACACTAGGACTCTGTACTGAACACTTGCATAAAGTTAAAATATATACCCTAAAGGACTTTGTTGATACTGACCAAAATGTATCTAAAGGACTGAGTATTAGAAAATACCCAAGCCTGAAATCAAATATCTGTAATCTGTTATTATATTGTCACTTACAGTTGCAAGAATACTTAATTACTCAGAGGCGGTCTTATCTCACCCAAGTCACAACAACAGAAAAACATATTCTGACAAAACTAACCACACAAAAAGCAGTAGTGACTTGGGTGAGTAATTCTCAGTTCAGTCTGAAAAAAAGTCAATGGACCTTTGTGCTAATGAGTTCTTGAAAAGATAAGACTCAACGGTTCTAATTAAGGAGGGGAGATTGTAAGCATGGGTTGTACAAGTGCCACTAATGGTAAATAAAGGCATACAAAGTCTGGTTATCAACCACAGTGACCTTTTAACAAGACCTTAACCTCCTAGGACCTGGCGTCCACATATGTGGACATCACATTTTGGGTTATGTACCGTAGACCCAAATACTCAATTTTGCTCTACAAGGGCCTGATATCCACTTACGAGAACATTATACTGCCACTGTTCTATCGAAATTTTAAACAAATATCCTCATATGTGGCTCTCATTTTTCTTAGAAACAAAAATCAGGTTAAAAAAAATCTGGTAATTCTTTGTTTTTACATTCATCAGGTCCCAATCAGCCCAAATATCAAAGAGAAATTAAAAATGCATGCTGTGGAAGAGTTCGGGTCTTAGGAGGGAAAAGGAAGAATTACAGTAATGTACAATGCTAGAAAAGGCTAAAAACTATATCTAGAGTTTTGCTGGAGTTACTCAATCAACAGTAAGGGCAACAAACAGAGGAAAAGCAGACCATTCTCTGACATTTAGGAGAGGTTAAGCAATACAACAAGACAATGAAACATTGTGCATATTTATATAAACCAACGAATGGTTGAAAAAGAAGACAGTTTTTTGGAAAAAATCAGAGTCCTCAAATGAACCCTGCTGAGATGGTGCATGTTCAATTAATATGTCCCAGAAATAATGAAAGTTTGGTAGCAAGGGACAGTCCAAAATCTACCTCATCATTCCCTGCTCCACAAAACAAGTACATTGTGTGGATTTAGTTTAATCAAACTGATTTTGTCTATTGATTGAGAGAAGGATCAGACCACATTTTATGAATATGCAAAGATCCTGGTCATTTCAAAATTTTTAGCTGCAGTGTCTCATCTAAACTTAAAATATTTTCAATAAATCAAACTGTCTTTGATGCTACCTAAGAGGAAATTTTCCATCATTTGCTTCTCCATGA
This sequence comes from Simochromis diagramma, assembly GCF_900408965.1. NCBI lineage: Eukaryota > Metazoa > Chordata > Actinopteri > Cichliformes > Cichlidae > Simochromis > Simochromis diagramma. The sequence goes on from NW_024387477.1 coordinate 7,101,304, forward strand.
ATTTGCACTTACTTCTTTGCAATGTGCTTTTCATCACTTCTTCCTCCCACATATAATTAATGAGGCCCACCTACCCATGAGATTACACAGGATTAGCATGTAACTAATCCAGAGTAAGTGTTTGCAGATTTCTCCTGCTGTTTGGACTGAAATCTCATCTGAAGTCTATTATTGAGCTGCTAGTGTCTAGTTAACCTTTCCTATTCAATAAGAGGAAATGTTATTGACATGGGTCTAATAGATTCCATGTTAAATATTAAAGTTCGCCAAATAATCTCATCTTTAGACGTAAATAAACATGACTGAACTATAACTGAAAAACAGAAAACAACACACATTCAATAAAATTACCACACCTTTTTCTTTTGTTTGTGTCGAGCCCTTTTGGCAGCCTTGGCACTGTTGACAGGTTTGGGCTCAGAACTGTTTATAAAGTCTAGCAGCTCGTCCACGTCCCGGTTGTCGATGGCACCAGCCACTGTCAGTTCTGAATCTTGGCGCTGCTCCTCTTTACGCCGTGTCAGTCGTGAGCGAAGCTTCTCTCGGATCTCGGCGTAGTTTCGGCTGGTCGGTGCAGCTGGAGGCTGTGAGCAAATAATATTTCACAATACTGAGATCTTCTCACAGAGTCACATTTGATGAATGAAAAAGCATACCTCTTTGTTAGTAAAACTTTTAAAGTGGTCGATCAAACCGTACCGCATTGTGTCCAAAGAACTCGCAGTAGCAGCAGTCGCAGTACTTCCCGTCTTTCTGATTTGTGGAAGAAGAGGCGCAGGAGCTCCTCTCAGAGCTGCTGTCTTCATCCTCACCCTCCTCCAGCTCAGACGAAGGGTGGCATAACGTCCCATTAGTCACCTTGTGCCCCTTACATGCTTGATCCCTACAAAAAAAGAATGATAAACCCTTAGGATATAATTGTTCTCTGAATAAACACAGCTAAATAAGTGACAAAAAACAAGGCTGATTATTAAAACTCACCTGCATGCCCCAGGTGTTACATGACCTACATTGGAGGTGGCTACTGTTCCCGGATTGTGCCCATTACAGGAGTGGTTACAACCCACGACAGACGTGCCCAGTTTGCTGTGTTGTGCGTTCACAGCGGGAATGTGGGAGTTTTTGCACGGGCTGGGTTTATGGACAGATGTTGGGCTATCTGGGCTCAGAGAATTGATTTTGGCTGCGGGGCCATGGAGGTTTGGTACCAGAGGGGAGAAGGGCGCGTGCGCTGCGACGCCAGTGCCACAGGAGGAGGTCACGTGGCCGTGCTGCCCAGAGTTCGGCTTTGCGGGTAGGAGAGAGGAATGCTGGGAAGACAGGCCGGTGGGACTGTTGGGGGGTACCGATAAGTCTGTATGTTGATGGTGGTCACTGGGGTGGAAGGCTTCACCTGGACAATAACAAACCATGAATATGAATGAGTCACAGGTCACACATACAGAATCATCTCTTTCTAAAGTACATCAGTTAATTTTCAGGTCCACTAATCTTTTGACTGTAAGCTTCAAAGATGAGCTCAGAGCAAAATACAACTATAGGCTTGCAAAGTCTGAAAAAACAGTTACTGTGTTTTCTACAGTAATATATAATTAGGTGTTTCTATTAAAGGACAAAAATAAAGAAACAATTAAAATAAAAATATCTTGTTAAACTTAAATCATTCGATTTGGATGCCTATTATACACTCTTAACTTTAATGCTGCACATTTTGATTTGAAACTTGAGTTTTCTTCTTTGCTGGCTTTAATAAAAGCTCCTGAACTCGTCGAAGAATAAAATTACCTGGTGGCGTTGGTCGACGGCACATGGTCTTGAAGTGCTTGGGAGTGGTCTTACAAAGGTCTGCTGAGGTAGAGAGTGCGTTCCCAGCAGAGGATCCACTGGAATTCTGGGCTGATGGGTGACTGTAGGGACATACTTTGTTCCCTGACGTTTTAGCCGATTTCCCTGGCGCTTCATTAAGTCCTCTTTTCTCATGACAGGTTGAAACTCCTGTTATACCTGCAGACATTTAAAAAAGACCGTTACAAATAAAGGGGAACAGTGCTTTTAACTTTCACCATGGGTAAATATGAATTTACCGCCTATGGGCAGTTTGTGTTTTAAAAAAATAACTCTCTTTTCTTTGGAGACATGTTTTGACATTAAAAAGGAAAACAGCTATGTAAAACATTTTCAGTCCCGAAGCATAAATCCCTTTCTGCTAGCTAAAATAACATCAAGACAGCACTAAATTTTAATAATTTATTTAACATGCTTATTTCTGCTGTGCAAAACTGACTGCACCTATTACTGGTAATCACACACACTTGCCAGGAGAAGTTACAAATCCACGTAACATAATGCCTGCTTAAACATTTTTTGCTATATACAGCGAAATATAATTGGGATGCCAATTAGGATGCGGGTAGTGTATTTCACAGCTAAACACCTCTCCTACAGCTTCATTCTTTCTTAATTAATTTAAGGAAAACATACCAGTCTATTTTAGAAGGAAACAGCCGCCTTCACAAAGGGCATGGATCATTTAACTAGTCTTTCACTTACTCCTCTTTAAATGCTATTTGGTGCCATGAACCATCCAAATATTTAACTAGAAATTCAATCACATTTACGCAGCAGGGAAAGGGTTTTGAAGGGAGCAAAGAAAAGTGAGAAATCAGACAAAAACAAAGTCATCTTAGTTGTTTGTCAGGTCTAAGTAATAAATCACAGCCTAATGATCCATTCCCACTGAATGCATCATTCATCATGTGAAATGGGAACTTTAAAACAGTTAATGAGACTTCCTGTGAATTGTGCATAACTCGCAGCGTTAGAACTTTAAAATTGAGGATTAATCCAGTTCGGAAGCGAAGCTGACTCTCAAAGTTTGTTAATGTCAATATAACTGAATAAACATTAAAGTCTGTGGCTTGTGTCATGTGCACAAGTCTCTGCACGTGCCTCCTTGGATTTTTATACATGTTTAAGGAGAAACTTGCTGTTCAGCGCTGTTCACTGTTGCATTACTGTGACGTTACACTTCACCAAGCTCTTGCGCAATGGGGAATTGTGGAGTTTCTGTCTGTTATTCTGAAGTCTTGCCCTTACTAAGGAATTAAAAATAAATAAACTGAAATGAATGAAATATTTGTTCCTGCTAATCATCATAAACCCAGTTCACAGTATGAAACTCTTTTATTTATCCTGTTGTTTAAACAATTTAGTTAACACACTTGTACTGTGTTTGCAAATGAGTATCATTAAACAGTTTCTTACAATTAAGTAAGATTTATCCAATCAAAAATCACCATGCACCTTCCTCTCTTGATTTCTTATATTCAGATTTGGGGATTTTTTTGTGTAAAAATATAAATACAATATTTCCTAACTAAATATTTTGCATTCTTCTTGGGAACAGAAATGTAAAAACTGTATAAAGCCTGATTAATAACTTGTGTTTCATTCTGTTTATACACTTGAGTTAAAATGCTATACAATGCATATTTCTACTTTGAAATAAAACAGGCAAGGTGCTTGCACGTGTGTAAGTGCTAATGAAATGAAGTAAAAATGAGCTATGATGGATGTTTGCTTTCCATTAAAAGCAAAATAAAAAATGTTATGGGAGCCAAGCAGCGTGGTCTACCTGTCATGTTTCGCTGATGCGCGATGATGCATTAACCCATGACGACATGTTCCAGGATTAACACTTGAGTTTTGGACTGTGAGGTCTAATAATAAATGCTTCTTTCTGACTAATCAATATGATTAAACTGAACTCGAGTTTTGCCAGCATAACTCTTTCACTTTGGATTTGTGACTGACGCTGATATAACATTACTATAATATTACAACCAAAAGATGTAAGTAATTCATTAAAAAGAAAACTATATACTTTGCACATAATCGATGAAATCCCTAAGAATGAGCCATTCCTCTGACATGTGGCCTGAATACCTGCACATGTATCGATGAAGTGTGTCTTCCAACTGCTTTTTTTACAAACGTATTTATAACTTTCTATTCATTTACTTTGCTTTAGCTGTTGTTAATCCCACCATCAGTCTTTCCTACTGCTGAGCCATCGAGCTGTATAACCCTGTTTTCATTCCATACATCTTTCCTCTCTCTTGTTGTTACACAAACTAAATAGTACCGATGATTTCCTTCTCAACATTGTATAAATGATGACCTTCACAGGCAACTGTATTTTAAAAACAATTTCACAGTCTTTACATTTTTTAACATTAAAACATTACTGCACATCCTAGAATGCTGACTTTTAATGAGTGTAATCTTTTACATCGTGCATTTAAGTTCTTCTATGATCATTTCGATTAACAGCTGAACAACGTGACCTAAAATGAACCTCACACACAGTACTGCTAAAACAGCCAAGGAACTAAATCTAACCAAAATTCTGTCCATTTGCCAAAACTGAAGCTTGCAACACAGCCTGAAATTCAGGATGGTGATGTTTTCAGCGTTTATTGTCAGTCGCTGCATGCTTTTCTTTTACTCTGTGACGACAGACCTTGTTGTGAGTGTGAAGAAGTGCTGTGGTTGCAGTGTTCCCCTCCGTTGGTGTGGGCAGAGTTCCAGAGACCCGACAGTTTGTGAGCCGACAGGAAAGAACTCGGGTCCCAGTCCACAGTACTTTGCTCTGGGTAACCGTTCCCACAGCTCTGGGACTTACAGGAGGAAGAGTGTGACAACGGTACCTAAATAAATAAACAAACAAAAAGAAAACACCCCAGTATAAATCATGTGGCTGCAAACAGTGTCTTGCAGTTTGGTAGCAGCTGCAACTAACTTGCAGATAAGCAATGAAAATCATTTTACTTGCGTGTTTTGCTTTAATACTTAAGAAAAAAAAAAGAACACATATTAAAGAATGCTTTAAGTCACCATAAGTCACTTTTTTGCAACTCTGCCTGCTGTTCTCATTTTGAAACTTTTAACATTTAGCCCACATGTCAGCAAAACGTCATGACCACGACACTCATCAGCAGTCCAGCTGAAGTATTGTGATATATTAAGTTAAAAAAAATGCATTCCATGTAAATTATTTACAAAAATAACTAACAAAGAAAGCTTATTGGCTGCTTCTGTCTTACATATGCAGCAGAGATTACAGAAAAACCAAAGCAGATAATTACTTTCCTTCATTGCAGGCTTGTTTCTGTCACATTAGGAAAAAAACACCAGAAGAATCATTGACCTTGGTGGACCTTGTGCTCTCAAAGTGCCTTTCTGATCACAGTTATGGTTAGAGGTTCATATAAACTCATCCTAGACATGAATTACATGGTAATTCTGGGGTTTTTAATGACTTATTTGAACTGTTCTTTTGCCAGGATGTAATTGGGTGCATAAACAATAACTTCGTGCACAGCTTTAATTTATTTTGAAATTTTCTCTAATCCACACATGGTCAAATTATACATACAGTCACTTAAATCTTTTAAGGAGTGAATGCTGAAGCTTCTACAATGTGTTTTAGCTTGACAAGGCCATGGCTTATTAACTTCTCGTTAGTAATCACTAATCACAGTTGACTACAACTTTACCTTTGTCAGAATAAGAAGGATTTGTTTAACAAAACTCAGAACAATGGGAAAGTCCAAAGAACTCAATGAAAATCTAAAGCAGACAATTTTAGATTTACACCTCATGCCCATGATGAGTGTATGTAAAATTCTAATCACAATTGTATATCTAGCAGATATGAACAAAATTTTTAAATATGAATGAACATTTACAAGAAAACTGGGGGGGAATGGAGCGCCCTTAGTATCTGTCTCCTGAACTGCAGAGTGCAAAGCTGGGTTTCCAGCAGAGAAGTTGTTAGACCAACTGCTGCTGCAGGGTTAACGGAGCATAATCCACCTGCAAAACCGCATATTGGTTGGCAAAGCTGGAACAGCTGTGTGGTGTAGATGCGTGCTTCACACTGCTGCAGGTGCAAGAAAGGATAAAAGTGACTGGTTTAGCCAACATAATGAGGGGGTGGATATCAGCTAAATGGTCTCAAGCCATAAAAATTTCTTGTTTTGTTTTTTTTACTTGTTAAAGGTTGTTTAGTTCTACCTGGAGTTTCAGACTGTTTTATATGTGTACAAAACTGTTAACAGTAACAGCAGGCAAGTTAGGTTAGGTCTGTTTTGTTTTGGAACAGATCAACAGTAAGGATGCCGTAGAGGTGACAACCAAACTCAAGTCAGAAAGATCGATTTAACACTTGGTGTCCCATTTGGGAATACTTGGGATTTTGGTCTGTAGAAGACCAAGACTGTGGAACCTTAACTGTCCTGACTGATTAACAAATAATCCAGAGATAAAAGCTTCACGCCATAGTTTCCTAATGGTTTTATTATCTTCACAACTCATTCTGAGGAAAAGATCCTTGTTGTTCCATGTTACTGAAAGCAGAGCTCTCTCAGAACTTCAAAGGTTCATTCAGTAAAACTTAATCTAATAATTATACTTGCTTATTTTGTCAGTTGTAGGTATTTAGATCTTTAGTAACAGGTTTATTTGTGGTATTGGTTTGCCCTCTTGTGGTCATGATGTAATATTTAAATAGTTCCAACCTGTGTGGCTCTTTTGAACAAATAAGTGACCTCTGGCACCTTTTGACAGCCCTAACAGCAAAGGTGAGATTTAGAGAGATTTATTTTGCAGAAACAGTGTTGATGACTAATAATGAGGTAACCTCAGTAGGATAAAGAAACATAGTTTAACTAAACATTAGTAAACAGAGGCTTTGAAAAGTACTCAGACATGTGACCCAGATCAGTCCTGTTTTATTTACCGGTATTGGCTGCTCCTGTGTGCTCCGCTTCTCCTCCTCTTCTACACTCCTGCAGCAGCTCTGACAGATCCACAGAGGCACCTCTCCCAGCAGGGACTGAGATAGTGAGGGCACAGCATCAGCGAGCTTACGCCCTGGCGCCTCCCGCAATAAAGCTTGGGAGAGCGCAGGCACGGCGTTGGCCAGCTTCGTTCCATGGCCCCCGGGAAGCCCGTTCACAGAACTCGCTCCCCAGTCCTTAAATTCACGATGGCACAGGAGACAGCAGGTGTGCATAGGCTAGGCAGAAAAAGAGAGAAGAAAGCGTTCCATATATAAGATGTGTTGACTGATTGATGCATATAATTGCAACAGATATCACAGACTAAAACATATATTAATTAAGCTCATAATACTGTGCACGCAATACATACCAAAGTGCTAAAAAGCAATGACAAAGATCAAATTATTTCCTCGCTGGACCTTTTGCAAGCATTGTGTGACAGAACCATCATAAGAAAAAACAAAACAAACAAAAAGCAAAAAGTAACACCACAAAAACAAATAAAAATAACAATAACAAATAAATGTAATTTAACCATCATGTTAACTTTAACACATAGTAAAATTATGTAGTAGATTCACTCTCTGCAATGCTCCGCGCTTAATCAATCAAGGTTTGTGCCCTAGATCAAAGCCTGAAAAGCAAACTGATTATGCTTGTAATTCATGGTTTAGGGGGAAACGATTCAAAACACATTCACAGTCAGCTCAAAATTAAACTGCATCCTTAACGATCAATGTCAAGAAACTTTGGTGTTTTGGTGATTTTTTAGATAAATGTTTAAATGTTCAATGAGGGTGGATTACCTATCTTTAACCCTTGTGTATAACATTCACAACCATTCTACGTAGCACTTTTAATTCTTATTCTTATTTTTATATCTTTATGACACTATGTTTGCACTGAAGCACCGCAGCAATTTCCTAATGTTGTAAACCTGCTCAACATTTGGCAATAAACCCCTTTCTGATTCTGATTCTGATTCTGATTCTCTCACCGTTACAGTAGGGGGATATTTCATTCAATACTCTTGCACCCACAGTCCCTAGACTTTGATTTAGATGAGGGAAAAGTTCTCCTTAACAGGAAAAAGCAGGTGAGAAAAAACTAAAGATCAATTGGAATAATATGTCTTTTGCAAAAGGGACAAACATCTAGAATACCAGATTACAAACATATTAGAAATATAAACCAGAGCTCATTAAGCAACTTTCAAGAGACATCAAAACATGTGCTTATATGAATGTAGAAGTGCTGTGTTGCCAGTTTGAAGGTACAGTTGGCTATATCCTATATAGTGTGGTGCCTTAATAAATCATGAATAGAGCTTCTCCATAACAGTTTACATAAAAATGAACATTCACTGTTATGATAGGACTTAGTTCAATTATTTTTGGTACAGTACTAAAAAGCTCTATGGAAAAAAGCTGATCGATCCGTTTAGGGGCTTAAGTTTGCGTTATAAAAATGTAATTAACAGGTCCCAGCAGCAGCGGACAGGTTGCAGGTTATAAAGCTCAGGCCAGGTGTAATATCAGCTGGTTGTTAATAAGACAGTTTTCCAGCCTGCAGATGGATAAATTTTATTTATTTATTTTAAGCGGTTACCCTCAACATCACAGACACTTCTGATTCAGCTAAGCATCATTAGCTCACAAGTTAACTGCTTATACTGAAACTTTTTGACATTAGCTCCTGTTACAGATTGATACTTGATTCTGGTACGACAAAAAACTAATACGAACTAGTCTGACAGCTCCCCTAATTGATAACCCGTTATGTTTCAAGTTTTTAAGCTAATTAACTGGTTGATTAGCTAGTAGCTGGTTAGCCTCTGCTGGCTGAGTAGGTCCTGTGGAGGGGATCAAGTGCAGGCAGCAAGCACGTTTGCAGCACGCTAGCTGAAGATGATAGCTTGGCTAACGTTAGCTGGGCGGATGAAGTCTTGTAAGCGATGGAAATGGGACGACCCTGCCCGAGGTGCAATGTCACCTGTCCGGTATAAGGGACTGGCTGCAATGGTGATCACAGTGCCTAAAAATGCGTCTGGTGGGAACTATTCTACTCGGTAAGTTGAGCTTAATATTTATTTAATTACAATTCACACGACATAAAGGTATACATACATCGCTGCTAAATTACAACTAAAATAGCTTCCCACCAAGAAGCGGGTGCATATAATTGCACCTCTCCATGATTGAGCTGATAGAATAGAAGCACAATGGAGGATGCTTGGATTAGCTGAGTAGTGCTAGCTAGGCTAGCTAGCCTATTTTAAAGGCAGCGTTTGGCTCGCAGCTAGCTACCTGGTTCGCCTTGGTAGTGGGCAGCCTATCCAGCCCAGCATCTCCGCCGCCACCGCCAGCTGCATCGCCGGGAGAGACGGGGCTCTTCGGAGCGGTCTGCTGTCCAGGCACAAGCTCCTTCTGGGCGACCCCTTGCTGCTTGCTTTTCTTCCTTGCCATTACGACCTTGTTTATAGTACGCTTTGACCAAGTTTGCACCAGTTTCGGTGATTTTAAGAGCACACTTTCGTTTCTTCTCGGACCTCAAAATGTTCTCTATCTCCTCCAGTCAAGACAACAGTCAATATGGCGGAGGACTCGCACACTCAGGAGTTCAAAGGTTAAACATACTGCTGGCAAAGAGGCTTCACTCCCGCATGGAGTATGCGGCTGCAAGCATATTCTCGCGGTGAAGCCAGGGGCCGCCATATTTAGTTAGGGCAAACGTCTCCTCCCACTTTCCATTGGTATATATAATGTTTATTGAATTTTTATTGTTTATTGTCTTTATTGAGCAAACTGTAATACGTTTAAGTGTTTTCTATCCTTAAACATTTTGTTATCGAAATAAAATGTTTAGACTTGAGCTGTTTTTAGACGCTGAGGGAGACAGTGAAACTGAAATATATGAACTGAAATAAATGTGTAAGAGTTGGTTTGGTAACAGGAGCTACCTCACAAACAATCATCTTGTTGTGAAATGTTATTGTTGACAATGTCGATAAACAAAATTAGAAAAATAGTGTCGTGTGAAAGACTTTTTTTCAATAAACTTTATGGAAGGACAGGGACCAATCAGTGTTAGGTGCTTTCAATGCTTTCGGAAATATTTTGATGGAGGTATAACACAGATATTGTTTGTTATATATAAAGAGTACAATTATAGCGTTATTTCTTGGTTTATCATTTTCATAGCATAGGATTTTACATAAATGCTATATTATAACATTAGACATATGGCGCATTCTAGGTTGCAAACAACGACTGTACAGATTCCACCAAAACCCAGAATTCCCTGGATTAAATGAGCAAAATTGCGAAAAACGACTTTTAGAAAAACAAACAGACAAAAACACCACTACTTAGCAATGCAAGTTAAACATGAAGGGAAATATGAAAAATAATTTGAACGGAACAAAAAGCGCTGACGCTATCCTGCTGACCATTATTTTTCTGAAGTTCAACTTTGACCCTAATAAAAAGACTTTTCAGAAGAAAAGCATATTTATTTGGATGAATCGATAGATAGTGTGGGGCATGTGGCGTGATAAGTTTAATGATAATATCCGAGTGGTTAGGGAATTTAGTCAAAATATTACGTAGAACGGTATAACCTGGAATGTTTATACACAATTTAATGAAAATTTCCGAGTTTGCGTGGAGCTCCTGAACGCACCACCGGTTTAGCGTTGTGTGGATTGAGGACGTAGCTCAGACACTGCTTCATCCACTTCGGGCTTTTGACGCTTGTACCACAGTAGCTTGTTTACCTGCTGCCGTTTCATTTGAGCAAAAAAAACAAAACAATGGAAGGACAAGTGTGCAACATCCAGGTGCTTCTTCGGGCTGCCGAGTTTCTGGAGAGAAGAGAGCGGGGTAAGTGCTTTATGTCAACTGTCAGCCTAGAGAGGGGAGTTGATTGGTTATTGTTAAAACAACGATAAATCCACAATAAACCGGCGGCAAGTATGCACCTACACATAACCTAGAAACATCATACCGTGCAGCTGTTTAAGATTTAACCTGGATTCTAGGTGCAAGGTTATTTTTGGGCGGTGTTTTGCCATTTGACTCTGACCTACATATCGGTCGCATCTTTGTACTCAAAGGCGCCAATCTGGACCAGTTTGAAAATGAATCCGGGCGCCGCTGAGCGTTCGCTCCGGTGAATGAAAGGGGGGGGATGAGGAAAGCCTACAAAGTACAACTTTCATTCATTGCTTACTAGCTGTAGACGCTATCCCGACTCCTTTTTTACGCGTGAGGTTGTAAGGCTGGTTGGATAAAAGCGAACAGATAGTGGATGATGGCGCCAAAAGCAAAACGTCCAGCTGATGACAACAGTAGACTGCGTTCAGCCTCCTTTTCTCCCACCTCCCCTACAGCACGGATGGTATATCACACTTTAATTACGCCGTAATAAAAGTTGATTTGTCCCACCGGCATTCGCACATGTTAATACGAGGACACCTTTAACGTCGCAGCCAGTGTGCACTGTGATTTTGCCGGCGATTGTTGTGTAACACAGCTGTGATGTGTCTCCCTGCGCAGAGGCAGAACATGGGTATGCTTCCGTCTTGCCTCTCAGTCCAGCTCAGTCCGACAGGAGAAGCAAGCAGAAGAGCAAGAAGATATCTGCTGGTGGCAATAGGTGAATGCATTACATAACAAATAACTGACGACAGGGTGTGGCTCGGTCTGACTTTCAGTTTTGATAAGGCACCCTTTTAACCTTGAATACCTCTCACGCAGTAGCTGCTGAGTAGGAGTGCACTGTTGTGAATGTTTGACCAAACTGTCTGTTTGTTTACTTTGTTTGCAGGTCTGTTCATAATGAGCTGGAGAAAAACAGGTAATGGGCTTTTCTTCGTAATGCTACAGTAAAGTTCATGTGTGTCAGATCAAGAGATTAAAAAAAAAACCAAAAAGAGGGAAGTGTGGATTTGCAGCTTCACTTCTTTCTCATTGTGCTTTGCAGACGGGCACAGCTGAGGCACTGCCTGGAGCAGCTGAAGAAGCAGGTCCCACTGTCATCGGACTCGATGAGGAACACCACTCTGAACCTGCTGAGACGAGCCCAGCTTCACATAAAGGTGCGAGATGTCTGAATTTGCATTGAATCTGACTCGAGTTTGGTTTTTTCACTTGTCATCCCAGCCATGTTTAAAATGTGGTGCTTTTCTCAGGGACACAATACGTGTTAAAGGGAGACCGCACAAGACAAAACAGAGAACAATGCTGAATCATAAAGTGGGGTAACACTGTGGTGTGGTGGTTAGCACTGCTGCCTCACAGCAAGAATATCCTGTGTTTAAATCCAGCCTCTCTGTGTGCAGTTTGCATGTTCTCCCTCTGTCTATGTGCTCTCTGCGGGTAGTTCGACTTACTCCCAAAGTCCAAAGACATGCATGTAATTGGTGTTTCTAAAGTTAAGCATTTAAATTAGTCAAGAACATTAAATATTCTGAATATATATGAATACTGTGTGTATAGAAAGTGGCTTGTTTTGTGCATTTTACAGAGCTTTTAGCAATCTCAATTTTTGCTTTTGCCTGTACTGTTTATCCTTTCTTCATTGCTCTGCTCCTGCACCTTTTTCCCGTTCAGAAGCTGCAGGAGCAGGATGAGCGTGCAGAGCAGCTGAAGGATCGTCTGCGCTGGGAGCAGCAAGAGCTGCGGGTTCGGCTGGAGCAGCTGCAGAGGGGCACGGAGAGGATGAGGAACGACAGCCAGGGGTCAACCATGTCCTCCGAGAGGTCGGACTCAGACAGAGGTAAGCCCCTCGGGTTTTTTTATTTCACGTTCAAATTATTTCAGTCCTACTAGGAGCTGGCTGTCTCCTCAAAGGCAAATTGCAAGTTCAAGTTTAATGTGACGAGCGAAGTTTGCCGTATTTCTGCTGACGCATCGGATCTGTGCTCGGGTTTGTTTCAGAGGACGTTGAGGTTGATGTGGAGAGCATTGTGTTTGTGGACTCTGATGGACTGAGCATTACGCACACCGGCGCGGACCACTGTTACTCCAGCCTGGAAAAGGCCTGGCTATGACGGCGGTACACGAGTGGTAACTGGTTTATTGTCACCGGATGGACAGGAAGAGGAGAAAAACATTCCAAAAACAAAGGATGGGGGAGAATGGAGGAAGATGTTACTGTACAACTGAACATTTTTTTGGCATTCTCTTGTCAGCACACGTCGGACAAAAAGCTAAAAGCCAACCTTTGGTTATGAAAGAGAAGTGTCCATTTGCACTGAATAGCAGTAAAATTCACTGGGCCGTGTCGTCACCAAACACATACTCATGTGTGTTCTAGCATCAGTCATTAATGCTATTTTCCCCCAAAGCCATGAGGTGTCAAACTTCGTATCATTCATGCAGCTCTAATAATTCACTTTTTTAAGGGCTTTTAAAATTCAGATAAGGGCTTTTATTCTAAACTTTTAACTTATTCTTTACTACAAAATGTCTGTATTGAATTCTGCCTTAAATCAGATCTGGTTTAGTATGCTATTCAGCTTTTACCTAGCACTAAGCTTATATCTCAGTATGCCACGTTTAGCATGCACTTAAACATTAATCTTGCTATGTCGGGGTTTTTTGTGTTTGTGTCCTATTGTATATCTAAGTGCAGTCATATACTTTGCTCCTTTTTATTCTATTGCACATAATTTCCAAATGTTGCACTTGTTTTGTCTCAAAAAGATTTGAAAGCAGCAAACAGAAGCAGGTCATATTTGCACATCGACATCAGGAAAATTCAGTAACATTGCCAAATATGAATTAGTTCACAATTTAAGAACTTAAAACTGTGAGAGGAGCACTTGGGAGCTGCTCACGGAGGCCTAATGGCAGTTTTATTCACTGCTAATGTTTCCTAGAAGTCTTTCCTACCTTCACTTGTGCATTTATCAATTAAATTGTTAATTATACACATAACAAATTCACCAGTCAGGTAGGCAGTTTGTACTTTTAATGATTATGTAGTTAATGCTGTATTACATATTCATTTCTGTGTATTCAATAGGGGTCGACCTATATTTTTTTTAGTTTCAAAGACACCGATAACAGATATTTGAAACTTTTAGATAAACCTAACACTTTGCTGAAATGCCTCTGGGCAAGCTATGGCTACATAAACTGTTAATTTGTTTTAGTAAATTGCATCAATGTAAAAAAAAACAAAAAAAAAGGTGCATTGTTCGATTTTTCAGTGTAATTGGGAAAAATCGCCGTGCTTGTAGTCATAGAAACACATAACATCGCAGTGTTTATTGCAACTTCTGCTGCTTCAGCATGGAAACACAGCTCTGCAGCAGGTGCCGGGAGCTGCTCCAAGCTTGCAGCTGCACTACTGTATAACATTGGTGTTGATGGGCTGTTATTTATGAGCCGTGTTCAAACAGAAGACTGCATCAGAGCCGGCGCGGCCCATTTACAGTTTATCTTCAAAGGCCTTGAAACTCTGAACACTGGTCGACCCCTAGTATTTAATAACTTAAGGTGCTTTCTACCCCCTCAATTCACTTTTGTATATGCAAGAGGCCTTATTACTTTATCCGTCTCTCCACCCAGTAATATTATGTAGCATTTTTGTACTGATGTAAGCTTCCTTTTTTTAATGAATAAATATTTTCTGTATTTATTTGCTGTTGTGTTTGTTATTAGTCATTTTAGAGGTAAAAATCCATTCACCCCTAACTCGAGCAGGGCTGGCGCACAGATATACACTTGACAGACAGCAAAGTGATTAGAAAGACAAAGTCAATTTATTGACAAGCTGATAAAGGACACATTTTTGCATGGGTTGCATCACCAGAGCTTAGCTGAATGTACAGTTCAAGGTAGCTTTTGTGACTTTTTTTTTTTTTTTTTTTTTAAATGCACAATCACAATTCAAGTTTTCAGAGGTTTCTTCTTGAGCAATGACACCAACTGTACCAAACTTTCTTCAGTCCAACTTGAGGCGAGGAGATGATCAGCTGCACTAATGCGATTTAAGTGTTGTAGAGTGAACTAAACCAGCAACTGTATGCAAGATTAAATAAAACCAATCATAAACGAGAATGCCTTAATCACAAATTCGGTGTGACCTTATCTACTGGAGCTTTAAAGACAACGTGACTTGCTTTAGACGAGGCATACTCAAAGGAACGGAGTTTAAAAAAAAACAAACAAAAAACAAGACAATGGGCACGACTGGAGCAAAGGTCGAACAACAGCTTCACAATCATTTTATGGCAGCGCCAGTAATAACCAACCATTCCTGTCTAAGACCTGCGTCTCTGGTAAATACTGACGTGATGTGGCGTAGATACGCTCAGCAATATATTTATAGTGCGGCATGTAGAGGGAGGCAGGAACAGGCTGTTTAACCCAGCTCAGGTCTTTTATGGTCCACCCACCATTTCAGTTGGATGCGCCCTCACAGAGGTGTCTAACCATGACTGGGATCGGTGAGTTCTGCTGCAGAATCACTTTATTTGTGTAGCTTGTCACACGTATTGCTTCTTCTGGGCATGGGAGGCGAGGTCTTTGGCTTTCTCTTTAGCAGCCAGCGCCGTCTCTCTCGCCCTCTCTGTAGCCGTCTCCGCTAAAGTTCTCGATGGAGTTTCACCTACACGGGGACAAAACACAGCTCTTCATTGGATTCATCCAGGTTTTCGTGCCTAAGCAGCTAACACTTCCAATTATTACTATAATCAGTTTTCCAGATTCATGAAAAAAGCAACAGTCACCTTATTTTAGAAGAATATGCAGTTCCATGCACGAATTACTGATGTTATTATATTATGCTGCTCAGAAAAAAATGAATAAATAAAAAGGGAGACACTTGATCACCACAGTTTAACACAGAGTCAGTTAAACTTAAGTGATATCCATCTGTCCTATTAGGAAGCATCAACCACTGACTCCATTTAACCTGCTTTGGGATAAATAAAAGCGACAACAGGTAAAGTGGGAGGCAAAGAGAAGGCAACCATCAAAAAGAGAATACTTCTGCAAGGCGATGACCACAGACCATTGTTCTCACCTTTTCCCCAACTGATTTTTCTCTAACTTTACGTTTTCTTTGAGTCACTAGTCACTACTGATACAATAGCTGCAATCCATTCAGCATATACAGGTAGTTCAGTTCCTCCAGGATTCCAGCCATACATGCCATTGCAAGAAGGGTTGCTGTGTCTCCCAGGGCCATCCACCCCAGTAGCAGCCCCACTATAATGACTCTGTGTGAGGGGGAACATGTGGAGGGCTGCCAGAGCCCTAAAGAATGAGCTCCAGAGGGCTACACGTGTTAACCTCGATGCTTCCATCAGAAACAGACTCTATGAAAATGGCATAAAGTCCCAGTGTCTTTAAGTGGGACCTGTGCCAGCAGAACAATGCTATACAGCCTCCGATAGTGCCAATTCTCTTCAAAGGACGCAAACTGACACGGAGCCCGTGTGACAAGCATAAAGGTGTCTGGAGATGCTGGGAAGCACTATGTCGCCTGCCGCTCAAAATTCTAGTGTTCTCCAGGAAATGCCACTCCAGCAGCACAGTGTTGGTGTGTGAGCACAAATCCTGCTAAAGGACGTTGGGCTCCAATCCTCATGTGTTACACTGAGGCGATCAAGTGTTCCCTTAATTTTTTTGAGCAGTTTGAACCCATTTGGAAAACCCATATTAACATCAGCCACAAACTTAAATAGGAATAAAATGGGTATAAGAACTAAGAATAATTTACCTTGCATTTTGGCAAGCACATACTCGAAGCCTTTCATGGTTTTTGTCACACCGGTCTTGAATCTTGCGAGCCCAAATTCCTGGAAGGTGAAAAACAAAGTTATAAAAGATGCATGAGGCATAACAACACATGACTCACATCCTCACATATGGGCTGTCAACAACTACTGTAATTCTCTGTCATAAGTCATTTACTACTTCAGGTCCTGGCCGACAGCTTCAGCTGCTCAGCTGTTGTATCTTAACACTGTATTATGTTTCTAAATAAGGAACAAATGCAAGGTGGGCGAGTGTTACTCTCGGTCACCCCCGACTACTTTCACTCAGCTGTTATGTAGCGCAGCACTCTGCTTTACTCCACTGACCTGAATAGCTCTAGAGAGCCCGTAGACATTGGAGGAGACCCAAGCTTCTCTCTTAATCTCGGTCCAGCTGCCATTCTCAGGGTTAATTCTGTAGTGACACCGCTCTTCAACAGACTGCCAGCGAGAAAAAACAAAAGCAAAATGAGCCAAAGGTGCCACTTTGTGCACTGCTGATGAATGCTGCTTAAGGCACACAAACGCCAATGTACCATTAGGCGAGCGTGGCTGATGTTCCACGTGAGCGTGGTCATGGTCCTTTTCTGAGGGTCCACGATTGAGTCCTCGATGATGTACGCCGAGCTGGCCATGTGCTTTGGAAGGTAGCGCTCCATCCAGCGAGGGGCACGGCTAGTTTTGGTCAAAAGACGCCTGGAAATGAGGCAGTTGGTTGGGGTAACCTCTCGGAAAATGATATCTTCAGTCAAGACATGGTTACTGTGAAAGAAGAAGAAGAAGGACGGATGGATTAAGATGACGCGAAACCTGGATTATTTAGGTTTATGATCCTGAAAAATCTCTATTTTTGCTTCAGTTCAATAAGAATTTACTGTTTTTAATCCACACAACAGTTCAAAATCAAAATATATTACATTTAAACATTCTATGAAACAGTGACAAACACAGAAATACTAAACTAGACACTGTATTTTTAGCTTGACAAGAACTATTAAGCTTCAATTAAATGGACAAACTGATGATTCAATTAAAAGCACAACTAACATTTGCTTTCACACTCATTGTGACTTGATTACGGTGATTTCTCCCCCCCTTTATTACCCGAATGGTAGTTCGGTTGGTAAAAATGGCAGAATGATGAAGAAACTGAGCTATTTAGAAACTGCTTGGTCCCCTAAAGTATTATTATTATTTTTTTATCTCCATTTAATTTTTTATGCGAACAATCTTCAGCAGAAAATTGGCAAAATAAAGTCAAAACTATGCGTTTCCTGAAAATGACTTTCCAGGATCTTCCACTTAACCATCTCAGTAGGTGAATGCTAAGATGTAATCTAATCATGTTGTTCTTGCAATGTAAAACTAAAAAGAGATGTAAAAAGAATCTTGTTCACTGAAGTAACAACAACAAAAATGTTCTTAATAATAAAAATAAATAGACTTTAGATAAAAACAAAAATGAACCAAGTGGAAAAAATTCCGTGGAAATACACAAACCGTCCTATGAATCAGCAGAACGAGCACGAGGAAGTGTTGGTGAATACTCTTATCGAGTCTGGGAGATATACCTGACTGTAAGTCACATGACTTCTCTGAGCATTGCGTTTGTAAAACATACTCATACATGACAAACATGTCTCATAAGAAACTAAAGTGAAACAAAATTCACTGATCATCACAACATGACACTGTCTCATATTTATGCTAAAAAAAAATGTTTAAACTGGAGTGTTTACTGAACATTTGGATACATAAAATGTGTTTTTCATTTTATCATTTTTTTCTATATCGCTATATCGGTTTGTTTATCTTAAACAAAAACATATGAAGGGGAAGTTTAAAAAAAAATAAAAAATAAAAAAAAAAAATCACACTGATGATGTCGCATTCTCAAAACACTTGGCATTTAAGCTTAAAGATTAGGAAAACTATGATAATGCAGACTGTATTCCATCCCTGTGTCTTTGTCTCCTTTTTTTCCCTTTTCTCTCCCTTCCCCCAACTAGCATGGCAGAGGAGTCTGGACCTGTTAGTCTCTTCCTGTTAAGATGGAGTTTTTCCACCCCACAGTCATCTAGTGCTTACAGAAAGAGGCGATCAGCTGGGTTTGGGATGTTGACTCTAAAACTGTAGTCTCTTCACATTGCAAGGTGACTTTTTGTTGCCTTATTGGGTGCAGTTTACAGTCCATTAAAAAAAATAGAACAGGTTATAAGAAAGATGTTTGATACGAATGCGTATCCACACATAAACCCCTCACCTCACCTGTAAGGGTTGGGATATCGTTGCCAGAAAGCAACACAGACTTGGTCCCAGGTGTTTTTTAGCAGACCTGCACAGCAGAAATATTTCACCATTGTTCCCTTGGTTTACCCTGCAAACACACAGAACAAACAGCGTGATAGTTAGCCAGATGTGTTCAGATAATTTTCAGATGCCACATCAGGACGAAGCTGTAAATAGCGGTGTCAATGTGATAAAACAACTCAGCGATGACAACCGTTATGTTCCAAAATAAATCCAAGCCATTGGTGTTTTCAGCTAAACGCTACAACCACAGGTGTCAAGTTCAATAAACACCTGCTGAAGGTAAACACTATAGCGTTACCTTTAACACCTTTTTACCTCTCAACTCCAGCTGTGTCCAACTGTGTCTCGTCGCGTGACTGACAACAAACAATGTAAGCCTCATTAAGACCGCAGACTGTGACATATTTCAACAACGAGAGGCCTAACGTGAGATAAAACACTGCTATCCTGTTTTATCACGTCCGCACTCTTTAGCTTCCCCTTTAGCATAGCCTAGCATGAGGCAAGCCACATGAATGAATGGCACAGCGTACCCCAGAAAATTCTACTACTGACATTCAATAAGCACATTTTTTAGGGTCAGCTCAGATGAAAAGGCGATTACCTGCACGGCGATACCATTTACAAAATGAGAATTTGCATTTTACGCTCCCATCGGGAAGAATTTCACCGCGGATAAAGTCCGAAAATCATGTCAAACGTAACTGGAGCAAAAAAGGAAGGTCAAACGAGACGCTATATCCGGTTAGGTGGGGCGTGTGCAACGCCTGCTTGGGACACTAGAGGGCAGCAGGTGACCGCGCAAGACACTACAGAAGAGTCTCAAAACTTTCTGTCTGAACTTTATAATGATGTGTGAGGGGGAATTTTAATGTAACCCTGTCAGCTCTCAACAACTGGAACTGGCATCTTTGGGACTCCCTGAACAAATATGCATCCCAGAATCCCAAATAATGTGTTCCTGTTTAAAAAAGAAGTGTCCACATGTCCACCGTAATGGTGTGTGATGCAATGGATACAAGCTGAGTGCTGTTCTGCTGGTTGCACTGATAGCACTCACAGCTCTCATAATAATTTAGAGGACTAAAAAGGGATATAGGTCAAACAAGGGAATAAAACAGCAATGTGGGTGTCAGGAGCCAGTAATGCCAGAGCAATAGGCATTTTCTCTGCTGTATAATGAATCACAATGTGTAGGCCACATACAAATGCTTCACTGGAATCACTTGACCCACTTATTTATTTTTTTTTCCTTTTTAAAATAAACAAAAAAATATGTGAAAGACTCATAAACGTGTGACTTGTACTAAAAAAAGATCTCCTATTCACCTCTTTTAATTTTCACATGGATATTTCATCAATCGGGCTTACCATACATGTGGGGAGTCCCTGCATGCTGCCAATGTTCAGTACATTTTCAAACTATGTCACAGAAGAATATAACAGCCATTTACTTGACTTACTTATATTTATCCAAGCCTGGATCTCTTTATTTGACAAGGACATGCACAAAACATAGTTTCTCCCCATAGTCAGATCAGGTCCAGGATTTGCATGTGTAATAGGGGCTCATTATGTTTACCAAGAGGTGCTGCGGTTGATTAATATTCCTGTGTTCATTAAACAGTCAACAAAGGGCACTTTATCAGCACTGCAATAAATGTAGAATCACACATTCTGACTTCTTCCAAAAGCGTTTCTTTTTTCTAAGAAATCTGTGAAGCAGCTGGCTGCATTTTGTGCTAAAGACATCCATAATACGCTGCTCTCGCTCTCGCTCCACAGAGTCCCATTCCTCTGGAAACAGGGTCCTGCTGCTTCATCCAATCAGGAACAGCTGGTTGCCAGGTGAGGATAATTAACTTCCTGTTTGGACAGTAATATATCGATCGCCTCCTCTGGATTCCTTGAACTAGGGTTGAATGTTACGCTGCCAGAACACTTATAATTAATCCAGAATGTAGCAGTTGGATTAATTAGCTGAAAACCATCCAGATATTTTTTGAGCAGACATCAAGTAGAAAAAACAAAACAGGTGTGAAAAATGAAACTCTCACTGTCACAGTAATAACAGTCTTCCCTTAAGACTGTGTCATAAATTTGGACATGACAAACGAAAGAGAGCTCCTCATTTTACACGAGAACACATTATACACTGTACCTAGTTAAATAACACCTAAGTAAACACCTTAAACACATTTCTTAATATTTGTTTTTACTAGTGCTGTTAGCAAAGGAAAAAGAACTTCACATGAAGCAATTTGCATGCAAAGCTTTGGGTCTTCTCCAGTGACACAGATACTCAAGATCAAACCATTAAAGTAAAAAAAAAGGCTACTTTTTGAAAGACAAACGCCAACGGAGCAGAGGGGCGCGCATACGTTCATATACTACAGATGCCTTGAAACGTGCAAATCAAGTCACACAGCAGTGGGAGGGTGTCCGCCGTTACGGCCGTTCAGAGTCATCCTCCTCAAGGAGCGAGTCCTGAATGAGCCTTCCAGGTGGAAAGTATCCGGCTTGTCTTCGCACCGGAACACCATGAGGAAGCCATTCCTGTAGTTTTTATTCATCCATCCGTACAGGAGAGGGTTGGTAAAAGTTGAACACATAGCCACAATGTGGAACACGGTGTATATTAGTTTATACTCCTCGAGCCTGAGCACCAGGTCCAGGTCGATGGCCAGCTGAAAGGCATGGAAGGGCAGCCAGCAGATGGCAAAGACCACCACCACAAGCGCCAGCATCTTTGTGGTCTTTTTGCGGCGGTTGATGCTGTCATTGCGGCTTGATGGGCTGATGTGATTTCTCAGTTTGACCCAGATGCAGATGTAGGCGTAACTGATGATGGCTAGAGGAATGATATACTGCAGGAGGAGCATTGAGAGGCTGAAGATGAGCCCATCCCTGCTGGTCACTTGGGGCCACTTTTCAGTGCAGACGGGAAAGCGCTGGTTGATCGACGGGATCTCTTCGTAGCGGAACTCTCTGAAGATGGCGAGGGGTGCTGCCAGGACAGCAGACACAGTCCAGGTGAATGCCATGATGAGGAAGCTCGAGTGCCACGTGAGCCGCATTCCGAGGTGGAACACGATGCAGCGATAGCGCTCCAGAGCTATGACAGTCATGGTGAGGATGGATACGTGCACACTCAGAGCCTGGGCAAAGGGCACCATGTGACACAACACAGCCCCAAATGTCCACTCTTCTAGAAGAGTGTAAACCAGCGTGAAGGGCAAACAGAAGGTGTTCACGAGAAGGTCTGCCAGGGCCAGGTTAGCTATGAAGAAGTTGGTGACTGTTCGCATGTTTCTGTAGCGAACTATCATGTAGATGACGAGAGCATTGCCCAGCAGCCCCAGCAGGATGATAAGCGAGTAAGCTGTGATCAGGCTGATCTGGACTCCAAGGTGCTTGATGATGTCAGTGTGGTATCCAGGCTGGTGCAAGCCCATGCTGTCGTTAAGCAGAAACAAGGGATCGGTTTCTCCAGCCTCGTCTTCTCCCGTGCTGTTGGATATGTCCGGTGGGCTCATTTTGGAAGATGCTAGATCAAGGCTGACTTTACCCCTGAGCAGAGAAAATAGAAAATAACTGTTTAAGAGAATATAAGAGGTTTCTCATCACGCCTGATCAACATTTCTTGAACTCTTACCTCCAGGATGTACATCAATTAAGCCCTCACAGACTTCTCATGCCAGATACATGCACACTGGCGTTTACACACCACTCTGTATTTAAATATTAGTTATTATTCATCTCTGGCTCTCTTCCAAGGCATGTTTTTTGCCCTGTCTTTCTCCCCTCACCACAAAGCGGTCACGGCTCCCTGAGTCTGGTTCTGCTGAGATATTGTCCTCTTATAAGGGAGTTTTTCCTTCCCACTGTCAAAAAGTGCTTTCTCAGAGGGGGTTGTCTGGCTGCTGGGGTTTTTCTGTATTATTGTAGACTCTTTACCTTACAATGCTAAGAATTTTCTAAATAAAATAAGTCAAATTGAATTGGATACTGGCAGTACAACTATGGGAATCTGAACATTAGAGCTCTTTGATCAAGTGTCGAGGTGTGTTACTCTTCTATGTCCATTTGTTTCGTGTCTTTTATACGCTGTAATACCTTCTGTCACTCACAGAAGTGAACTGCAGACATTCCTGTCAGTGTATTAGGACAGACAAGTGGCATTATTAGTGATGCATTGTACTTCAAACCATGTTTTTTATTTTCAGGGTGTTTTCCATGCTCTGCACTGCAAGAGAGCTAAAATCCAACTTTCTTAAAAAACATGGCTCCACAGTTATTTCTTTGTTCCCTTTACATCACCTGCAAATACCACTCTGATATTAAAGAGATGTAGTGTTTAACCAAAAGATAATGAAACAATTTAGTAGATATGAGACGCCTCTAATTCGTACGGCCTCATTATTAGAACACTTGTCCACGACTGTGTTGAGGAGGTAGATGTTCTGAAAAAGTAAGAAAATTAAACATGAATTTTAATGAATAGATCGACAGTTAGAATCAACTGAAGAACAGCTTGCTTTGTAGCAGCTTCTTGAAAGCCCTATGCAAAAATAGAACCAGATATCATGAGCTATTTAGTGTGGAATATTGTCTGGGCTGTGCAAAAAAAACACAAAAAAAACCCCTCTAAGAGACATGAAAACCTGTACTATTAGAAAGAATAAAGAAAACATGATGGAGGAAGCAGTGAGATCAAGAGTGAGCCAGTTCAAAGCTACATCATTAGAGTTGCAGGCAGGTTGCATGCATAGTCTGAATCTTATAAAGGGAACATTGTGTTTTTGTGCTTAACATTAAACAACCTTTCATAAGTAAAAATATTCTGTAGTTCATCATCTAGTCATTTATGGCAGTTTACCTGTGTACAGCCAAGAGCCGCTGCTGAGTGCAGACAGTGCATGTTGTAATGACATGTATAACTACAGCTGCAGCTTGGCTCTTAAAGGATAAAAGCCACGTCTCATCCTTATTAGGCAAATGCATGTAAATTGCATTATGTTGTGTTAACCACAGTAAGATGCTTTGAGAAAATCTATTTCCTAGGGATTCTCAATCATAAAACCTGGACCTGCCCTTATGGGCCTGATTAAGCTTTGCAATTTTTATTGATTTTTATTTATTTATTTATTTATTTTGTGGCCATCACTTAATGCTTAAAGTTTTCTGAGACAAACCAGGTCACCCTTTAGTGAGAGGTCATCTCTTTGGTGACAGACACTCCTTGATTTCTCGGGGGATCCAGCCTATTTCCTGAGAACCACTAGAAAGACTATCTTTCAGTGACATCATCGCTTTTTCCACGATTTTACTAAAACAGTAAAACAGTGAAGCCAATGGCATTTGGAAGTATTGTGTTCTCGCCCATAATGTTACGGTTAAACTAAAGGTATTGCATTGCAGATGTGTCGTGTCTCCAAGCTCCTGCACAATTCCCTGACATTTGAAACCATTCATACGTGTCGGTTCCTTGAAATATTAGCGGTGAAGAGAAAACAGAGACTCAAGGACATCGGACAAAATAATCTATAGTTGACTGATTTGTAAGATGCCTCGAAATCCATATGTAGGGATCACCGAAGATGTGATCATGGTGCTACAACAGGTGTTGCAGTGCCAGTAACCCGAGGAACATGAAAACCCTGCCTCGACCCCTCTGGTACACACCGCTGTACCAGGCAGGTTAAGCCATGCACTTTATAAACCATTATTTACCCTTTTTTGTTCAATGATAGGAACCTTGTGCCACTACACCTGCTCGATCAAACATCCTCAGCACAACCTGATTCAATTCGAGCTAACTCTACATATTACTACCAAATAATAACGAGGCGATTTATTTCTAATTGAGTGTGCATTGGTGCGTAATTTGTGCCAATTTGTTCAACTTACTCAGCAGCGCGCATTCAAACATCTCCAACTGAGCTCTGAGAGATTAGTTAACCGACTTGACAGGTGCAAAACGTCTCTCTCCAACGCAAAGAGTCTCAGGTACGCAGTCTGGACTCTTTTCATCCAGCACGTTTTCTTTTATCCAAATTACGCACATTTCATAGTTCCATCAGCTACAGGTTACGCTGTCACAAAAGAGCAGAGAAATCATGTCTTGCACCTCAAAGGGGGAGTCCATGTATGTCCCACAACTATAGCTTCGCAATATCCATTTTAAGTCTATCCACACATTAATCGACTCACCTGTCCCCCTATATCTCCTTTGTGCAAACGTGTCTTCACCGGAGAGTGTCATGAAACAAGTGGGAAAAAATCTCGAAGCTCCTCCCAGCTTGCAGCGCCTGGTGCGCATCTTGTGGCTCGACTGTTTTGTGTGTTCCTGTCAGGTTTACAGGGTGCAGTGTAAGCCTCCACATCTGTGCCAGCCTGCCAGAGACAGAGACTGGAGATCTGCGCAGGGTTTGCGCTTTGCAAATCACACTTTTTTTTGTAATGTTTTCATTTATTTTATTTACTTTCACCAGGCAAAGAAATCAAATAAAACACCATAAAGCATCCTTTAAAGTGCCAAAGCACACTCACTCTACGTCACTGGGTTTTCCAAATTCATCTCCATTTGTTATTTCATTTATTTCCTGCCAAGTATTCCGTTTTTCCCTCCTCGAAGCTTTGCCCTTGTTCATGTGTACAATATTTGATGAACTTTGGAACAAAACATGGCTTTAAAGCAGATAATTTAAATGGCTGTATATTTGATTCTCGGGATCACTGTCTCAACTGATCTAATTTCTTTAATGAAAAACATTTAAAGTACAGCTTAACGCAATTTTCGTGTTGCTTTGCAGAGAGCCACTGTTAAGCTAACTGTCATATTGAGTTGATTAGCCCAGAAAACAATACAAGACAACAAGGAGCCTCTCGTGGGCTTTCCCCCCCTGTGAGCTCCCACGATACCTAAAATAGATTAAAGTTCATGCTGATGACACAGAAAGTCACTAAACTGTAGTCCCTTTGACCCTGTGGGGTGTCGTGGGAGATGTCAGTCAATATTTTAGTATTCAGAGTGTGTCATTTACCTGGATTATTTTCTATTGGGAGGGGCGCGGGAGGGGGGGGAGATGATGACTTTATTGTGCCTGGAGCAATTCCCTCTGTAACAAGACGACAGTAAATAATCATCTGGGACAAAAATTACTTTTTGTTTTGATTTGGGCAGTTTTTGAGGAACTTCAAAAGCAAAGTGAAACGCAAAAAGCAACAAAGATCATAAGGTCCCTTGAAATAAATGGGATTAAAAGACTTTAAAAATGCCCTGAATTTTTTTTTTACTGTACTTTCAACCTACATGATTGTTTGAAAGGAATTCACCTGATCAGAATCTTAATAGGATCCTTGAACCTCTTTGGTTTTAGTTTGTGGCAGAATAATTTGATGCACCGATTATCTCAGCACCGGAGATTATACTTGATTGGCTCTTTCTCTTTCTCTCTTCCACTTCTTTTGCTTCCAATTAAAAGAGCCATCCACCAGCCTCCCCATGCCTGGGTCACTCAGCCGGTGTTGAGAGTTTTCTCAGGCTGCTGTGTCATTGATTCACCTGGAAGGGCTCAAATTAATCTTCATAAAAGTGGTTAGTGAGCTATTTGGGACTGAGAATGGTTGAGATTCACTTCTTGTCTCTAGCTCACAAACTGTGGGTGTCCTCGCAACTTGTTTGTCTGTCTGTCTTTCTGTGTGATTAACCCAAGCTAAGAAATCCCTTTTGTGCTTCCCCCCCTTTTCCTTTTGTTATTTCCTACCGGGGATACACACTTGACAGATGGTAACCGTACAATGCAGATTAGACCCTTTAGTCATTTGATTTTAGATATTGATTTTAAAGGATACTTTCCCTTTGAAGCTTGCAGATTGGATTCCTCAAAGAAATATTTGTGTGGGATGTTCCAGTCGTTCCTGCTGGTGAACTTTTCTTTTATAAAGGACTTGGTCACCATGTCCAAGAAGGCAGAAGTATTCCTGTATCTCCCCTATTAAACTGAAATTTAATAGCCAGATTCCTGGCAAGCACACCTGGAGCTACCATTAATGACACTTAGGTCGTATCCTTGGTAATGTTTCAGAGAGTTTAGAGGTTTTTAGCAACTTGTGACAGACTGTAGATTTTTGCAATAGTGGATATCAAGCAAATTTTCCTTATAATTCCACAAACCATCCACTCATTTTACACACTGAGTTCAGTTCACTTATCGCAGCAAGTAATGTGAAATCTTTTGTATAACGTCTTTTGTGGCTCCGGAGGAACCTTTCAGAAATCTGAACAAATAGCTATCTACGGAATCTAAGGAGCTTGGAAAGAAAAGCAACCGGACTTCTATAACTTTCTTGAAGATGTTTCACCTCTCATCCAAGAAGCTTTTTCAGTTCTAACACCAACTGATGGAGAGTCCCAGGTGTTTAGGCCCTAGTGGAAGTTGTCTCTTAAGAGGACCCTCTTAAGGCACAACTCCCACTAGGGTGAAACGTGGGCAAAACTGTTATGGGGGCCAGACCTTTACATGAGACTAGAGTCCAATCCTATTTTATTAGATGTTTGCTTTACTACTATTCATGGAGATTTAATAGTCATTTATAAGGGATTTGTTCCATCAGAATTATATCTGATGGAGGATGAATGGACAGATATATCTGTGCAAATCACCTAGAAATAACACACTTTAATCTTTTTTTTTTTTAAAGTAAAAGTAAAAAGATGCAACTTGACTGTCTTTTAGGAATCAATATTAGATCCAGTATTCTTAGTCTTAGTCTTAGTCCTTCCCTGCTTTTGCAACAGACATTGGAGGAAGTGAAAAAGGTAGATTGAAAATAAATATTGGTCGACTGGCAAAGGTGCTGGAGACATTCCTCTGAGATTTTGGTCAATATTGACATGATAGCATCCCAATTGCTGCAGATTTGTCTGGTACACATCCATGACGTAAATCTCTCTTTCCACCCCAACCCAAAGGTGAGCTGTCGGACTGAGATCTGCTGAATGTGGAAGCCATTTGAATACAGAGAACCCATTCAAGAAACCACTTTGAGCTAATTTGAGAGTTTCACTGGAAACGGCTTTCAGAAGATGGGTACACTGTGATCATAAAATGATGGATATGGTTATCAACAACACTCAAGCAGGTGTGGTGTTTAAATCATGATCTGGTACTTAAAGGGCCCAATGTGTGTCGAGAAAATATCACCAACAGTACCCCGAAAATTTGATACAAGCAAGGATGGAGCCATGCTTTTATGTTGTTTTCCATATTCTAACCATGCTTGCCTAATGTACCAGCAAAATCAAGACTCATCAGAATCTTTCTGATCTTTTATTGCCCATTTCTGGGGCGTCTGTGTGAATTCTAGCCTGAATTTCCTGTTAAGTGGTCATTTGAGTTAATATTACTTTCCTATCAGCTTTATGCAGTGTGGTTATTCTTCTCCGACCTTTAGTATCGACAAAACCCAGAAAACTGCAACTCACTGCATATTTTCAGTTTTTCAGACCATTTTCTGTAAACCCTAGACATGGTTTTGTAGGAAATTCCCAGTCAATCAGCAGATCTGTCTGGCACCAATACCATTTCTCAATGAAATCCCCTTTCTTCCCCATTCTGATGCTTACTTTGAACTTCAGCAGGTCGCCTTGACCTTGTCTGTATGCCTATAAATGCACTGAATTGCTGCCACGTGATTGGCTGATTAGATATTTGTATTAATGAGAAGTTGAACGTGTGTACCTAATAAAATGACCAGTTAGTGTATATCGAAAATTGCTGACAAAACTCGTTGCCATCTGCTGTTCACCGTCAAACACACTGACCAATCAAACGCGGGCTTGTGGCGCGCGCATGCGCAGAATATAGGACTATTTGTTCCCAAACAGTAGCAGCAGCAGGGAGTAGAGAGCAGAGGGGCGAACTTTGACGTATTCGGTTTTGAATTTCTCCGAACAACAGACCACGTAAGTTCATCAAAGTATTCATTATGTGACGATTATAGTCACTTTATTGAAGTTCCGAAATGTCTTTTGTTTCTTATTGTTTTGTAGAGGCTGCTACACGTAGCTAAACGCTAACTGGCTCCAGGCAGTTAAGAGCAAACACGCCACCTGAGTAAACACTGCCTTCACAAATCACAAGCTAGCTCGCAAGCCCCGTGATATAGCACCTGATTTCTATGCTGAGCACCATCAAGTAGGTGCTTAGTGCTAGTATTAAGATGTTTGCACTGCTTTGTTATCAGTGATGGACTTCAGACTGTAGCTGCACACTCTGCTGTGTTTGAAGGTGAACTATTTGTTTTTCCTTTCATTTGTTGGCAGCTGACAGAAAAATCGAAGCTATCTCCTTGTAAAGTATTTGCAGAAGTGGATTGGTAATCTTTTCTGTTTGCCTTCAGACTTCTTGCTTTCACTTCCTGTGAAGGGATCTCAAAGAGGACAGCACCCTTCATCATGGCTGCTGCTGCTGCTGCTGTTCAGTCCACCAGAGGCAGTCTGAGAGAGGACCTGACATGTGCCATATGCTGTGATCTGTTCCGAGAGCCTGTCATGTTGGCCTGTATGCACCATTTCTGCAAATCTTGCATATCCAGGTACTGGAGAGGAACGCAGGGGCCTGTCACCTGCCCACAATGCCGCAAGGAGTTCAGCTCCAAGCAGTTTCAAACTAACTACCTTGTGGCAGCCATGGTGGAGAAGGTCCGTGCCACTACCTCGGATGCTTACACCAAGAACCTAGAGGTTTGCATTTCAGTCTCACTTCATGTTTAACTGTCGTGCTGGCGGTTTTCCAGACAGTTTCTTTGGGTCAGCAAGAAATAAAGTCTTCTGCAATGTTATACAAATAACCTTGTGCTCTTAAGTAGACCGATCAATAGTAATTGACCAGCAAGTAGCATCTGGGTTCAATACAATTCATGCTTCAGTCCACGTCCACGTTTGTTTTATTGTTGTTCCGCCCTCAGCGTACCTTATTTGAATTTCTCAGACCAAAGTTCACTCTTCACTCACCCTTATGATACTTTGTATAACAGGTTGTGCAACTTAAGCACAGCAGAGGCATTAATATACACTGACAGAATAATAAAAACACTTGTAGGGTTTTTTGTTTGTTTGTTTTGCTGGTTTTAGCACAGACAAAAAAATCCTTTTCCACTTTTCCTAAGAGAACAGATAAGAAATTGATCTGTCCAGCAAATATAAGGCTCGAGGCCTCAGCTGGTTACTTTCACTTAACATAAAAAGTACAGATACGTCTAAGGATTCCCGATTGACAAATGAACTTGTCAACTTGTCTGTCTTTTTTTTTTTTTTTTTTTTTTTTTTTTTTGTTGCTTTTGTTTTTTGGAAACCATACAAAACATAAAAAGCTAAAGTAACAAACCACAGACCATGGCAGCATCAGCCACTGGTTTGTAAAGTCACCTGAATTTTAGAATGTATTTATTTAATTATTTTTTTAGGCCAAAAGACACCACATGTGAACAAACTACTTGATTACTAAATTATCGGCTGTGTACCTGTGTCGGTTGCGTAGGTCCATTGCGTGCGCATAGATGCGTGCAAATGGAGCGCAGGCCTCCTTGAGCTGTTACACCAGCTAACAGCATAATAACCCATAATATTGGTAAGATAACTGCATTAAAATAAAATAAAAAATGGATCATGACCAACAACACAAACATGGTTGAGAACTCCAGCTCAGTGATTCCAATTAGGTAATGGGGCCCACACCCTTTATAATTCTGACTTTACATACCTTAACATGTGTTTCAGGCTATAAACATTTAAGCCAGTTTTTTTCCTTAATAATGATCCCATTTCATATTAGTTTGAACTTCAGCTTAATCTAAGCTTTATCACTATTATTAGCCAATGTCAGCTATTTGCTGATTGATGACTATCAGCATTTATAACAGCTGATATATCTGATTTTTAAATCACGAAATATCAGTATTGGTCTTAAAAACCTATATTGGGTTGGCTCTAATTAAGATGGCACAGTCATGTTTGCAGTAAAAATACCTGTTTTTGTCAGTTCAGTCTGAAGCAGAGCAGTCAAAAAATTTATAATGTAGCTTATATTTAACAAAAAAGGACATTTTGGCTTCAGTGTATGTTGCTACTGTCTTCATCCTTGGCTGTACATTCTTTAGCTTTCCTGGAAGTCTAGTGGTCGGTACCAGTACCAGCATAATTACCTGATTCTTAAAACTCAATTCAATTCAAATTAAAAAAGAAAAACACAGACGTTACCCTAATCCTTTGACTCTGTGTCATTTCATAATGACACGAAAATGTTACCAATATATTTGGTTACCAGAAGTGTTAGCATGGTTGCTAAGTATCCTGCTAATGTCCCAAGCTCAAGCATTTAACTTTAGACACAGTTGATTTCACAACAGCAATGCTGTTGTGAAATATGAATGCAAGCATATGTAGATGTCTATCTTTTAGCCTCTTCTCTGAAGCATTTCCACACTTGGTGTGTAAGTCAAGATAGCATCGTTTGCATATCATCTTTTAAAAATGTAGTTCCAACCCTTGGTCATCTACCTCAAGTGCTTCCGTACTCGACTCTTACTACTTTTCTTCGCAAGTCGGGCTGGCACTATTACTGCAACTGCACTAGCCGCCATCTTTGGTGTTGTAGTTTGTAGTTATGCATCCCCATGTTGGTACATACTCTGCAAAAAATGAGTAGTATTCCAGATTTTGCTATTGGGGTTTAAAGTTTTGGTGTAAAGTTGTTTTTTTTTTCCTTCTTCTTCTGATGACATCACTAGTCCAAACTTTAGACAGGTGTATTTTCGCAGCTTTTATGTTACATATGCAAGTGGATTAAGAACATAATAAAACGCAATCAAAATGCTTTTCCATAATATGGGACCTTTTAAAATGTTGTGTTCTTCCTAGGCTGTGTGTTGTGCTGTAGTTGTACTAGATTCCATTAGATTGTAATGTATTATGATGTTTCCTCCTCAATACATGCAGAATATAAGAAAAACCTCTGAATGTGATGCAGATCAGCTCAACAACAGCACAAAAGCAAAGTTCTCAGATGGGGCTGTGTCTTGAATAGCGTTTACTTCTTGTCGTTAATTATTCCCCCCTTTACCGATATCGAGTTCCTTCATTCTCTGCATAGTCTCTTTGCTTTAGTGTTCCTATCCCCCACGCTGATTAGATTTGCATACCACTTTGCAGAAACAACTGAAGGAGGCTTTGGAGAGCCACCGCCTGAGGAAGCAGGACTTCATCAACAGCATTCACAGAGACAAAGAAAAGATGAATATTATAAAGGTACGCTCATGTGGGAATCCAAAGGAATGGCAGCACTTAAGAAATAAGAACAAGCACGGCCGTCTCTAATGGCTGTTTACAGCATGTTAATGTGCATATTTAGTGGCGCAGAACATGACAAACTGTGCAAAAGCAGGAGCGACGGAAACAAAATGATAAAGTAAGGCAGACAGATGTGGGATAAGAGCTTAAATTTTAGCCGCACATGCTGGGCTGAGATGATGAAAAGGAAATCGTTTCCTTCTTTATGCAATACTTGTCAGACACATGGAGCTTTTATGCTAATTGTGACTTCATTCCCATCTGTTTGTATCTCTGGAGATGTGTGTTGTTCTGCAAGAGTTTTAGAGCTTTAAGCAAGCAAGCCACGTGTTCGGTAAACGCGTGGCACGACACGGAGAGTCCCGCTCTTATAACGTTAATCATCCCTCTCCCTCGCAGAGTGTCGCGGCAGATCTCCAGGCGCGTGTCAAAAGTGAGTTCCAAGCTCTCCATCAGATCCTGCACGATGAGGAAGCCTGTACGCTGGAGCAGCTGAGGAGGGAGCAGGAGGAGGAGCTGGTGAAAGTCCAGCACCACCTGGAGGTCACGGAGCAGGCAGCGAAGGAGCTGGAGGACAATATAAAAGCGCTGCAGGAGGCCAGCACTGCCACCCAGGACATCGTACTGACTGAGGTGGAAATTGAAAATGATGTGACCCTATTTATATTATTGTTTGATATTATTAAAATCATCTAATTGGGAATTAATTCTTTTTCACGAACCCGTTTCAAACAAGCTGTTAACGTGACTTTTTTTTCTTTTCTTCTCATTAGCTCCCAGCACTGAGGTAAGCGTGCATTTCCGTGTTGTGACCAATTAATTGCTCGTGACAGTTTTTGCGCACATTGTGCTCATGTGACATTTACAGTAATTTACGCTGAGAGCAAATGATCCGAACTCTGTGTTCTTTGTGTTTGCACAGACCATGTGCGCAGGTGGATATCGCCCCGGAGTTTGATATAAATGCTTTCAGTAACAAATACCTGGCTCCCTTACAATACATCACATGGAGGAGGATGTTCAAATCTTTGAAACCAGGTAATTTCCCCCCGACGCTTCATTACACACAAAATGACTGGAGCTCAAAACTGGTTCTGAGTCAATAATGGGCGTAATTAAGGGAAAATGAGTGTAGTGTTATGATAAGCTATTGAGGTGGAAACAGGAGTGGCACCATTATCATGCTGTAAAAGGGTTGTTTTGGAGTTTTGTGCGTTAAAAATCTGTCATTTTATCTCCCAATGAATTGTTTCACCCCATAGGTCCCTCCCTGTTGACGTTTGACGTCGATACAGCACACCCGAGCATTCAAGTCTCGAGAGACAAAACCGTGGCGGTCGAATCTAACGTCATGACCCACCACGTGAACCACAACAAGCGCTTCCTCCAGTGCGTCAA
Organism: Simochromis diagramma; assembly: GCF_900408965.1. NCBI lineage: Eukaryota > Metazoa > Chordata > Actinopteri > Cichliformes > Cichlidae > Simochromis > Simochromis diagramma. Next base: position 7,134,986 of record NW_024387477.1, read on the forward strand.
CATTCTGGCTGCCCAGGGCTTCCAGTCGGGTCGACACTACTGGGAGGTAGAAGTGGGCACCAGCCCTAAGTGGGACCTGGGAGTGGCCTTGGAGAATGTCAACAGGCACGCTCGGATCAAGTTGAGCCCGGAAAGCGGCTACTGGACCTTGCGGCTGCGCAACGGGAACGAGTACTCGGTGGGGAAGCAGCCGTGGGAGAGGCTGCGGGTCAGATCTTCCCCGCAGAGGCTCGGGGTTTTCTTGGACTGCGACGAGAGGAGGGTCTCCTTCTACAACGCCGACGACATGAGTCTGCTCTACTCGTTCGCCAACGGGCCGAGGGGCAAGGTGTTCCCCTTCTTTAGCCCGTGCATTACAGACAACCGCCACAAACCTCAGCCCATAAAGCTCCTCCACTACCCTCCTGCCGCTCTGTCCGGCTGATATCGCTGCAATCAATCAATGCTTTCTCACACAACACGGTTATCAGCCATTATTTGAATGAGCGTGACGTAAACATTCTTTTCACAAATTCTGACTTGATTTTGCCAGATGCTGTTTTCTATCTTAAAAGCTTTAAAATGTTCAGAAAATTGTCTTACTCATCAAAGTAAAAAAAAAAATCCACTTTGTAGTAATCATCGTGCCAAGGCTTATGCACCAATTAGCTTAAATGCAGTATTAAAACGCTGTGCTCTAGCTTAGATGCATCAAATTACATTAATGGCATACTCAGTCTTCAACAGATAATGTTTAATAGATGTAGATAAATGACTTTTTCTATGATAATTGGAATAATTGCCAGGTTAGACTCTTTAGACTGACTTGTAAAATCACCAAGTTCAGTCAGGGTGAGGTTATTATGCACTTTATTACAAGATTTTGTATGTGATTGTGTAGGAAATAGAAAGAACTCAATCTGTTTATTCGTTTCTATTCATTATGTATGTGTCTAATTTTGAAGCCATGTATCATGAGTTTAATTTTCTTAGCCTAGGAAGATTCAGTCATTTCCTTTCGTCGTGTATAAAGTGCTTACGCAAATAAACCGAATCACTTTTTCTTCCTCAAACACTGCCTTTGATTCTTTTCTACAACGCCACACGCTGTGGAAGTGCAAACCCAACACAACTTGAAATGATCAAGGATGCTATTAAGCATCATCAAAGCAAAGTTCGCAACTGCACACTGCAACTGATGTGAATCCAAAGCTATCCTAACAGGAGACGCGGTGGAGGGTTGCTGACTCGCCTGCACTGGAATTTTTTATTTCAATTTTTTTTCTTTAAACGCGTGAGCCATCGCTGACACTTCCACAGCGAAAACAGGCAGGCTTTTGGTTATCTTTGCAAACACACGACAGCACCGACGTCCTGTTTCCTCCCGCCAGGTGAAAGGTCAGATAAACAGAGTGACAGTGGGGTTGCCTGTGGGTCTCCTGGACAGGCCTCAGGGGGGCTGCTGAAGCAGGATGCTGCTGCCTGCGCCTCCTGATTGGGGAAAGTGGCACAATAAACTAGACCGGTGGGGGAACTGTGTTTTTCTGCACAGCAGCTACACGGAATATGCATTCATCATGCTTTTCTCACACACTTTCTTTTATGTATGTGTTCAGATTTAGCAAAATTGCCGTAAATTATGAAGTAAACCTTTTACATTCTTGTTTTTCTCTTCTTTACAGGTCATTCTGTTTGACTCTGTGGAACACATTTGTCCCTTTTGGGTGTGATATACATCTATATACTACAAGATGTTTCTTATTGTAATTAAAACATGTTAGGCAATGTAATGGTAATAGAGCTAAACAGTGGCCAGTCTGTTTAATGGGACGCTCAGCTCTACAGAGCCTTTGGGTATCCTATGTAGCTCAAAGCGACACTATTTAATATTTTATTATTAAAACTCGAGAAATGCAATTGTGCAAAAAGTCATTACTTCTAGCTTTCCTCGCCATTTCCTCTTAAATCTGCTTCAGTTTTAGTTTTGGGAAAAAGGAAGTACACCCTCTGGAAATTATTGACCTTTTTAACATATTCAGTTGCAACTGAATAACAGTGGTGGAAAAAGTCAAAACATTAATATTAATAAGTCCTTTTCATAACAACTTGAACTATCTAACCTCTGCTGTTCTCTTAGCTGTTCAAATCTGTTCATATCGGCATGCCAACATCTAAAGAGCTCTCCATGGTCTTCAGGGAAAAATTTAGATTGTGAATGCCCTCGAGCAGCGAGGGATTCAAAAATAACTTGAAATAAATCATTCCACTGTAAGAAAAATCTTCCACAAGTGGCGTAGCTTTCAAATAGCTGCCAGTTTCTGCGTCACTGATCACTCCAAAAAAGGAAAAAGGACAGGAGAAAAAAAAAGGGAACACCGACATTGATGGGAAGTAAAGCAGAATCTGAAAGTACTGTAACTCTTTCTAGTTGTTTGGTGTCAAAGGGCATTCACGAGAAAGACTACAGAAATTTGACCTTGGATTTACTGTCTAAAAGGAAGATTAAACCAAAGCGACAATTTGATAAAGGGAGACAAAGGGAAAGAAAGATGTGACCTGGACACTCAAATCAAAGATAAGAAGTGCTCAGTCACAGTAACAACAGGGATGTTTGGCGCAGACCAAAGAAGAACTTTATCCCCATCATGGTGGAAACGTTTACGCCTACTTCTTATATTTACTTAAATAGAAGCACTAAAACCACATGATGAAATCAATCTGTTACAAATAAAAGTCTGAATTTAAAATCTCACTTAAGTATTGTTAGTTAATGAGAGCAGACCCCTAAATATAAATAATCTCCCTCAAGCAGGATTATACTGCTGTATTAAAAACTATTTTCTTATAGTTTTCAATGATTAATCTGCTGGTTGTATGTGATATATGGTTGTGATACATGTAGTCAAGTAAAGAGTGGAGAAGTAGAAAGTGGTATAAACACTAAACACTAAAGAAACTCAAATTTCTATTAGAGCACATCTATCAGCTGTTTTCCCTTATTTACCAGATTTAGGTTGGGTGTCACAGGGCAAGAAGCAAAGTATACGCTGGAGAAGGCTACAGAGGTGACACAGAGACTCAGACCACCACACCTACGGCCAATTTTGGACTGTGGGAGGAAGACACATAATAGACACAGGTGGGAGAACATGCAAACTCCACACAGCCATTGCACCACAGTGCCATCTTAAATAAATATACCCAACATTAGCTGCATACCTTCCATGTCTCCTCATAAAGAACGGGAATGATTATGGAGTGGCTAAGTCAAGAGAAAGTGTAGATAGGCCGTGGCAGATTGCTGCCCCTCCCTGAGCCTGGTTCTGCTGGACCGTTCTTCCTGTTGAAAGGCAGTTTTTCCTTCTCACTGTCGCCAAGTTCTTTGTCATAAGGGCTTGTCTGATCGTTGCTTAATATAAGCGCCAAATCACAAGTATTGATAAGATGAAACTAAATCGAACTGAATGATTTGGGGAGGTCTATGCATGAGCCTGTGTGATTTGTATCAAGTTGTCTACAAGAAGTTTCAGCAAAGAAGGATAAAAGCTGCAAATAAACAAATCTGAGATTGAGATTCAAACTTAAGTTTGGATCTGCCTTGAGCTGTGAGAGTTGTCTTGTCCCACTGCTATCCTGATTACATAGCAAATAACTTACATGCAAACCGCGCTGCTCCTACGGTCAGGAGGGCACAGTAACTTGGCATGATCTACAAATGCTAAGAATGGTGGCTACCACAATCAAAAGAAACCCAAAGGAACTCTGCTGAACTGTAACAGCTTCTTCAAAGTAGCTTGGCAAAAGTGCAGTGTAGCGTGGAGGCCCATGGGCATGAACTTCGGCGAAAGAGCGAGAGGGTTGCACGCTTGCTCCACATCCTTCCTATGATAGTAGTTGTAGAGCTGTAATCTGTTTCCTGACCTGAGGATGGGCCGGATGGAGTGCTGGCACTTCAAGGACGAGTCCTTGAGCCCTCGGTTGTCTCTCAGGGGTCGGACGAATTATAAACTGAAACCTTTTCATCTGACACAGCAGAGGCGATTGTGCCATCCTGCGTAAAGCCTATTGTTGCCTGAATGGCTTATGTGTGCGGATTTCTTATTGAATTGGCTGTTCAAGTGTTTTTCGTTTGTTTATGACATTATCTGTTTTATATTCGTAATGAGATTTAGTAACTCCCTGGACAGCGCTTTGTTAGGCTATCATTACAATTTAGTGTGTTTATTTTTCTGTGAAGCCGAAGGCTCTGCCGGCCTGAAACCGAGGGAACATTTTAATTACAACCATTCAATCACAACATTGTGTTTTAAGGTCAGAGAGGTGGATTGCCGTAAGGGCTCCGGAGTGGAAACGCATGCCCACAATAACAAGCAATGATCCTTTGACTCCCTGTTATTCAGCTCTCTCCCTGAGGTCAGGCTCTTCATAGCTGAGGAATCACACCATGTTCATATCAAGGAAAAATATTATTTCTCACATGTCTCATCAACAGCTGCTGCTTAATGTGTGGACTGTTCTAAAGGCACAGCAAGGGAGGAGTCCGGAGACACTTTAATGCTGTAATGGATTTCCAAGTGGCGAAGCACTTTCCATACAATGTTTGTCTGACCACCGCAAAGGTGACCCTGACAGTTCACAGATAAAGCACACACCTGCACCTGAAGGCCCATCTCTGTGCGTGCACATGATTACACAAGCGCACACCCCTCTTCTGCCCTCTCTGACTTATGGTACACAGGTTTTCAATTTTCCAAATCCCTCCCTGTACGATAAAACGGGACTGATAGCGGCTCGCTACGGGCATGTTGTGCTCCTAGTACATGACTTTTATTCACACTCTGAGGACTCCCCGAGGAGGATGGATGAGTGGGTGGTGGGGGTTAACAGGATTTGGTCAAGCCTGGAAGAAACTCTGTGCAGTTTAGTCTTGGAGGCATCATTACTTACATCTGACCCGTTGGATGAGTTATTACGGACACTTAATAGAGAGGCACTCCCTCAGCTTATGTTTGTTTAATGTGAGGAAGAATTTGTTTCCAGAAGCATGCCAGAAGAGATCTTTCCTTTACATCAAATTAACAACCAGCATTTGACCTAAACACATAAAACTGCATTGACAGTTTGGTGTCAGAAGGATTTAAAAACATTTTTGAAATTTGAGCCTATTTTTGATACATAGAAAATACCATTCCTTCTTACATTCTTATATTTGTCTGCAGGCTGCCTCTGTTGCTTTATCTCGCAGTGGCATTTGTTTCCTTCCTGTGGTGACTGCAGTGCTCCCGTGGTGGCTTTGTAAGAATTTCTGATGGTATTAGGATTACCTGCTAAGCTATTTAGGTGTCAGGACGACTTTAAATGCTTTGGGAAAAATCCATGACAGAAAATCAATGCCAAACGGTTCTGCAGCAACGCAACAAATGGGAAAACCCACAGCTCCAATATTGCAGTGCTCTTATTGCACGTTTTTATTATCCTCCACAGTTATTATCCGCAGTTCTAAAAGTCTTTAATACAGCGGGATGAAACGCAAGACTTTGCAGGAAGGAACTTTGTCATGGATGTTTGGCTGACCCCCACACCCCACCTCCCTAGCCCGTACACACCACCTCACACGCTCACACCCCTCTCCAGCTTGTTTTATGAACTGGGTGGGTGGATGTGGATGCGCTCCCGTCACGAGCAAAGGAAAGGGAAATCGTTGAAAATCCCATTCAGTGCCTTATGCATCCCTTTAAACTAAACGAGGGGGAAAAGTGTGTGTGTGGTGTGTGTGTGTGCTTTTCCTTTTCCTCAGCACTTCGGCTATGTCCTCTCTGCGCAAAGCAGCCCACAGACAGACAGCGTTCACCTGAGTTTCCCCCCCTTAACCCCACCCAAGGACCTTCATTGAAACCAGCTTCTCCACTAAGAGCCTGTTAAAACCAACCTGTCCTTTTTCTTTTATTCTTCTAAAAAAAAAAATTTAAAGAGAGAGAAACTCAGCTCAAGCTTGTGCACTTCTGGACCGGAGATCTGGAGATGAAGACAGACTTTATGCTGTTCTGTCGGACTTGGATTGGACTAGCATACGCCTCAGGTGAGGAGACATCTCATAACGCAATGAGTCACGGTGGAAGTTTTGAGCGCAACTTTATTTAAACGAAAAACAAAGTGAGGTGTTGCACTCTAGGTTTACACCGGCTTTCCTCTGCTGTGAGGTGGATTGAGCTTTTAATTTAAGTTGCTTTAAGTTTTACTCGAGGTTTGAACGAAGCCAGGTGGATATTAATTGTGCGCATTTGTGCGTAGGGGCTACTTCCCGTGTTATCAGTGTGTTATTAGCTGCAAAGTTTATGCGTAAAAACTTTAACCCACATTTAATCAGTCCTTTTGACAAACACTAAGAGTGCACATCTTTTGGTAGGGTGTAAGACTCAACAAGTCTACATGCAGATAGGCACTAGGGGGAGGCATGTTGTTGTTGCGTTTGATGAAGATGTAGCTGTTAATTGATGGTGCCTTAATCTCAGGAGATACAAAAACACCAGAGGATTCAGCTGAGTTGACTTTTAGTGACTTTGCATCAGTTGTGTGTGTAGAGCTCACTGGGCTCCCATATGTCGGTGAGGGTCCAGATCTTTTCTCTGCAATCTTCTGTTTTTTTTTTGTGGAAAGCAAAAAGCTCTGCCTGCACATGTCTTCCATTGTCACTTGTGTGTCTTAAAGTCAAACAAGTTCAGCCAGGCTGTGTCTAAATAATCTAAAGCAAGCTGGTCCTCTACGCACGGTTTAAATTAGATGTATGAAACACCTACGGCTGAGAATGCTCGCAGCTTTCCGTAAATGACTGAATGTGGATGTGGATGTGGATGAGCTGTGCCGGTTGGGTCACATGAATCCACTGAGAACAAGAACCAAACCCGAGTTTTCATTCCCATCAAAAAAAAATGTGACCTTTGAATTTTTAAAGCTCTGTATAATTTTTTTCTCATCTTACGAGCCTACTCTGCAGGGTGTTCATCCATACAGAGGCCCTCTGCTTCTCAACTGGTACAGAAAGCATAAAAATGAAACAGAATGTCGAAGAACTAACCTGGAGGCATTTTTCAAGTCTCACAGTGGGAACTTACGGGATTGATTGACACTCTGAAGCGGAGAGGTGGGAGAAAGATGGCAGTTTGAAGCTCAGAATTGCTGCTTTTTGAAATCACTTCAGACTGGAATCAAGTCAAGTGTCATGTTATGCTCAGCTGCTTTATATAGGATCCAGACTTGCTGAGGGCTAAATATGGTCTTGAGGTGTTGGAGATGTGGAGTTAAAGCAAAGTGTTTCTTGTCTTTTTTTTCCCACTTGTGAAACAGCATCCAAGACAGAAACATCAGAGATCTTTGTCTGTGTCTGCCTCACTTATAAAATCTCTCATCAAATAAATTCAACAAAACAAAGTCTTGTGTTTAAAGATTATGTACGTCTTTGGCCTGAGGGATTTTCTTAACCCTCCTAACCCCACACTCCCCAGATTTCTTTCTTTCTCAAATGCATGACATTAAAAAGCCATTTCTGAGTTTGATGTAACTGTAACTAGATCACAGACTTGCCCTTATTTTGATCAGAGGGAGAGATTAAAGGTGAGTCCATTGTAGACCCGCCAGCCCAGAAATCATTGTCATAAGATGGGGAGAGCAGATAATCTACGCAGCAGCTGCATTTAAAAAAGCTCCTGCCCGAGTCATTTTGTCCCATCTTGCTGTCACGCTCTGCCTCTGGTTTGAATTACAGCAGTGCAAAGACATTCATCAAAGAAATTCTGTCTTATTTAAGAAAGACATCACGGGGGAAACTTCTGCTGCTGTTTGACAGCGTTGGAATGAATAGCGAGTCACTGATTCCTTCATTCTCCCCTCATAATTTCCTTCATTTTGTTGCGCCGTAAGTGGCTTTTTAAACCCTTTCCAGTCAAAATGAGCCACATATGAGAAAAAAGAGAGAAAACAAAAAAAGAAAACCTGAGCTCCTGAGCCAAATGATCTTTGGCTTGCTCTCTGTCTTGGGTGCACAGTGTTGATATTGCTTTTAGCAGAGTGTTTTCTGTACGCATACCTCTGCTTGATCAGATCATCCCAGAAATCTGACTCTCAACTTTGGGTATTATTCTAGTTGTACCCTTATAGAGGTTGAGTTGTTTTAGCTAACAATACCCCCTCCTGGTTCTCAGTGCTGATCTCAGGATTCAACCTCAGGACTCTGCGGTCCATGGTGTCTGTTCTTGAATATCTTGTTCTGTCAGCTAGAGAGCCTCCTCTGAGAGGAATGCTGCTGCTGCAGTAAAGTCCAAATAAATAAGGAGTCCAGTGGCTCACTCATCGCTGGCATGGAGCAGTGAGGCCCCCTGGGCATTTGGGGCTCTGATCACTCACTTTCTCATTATGCTAAAGCGCAAATACCCCAAATACAGCTAGAACTGAGAGATAAGCTCTTTCAACACCAGGAATCTGAATCAGAGGCCAAATATGTGTCCAAGTTGGTGTTAGACAGTTGATGGAAACCATCTGTGGTATTTTTGTTTTCAAATATCTGACCCCTGCATGTTTTCAATGCCCAGTTTCTAGTCATGCTAGTTGCATTGCTTTGCAGTAACCAGTGGCCACCATTCTGGTCCCGATGTAAACATCTAAATAACTAAAGAGAACCATTAACTTTTGGAGAGGCGCCACTTTTCTATTCAACTATTTTGTCTCTTTGTTGATATTTTTGAATTTCATTTGTTATCTTCTCTTGGATCAGCTGTCATAGCACAAAATCCCAAGAGCTCTGGTGATACCCCGACATTTCTAATACCACCTTAAGAGTGACATTAGTGGTTTTGGAGGCAACATCTCACTAACAACCGATCACAACCGATCGGGATGCCATGAGATTTGATAAAGGCTCCGTCTCTGTGAAGATGAGCTTTAGTCACTTCAGCGATCCCCACATGCTTTTCATGTAAAAATATAGTATAGTAATGCCGCTGTGAGATAATACAATGACCAGCCTCACCACCCATTTTGAATGTTATTAGCCGAGCCGAGGGACTTTGAAATTTTTCCCTTTTACTCTGTATGTGGTGCACATCTTCTTTATTAATTGGACATTTGCACACATGGGGGCGACTATCGGGGGTGGCAAAAATGATTTTCTTAAGGGCCCACATGAAAACCTGGGCCAATAAGCTGAACTCAGTTTAGCTCAGTGTTAATGTTATCTTTTTACAAGTTTATTGGTGTAGCCCTCCACAACAATACCAGTTTCTCATGAAGCCCAGTTGGGAAAATGAATAGCCCACTCCCACGTGGCTCATGAAGTAGTTTGATTGCTCTATCGCCTGTCTTCCAATGTGACAGGGGATTAATGGGGCATTTATACCTCTATTTTAAATTTACACCATAGGTGGGTCATAATCGTAGACCCCTCTGAAACCCTACAGCACTACTTATGCCACAACCTGATGTCCAGCTCAATGGAAGAGTAACTGATTTATCAGTGAGGGAATCATAATCGCTGCCTTAACATAAGGACTCACGTTTCATCAAATTCCTGGAGGGAGATTGCAGAACGGAAATCAAAAATTGGAACGGACGTGAGGAAAATGACAAGGAAGTGGGAAAAAAGTTGAGAGACAAATATGTTTGCCTCCAAAAAAAAAATAAATAAAAACAATTTTAAAACCCATCAAAAACCAAAACTAACCACAACAAAGAGCGGGGCCCAGGAGGAATAAAACATCCCAGTATTTTATTTGTTTCTATTGTGGCTGGCATATAAAACACCGGAACACAATCACAAGGAAACTAACATATCACACACGCACAAGGATGAGTGCTGGCAACAGCATTGGCCATTTACGTAGGTTATGTCGTAGGCTGTCCAAAGATTCACTGCACAAGTCTAAATCAGCCGTGGGAAGGGCCTTGAAGGTGGGGGTGCTGAATTAGGCAGGCAGGCGACGGGGTACTAGAGTCTAAGGTATAAAATATATATTATATTATATATATTACAATTATTGCTTAATTATAATATTAAACTGCTCAGCAGCAGCTCATAATAAGCCAAAAGTTGCCTTCATCTGGGTGCAGGTTATAAACCTCCAAATTTACACTCAGAAATTAATTTTACTCTTGAGGCACACTCCTGTTCAGAGTCTGAGCATATTTAGCTGGTTATGGGCAAAGCCTCTGAGTAAGTCAGAGTCATGTTAGCAGGGGGTCAAAGTTCACAAAGGTTTAGTGGACAGTTGGAATGTGTTCTGATAACAAGCAGACTAGTTTTTTAACTTGTTTCTTACGTTTTAAAAAACGTCTGTGCTGCTATATCTCTATGGTGCGACTAGCGTGTGTTGCTAACTTTTGGAACTATCGTGAGACTCCATGATCCGCCATTGCTGTAAAAAAGAGAAAGGCCCATTGGACCTTTTTCATCTTTGTGGTACGGACTCTTCCATTCAGTGGCTCTGGTGATGTCTGCCTTTTGCAACAGGGGGCGCCCTAGCACCCGCAGCACCCCTGCTGCCTACAGTCTTGGCTGTGAGTGTGTTTGGGCAAAATATTGAACCCCAAAATGCCCAAAAGTGTTTATCAGTGTGTATGTTTGAGAGATAAGCATGCTTCATATGTTGTATAAAGCACTATATGAATGTCTGTGAATGTATAAATGTGGCATGGAGATGTTAATAATACTATAAAAACACTTAAATGTCAATCCATTTACGAGATGGGAAAAGACTTTGCCATTCCAACTTCCAAATTGCCAATAGAGTTTTAGTTCAGTTGTTTGCAGGCATAAAAAAAGGTCATTAACATATTAAAATGTATTTAAACAAACAACAAACCCAAATACATACACAAATAGGCCCACACAGACAATCTAAGGAGCAGTCTACAGCATTCAGTCTGTAGGCAAGGGACGAGATTTTTGGTACCAGAAGCTTTCTCTGGTTTTAAAGTACTTGTCATTTCTACATGTAGCTGTAATCGTCACATGTGCACGCAGCGACGGACAGATGGAACAGGAATATGAATCAGCCATCCGGTGTCCACCGTCCGGACATCCTGATACATTGGAAGCCCAAAAATATTGGCTGTTGCTCCCAGAGTCAGCTAGCTGATGGGTTAACAGATTGCCTTGATAAGAGGGAGGTTGTGACCCACTTGTTGTTTGTAGCTAAATAATTGCTACAAAGCCACAGGTGATGTCAAAACAGTTCAAATAGAAAATTAACTCAGTACTTTCATCATGTGACACTCAGTTGGTGATGTATAAACTGACAGATAATTGTGTGTTAACAATCAAAAAAGAGAAAAATCAGCCTTTGTCTTGTTGTATGATTGGTTCCATTGACCCACCACAAGAAAATAATGGTTATTCTTGGTTATTCGGCCCTTATTGTAGCACCTTTTCAAAATCAATAGAGTTGTCGTATGAAAAAGAGAAGTTATACAAATGGGGCCATGAAGGGATTTTTCAGAACCATACCTCCATGGTCATTTCAGTGTCCCTGCTGTGCAAATGAAATGTTTCAGTGGGCTCTATTTTCTTTGCACTCTTTTAAAAAAATCTTTCCCACACTTTGAATAATTACTGTGCAGAGGAGGTTTCACCTATTGATTTTCCTCCTGTCTCTCATGTTCACCCAGGCCTGAGTTTCATGTTGCAGTCCATCACAAGGACAGCATTTTAGCGACGCTTTGATGGCTGAATACTTGAACTGTGAGTCTCTGAGTGTACAGAGCCACCCATGGAGGGTGAAGAGCTTATACAACTGCACGAGTGAGTGCTGTGTCACTGCCGTTGTTAATCGACATTAAAAAGAAAAACAATTGTGAGGAGTCGTGCACAATCTGTCGAGTCAGCTGGGTGTCATTCTACGGGGCGACAGGTTGATGATCAAATGAGAGAGTCCAGAATAATCAGGGGGTTTCAGTTCACAGCTACAAATGTGTTGACTTCACAAATTGTCATGACACGCTAATGCAAAAGTAATTGCATGGGATCCAACAGCCATACGAGGCAGTGACGACATTTATTGTAAGTTATGTTGTGAGGCGCAGGAGGAAAATTCTTCCTTTGTGGCATCCGTGGCCTGATACCTCTAAAGGCAGAGACCGGCTCCTCGGACACAGTGCCTGTATCGCAGTTATATTACAGCACTCCAAAGTGCCTCTGTTGCTTAGAGACAAACATAATTTGGAGCCCTCGTAATTCTAGCTAGAGTCGCCATCGCTATTACTTTCAAACTGCTGCTCAGGCTCGGGCAGCTGTGCGGGTTTAGGGTTGTGACTTGTCCGTGTAGCATATTATTGGTCACTCACAGTACTTGCTGTGCATTGGAGGTCACTTGAGGTTCATGGGAAAGGGTCTATTGGCAAAGCCTGAGGAAATTGCCAGCTTCCCTCCCTTTAGGCACTCAGCACCATAATTGCTGACCCAGTACTCCCTACTTTGCCCTTCTTTTCTCCGGCATCTTAAGCTGCCGCGGTGATTTAGTTTGCAGGGAGATCTGACACGACAGCAGCAGAGACTTGTTTATGGCCCGAGTCTGCACGAATCAGGTAACGAGCACAGCAATGGAGCTCCATAACATTTGGCTTCTAAAGAGGCACAGCGTGATTTTTATGAGCATGCAAGCCATCACAGCAGGGCTGGATTGTGCTAATCTTTGGCACTAATGTTGGCATTCTTTTTTTTTGTACAGCTAGTTGTAAAAGGAACATTTTAGATTCTTCCACACAAAATCATCATTGCCAGAAACAGGGGCAGAGCATTTACCAGAATGTACTTGCTTCCCTTCTCGGTGGAGGAAGCAATATCTCAGTTATAATAATGATGACAAGCCAAAAAAAAAAAAAAAAAAAAAGAGTCACTGCTGCAAAGGAAGAGTTGAGCTGTCCGGTGTGCCTGTGTGGCAGGTACAGGAAGGTTTAGTCAGGGTCAGAGGTTTTAAACATAGGAAGCTGGCCCAGATGGCTTGCCGTGGCATCCTTATGTTTGCAGCCCTCCTCTGGCAGGATGTTGGAAAGGCTTTTTCTCCCCCAGCAGTGGAGAGGACAGGGATGTGGTGGATGTCATCCACCTATGTAGTAACAATGAAATCAAAGCCAGGCTGCCAGTCAGCCAGTCGCCTGGATTTGGCCCGGCCTTGTGTCCAGATGACAGAGGAAGCTGGGAGAGAGAGGGAGAGAGGGAAGCGTGTCAGAGCCCGTGGCTGACTGACTTCACATCCAAAGTGCAGGTCTGCTCCGTGGCCTGCTTGGCCTCCCGTCCTTCGGCAGATATGTGGTGCTATTTCAGAGCCCTCTAGCCTTGGACCTCAGCCAGTAACACAGTAACAGTGTAGCTGCATCCTCAAGCTGCTCTTAATTTTAACCCTCGCCACCAAAAAAAGTTGAAACATTTTGTACATTCTTTTCATTCATGTGTTTCGCTTTCTCTTTTTTATTACTGTAATTAAATCTAAACTGAATTTCCATTGGAATTTTGCTCATGGATATTTTAAATAACCACACAGCGACTCCGCACACGCCTTACCATAATCATTATATCTGTGAAAGCCTTTATTTTTAAATTCCCTTGAGTCCCTCCCGTGTGCTAAAACTAAGACTCTGACAAGTTATTTGTTTGCAAATGGTTCCTCTTTTCCTGTTCCTGTCATGTGACTGATCAGAAACAAAACTACAGAGGGGAGAGGAAAACGCTGACGGCAAAATCATCTTTAGTGTCCATGAAAACGGGAAGCGGGAGACGCGTGAATATGATAAAGAAAACAGGAAATTTGCTCGCAGTGAAAAACACCGCTCTGCTTTTCACACGAGCGCCCTGTGTTGCTCCTGAGGAGAGAGAGCGAAAGAGAGGAGGGCTCGTCTTCACGCCTACTCGCCTTTAATGCCCACGAATCCCGCCTGCCTTGCATCCGCCTGCTTCTCGGAGAAGCTTTACATTTTTAACTGGCTTAAAGTGCCCTATGGCACTGAAGCTTTCTCTCTTTGTGTGATTTATCTAGTCAGCAGGTGTCCTTCACAGACTATAGGAAGCCCACATTCAGTATTGCGTAAATGTGACAAAAACTCCCAATGTGAGCCATGCAGAGAGGTCAGCAAATAAAATGTGAGTGCGCATATCAAGAGGCTTTTAAATGGGTTAAAAATCCAGTGTGTATGAATCACCGTAGGTCCACTAACTTCAGCAGTTCTGCAGTTCATCTTGCAAACTTAGTACATTTGGATGTAATGTTGCCCCTGGAACTCCGATTATCTGGAAATTCTTCTTGTTTTCTGCACGAGAAAGAGAAACCACACTGATGTACTGCTTCTGTTGAGCTCCCAGCCATCAGTAGGGGAAACACAAATGGGAACAAGAGATTTGAAACACACATTTGTTTGATTTATGGATTTCTGCTGTGCGCACAGGTTTCCTCTTAATAAAAGGGAATTTCTCCCCCCGTTGTTGCTATAATCAAAGGAAGCCGTGCAGTAGGCTTCTCTCTGAAATATTGTGAGAGAGCTTAACCTTATTATGTCAAGTGCCCCCTGAAATGACATCTGTTGTGATTTGGCATAATGCAAATAAGATTACATTGAGTTGAATGATATGGGTGAAAATCAGGCAGGAAATGCGAGGGCAGGAAACAATTGGACCTGGCTGGCTCTAGCATGCTGTGCATTCAAGCATGCATATGATTTTGCTGTTCTAATGTAAACCAAGCCTAATAAGCTTTGCTGTGCATCTGCAAGTGTCCTAAATAAATTAAACTCTTCCAGCATTATTAAGATCATTTTTCTTTGTATTCAAAGGAATAGCTGGAAATTGCTGCAAAACACTGGGATGCAGACGTTTTATGGCCCGTTAGGCATTCTGAGTCTTTCGAATTAATAAAATGCTGTTTACAGATTTTATTTGACAGGAAACCAGTTGCACTTCTTTCCTCCCTGTCAACCAGTTAGGAGCCTGGCACATCAAAGCGAGGCCCGATGGCACTCGTGGAGTAAACAGACACAGTTGTCCTTGCAAGTGTTTGACTTCTGGCACAGAGCTCACATATATACATCTGGGACTTCCATCTTGTAGAAAATCAGAGGGGCCTGCTTTGGGAAGTCATCCGGCCGGTGTAACCATATCCCTTTATATGGCTGATGTCAAACATGGATGGAACTTTTTTTGCTTTTTTAATATTTTTTTTGTGCCTATTATTTCTTCTCTTTTACAAATCTTTTAAACTAATCTAAGAATGGGTTTTCACAAAACAAGAGAGAAATTCTATTTTCTCAAGAGAAATGTTAGGTTTCTTTACAAGGACGTGTTGAGTGAGCTGCTTCTCTGTTACAAAGCCATGTCAAATGACTGTCAGTGAGGAGGTTAAATCTTCTGCAAGTCTTGAAGACAGAATTTAATTATTTTTGACAAGCCCTGGTGATCAGAGTGTCAGATACCGAGAAGTCGGTGAGCCGAATCACAAGGTTTCTAAAGTCATCGAGTAGCTGTCACTTCAGCTGCTTCAGACATAAAGGAGGCTCGGAATTAGCCTGTCTCTATGAGAGCATGTAAACACAACACTTAAGTGCCTGAAGTCATTTATAAATCTAATGTTATGTGTTTATATCATGTGTAATCATTAGATAACAGAATCCAGCATGAAATTACTGTGATATTTGTTGGTCGAGGCTAATCTCCCGAAGCTGCTGCTTATCTCTGCACCACCAGCTGGAATGCATGGGAAAGAGGGGAACCAGGCTTGAAATATTTTTCTGGCTCTCTGTCCGTGTTCACATTTGTAAGGTGCTTGTAAATGGGCCAATCACCACTCATTTTGCTGTTTCAGGCCAGGGAGTCATTCCGAATAGGGTTTCGACATACAATCATCTGCAAAAATAATTTATACCAATGATTTGGCACGATCCAACACATTTTCCAGCAAACCTACTAAAGTGTACATCGCTGTTAACCATTCTCTATATGTCTGTATTTAATTTTGTATGCCTGTGTGGGCGGCTGCGGTTTGGGAGGGAGTGCACATTGTTCACTAATTGGAAGGTCAGCGGTTCAATCTCCAGTTTCTGTAGCAGTTAGAAAAAAAGTGTTAACATGTGTGTTATTGTGTTTTACATTTAAAATATACACGCACTGGCCTCTTCATCAGTTACGATGTGTTAGTGCTGGTTGGTCCCGAGTGTTCCCTGAATTCAAGAAGGTGCTGGAAACATTCCTCAGAGATTTTTGAAAGCATCACACAGTCGATGCAGATTTGTCAGCTGCACATCCATGAAGTGAATCTTCTGCTCCAACACATCCCAAAGGTGGTCTGTTGGATTGAGATCTGCTGACTGTGGAGGCCACTCGAGTACACTGAACTAACTGTCAGGGCAGGTTGGATCCACTCTTTCATGTTGTTTATTCCAAATTCTGACCCCAAATCAGACCAGGCAATGTTTTTCAAATCTCCTACTGTCTAATTTTGGTGAGCCTGTGTGAATAGTAGCCTCAGCTGCTTATTTTTAGTTGACAGGAGTGGGCGCATGGTGTGGTCTTCTAGCCCATCTGCTTTAAGGTACAACGTGCTGTGCATTCAGAGATGCTCTTCTGCATACTTTGGCTATAATGAGTTCCTGTTGCCATCCTATCAGCTTGAAGCAGTCTGGTCATTCTCCTTTGACCTCTGATATCAACAAAGAATTTTTGCAGAGAAAACTGCCTCTTTCTCTCTGTATTTTCTTTTTTTCAGACTCCGTAAACCCTTAAGATGGTTGCTGGGAAAATCCCAGTAGATCAATAGTTTCTTAAATACTCAGACCAGCCCCACATCTCACTTAAATGGCCTTTCTTCTCCATTCTGATGCTCAGTTTGAAGTTAATCAGGTCCATGTCTGCATGCATAAATGTATTTCGTTGCTGCCAACTGATTGGCTAATTTGATAATTGCATTAACGAGCAGCTGAACTTGTGTACAAGTAGTTGGACTTTATGAAGCTCCAGGTGTTCATCAGCTCATGTGACTTCATGTTAAATTTGGAGATGAGTTAGCTGATCTGTAACCCGAACACCACATTTGCCTGACCTTTTTTTTGTCAGTTACACTGACATTATCAAGCAATGCAATGTGCCCTGTATTAGTTGCTGTATTACAACGCAATGACACAGGACATAAAAGACTGTGTGTCTCACACAAATGATGAGAAATCAGTGGCTGCATTTAATGTCAGCAAATGCATTATACATAAGCCATGACTTAAAAAAGAAGTGGCCAGAAATGCAAACTAATTTAAACTGTCGCCCAGGTGCTAACACCAGTTAAATAAAAGCAAATTAAAGACAAACTAGACATAACTGAGACACTCATTTTTCTTTAGGAAGCTTGAAGCCTTGTGTACTGAAGGATAACACAGTCACCTTAAACCAGAGTTCACAACTGCAGCTCAGATTACTCACTGTCCACCCACCGACTGTCCTCCAGCTGAAGCTCTTGTTCAGGAACATAGCCCTTGCAATACACGGTGACCATTAACCTTTCTGTTCTTCACAGTTTAAGGCATACCCAGATAAATGAGTCATTGTCATTGCAGTCTGCCATGAAAAGCAGCATGTAAGCTCAAACCAGGAAAAAGTGTTTATTATCATGACAAGACACGGTATCAGCCCCAAACTTTCAGGATCCGATGTGTTCGGTTTACTTTGGCATTCGCCTCGTGTGTTTTTAATTGTATTTGACAGAGTGCAAGCAAACACTAATGGGATTATATATATGTGCTGAAACACTTTGTGCAGCTGATGGAGTGACAGGTCTCCATATCTGGGGTTTCGCGGTTTGGAAAGAGAGCGTATACATTTTGAAGCACATCCATATGGAAGATATTGGCATCTGGCACAAAAATTTGCCATCGCTGTTAAACACGGGGTGAAAGAAACAGCAGCCTCTGCACTAACATGGATGAGAGTCACCTACAGTATATACTCCCTTCCACCACTCATCAATCAGCAGAGAGGTCGGCGGTGCTTCGACCTGCAGTCATGCGAAACCCAGCACAAAATAAGTTCCGACTCCTTCAGCAGATGCGAGATAGCCACTTAGGATGACGAGTGATACACAAGAAATCCAAATTATCGAGTTGGTGCACGTTATTTTCAGACTGCCGCTTCAGATAGAGCGCAGAGGTGCTGAGCTCAGCAAACATCGGCGTATATGACATTAATTCTGTCAGTTTGAATGATCTGTGATTTCTGGGAGCTTTTAGCTCATCTCCGTGTGGGTGTGATGCTGCTTTTCCCTTTCCTGTGACACACACACATCTACTGCACGCTGTAGCTTTTGTTTTTAAAAAAAATCCACAGCTGAGGTGTTCACGGTAATGGTAAATGTTTGTGTTGTAGCCTCCCCTCCTTCAACAACCTACACCTCCAACAGCTTGGCATTTTATCTCTCAGGCATGCCAGTCATTAATGACATTTCAAAAGTGATGTACAATCTGCGTGTGGCTTGCCAGTGTGTGATCTCCCAACAGATTTTTCTCAGGGAAGCATCCATCACCGAGACTCATCTACAAAGGGGATTTAGGACCCAGTTCATCACTCAGTCTGCACGTCTAACAGCTGTCACCATATGTCAGCATGCGTGCAGGATTCTTACATATTATATATTGTTTGTAAGTCAACTGTATCTCTAGAGTCAGAGATCGATATCATTTTAGTCCAACACTATTGTACAGATTGCTGTAATGAAGGTGGTTCAAGTTTGTGGGGAATAATTAAAAAATGGCAGAAATGAATAAAGTCAGATGTGTGGGTGGCAGAGTGTGCGCTGTTCACCGCCACCTCTTTGATATTATTTCTGTGGCGGGTCTGCTTAGTGAAGTAATTTGTCATTTGTACTTTCTTTTATTGTTTTTGATGCAAAATCTCTTTAACAATAGCTCTTTAAAAAAGTTTATGCACCTAAGTAAAGATTAAAAAAAGCAAACACTAGTGGTGCTTAAAGGGATGTAAACAGTAGACTTCATTGTCCAAGTGTGACATTTTGTGCACCCGGTCATCCATACTGACCTCCTTCTGGACATAACACCACCTCTACCTTTAATTTTTTTAGAACAGCTACTACTCACAGAGGTATGAGAGGCCATGTTCAGAAAAATGCATGTCTATAAAGCATTTTTTTCTAAGTGGTGGTAACAATTTTTGGTATCAGAAATTAGCATTTTTTTATGCCGCTCTGATTAGCACCAATTCACAACAACAGTCAGCTTAAGGTGGTTTATATTCTAAGGTAAAGACTGAACAATATTAGATAGAAACCCCAACAATCAGATGACCCCCTATGAGTAAGAACTTGGAGACAGTGGGAAGGAAAACCTCGCTTTAAACAGGAAGAAACCTCCTGCAGAAACAGGCTAGTTTAGGGGTGGAGCTGGGAGTGAGGGGAAAGCTCTGCCTCCCATTCTACTTTTATAAACTCTAGGAACCACAAGTAAGCCTGACGTCTGAAAGAAAAGTGCTCTGTTAGGATAACAAGGTACCGTGAGGTCCTTATGAATACGATATGGCCTAACTCTTCAAAATTATGTATTTGAGGA
This sequence comes from Simochromis diagramma, assembly GCF_900408965.1. Classification (NCBI taxonomy): domain Eukaryota; kingdom Metazoa; phylum Chordata; class Actinopteri; order Cichliformes; family Cichlidae; genus Simochromis; species Simochromis diagramma. The sequence goes on from NW_024387477.1 coordinate 7,154,537, forward strand.
CAAAAGATAGTGAATGAAAGTTTGTGGCAGGAAAGATAACAAAGAGCTGACAAACATAAAAGTGATCCAAAGTGCTGAAAGGCACGGTTGGCAATTTTCGCTAATTCGTCACAATAAATGATTCATATCTTTGTGCACATTTTACTAGCACACATCATTTAATCTACTGTTGACATAAAATGCTGATTAGAACATTAAGGTGATCAATAAAGAAAAGAAAGTTTATTTCTATTCTAAAGCTACCTCATTATTTTTTCAGTCATTTGAATGTAAAAATGCATGAACTTGATGAAATATTGTAGGTCTCCCATTACACTCTGCATCCAGGTCTGTGAATAGAAAGGTGTGGGTGGTCCAGAGCTTTGCTGGAGCTATCTGCCGTCCTTAAAAAATGAGCAAAGAATCCTCGAGATAATCTTTTTCTCCTGGTGCCTGTGGGAAGGAAATCCACGCATCTTAAAATAGAAATTTGGACTTGTCCTGACAGGAATTTCCTTTCTCACTTTCCCCTGGTCTGTAGCTCTTTGGGGGGCCTGATGCTGGCCTCTGTGTGTGCAATTTTCACAGCCCGCTGTTTGGCTTTGCAGCATCTCAAATGGTGATGGGACTGAATCTGGTGGCAAGTTCACATGACAGCAGGGACAATACGTTGGGGGAGTCTCTGCTATTCCTCCGAGGCAAAGTAAAGATCTCGGAAAAAAGGAAGGAAGGAAGATCCTGCTGGGCACCAAACTGGGAATGATTTATGGACTGCCACCGACTCCCACTGCAGCCTTCAGCATGTTTGTTTTTGTTGAGAATGCCAATATTAGCTCTGAATAATTCACTAATGTCAGTTTTAACATCTGTGAGAAGATGTCGGTGACAGTTTTACTGTTAACAGTTGTTATCTCCTGCAGCAATAAATCAGGATAAGTTAAAGGGGATTATTTTAGCTCTCTTTTTTTAGTGGAATAATAACATAATACAACTTTCAAATTTATAGGGGAGATGTTTCTTTGCTTTCTTGGCAAAACTACAGATAACTGCTGAGGCTGAGGTAGCCGTTTATCTAAAGTTAGCATAAAGACTGGAACCGGTGGGAAACAGCTAGCTTGGCTCTGAGTAATCTGCCACCTACATGTCAAAAGCAGCTCACTGCAAATATACAAAACATAACCAAAAATAGAAACACTGCAAATAAGACAGGCTATAATAAAAACCTGGACACATCTGGAGCATTGTTTTATTGTAATTTTTGCCTATTTTTACCGTGCTTTGCGACACAGGAAGTCACAGCATACTTCTGCCTGTTAGTCAAGCATCAGATGTTTCAGCTATTATTGCAGATTTCTTCCGTTAGTCCACTTTGTTTCTGAGCTTTATTGTATTTTGTGTATTTGCAGCTCGCTAGGCAGCCTCAGTTTTCGCCTTTGTGATAAGCTCAGTTAACCGCCTGTTGATTGCAGCTGCATGTAGATGTGAGACTGGCGTGGATTTTCTTATCTAAGTCACAGCAAGAAAGCAAATCAGCATATTTTTCGAAATCGCTTATGATTTCTTTAAGAAATTATCATTTGAAGTTTTTAAATCTTTGCAGTTTTGAAAGGAAGCTGGGCTTACATTGTAAAAATGAAAAATTTACATATGAATAAATTGGCTCTGTGATGCTCCCTGGGCGGCGGGACATGTAGGAGGAACAAGGCTGGTGTTTAAGATTCGCAGCTGTACAGATCTCTGAGTTTTGATTGGCAGCAGGTCATGACTGGCTGCTGTGAAACCATTGCTGGGCACTTCAGCTGCTGTTGCCTAGACCTAGAAGATGTGTGAGTCAGTAATATAAAATGCGCATATGCAGCTCCATTGTATAAATGTTTTGACCCCAGATAGATTTGTGTGCTTATAAAAGAAAGTATACTGATCCAATATATGAAAGGTATTTGTATAGCCTTTCAGCTGCTTGCATAACTCTATTTGTGCATTTGTCCTGCTGAATTAGTAGCTTTGTTCACATCTAACAAAAAATAATCAGTCTCTAGTTTTTACGACTTTTTCATTTTAATGGAAAAAGGCAGAATATCAACTAAAAAATTCAGAAAAAACCCCCACATACCTGACATTTGTAAATTGATTTGCATATTATTGAGTGAAATAAGCATTTTACCCCCTACAACCCAGCCAAAACTCTGGTTCCCACAGATTGGCTGTGTGCCCATGTGACACGCAGATTAAAACCAGTCAATGAATCAATCAATTACAAATACTCCTGATCGCAACTCATCATGTGTATAAAGCAGACATGTCCACAGAATCCATTTCTTCCATTCCAACCTCTCCACCACTATGGGTGAGACCAAAGAGCTGTCAAAAGACGTCAGGGACAAACTGTAGACCTGCACAAGGCTGGAATGGGCTACAAGACCATCAGCAATAAGCTTGGTGAGAAGGTGACAGTGCCTCATGGCATGAAGATGATCAGGAGAAAGGCTGTGGGTCAGTCCAAAACTATATGGTAGGAACTAGTTAATGATCTGAGGGCAGTTGGGACCACAGTGGCCAAGGACACTACTGGTAACATAATATGCCGTAATGGACTGAAATTTTGCAGGTCTCCCTACTCAAGTCTTGGGTGAGAGAAGTGGCCCAAAATCCCAACCACAAGAAGCATATTACCACTGTGGTTGCCAACAGAAGTTTCTTCACCAAGTACCACTTCATGTTTTGCTTAAAGATCAAATACCAATTTCATACCAATTCCTTGCATCACTTTCTAACTTTCAATTAAGGTGTTTTTCTGGATTTTTAGATGATATTCTGTTTCTCTTCATTAAAATGAAACTACCATAAAAATTGGAGGTAGTTCATTTCTTTGGAAGTGACGAAACGTACAAATCCAATAGGGGATAATATACGATTCTTGCTGTTCAACAGTCCTGGGTCTTCAGTGTTGTATCGTTTGTTTCATAATGGGACAAAATATTTTGAGATGGTGAAAGATCTGGCCTTCAGGCAGATCAGTTCAGAAACTGGACTCTTTTGCTATAAAGCCAAGTTGTTGTAATAGCTGCAATATGCAGTTAAGTATTGTTTCATGCAAGGCCTTTCTTAAAAAAAACACGATGGATGGGAGCACATGTTGCTCTGAAACTTGTATTACCTTTCAGAATTGATGGTCCCTTTCCAGATGTGTAAGATACATTGGCACTAATGCACCCTCATACCATCATAGATGCCATATCCATGTTTTCCAAAAAGAATTCCACATTTGAATTTTTCTGAACACAGATCAGTTTTCCACAAGCTAATTTCAAATGTCCTCAGTCCATTTTAAATGAGCTTAACCCCTTAGAAAGTGTTTCAGGATTGTGTTCGCATATAGCTTGTCTTTGGATGATGGAGCTTTTACCTGCTTTTATGGATGGCACGGTCAACAGTTTTCACAGATAGTGGTTTCTGGAAGTGTCCTTCAGCCTATGCAATGACTTCCACAACAGAGACATGTCTGTTTTCAAGGCAGTGGCACCTGAGGGTGTGAAGATCTTAGATTTCAATACTGATTTTCAGCCTCGTCTCTTGTGCAGAGGAAATTTTGAGAATAAAAATCATTGCTTTGTTTTTATTTACATTTTACATATGGAGTGCAGGGGTTTTTATATTGTAGTCTACTGTTTATGATGCTTATCCATGCATATTTTCTCAGTTTGTTTTGATGTTTGTGCATCGCTTTGTAACAAAGTGCCTTGAAGCACACTATGTATTTATTTATTCAGTCTGATGTGGGAAAATGGTCATGATTTGTTTTGTAAATGCTCAGAAAGCCTCTCCACTACCGCACAGCCACTCAGTCCCTGCGATAGCACAGTGTGTGTTTTCATCTCTAATGATATCCAGGTGGAGCATAAGTCATGGTGACACTTTTATATATGATCGACTGTAGGTGCAGAGTCTGACTAAGCGCTAATAGCACCCTGAGGGGACTCTACTATGGTAATGACATTCTAGGCCAGCTATATTAACCAAGCACCGATGAGTGAAGTGAATGCATTTGTAATAAATCAAGGGCAAATGGTTTGTGTGGCTGTTTCAGAGGCGGAGGTAAAGAGATCACACCAGCATTGCCTCACGAGCGAGCCGTAATTTCTCTATCTGGGTGTTTTTCAGCATCAGGGACCAGTTCCTTTAGCCGCAGATTGCCTTACAGCTTGTAAATGTAATAACCACTGTGTCAGATTTCAGATTCCCGATGTGTTTCAGAGATTTGACAGCTTACCAGCAGCTCTGTCAAAAACACTAGGTCTTGACTGACCTGTGTAACATGATTCTAATGCAGTGGGCTTGTTCATTCCCGCAGGTCTGGTGATAGGCTATTCTATGACTCCACCCGTCCTCGACAGCCCCAAAGACGAACTAGTGATTGAAGCCCACACAACACTCACTCTTACATGCAGGTATGTGTGTCTTCTCGTTTTGGACTGACTACATGCACTTGTGCATGACAAACTGTGAGTTTTTTCAGGAAATTACAAAAAATCATCATTGATAGATTAAAAAAAAAAATGTGTTACTTGCAATCAACAAATGAGAAAAATACATTTCGACTCTGCTACAGTTCATTTTTCAGAAAAAGTTACCAGTTTTATTGCATCTTTCGTGAACAAAGGATCTGGACACTCATGCATTGCTAATAGTTTTCATAGCATTTTATAGGTCTTACATTTGTGATGCAAACTGTCAGTTTAAATAAGAAAAGTCTGCACTTGTTTTACTCTGCTTTTTCTAAACCATACAAACAATGGGCCATGTCTTATAAGAAACAGAGATTTTTTTTGTTCTAAAGCAAAGCCAGGCCCGATTTAAACTGAGCCTGTGTCATAGATGAATCAACTCATGATAATGATCCTATATCCCTATAAAATCATAGCTGTGCTGTCTGCTGCCCCAAGCAGTCCCTCCTTTAACCATTTTGTTTTTGTGGTGAACAAAAAAAAGAAGAAAAAATGCTGTCTTTGCTAAAGCTGATATTATTTTTGGTCTTTTCCAGATTATTTCTCAGATAAATGCTTTCATCTTAAAAAAAACAAACCTCCAGTGACCACACCACCAACAATCTCCCATGAGGGAAAATTATTCACTGGGGCTGTAAAATACTTAAATTATCATCTGTCATGTTTGTGTCATTTCCAGCCATCACATTTTGGCACCATGTGCACATTTCTGTCATTACTGTTTAGTGGAGCAAGGTGATGAAAGCATAGCTATCGGTTTTCAGGCGGCAATTATGGTTGCAATCGTAATGCCTCTGGGTTAACATAACTGAATTTATGTGACAAAGCTCAAAGCAAACAAGGATGTACAGATGCTCTGGAAAATTTATAGCACTACAAGTGCAAAATGCACACTCACAGTCACACAAACACTGTCGTTTTTTTACTTAACATGTAACAACAATGTAATAATAATGTCTTTATTTAGCACAGAGTATTTTGACTGATAAGCAGAAAGAAAGTTTTATGCAATCGAATAATTAACATCACTAATAAACAATCTAAGAACAGGTAGATGTCAGCTAATGCATATTTGCATATTGTCTGCTTGGAAATGAAGAGAGACTTTATGACATTGGATACTTTGGTAAAATGGAATCATGTAAAAAAAAAGAAAAAACTAAAGGACCTAGGAGTGTACCTTGTGGTACACCACAAGTAATGTGACAATCTGAGTGTTAATTCCAATAATACAACTTTTCATTTTAAGTACTAAGATTAAATCTGTTCCGTGTCCTTTGATTTTTCACATCTCTTCAGGGGATCTAATACTCTGGCCTGGGCCTGGCCTGATCAGACTCTGGTTGGACGAGACCTAACCCAGCGTCACTCCCAGCTGGAGACCACCTCAGCCCCCGGGCAGAGGGTGGCCTTAGTCAGCGAGTGTCCGGGGAAGTTGGAATTGCCGTACTGCAAGAAACTTGTCCTGAATGGGGCACAGGCCAAAGACACGGGGTACTACCGCTGCTCATATAAGGATGCCAAGGCCATCATTGAAGGCACCACTGCCACCAGCATTTATGTCTTTGTCATGGGTGAGTCACACAAGCCTGCAAATGTGCTAACTCTGACACTGAATCTGGATGTTTGTGGGTTCATTTTACTCTTGAACTTGTTTTGAGAAAGAGCAAATTTCATCCCCTTGCTTGATCTGGTCCGCAGCTCTTTGGCTTGGCTATGTGGAACCTTTAGTCCTTATTTCTGTTTTCTTTGGTAGCCATCCTGTGGAAGCAGATCTCCTGTTTTGAATATTACTTTAATATCAAAGCAGACGCTCTGTTATTAGAAGTGGAAATTGTTGAGTTTGCCTCGGTCACACCCTGGAAGTTGGCAGGATTCGGATATTAGCGATGCAAAGCTTTTGATAAAGACAGGAATGGGAAGCTAATTAAAGCATTAATGGGCTATTTGTTTTTCGTAATATCGAAATGAATAACATATCAAAGAACACCAATGAAATGTGTTTCGCTATCAGTATTTTTTTTGCCATATACAAGTTTGAGACTAGCTCATAGTTTGAACTTTAGAACTCAGGACTTGTCCCTAAGGGTTGTCTCTTTACTTTTCCTCACTCCGTGTGCTGAGGGAGAGGAGGCACATGGAGAGACAGATGATTGTCATGGCGGGGAATCCTGCTGACCAGTCCACTCATGTGAAACGCCTGTTTATCCCCTCAGACAAGGTGCCAAAACAGTTTCCACAGATCTATCCGGGGGGCTGATCATAAGCAGATGGAATTGCAGCCATAAATTAGACCCAGTGTGTTGAAGGATAAAGGGGACACATGTGGATTCAATTAGACGGGCAGATGTCAGCCTTTTACTCCTTCAGCGCTCTAACGCTATGCTCTAAACGCGCATATGAGTGCAGACGCTGATCTGAATACATGAATATACTGTATTTTTACATGTGTAGAATAATGCAAAGCACACAAACACCTGCTCAGCCTGCTCTGCAACCTGTCCTCGCCTCAAGTAGCAGATCTCTTCCTGCAGTCTGATACCTGCGGGTGATTTATTGAGAAGACGTTAAAGTGCGAGACGCTGTCTATTATTTCTGTTGCTTGTGTGTGTGTGTGTTCAGTCCACTGCAGGGCAGAAATATAAGCCTCTTGATATGACTCTTTGTTTGGCCTCGCAGCAGCTTAAAGTGATAGGTTTGAGTTGTGCAGAAAAAAGAAGAAGTATGGAAATAACTGAAGGCTTATCATGCAAAACAAGACGTAAGAAGAAAAGCTCGGATGTCATATAACATATTTGCTGCTGCTCAAACATCGCCGGTACTGACAGCAAAGCGGGAGAGATAAAAGTTTTTATAATAACATAATCTCTTGCTGAGGGAATATTAGCTTTTATGGTGATAAGAGCTGCAGTGTAAATTGCCAAAACAATTGCTGCGATGCCTCCCAAAGTCCTGAGCATCGGTAGCTGCAGCAACAAAAAAGGGAAGCATCAAGGTGTTAAGAATGAAACACAGTGGAGAGATATTTTCCATCACCAGAGAGCCTGAGGTGAAATTGTAACACTGTTTAGAGGATGATTAAACCTCTTGGCTGTCTGTCTCTCAGTTGATGTGTAATAGAGGTCCTTACCGCTATTTGCTAGGCGGGGACAGACTGAGCTGTTGGTAATTATGATAAACTACACATGAGGTGTGTCCTTGGGGGTCATTATCAGGATGGGGGAGATCTGGCTGGCCGTACATGAAGTTAACTCAGTAATAGCTGCCATTACCCCAGCTGCTATCGGGGTTAACCTCCCTGCTCCCTGTCTCTCTCTGTCTGCATCCAGACCCAGAGCAGCCCTTCCTCAACAGCGGCAGCGTGCAGACCATTTTCATCAAGAGCCATTCCACGGATGTAATAGTGCCATGCCTGGTCACAGTGCCTGATCTGAATGTCACCCTGAAAACGGTTTGTGCCCAAAACATATTTCTCACACTCTGTTCCTCCAGTTAAAGTTTTCAGCTGGTGCTTAAATTGATGATTTTAACAGCAGCAATCATTTTTGTGCATTTAGATGTGGTACAATCCCTGGCCACTGGAGAAGGAGAGGCTGAGATGGGACAACAAGCGGGGCTGGTCCATTCCCAAAAACATCATAGACAAGGAACCTCTCCTGATGCTTTTTTGTGCTGCTATGCTGGGAGGCAATTGGTACAGTTCGGACAACTACGTGTTCCACACTACAGGTAAAACAGTATGTTTACCTCCAAAGGTTTCAAAAGTATCCTTAGGCATTTATCACAAAGTCCTACCAAAATGCAACAGCTGAACTCTTAGCTGAACTTTTAACTTCAAGCATTAAATGACACACCACAGAGCTTTGGGACACAGAGAAGACTGGGTCATTACTGTAACTGAGAACACTAAGCTAGTTAAAAATCTTGGGCAGATCCCTTGAGGTGGATGAGATTCGCTTTGAGTTTCTCATAGGTCTGGATTCGAGCCTTGAACGATATAGGACTTCTAAGACTGACACCAATATTTGTTGACTTAAAAATCTGAATATATCAGCCAATATCTTTTTTTCTTTCAAGTACACGAAACAAGATAATGTGTCCCTGCTAAGATAATATAACAATGCAGGGTAAAAACAATCTTGTTTTTTTGTCACATGAAGTTGTGGATTACTTGTTTAGATCAATCGGTTGTTGTGTTAATGGCACTCTAAACACCTGCATTGCCAACAGGGAAGTCGCAGAGTATGCTGTGGTGGACAAACTATGCAACACTTGTAACATAGCTCAGGGGTGTTTCTCCAGTGTTTTTTTTCCTGTTTTAATTCTCATTGTTGTAAAATAAATGTAAATTATTTGCTCATATAATGTATCTGCAAATAGCTAATATCGACTGATAATATTGGCTGGGCGGTACTGAGCAACTATCCTGTATGACACAGTTCTGCAACACCAAGTGCAAGTTATTACCTTTGGATTTGCAAACTAGGGTGGTGGTCCAACTTCGGGAGGGATCACACTGCTTATCCTCGCTGGGAACGTTTATCCCAGGGGAGTGCTAGGATTTAGGAAAGATAACACAGTTTACTTCCTGGTTATGGAGCAATGGCCCAGCTCTTTTCTTGCTTTTCCAGTAGAAATATTTGGGAGTTTGCCCAACCAGTCAATTTTTTATAGACTTGGAGAAAGCATTCAACCACATCCCTTGGGATGTTCTGTAGGGTGCTTCAAGAGCTTTTCAGTCCCTGTGCAATTGACATGGTTGGTTCACATTGCTGGCAGGACATCAGACTTATTCCCGGTGGGTACTGGACTGTGGCAGTGCTGCCTTTGTTACCATATCTGTTTCTTGCTGAATTTCTAGGTGCAGCCAAGGGGCAAAAGGTTTCAGGTTCAGTGGTTTCAGGATCATGTCTGTGCTTTTTTGACTTCACTGAGGGATGATTGCAAACTTGCACTGGGGCAGTTTTTCAGCAGTAGGGATAACAATTAGCACCTCCAAGTCCAAGGCCACGGCTCTCAGCTGGAAAAGGGTGGATTGCACATTCTGTGCTGGGAATGATTTTCTGCCTCAGGAGAAGTGCTGTTATCTCATGGTCTTGTTTACAAGTAGGGAAGAGTGGAGCAGGAGACTGACGAAAAGATTGGAGAAGCGTATGCACTGATGCTGATGGTGTATCAGTATGTTGGTATGCTAAATTAAGAATAAGATGCAAGGAGTAGAAATGAGGAGCTCACGCTATCTCTGCTGTGGCTCAAACTGAAAGATTATTTCTATGTGGTCTTGGGAACACCTTGGCGTCCGCTCCCCCTCCCCAGAAGAGCTGGAAAAGGTGACTTGGGGCAAAGGAGGTCTGGGCATCTCTGATTAGACTGCTGCCCCTGCGACCCAAACCCGGATAAAGCAGCAGAAAATTGGATGGATGGGTGAATGGAGTTACAAAAACACTCCCGACCCAGGACAAATATTTGAATTAGATTTGACTCTCTGCTCTTGTTGAAAGAGAAATTAGCTAGAAAATCAAAGGTGGTGCTAGACTGACTGCCCTGTCCCCATAATTTTCCATGGCAGTCGGCGAGCCAATTAAGCCTTAATGCTGACAATTTCGAGGCTTTTATTTAATTATGTAATTTCCTCTAAAACAACTCCATTTTTATGTAAGGATGGAGTCATTATGTCACAAGCACTAAAAGAAAAGAAGAAAAGAGAAGCAGATGGAAAAGGAAGGCATAATCAAATTTTGAAAAACTAAGCTGAAAAGGCGAGAGACTTTATGTTGAGTTTCCCTCTCATAGCGCGTGAACTCAGGGTGATCCAGATGCTCTACGCTCTGTTGTATGAGCTCATTCACCTCTGTCTTCAGAGGGCAAATGGAAACTCATATTCACCACTCCCAGCCAAATGTAATAGCCACATCAGTCAGAGGAGAAACTCGGAGAGGCTTCACTCTTCACACTAATGGACTGCATAAACAATCAGTAATCACAGTCTGCCTTTTTTCTTTTACGTGCAAAGTCATTTCCATGCAGAGAGAATGACCTAAACATCAGATACACTGTCCAGTGTGCAAAACGGGATTGATGCTTCACTTCAGTTTTATTCACATATATAAACAAAAACACACACACACATCTAGATATATATAAAATTGTGTGTGTATGTATGTATATATAAAGTTTTAGAGTAGCCTGGGATGGCTTCTCGGGTCCAAAGGAAAGTCATTTCCTCAGGAAAAACTGCTGACAATGTCACTCTGACCTCTCTCACTGTCTCCCTACCTCTGTCTGGGTCTACCTCGCCCTTTTATTTTCCCGGACAGGAAGTCAGGTTTACGATGTCAAGCTGTTTCCTGAGGAGCCAGTACAGCTGTTAGTGGGGGAGGCCCTCACCCTGAACTGCACAGCGATGGTGGAGTTCAACGCAGGGGTGGACATCCAGTGGTCTTACCCAAGCAAACAGGTACTAGCAGTGCATCGCATGTTGTGTTAGTAAGAAGCAAACCTGAATTCACAATCACAGTTTGTTTCTCCTCACCAGGTGAACGACTTGGTGCAAGTTACCACCCTCCGTGAATCTCTGTCTCAAGCCACAACGGCTTCTAGCGCCCTGACCATCCACAGTGTCAATGTAACAGACACCGGCCGATACACCTGCAATGTTACCAGCATGGACGGGACTTACACCCAACAAACTCAGGTCGTAGTTCATGGTAAGACTTTCTTTTTTTTTTGTGTCCATACATTAGTCTTCTTAAAGTTTGCATTAACCATCCAAATCTACAGTTATGCTGGCAAACATAGCAAATAATCCAGCTCTATATGCAGTTATGGTCAGTCTCCACAATAATCCCTGTAATGAAAAACTTGACCAATCATCTCACCCTGTCCTCAGCATCCTCCTCTGTCACGCCAATCAGTTGCCATTAGATTGTGTTTGATGCTACCTTCATGACAATTGTAGTTTATAGTTAAGTTATAGTTTTAAGTTATTAATGAAGTCACATATTTAATAGAGGTAAGAATCACCCCACGATCAATAATGCTATGCTTTTTATTAATAAGTGTTATGTCTTCCATCGGATGCCTCTGTGGAATCAAAAGTGAAGTGTTGATATCTACAATTATCATAATACTTTACTCACACTATGATATTATTGTGATATTGTGATTGTGATTCCAATAAAATATATTGCTTTCTGTTATAATATCTGTTTTATCCAGTAAGCTGAAGTTATCTCGTTTCATCTGTTATTTTTGCTGCAAAATGAGATTGTATAACATGCCAACACCAGCACAAAAAAACTGCCATAAATGTTGCCACTTAGCTGACAATTACATGCAATCTACTTCTGATAATGCAGCGGTTAACTGTGGTAAATCATCTGTTGCTCTCCACACAGACAGAAACATTTACACATTTCACAGAAATTCACATTTAACTATTATATTTGCACTCTGCAACCTCCCAGGTCTGTAGGAGTATAACCAGAACACAGGCAGCTGGCAGCCAGTTGAGTCGAGTCCCCTCGAGTTTGGCTCTAACGCTGCCTCAGGATTTCTGTGCATGAGATGAGCCGTCTTGCACTTGCATTTACCAGAGTAGTTGGATTTATTTAATAAAATATCAACATTTTATTTCATAAAATATTAAATCGATATTTGGTATCGATTTGGTGTCGATTTTTTAAAAATCAAAATGAAACATATTACATTCATAAATTTTTCCTGCGACACATGGTCTTTATCACTGTAAAGCTTTATTTTCAAACATTTTGGTTTGTGATATTATGTGTGACGTGAAACAGACCAAAGTAAAAGGAGCATAACTAAACACAGAAAACATGAAAGGCGAACTCTGACATCTAAAGGTGCACCAAAGGTGTCGTATGCTCTCTCTTTGATGTTTTTGAAAAACTTCACTTTCAGATTTTTTCCAGAAGGAAAAGGGCTTTAAGGGCTTGCTCGAGTCTGCCCAGAGATCTGCTTGAGCAGTGTCTAACTCCAAAACCACGACACGTGCAACCCAGCGCACCATCCTTACCTCGTGGACAAGCTCTAGAAAAATACCTTAGAATTTGGAATTGAGCAGTGTTTATGGATTAAAGGGTTTTTTCAGATGAGGCAAAATAATTAATGTATTATTTTTCCTTTTACCAAAAATCAATCAAATATTTACTGCTGAAGGCTTAAAAAGTGACTTAAAGTCAGAACCAGAGGATTTATTCACTGAATCCAAGCTGACTACAGTGGAGACACGTACAACGCTTTTGATTGCCATGTTTTAAGCTGAGAGAAGGCGAGTGTTTCGTACTCTGACCTTAAGATTTTAAAGCATTTTATGTAAACAACTGAATGCCTCTGATTCCAGAAGGACCATTAATCCACCTCGACTACAGAATTGGACCGATTGTGGAGATAACTGCTGGCCAGAAGTCATACAAATTACAAGTAAATGTCTCTGCCTTACCGGCACCCGAAACGCAATGGTAAGAGGAGTCTCATTAAATGTAATTGGAAATGTCCAAAAGCATAATTAGGCCTCGCAAATCTGAGATTTGTAGCTCAATTAAAGAGCAGGACATCTCAGTAGGAGCACATTTTGTGTATCTGTGTGTGCCACCAGGTATAAAGACGGAAAGCTAATAAACCAGCGCCCAGAATTCAAGATGAAAAGGATGAGGATGCACCCTAAACATGTTTTGGAGATTAAGGATGTTTGTCAGGAGGACTCCGGGCTGTACACGGTGGTCCTGAAAAACAGCGATGCTGGGCTAGAGAGGAAGCTCAACATAACGCTTGTCGTCAACGGTATGTGTGTGTTGCTCTGTGAACCTCCAGTTAAAATCCCTCCAGATATTTTAGGAACAAAGCAGCAGTGTAAAGTTATAGAGATTCCCTGCCTTCCCAAGTGAGGAAAGTCGAATTTTTGTAGATTTAATTTGAAAATCTTACAAAAGAAAGGAGCAAAAGAGTAAAAAAGTTGCATGAATCAATTATAAAGAGACCTCTATCTAGCATAAAAAAGTTATGACTTCCTGGAAAAATTGATTTATTAGCTCTCTTCTTCCCCCAGTTCCTCCTCAGATTCATGAAAAAGAGGTGGCAGATCCATCCAGCCCTTACCCCAGCGGCAGCAGCCAAACGCTGACGTGCACCGCCTACGGTGTCCCTATTCCCAACATCAGCTGGCAGTGGAGGGCCTGGGGCCCCTGTGTCCTCAACAGCACCCAAAGCAGAGTGTAAGAAAAACCTCAGCCCCAGACTCATTCATATATAGCACTGGTAGTTTTGCAACTGTGTGTGTGTGTGAAGATAAGGTTTCATCAGACAAGACAGGAAAGGCGGGAAGAGCTGTGCATGAAGCGTTACGTGAGACCAAATAACAAGAAGAGGTCAGTGTGAAATTATCCACTGGCTCTGAGTGAACAAGAGAGGGAGGAGATGATAAGAAGAGAGAAGGGGGCAGCGGGGCGGGTGGCTGTGGATGAAAAGAGCTAATATATAGAGGAAGGTAGAGGGGAGGTAAGGAAGGAGGAAAGAGGAGACTAAAGGAAAGTGTCTGCTCGATGTCCAGCCAGCTTCCTCCCCCACACAGTAATAATGTGCCTGTCACTCTCCTGTGCTATGGTCCAGCTTTGTGCATAAGCAAAGACACACATACAGACACAACACACATGAAACGCACATAAATCTCTCAGGTGTGATTGAAGCTAAGTAGAGTGCTACACAATACAAATACACACATAAAACATGCAATCATACTCACTTGTTTCCTATTTCTTTAGCCCCAGTGTTTTGTGCGCTTCCACTGAATATTGCTCTAATATCCACCTGCCTCTACCGTCTTCCTCCCAGGCTTAATTTTGGAAGATATTGCTGTTCTGACCTTTCCATGTCAGCATGCAACATGAGTGCAGCTGCAAGGTTTCGATCCTGGTCTAAGAGGCAGTCTGAAACTCACAGCAGTGGCAGCTTTGGTTTAATTTTGGCTGAAAGTGCTCAGTTTTTATTTTGTTTTAGCCACTGTGGATCTAATATGCCATTTCATGGACAGTGAATTCTGCCTCTATTTTTTTTTTTCAATTTTCTTTGAATATTTTGAAATTCCTTGTCCATTGTGACGGTCCGAAATACAGCAAAGGACTTCCAGCTAAACCTGTCCTTCCTCACAGGCTCCTGTTAAGTGCAGCAGCACAGTGTGTTCCTGATGAAGTGTGCTTGATGAAAGAAAGTAATTTTACAATATCAGGTGTTTGCTTTTGTAATCTCGGTGGTGCTGGTCTTTTTCTTCAGAGACTGAGAAATTACTTTCAGGAGAGCAATGTCTTGTCTGATGTTATCTCTGTATGTGTGTGCGTGTTTGTTGCATATACAAATCTGCTCATAAAGCACATTGTGGAGCTCTCTCATTCATGTGGCAACAGAAAACAAGTGAACACAAAAAGCAGGCCCTCACACAGTTTTACGATTGTTTTTAGTTAAAAGGAACGGTCTGCTATCGATATCTGAGCTCAGTGACTTGTTAAAAGTGCTGCTAGACTTCTATGCGAAATATGAAGCCTCATCAACGTAGCTTAGCATCGAGACTAGAACTAGGAAAAGCAAATAATCCCCTGGCTCACAAGTAGGTGGTTTTAAGGCGGCACATCACTTCTTAAACAGTATGGATTAGACAAAGGAGGTGTAATATCCTAATTACTGAGCCATAGACGTGCCAATAAGAGGAGTTTGATAAGTAATTTAGGAGCAAGAGAAAAGGCTTACTGCAAATTATTCTGCCTATGGTCCAAATGCTGCGTGCGATCTCTTTACGGTCAGTAAAAGGATATTGTGTTTTATAAATTAGTAAATTTCTGCCTATCTACAGTCGTTTTGTATTGCTCCTCAGCTTTTTGTATACTGCTAGGATAAAGGGAAATAGGTGTACCTATTTATTGAAATAAATATGGTATCTAAGGCAAACACAGAGTTTGTACCTTTATTCTTCAACACAGGCTGAACTCTGTCAGGCAGCTTTCTTGACATTTCTTTAAGTAGTCTTCAGGAAAGGTTCTCCATGCATCTTGAAGGACATTCAAAGCACTTGTTTGGATGTTCCCATATGGAAAAGATATATATAAATCTTATAAAGTTTGTATCTGTCTTGTGTGAAACTTGTATGAAAAGCATACAAGAGTGAAAACAGATATAAGATCCCTTGAAAAATTATATAAATGAAACTTGTATGTTTTGGATACTTACTAAAACAATATATGAAAGTAATGAGAAAGTGGCCACTTTCATGAGTAAATCATATAAGTTTTTACTATTTCTTTTCCATATGGGTTGGCTGCCTTTTGTTCTGTTGTCTGTCAAAATAATGTTGAGGTCCGTGCTCTGGGAGGGCTGATAGTGTTCCACAGGTATGCTTTTCATGCTGAAAGATGAAGCTGCTGTCAATCAGACACTCTTCAGACGGCTCAAATGAAAATCTGATGGTATTTGATTTCTGTGTTTATAATCCCCAACAACACTGGCTGAAATGTGTTAAGTACAAGGGCTGGGCAAGCATCCAATGTGCAAAGTACAATACTGTAAATTGGTATTTACAAGTTATAATTTTTTCGTATGCACATTTACCATCAGTAAATTATGTAGAGAGTAAAATGAAACTGACCCCTGTGGCCTTCTGCTAATGCAGAGTAGTGCAGATGGGTGAAAATACTAAATAGAAATTTCATTAGTTTTC
The DNA here is from genome assembly GCF_900408965.1 of Simochromis diagramma. NCBI lineage: Eukaryota > Metazoa > Chordata > Actinopteri > Cichliformes > Cichlidae > Simochromis > Simochromis diagramma. The sequence goes on from NW_024387477.1 coordinate 7,170,746, forward strand.
CTGTGATGTTCGCACTGCGGATAGTCATAATTGATAGAGTAATTTGTCCATTAACTGCTAGGACACTTAGGACATAATGGCATTGGCTCAGGGCTTCAAGCTGATGTGAAATGCTATACAGTCTGCGGGAAAAGACTTCTCATAAAACATCAGGATATCGTTCAACGTGCTCCTTAATTCTCACCCACTGCCCACTCTGTGCTGCACATGTCAATGAGGCGAGATGTCATGAATGTGTTTCTGCTTCCCTCCAGGGCCCGACAAGACCGGAAGAGTCGGAGTGACAGGATTGCAGAATGTCAGAACTGGCAGGACATTAACTCGGAGAATGCGATGAATGAAATTGAGCCGATCGAGTCGTCTCTCGAAGTTGTGGATGGACGAGAGAAGGTTCGTCAGGCCTCATTGCGATTGTTACTGGTTTTCTGTGGACAGACATGCTCTGCTTATAAATTGATTCTCTGGGGTAAAGGATTACAGAATATAATTACGGCCTAACCCATAAGAAGGCCTTTCTGTAACCTGTCTGTGACCTGTGATGTTTTTATGTAAGTGTCCTAAATTCTAAGCTCCATAACAAAATTTGTCAATCAAGAGCCATTTCCACAGTAGAAATATTTAGAACAGTCTTCCTCTGCAGACTTCCTGCAAGTTCTAGTTATAAACACATCCAGGCACACATGTACGCGTACCCACGCCTGCACATTTATAAACCACAGCCGTAAGAGGAAATTATACATACACACGCTCACGCTGCAAACGCCCTATTTTTTTCACTCACACCTGAGCGAGTTTGTGTGTCGTTGGTCTGTCAGCAGAAAACCTGATTTTTACACGACAGCAGATTGCACTTTCTTTTAAAATGTGCGTCTCCACGACATGAATTAAAGTCTCGTCCTCTTTTCCTCGCCTCGCAGAGAGTGAGCAGACTTCTGATTCGCAATGCCAGCGTGTCCGTCATGTACAAGTGTTCTGCTAAAAATAAAGTGGGCAAAGATGAGCGGCTTATCTACTTCTATGTAACCAGTGAGTATGTGTGGTTAGATATCTCTCAAACACAATGCAAAACAGGAGCACTCACAGAGCGCAACTCCCCCCAAAGGCCAAGGGCTATACTAAAACTTTGATATTCTTTGCTCATGTTAGCATTGGTAAGGTCATAATCGAGTGTGCTATATTATTCGTTTTGTGTCATTGTGAAGTCATATTATGTTGTATTGAAAAAAATACGGTTTTAAAGAGCTTAAACAAAGAATGATGACTATGTTGCTTCAAAGTTTGGAGAGGATTGAATGGAAACTAAAGCTTTTTTCCTTATTTTTGTGACCCTGACCTTTGACCTTGAAGTATTACATACTAAAATTGTGTATTTTATTATCTTTAGTATATGATTGGAGCATTTTTGGCTTCTATAAGCTATAAAAACTTGAGCTTTAAGACATATTCATCCAGTGTGTGATTCTGCAAAACTTTATGGCATCATTGTGACATCATAGGGTGTCATATTGAAAAGACAAAAAGTGTGTTGTACAGATCTATCATATGATATATTACTTGACATGGTTTCTTTAAATGTTTTTCAAGATAAACTTTGACCTTGAGCGCTAACAATGAAGGTCAAGGTCAAATGCTCAGCCAACCCAAGCGCTCATGTCCCCCGAGGCCTAGTATATTGTTCTGAAGCTTGAAGACGATCCATAAAGAAGACAAACAAACAAACTGCCTTTCCTCAGCTGGGAGAAAAAAATAGGAGCTTGGTTGGTTTTAAAGCCAAAGGTTGATCAATGATGATCCAAGTTTTGCTGCACTCTATTACAATAAAGCTGAGCAGAGTTTGTGGTGGAAAATTAGATTTGAAAAATTAATTACCTCGAAAAAAAAAAAGGTGGAAAGATTTTCAAATTGATTTCCCGGGCACAAGAGCCAACGGGTCATTCTGTTCTGTCACGGGACTCAGTCAGCTCTGATCCTCTGCAGGAATAATAAAGCTACTCAATGTATGATAAGCCTACACAGAATGCGCGCTGCAGTATGTAGTATGATCTGTGCTCAAATGTTTCAGTAATCCAATAAAAAACAAAAAGCATGTCTGATTTCAATTTGGCACATCAAGGTTGCTGCGCCGCTTCCAGCACCCCAGCTAAGCTTGGATTGCACTCTGGAAGTCACGGTCTGACCACTTGCAGGTGCCCGTTTGCAGCGTGTGCTGGATCACATCCAGCAAGTCAAAATGACAACACTTCAACTCGAATTCCCCTTTGAGAACATGAGACGCAGGGGAGCAAATGGGGGTGGATGGTGAGCTGCAGTTTTGTTTGTGGGGACAAAAGAGCTCCATGATGGCACATGCCACAGTAGAACTTTCTGTCCAATTCTGAACCCAACTCTGGAGGAGGAGTATAGGGTACACTCCCCACAAAAAAGCCAGGGGGAAGGGTTTCTGGCTGCACACATGACTTAATGTGCCTTCTTTTGACTTGGGCACTGCTCACTTTAAAAGTGATGATCTTCCATGTGAAAGTTGGTTTGGTTTGACGCAGCAGGCTATGTTCGGGCTGAAATCGCTGGCATCCGTGCACCGGTGGCCAGAACAGGACATCAGGGCGCAACCAAAAAAAAACAAGTAGAGCTCCTTTGTGATAGCAGCCCAACTCAAAACACTCAAAGCAACTTGTGGGGTTGTTCTTTTAGAACTATTAGAAGTCTGTGCCCAACACCCTGTTGCCTCTTTACGCTTCCATGCCAAAGAAATAGTCCTTGTGAAAATAACTCACACTGAGGTTGGCCTGCCATTAAGGAACTAATGGCAGTGTAACAAGGCCTAATGTTGCTGCAGAATTTCTTAATCCTGTGAGCAAGCACAAACAAAACTTCTCTTTCATTTTTGCTGGGATCCTCATAACAAGGCAGTCCTACATGCATTTGTTGGTTTATATTTTATATAAATGGCATTTTTTGAGGAGTATTTATTGATGTGTAATTCAAAGCCTTTCTGTGTAAGGGTAACATACCAGCCTGCCTGTTCTTCTCTCATCTTTAAAGCCATCCCCGAGGGCTTCAATGTAGATGTCCAGCAGTCTGAGTATCCCCTGGAGCAGGAGAAAGTGTCTCTCCTTTGCAGTGCTGATAATTACACCTATGAGCAGCTCCACTGGTACCGTCTTGACCCTCGGGCCCTGCAGGACGAGGAGGGTAAGCCCCAGGAGCTGGACTGCAAGAGCGTGCACCTATATGCTGAGGCTCTCCGTGGTGAGCTCTCCTTCCAGGAGCCCTCCAACAGCTGGGTCTTGGACTTCACTATTAACTCCATCCAGCTGCAGGATGAAGGGCATTACGTATGTGAGGCTCAGAGCAGACGCAGTGGGGAGAAACAGTGCCTTTTCAGATACATCTCTGTCAAAGGTGAGCAATAAGGGGGAATTAAAGCTCCAGACACAGAGATGCAAACACACACACCGCTGAATGCAGAAAGCAGAGTCACTCTAACTCCAGCGCACTAGGCTGCACCACTAATTATAGAGAAAAACTCAACCCTTGGCAGTGGCAACACACATGGGTCGCAGCGGAACTGGCGCTGAGATGCTAGAGGCTTAAAAATACCCACACTCAAAAGGTCCCACGCAGCTCGATACCCACATCCACACATAATGGAGAAAATACTTGATGCCTGCACAGCATCAATATGTAGGGACATGAAAACAGAGCTGAGATGCAGCAGGGCTGAAAAGCACAAACAAATTCCTGCCTCGCTCGTGCTGTTTGCTGTGTAAGCTTGCGTCAGTGCCTGGAGGACATATGTACGCTTTAATGGGATCTTCTTCCTTTTGCCCTTATTTTCAAACCCACAAGAGTGCATCTTGTACATTTACCCTCTTTGAGTTGATATAGTGTCGATATAGTGAAATAATTTTGATTTCACCTTCTCCATTGCTGATCTGTCTCTGGCTTTTGCTCTCCCTTCTCTCTCCCATCGCAGCCCTGGAGGCACCACGCTATAAGCGCAGCCTCACCAACCAAACAGTGAATGTGACCGAGTCTCTCACGATGGAGTGCGACGTGGAGGGCAGACCTCTGCCCCGATTCTTCTGGTTCAAAGACAACCAGCCTCTCCACCAAATGTCAGGTGCATGAATAAATCACAGCAGCTCATACACGTGTTTGTAGGACGGGGCTTTCGCATTCCCACACGCACGCCGACAAGAAGTCAGAAAGCCTGCCCCTGTGAGGCTTTATTTGATGGGACTCGTATTATCCACTTTACATCCCAGTAGGCTTTGTTAATGTTTGCACAGATACATCGACTCAGTGTGATCAAATGTCAGTCAAGCTATTCAGGTAAACTTCTTGTATGTTTAATGTTGTGCTTTATTTTCTGTCTTTTCTGCCTCTGAATGATTGATAGGCGCAAAAATAGCTGAAATCTATAGCTATAATACTGTAGTGCAGTTTTCCAAGTGGAAACATAAGTAGCTCTTTTTGTGAGTGACAGCCTTGGATTGTTTTTTCTCAGTGTGTGCGATTGCTTTTGACATTACCCTCTCATGTTTTTGCAAGTACTCGTTCCAGGTCAACAACACGCCTTTAGCTAATAACGTTGCCGTCACACATTCTCTCCAGCAAGCCTGCACTCTTGGAACAATATTTTTCCTCATGTAAATTGTGCCTCGGTGTAGGATTTCTTCGACACTTTCTTCCTGGTCAGCACCGTCAGTGCAAACACGATGCTCTGCAGGTTGCTGTGTGTGCACAACAAAGTGTTTTTCAGTGGTATTCAGTCATTTTTGGCACAACCGGCTGCAACTTTATCACTGCCCCCTTGTCGAGTCTGTGACATTGCCATTTCTCAAGATTACACTGTTGTCTTCTTGGAAAAATTCACCTCCTGCGAGTGTTCAGACTTAGGAGATTAGTCAAATGCAGATCAAGCATTCCACTGTCATGGATAAATGGTATTTGGGATTAGATTGCAGTGTTTTTGCTAAACATTGGACCACTTCAGAATGTTTTTGTCCTAGCTATCAATCCAGAAACCAAATAGAAAGGAAAGGTCTGGTTCTAGGATACCATTGCTTTCCTTTACAAGCGCACATCAATCCCACATACTCACACTGTGGAACAAGTGGGTCAAATAGAACTTGTATCAGGAGTTCCTGTCATGATGTTTTTGCTGTAGAGCTCCTCACACATCCACACACACCCACACACATAAAACCCTCTCAGGCCGACACAGCTCATTAGCTTTTTAGTCTCTTCTTAATATCTGAAGGTGATGAGCCTGTAGGGTGGGTCAATGCAAGTCTGAATAATAGCTGCCCTGGGATCACTCAGAGGGGACTGTTTGGGGTGCGCGGCGGGATGATGGAATAATAAATGAATGCTACAAATGGAGGTCCAGAGGTGTGACAAGAATTCAAAAAGGCGCTGTGGAAAATGGTGCTGAATTCACAATGCGAAAGGGTGAAGAAGTGGCACTAAAGTCACAGCACACAGCACAGGCTTCGAATATGGGTTTGAGTGCGTGTCACTAACAAGTCCACCCCATCTCCACCCCATCCCCCGGTGCCTCCTTCGCAGGGATCCAGCTGCAGGATTCAAACCGCACGTTGAGTATCCAGCGGGTCAGAGAGGAGGACGCCGGTCTTTACACCTGCACCGCCTGCAACCAGCGCGGTTGTGTCAACTCCTCAGCCGCCGTCAGCGTCATCGGTGAGACAGCCGCACGCACACACAGTCACAGAGACACCTGAATTTATTCACCATAAGCTCTCCCAGCTCTCTCCGTGTGCTTTTTCGAGTGCACTCAGGCCTGAAATCGCAGTTGTCCTTGAGCTCACATCTTCACCTCTCACACTCTCACTGTAACTCTAGTTTTTGTGCTTTTGTTATGTGCGGCTCTCAAATCATAGTCATCAGCCAGTGAAACACTGTGTTTTCTCATTCAGCTGGTGAATGAGTTTGCTGGAAGTGGTTTTATGGCCAATGGCTGAAAGTCAGCCCAGCACATTTATTTAACTCTAACGATTTTATTTAAGGAGTTTACTAGAAAGCTGTGGGCCAAATACTTTGTAATTTAGTGCCCCCTATAGTTGGTAAAAGACCAGTCCATGTGACAGGGCTGAGTAATTTTCAGCAGTGTGTGTGTGTGTGTTTTTAAACCCTTTGCATCTGACACTGACTTTCTTTCTTTCTTTCTTTCTTTCCGATAAGGGTCAAGTGACCGGGCCAACGTGGAGATTGTAATTCTCATCGGGACTGGAGTCATCGCCGTTTTCTTCTGGGCCTTGCTCATTCTCATCTTCTGCAATGTGAAGCGGGTCAGAGGGCGCCACTTATCACTGTGTCTGAGTTTGTGTCTGTGTGTGTTTCGAGAGGAGCCGACAGACTGTGACGGAGGCACTTTGACCCCTGTTTTGTCTATCTTTGAGCACAATCTGTTTGTTAGAGATAAGTCTGTCATTTACATCCAGAGACAGTTAGTGATATTTTCTTGGAGCGCATAAAGCAAATCCTTTGCTGCTGTTGCTAACAGCAGCAAACGTGGTCATAATGAGAATCCATTTGCTCTTTATTTGCACACTTGGTAGGGTGAGTCTCTCTTTTAATTAGAGATGGCTTTCCTTTTTTTCCTCTCCGTCTTGCTTGCAGCGTCTCAATGTTTGTCTCTCCACCTTTCGTCTGTCTCTAGCTCTGCTCCTCTATGCTACATTTTTCTCAAATACCTTTCTAATGATGTGTATTATGGTCAGACATCTCCAATTTAGTCTTGTCTGTCCAGATCACATTGTTCCAAATGCAACCTTTCAAACCTAAACCTAACTTTTCAAACCTAAGCTGTGCTGTCATGTTGGGTTTTTTTTAGAGAGATGAGGGTTTTCTACTTAACTGTAACATTTAATCTCCTCACTGAGGCCTATAGAGTCTTTGGTGTAGCTCTTGGGGTTTTTTGCAGCCTCTCAGAGTATTGCACGATCTAACACTGGGGTGGATGTGCTAAGGTGCCCAATCCTGGGAAGATTGTCATTATGTTAACACACACCTGAATTCTCCAGACCAACAAACTTCTGCTTTTACAAGGTGCTCACTGATGTGCCGATGCACTTAACTTGCTGATAATCAGTTACTCGAGTACATTTGATTTCAGCTGTGGTTCAGGTGGTAGACTGGGTCCTCAATCAATGGGTAGGTGGGTGGACTGATTGATCATCCAGTCTGTCGAAGTATCCTTGGGCAAAGTACTGAATCTCACACTCAAATGTATGCATTTGAGTGTGAGTGTGTGTTTGAATGTTAGATAAAATTGCTTAGGCATGAAATTTAGTGCTTTATGAATGTGTATGACTGGGTGAAGGCATTATAGAAGTACCAGTCCATTTTACCATTAGCAGCACTTGTCTACCTCTTAATTCATGTGGAAGCAAAAAGGATGCACTTAGTTGTTCACTCTTTGCTTCTGCATTAGTGGTTCGATTTTTGTTAAATAAATAATGACGCAGTGTCACCTGTCAGGTGTAAATGTTCATCTCAGATTGTATTTGCCTAATGTTATGACCTGCTAAAGACCAAATTATTTTTTTATGATGTCCTGTTATATAAAACCTTAAAATTGAAGAAGGCTGTACTTTGTACAGGACATATTTGACATATTTTATTTGGATCAGCACTTTTAATAGTAACAATTGAACAGAATACTTTAAGGTCTTCATCTTAGCTAGTTAGATTGCATTGCAACTTAACTGAAACCGTAGCATCACACTAACACTAACAAATGCCAGGTCATGACAGGAGGCTATAAAACATATGTAAACACAACATGAACATACCACATGTAACTACAGTAATAGGCAGTAAACAAAGGTGTTGCTCTCACTCCTGAATAGAAAAGAAGCTCAGTTAATGACATCAGCAACACCCGTGTTTACCTTCTGTTTCAAGTCAACATGGCTGCTGTTGCATGTTGGGCTTTGAAGGCTGCCAAACAAACAAACAAAAAAAACAGGTGTCCTTTAACTAAATACACATCCAGAGACAAACACAGAGCACAAAAGCATTTACTTTTTAAAAGTGTGCTTTTAATGCTTTGTACACAGCACCGCAAATGCACACGGCCTGTGCTTAAGCCACCAGACAAACATTCACTCCCTAAAAGTGCATTACTAATGTCACTTTGCATGCTAAGTAGCTACTAAGCTTATCAGCTGCAGCATTTAGTTAGTGATGAGGTCATGAAGACTCCTGCTAACAATGCCTCATCCTTCGGTGGCTTTCAGTGGCTGCTGTCAGTCAAGCGCAGATGGGCCACTTTATTTAATATTTCAATACAAATCATTTTCTTTGCTTTCAGCAATAAAAAAAAACACTAAATGTGCTTTAAAAGAGCATGCTGACATATTTCTAACTCTAATAAGAGCATGACTAAAGGTAATTTCACTCGTTTGCAGTATACCATCGACCTTTCCTTCTTTCTGTCCTCGTGTTATTTACGTTTCACATTTGCGCTGCGTGTCCAAGCGCTTCCTTTCCAAGATTCCCTGTTATTCAGCCCACCTCTCGTCTCACCTTGAACTTCAGGTTAACCCAGCAGACATAAAGACAGGTTATCTGTCAATCATTATGGACCCGGGGGAGGTGCCACTGGATGAGCAGTGCGAATACCTGCCCTACGACTCATCGCAGTGGGAGATCTCCAGAGACAGACTCCGGCTAGGTGGGTAACAAGGAACTGTGAGAAAAAAGGGATGGTTGCTAAAGTAGCATAGGAGCCTGAGGTATGTGTGAGGACATGAGCAGGAGTGGATGAGAGGCAAATAGATGGGTGAAACTGAATTACTTTTCCATTTCCACAATCCATAATGGCATGATTCTGGATTGCTGCCAACTGGATAGAGCGCTGCCAGCAATAGTGCTAATGTTAAATATGTGCTCATTCCCAGAACAGCTTTTTAAAAATGCCCAGAAGAAAAGCATCTGTTCCACGACAGCAACTTATGGGAGCATGTTGTCTAATGTCCCGTTGCTCCTCCTTGTCTCCATGGATGCCATCTGCAATTTTTTTCCCATTGCAGATGGAACTGTTTATGTATTCCAGTGAGGCTAAAATCAAGCACGCATCAATCAATAAGCATGAATATCTTGTTGATTTTCTGCTCTTTCTCTTGACACAGGAAAAGTTTTAGGGCACGGTGCCTTTGGAAAAGTAATTGAAGCATCAATCTACGGCATTAGCAAGAGCAAAGGTTTGGACACGGTGGCTGTCAAGATGCTGAAGGGTGAGATTTGGCTTTGTGTGTTTATGTTCTTGGAAGGTTACCCAAAGTGAAGCAAATGCTAAACAGATTTGATGCAGTCAGAGTAATCAAAGTTAGGAGAAATCGCAGTGCAGTGCAGCCCACGCAGTTCATGTTTGTACAAGATATGCACACGTCAAAATACACAATGTGATGTGTTTTATTTGGAACATTTCACTTTGTATTGCAGACGGAGCCACGGCCAGTGAACACAAAGCCTTGATGTCAGAGTTAAAGATACTGATTCACATTGGCAACCATCTGAATGTAGTAAACCTCCTGGGAGCCTGCACCAAACCAAATGGTGAGGCCAAAGAATTACATGGATTATGTTTGCAAAATCCTATTTTTAGAATGTAATAAGTGGTATTAGTAATATTAGTACAAGTGTTTAGAAACCACATTGATTGAACTTCAAAGTAGCAGACCATATAAAGTGACAGTTCCAAATCTGCTTTGGCATTAACATCAGCACAAATACTGTGTACCAATAGCTTCGTAGCTTGGGTTTCCATGGCCGAGGAGCACCTGTAGGTGTAATCTGGAGGTGGCCCAGTACTCGTGTCCATATAGTGTATTAAATACATTTGCACACAGTCACCTAACAAGATAAATGAACGTGGGATTGTTTTGGTAATGTTGTCACTGTTTCAGCCTTTGATCATCTATTTTCCTCTGTCAGTATTTTTGGGAAACCTTCATGTTCCGGCTCTGCTCTTTGTCCTGTTCAGTGTAAAAGTCCTTACATCATTTTGTCCACCCCCCTTTCCCTTATAGCCTGTAACCAAATGAGAGGTAAAACAGATGCCTTCATTTTTTCCCTTTCACCCATGCATGATTTTGACCTATAGAGAACATTTTTGAGTCACGGACATCTGAAAGTGTTTATCCTAAACAAAAAGCAGCCAGGCAGCTAATCTCAGGCGGGAAATGGTCCAGCTCAAGCTGCAGCGTCTCTATTTCAGATACGGTGCGAGAAAAGACAAAAAAAGAGCTTGTAGACGAGCAGTGAACATGTGCTGAAACATTTGAAACATCTCTGTTACCAGGCCCGCTGATGGTGATTGTGGAATACTGCAAGTATGGGAATCTCTCCAACTTCCTACGAGCCAAGAGAGAGTTCTTCCTCCCTTACAGGGTAACACAGTGCTGCAGAACTCAAGCAATTTATTCAAGCACTTTCACATTTGTTCTCTGATGGCAGCTCAAAGCTCAGAAAGACTATCTGTAATCATGTTTTCATTTTAACCTTTTAGTCTGTCTCATTTTTCTACCTCTGCTTTGTCCCCTTTATGTAGTTTCTGTTCACAAACTCCGTTATCTGCCATGTTCTGTTAGTCTTAAGCCCGATATTGATTTTTGAGATGATTCATTGAAACGCTTCCCCACTTAGGATCGCTCTCCAAAAACCCAGAGCCAGGTGAGGCGGATGATTGAAGCGGGTCAGATTGCCCAGAGGACTCGTCAACCGCCCTCTCCATCCTCCTCCCCGCTCACTGCTCCTCAGAGTACATCATCCAATACGTCCAGTCAGACTCCCGCTGTAGAGAAAAGTGAGTCATTTTATGTGATTGAACTCCTCATCCCGCACCGCGCTGTTTTCTTTTCTCGCCGTGACTGCCCTCATCCTCTCCTTCTCTCTCTCCAGTGGAGGACTTGTGGAAAACTCCTCTGACGATAGAAGATTTGATTTGCTACAGTTTCCAGGTGGCTCGTGGGATGGAGTTCCTGGCTTCCAGAAAGGTTAATTCTCAGCATTACAGTGTGGACAATTAATGATTAAGCTGTGATGAATTGTCACCGGAGGTTAGCTTTAGAGGCAGCGGCTTGTAGTTTGGGGCATTTATGAGGGGTCCACAGTGGCTCAGGTGGTAGAGCAGGGTCGACCGCTAATGCTTGGCATCTCCGATCCCTTGGCTCAGAGTGTCATGTTCTGCCATGCTTCCTGTGACAGCTCCACTGGCATAGAGTATGCATCTGAATGGGTAATTGAGCGGTTAAGTGTTTTGTGCACTAAAGTGGAAGGACACTATGTGACTGCATTTCATTTACCATCAACTTTTCAGGCCTTTGTGCCTAACAATGATCCCCAGTTTAAAACTAGCAGAAGAATATGGATGTTTTTGCATTGATGCCACAGTCCAATACACAAATTAAATTAGAAAGATTTTTAATGACGAAAAAAAAAAAAGGTTTAACATTGGCATTTTGAATCGATTGCAGTTATGATAATAGTGGTTTTCTCAGTCCAACATACAAGAACTCAGTCCGACTGTGATGAAAGCACAAATTACCATTTCAGAGTCAATAACAGAAAGAAATGTATTAATTAAAAAGAAAAAAAGTTGTCTTTAACAGCTGATTTAATCTGGAAATCAAACTTAAGAAAAGAAACAGAAATAACACTGATTCTTTTCCTGAGGTTTAAAATATGATGCCGAGGACACAAAATATGAAGACGTTAGGGGATGGTGTAACTGCCTGCTGAATCACTAATTACTCTTAAGGTTTTGACATCAACTAAAGAACAGGTTAAGGGATTGACAGAGGCATTGCTTACCAGAATTGGCAAGGGTTTATGTTACAAATATAGCCCCAGTGATAGCATAACAAAGGAAACTGGACCCAGAATGGAACCTTGAGATACACCACAAAAGAAGAGTAGTTACCATTGCTGATGGAAAAAGACTTGAACCTGGGAAGTACTACCATAAATACCAATACATTGTATACAAGAACAATAAAGTCACCAGCATCAACACATTAAATATCATTTAAAGGTACCATTATTCGTAGTTTTCTTTTGAGTTTAAAATATTGAAACCATTAAAAATACAGACAATGCAACCGGCATCAGAATAAAATGTTATTCTGTTCATCCTTACCTCAAACCTCGTCGATGAACTGAACTCATCGAAGCAGATTGGATACAACCCTCCCATCCCCAGACAGCGCACAACGCTATAAGCTAACAGTATGCCAGCTAATGTTAGGCTGTTCAAAAAATTGTCCTAAATATCACACGTTCCCTCCGACAAACACTTTGATTAAATTCTCACATCGTACAAGAGTTTACTCGCTAAGCGTCACTGTTCAGCAATGTTAGTTACACTAATGTAAATATCGATAGCTGGACTAAAGCCTAGACTCGCTACAGATTACTTGTCCTACAGTGGCCACCGTAGCTAGGCTTGTGCACTTCATTTAGCTGCAATCTACTGACATCTAGTGGTGAGACTTTATACACCGTAACTAAGATTTGTTCTCTTTATGAGAGCAATTACTGGTGCGTGGTTTAAAGTAGACAATCGTTGTGTACTAACTGCATAGACAACATGAAAAAGAAACTAAATCCCAGCTTAGAAATAGCACAGTTTGTAGAGGCGCTTGACGTGTTATGGTATTTTATATATTCTGTTACCCTGTATGATCATTATTTTATTATTACCGGTATTGTTATATTATTATAGTGCCTTTTATGTTCAAATTTATTTTAGATACTCGAAATACATGTGAGCAGGTTAAAAACAGTAGTGTATTATGATTAATGAAGCGATCATTCAATCTGTTCTGCAGCAACTGCATTTGTTGCTCTGGTAATGTGGAGAAAATACACAGTAGCATAAACTGGGACTACTCAAATTAAATATTAAGCACTATTCCTAAGTACTTGTCATTTCTTATAGTGTCTCTGCCACCTGACCTTGACACTGGAAGTGCATCAGGAGTGTTATCACAAAGTATCTAGGCCTCATATTAGAGATAAGAGGTGAGCTTTTCTCAGAGCAGTTTTTATTGAAGTCCAAAGCTAAGAAGGAATATGATCACTTTGTACTGTCAGTATAAGCTAAAATGAAAGTACACTGAATGAGATAGGACTAAACTGATTTAAAATTATATGACTTTTTTAAAATTCGGGAATATTAAAAAGAAACGTGAAATCAACTTAGAATGGAAGTTTTGTCTGCACATAAAATGACATTAAAAGCATTCAGGTACAAGTAAAGCAATAAAATTAAGATTGTGTTTTAATTTTGAGGAATACTCCTCGCAAACAGCAGAGATGTTTCAAAGCACTTTGATGCAAACTGAATTCTCACATTTTCCAGGCGTTAGAGAGGTGTGTTATTGGATTGTTTCAGTTTGACAGTGAGCTGATTTGATCCCCATGAACTCAAAACACTGTCAAAATAAGCTTTTAAAAATTGTGTTTTACCAAAACACTGATACGCATTGCTATGGTTCATTGCACTGTAACTGGATAAACGATTAAATCGGAAAAAAGGGAGCAGCTGCAACTTGTAATGAATGTGATACTGAGACTTACAACAGCAGACTGGCTGGCTTTATTTGACTCCCCCAAACCACTCAAAGCTGTGTTTGCTTGCCAGGTTTGTGAAGGGTGCTGGAAGAGATACAGTTCAGCCCCAGTTACAAACTGGCACACGCAGACACAAACACACTCCCTGGTTTTAAAAAATGGTCAATGGTACACTCTCCCAAATAACACTTACGCAGAGGAAACAAGGCGGACACAGCGCATGCAACCACTTAAAAATCACGCACATACTCAAACACCTGTCTGCGGAGTTATGATGTATGCGTGGTCCTGTGTGTATCCACAGTGTATCCACAGAGACCTGGCCGCCCGTAACATCCTCCTGTCAGAGAACAACATTGTGAAGATCTGTGATTTTGGGCTGGCCCGAGACATTTACAAAGACCCCGACTACGTCAGGAAAGGCAACGTATGTCACCACTTTAGCTTCCCGGGAAAGAATACACTTTTTAATTGTTATTATTTCTTTTTATCCACCCACATAAAGATTACTTTTAATGGCGAGTCTCAGCTGTGTTTTATCTGCCTGTCATATCTGTTTTAATGTTCTCTCAGGCTCGCCTCCCTTTGAAGTGGATGGCCCCAGAGAGCATCTTTGACAAAGTGTACACCAGTCAGAGTGACGTGTGGTCCTTTGGAGTTCTCCTTTGGGAAATCTTTTCACTCGGTAAGAAGTCGGAATCATAACACATGCACACGCATCTTTTATGTCATCTGTGCAGAACTCAGTCTCTTGTGATTGAAAATATCTATAAATGTCAGCCGGTGCCAAAAGCAATGAACTTTTACTAGCAGAACGAATCAGCATCCCTATTATACAAGTACTCAGTCATTTGTCTTCCTGTTCCTAATGTGGTGGTTGATGTTGGTCTTTTCTTAGGTGCATCTCCGTATCCGGGGGTACAGATTGACGAAGAGTTTTGCAAGCGATTGAAAGAGGGCGTCAGGATGAGAGCACCGGAGACTGCCTCTCCTGAAATGTAAGCATTTAGTTTCTCTCTTTCTTTCCGCATCTTGGAGAAAAAAAATGCTTCTGCTTTCAGGAAGAAAATATTGCTCTTAATGTCTTTAACTGGGTAAACCAGTTAGAAGAGTGACTTCCGTTTTAATGTCATTAAGTTGATTTGCACATCTAGGGAACAATATAGGATGGCATTTGTAGATGCATTTGAGGCTGTTATTCTTGTTAAGACTGCGCTGCCCTCTGCTGGTAGATATGGCATCATGCTGGCCTGCTGGCAGGGCGAGCCAAAAGAGAGGCCCACCTTCCCCGCCTTGGTCCAGATCCTGGGAGACCTGCTGCAGGACAACAGTCTACCTGTAAGTTCTGCTGGAGAGATAATGTCTCCAACTTTCTTCTGTAGTTTTTCTTTCTTGGGGTCTGGATCTTGTTCTTATTTCCTTCAGGATGGGAAGGACTACATCCCCCTGAACCACTCACAGAACTCTGAAGACGATGGTTTCTCTCAAGCCTCTTCGCGCCCACCATCTGAGGAAGAACTGAGACTCGCTTGCAACACTATGCCCACAAGGTACAAGAGAGCAATCCCCTTTTATCCACCAGACCCCATAAAACGATATGAATGATACTTTGATTTAAAAGATCACACATGAGTAGGACTTCTTATCATGAATCCCTTTTTTTCTGAGGTGTTTGCTTGAGCAGATTGTTATGGTTGGATTTATCAAACTGTCACTTTTTGTCATGAACATAATGCATCATAAACACAACATATAATGATTCCAATAGCTGTGTAAAGATTCCAATTAATGTCCAAAAAATGCTGGTAAACTGAAATTTGTGTTTCAATTATTAAAAATAGAAATGCAATATGCAGCTCAAGTTTGTTTGCGATCATTGCCTTTTCTCTGTCTTTCGGTCAGGTATTATAATTGTGTGCCCTTTGCTGGCTGTGTGTTCGTGGGGCCATCCAAAATATGCCAGCCCAGAGTGAAGACCTTTGAAGAGTTGCCTCTTGAGATGCATCCACAGAAACCTCCTCAAGTAAGCTTCTTATCCTCTTATCAGTTGTTGGAAAAGGTGAACTGACTGGTGACATTTTCTGAAAGCTTTTTCAGACTTAGACATTATCACCTATGTTTATTACTAAAAATGGTCGTTCTTGGTCGAGACAGATGTAGCACCTGCGTCAACCTGTGTCTTTTTTCACTAGGACAACCAGACGGACAGCGGGATGGTTCTGGCCTCCGAAGAATTTGAGAGAATTGAGCACAACCACGGGGGTGTCGTCTTGAAAAGGTTAAATGATATGAAAGTAAAAATCTGAATATCTGTGAAAACTGGAATCGAAGCACTAGACGTACGCAGCCAGCTGTTTAGTAACACCATCTGACATTTGGACCGCTACACACTCATTTCTCACCGTGGAACAGCACAATGACTGTCGAGTTAAAGAAAAGCGTTAGAAATGGATGCCTTTATGCTCCACATGTTTCAGAGTCAATACGAGAAAACATTTGCGTTCTTTTGCTCGGAAACTGCAGAATAGTCACCCGCTGCTTTATGTGGAACGAAACTAGATTTGCAAAGGAAGTAAGCATCAGTGCAGTATCGATCTATGCATGGGTAAGTGGGAGTAAACAACTGTCTGAGTCATTCAAACCTGGGTATTAGCAACATTTTGAGAGTTGCAATGTTGTAAAAAGCCAACATAAACTAAAAGTGAAAAAAGCATGCTTTTATGGAGAATTTACTCCTACAGCAAAGTGTAGGAGGAGCCTATGTGAGCAGATGCTCTGATCAAAAAGGAATCAAAAATAAATAAACTATCCCATTCTTTAGAGGATATATTATTCATTCTTACACATAATATAGTACGTATAATAAATCAGTGTGTCAGTATCTTTGGTGCCTCTGAAAGTCTTTTGCTTAATAATGTCTTCAAGCAGCTGGGCTCCATCATTTTGCACAAATATTTCGTAAGTGTACATGCTGGGGATTTGTGTATTCGGGACTGTCTTGCAATAATAAGCTCATGGTAATAAGCAGGGGAGTTCAGCAATGATTATCTAGGTTATAGAGAATTGTATCAATCAAAATTCACAGAAAGTTGAGTTGTTTAGCCTGAGTTGGGAGTCTGTAATTTTTTTCCTTCTTTCCTCAGTCGTATAAACAGTAGCAGCAGCACGGAGCCTCTGACAGCCTCCCACAGTTCCCCAGATCAAAGCCGTGCCACAGGCAGCTCCAGGCTCCGGCCCAACTTCTTCAGCCAGCTGTCAGGTCAGACCTTCTACAACAACGAGTACGGACACCTGTCCGAGGAGGGCTTCTGTGACTTCTACTCCTCACCGAACACCACCTCCCCGGCCTCTTCGAATGTGTAATTTTACCAAAGATGCATAAAAAAGGGGTTTAACACAGACAGCTGAGGTTGAGGATGGTTTGCAGTAACATCTCAGTATTGACATGTAACTAGTCTTTTTTTATATTGAAGATCAGGTTTTAGATTCTCATGATTACTTTCTCCTCATCTCGAAATCCTTCCTCTCTCAGACTGTTGCCTCAACAAATGGACTGAGCTACATGTGCCTGAAGTTCCTCTAACCAGCCACTGCGTGGCAGCATTATGACAAAAACAAACCACAAGTATTTTCTAGTCACACATATATATATTTTTATCTTTTATATGCAGAGAATTCTTTCTTTATTTGTGCAAATTATGACTCATACAAGAGGAAATAAAGAATTTTATCTCCTTCTGCTTGTTTTTTCCCCAATGATGAATATGAATTTAGAGTTTGATCTGTCGTAAAAGCTGTACTTCAGTGGAGTAAAGTGTCAATTTGTGTTTTGGCCCACAATGAGAAAGAGCCACAAGATCTGTGATTTAGTCAGCGAAGTAAACAGATATTTGTGGCATCTGTGTCATTCAGTGGAGGTGGACACACTTAGACTCACAACATTGCTAACAAGTAATAAGCGATGGAAGTAAACAGAGGGATGGAGGGCGAATAAAAGGAGTGACTCACGGTAAGCACCTTTATCAGAGCTGGACGCAAGCACGATGATAGCTGTAACAGCTTAACGCCCTCTTACAAGCTCACATCACAAATGACAGCCTGCAGGGTGTTGTCCCAGGCTGCCAGCTGAGGGAAATGAGAACCGGCTTGGTGCAAAGTCCACTTTGTATACGCACACTCTCCTAGCTGTAAATGTCACAAAGTCAGAGACACAAAGGTGCCACTTTCAGCTTCTAAGAATAATCGTTACCATGTTGTTCAGGTAAAAAGTCATAATCTGGCCTTCATAATTTGACTTTTTATTACAAATACATTTCTTGCAGTTTAAAGAAGCTAAAAGAAATAAAAAGACACCTAAAATTTTTAAAGCCAAAACTCGTTCACAGATCACTTTCTGAGGTTTTTTTGGAAACACGAATCATACCAGAGTAACCTTTATCGTAACCTCTGAGGACAGCGCAGGGATTACAGTAATTTGAGCGTTAAAGAGAAAAGGATGGTACTCAGAGTAGAAAAACAGGTTTTAAGGTGCTTTTAACTCAGCGATGATCACTGACATAACAGGGAGTGTTGTAATGACAACAGAATAAAAGGAAGCAGAGGCTCTGATGAACAGGTTTTTCCCTTTTAAAAAACAAACCTTTATTGAAACCACACCAAAATTCATTTTTGAAAAAAAATCATGTACCATGTAAATAAACAAAAAAAAAAGAGAATAGAAAAACAAACAAACACAGACATTCACTATATTTTTGCCATCACTGAGACTGAGTAGAAATAAAGTGGAAACTAGAGACTGTAAAGTAAACAATGATAAATGCTGCACTGATACTGAAACAAGCAGGAGAAACTGAAAAGCTTTCAGTGGCACAAAGAGAGCTGGTGATGATCCTGTACGGTTTAACAGTAAGCCAAAAGGCACACAGGTGGAATACTAGAGATAAAAACGACAGACCACGCTACATGACACAAAATGCTAATTGTACACACTACGCTTTAGATTTCATCCCGTCCTCTGCACGTTTTATGAACCCTGACAATACTTCCTTCACACGAGGACCAAAAATCTAAATTGGTCTCCTAATTTACAACACATCTGGCTGAGATGATCCTGTTTTGATGCCATTTACTCCCTGAATTATATCATTTCCTATACCCATGATTAAAAAAATGTTCCTTTGATTTAATATATGTGGATGTCTATTATTATTCTTTCGTGTCATTCTAAATATATCAGCTGCAACCTTTAAAGAAAAAAAAAAAAAATACAGGATGAATCCCTGGCACACTCAGTAACAAAAGATATCATCTCCTCCCCTTTCCCCTCCTGACACTGAAGATGGAGGAAGCCGACATGTGATAGTCAGCATTCTCACGTCACTGGAGCAGAAGGAGCCCGAGAGGATCTTTAATAAAACAGACGCATCCCTGCAGCCTGGTAGTTAAATCAAGTGCCCGAGACTCTTATATGGACAAGGTGATACAATCTCCTGAAGGAGGTCATTTCGGACTGGATTTAGCTAACAGGCTAGCAACTTTGCACTTATAAATAAGATGTGAGGAGAGGGTTGGAAACAGTCATCATGACATTTTGCCAATCTGTATCTTCTTCCAGGCCTCAGAAGCAGTGAAAATACAGGAGTCGATGATCCCCGCGACTGTGAACGTCCCTCCGACGATGGCACAAATCTACAAAAAAAGAAAGAAAATGAAAAAACGATCCTGTCAGGCTTCATATTTCAGAGCTTTGATGTCTTCTTCTTAAATCTCAATATCAGCTGGGCCTAATCCTATTTATCAAAACAATGCTCTGCGCCAACGCCACGGAATTTATAGGAATCCAACAAAAAGCCCTGCTGTAGGCTGACTCACAATCTTGAGCCGTGACTCATGATCACATTAAAAACACAGTCATCTCCTACCCATGCCTTAAGTCATGATAACCCTAAACAACACACAAGACGAATAATGGTGTAGCTCATCAGGCAGGCTGCCAACTCAAGCCTGACCGCATTATCAGTCAACAGGAAACTTTCAGATGAGGTGCTACAGGCTACGCCAAAATTCCACCGATGACAAAGGGAGTTGAGGAAGACAAAGGGAGTTCAGAGAGTTAGGAAATGGTCATTAAGTTTCATACCAACAACACGAAAGCTTCATTCAGAAGATGGTTAGACTTTGGTTAGCACAAAAACTAGAAAAAGAAGGGAACGGCTAGCCAGGGGCTTTGATCAGAGATCAACCCAGCAGCTTTATTCTTAACCATGTTAGCAAACATTTGAACGGCTTATTTTCTATCTGTTACTGGGCAGTGAAGATGTTCAATCACAAAGCTGAGATATTTAGCTAAAATGCATGAATGCTAAACATAACTGAAGGGAAGTGCAGGACTTCTCTCCACGTATATGTTTTCTGTTTAGGATCAATGAACCATGAAGCTGTTGCTTTTTGTGATCTACAACAAAACTGGCTGAAATGTAGACCCAGAACATGGCAGTACCTCCACCGTGTTTTACAGATGGCTGTCGACACTGTTGTACCACTCCCCTGACCAAAAAATAATTTTCAGTCGATGTTCTGTGTAATTCGCCATACCTCAGCTTTTTCTCCTTATTTCCCTTCCTTAAGAACGGCTTCTTGACCGCTACCCTTACACTGAGATCAAATTTTAATTCAACTTTAACGAACAGCAGATTAATCAACTGAAGGGCCAGATGTATCTCTCAGGTCAATTTCTTCAGAACATGCCTGACACGTCTTCTGCTGTCATCTATTTCTACAGTTTTCTCATTTTTTTTTTAAGTCTCCAGCTCTTTGGGAATCACTTTGTTGTTGCGCAAATCCTATTTTATGCCACACGGCATAAAAACTGTTATCTTTGACATTTTTCATAGACTTAACTAAAGAAACTGGAATAAAGGTGCTTTTGTGATAAAAACAAAGTGCCTAAAGATACGATTTAAAATATGTTATTTGCCGAGTTGTCTGTTATGTGTAAACACAACACTAGTTCATTCACTGAGTCAGGTGCCTTTTCTATCCTTGAATGATTCATAGGTGGCATAACAAACAAACAGAAAAGGTCACGTACACGACTGAAAATGAGTGAAAAAGCAGCCAAAGTCCAGAGAAAAACTGTGAAAGACTTTCAGAAAAGCTGGAAAATTATTACTTAAGCCCTTTAAAAACAATTCAAGAATATCTGGCTCATTGAAAGCAAAATATAATGAAATAAGGTGTGGTTCAAGACTTTTGCACAGGATAGTAAAAAGTTGATCTTTGGACTTGAACTTGAAAGACCTGCAATTCACATAAAAGCAGCTTTTGTAAACAGCTTTGGGGCCGCGGGCTTTGTGTTTACTCACTGTTGTGATGAAGCGGTAGAGGGGCTGTCTCCGCTCCGTGTACTTCACTGTGATCGGACTGAGATCGTACCTGAACCAGATCGCTGGGATAATTCTTCCCGTGTGGCTGTAAGCAACATATTCCTGTGTGTGTGAAAAAAAAAAAAAAAAAAAGATTACAAGTGAGGAACTTAATCCCATTACGTTTATAAAATAAATCAGCACATATTCTCATCTACAGCGGTGGCAGTGGTGTTTGTGAGTCACTACAGAATCAGTTTCGGAATAAGTCACTCCACAGTCATAAATGATTCAATAAAAATGAATCTCAGCTGAATATTATTCCAATGAAGCAATCTCGAGGAGGCTACAATGTAAATTGAATTATTGTTACGAGCTGACAACGTTATCAGGCGGTATATATAAATCCATTTCTCCAAAATCAGTGCTGCAGTAACTGCCCGACACAATAATGTTGACCACATTAAACACATTTAACACAACGCAGAAGAATGTCGCAGTCCAAGCTCGGATGCGGGCCTCAGCTGGACCACTATTTATGCTTTGGAAATGAGGTTTTGGAAATATTTTGCTCAGGCCCTTATTGTCCCTTCTTCACAGCTGACCTGCAGTGTTATTATTCCACACTCCACTCCCAGCTGTCTTCCTACACAGTTCCAGGAAGTGTTTTTTCTTTTTTTCCTTTATGGTTTGTTGACATCTTGAGAGTTTTTCCAGTCACTAGGATTGAGCTTTCACTTTCAGATGAGTGCAATGTTAACATGAGCTATACGTGCTCCGGCCGTATGCTGACATGGACGCGCTGCCTCTATGATGAGAAAAGGTCATCAGCTAATGAGTGCAGGGATGCGGTACCTTATTGGCTACTGTGTACTGATAAGAGAACCTCTGTCTGCCTGAGAGGTCTTCATACACTGTTGGTACAATCTTCAATATGTAGTCATGTGAAGCAAGAGCTGCAAGAGACATAACATTAATTAAATAAGACAAACAAAGCATCTTCAGTATTCAAGATGAATGCTGTCTTTGTAAAACAAGTTCCCATGTAGTTCTGTCCAGTGAGTGTCTTGTGACATTACATCATCCTAAGCTACATTGCCAAAGGTATTCACTCACCTACCAACCATTGAATTCAGGTGTTCCAATCACTCCCACAGTCATAGTTATATAAAAATCAATCACCTTTAATGTTCTACAAACATATTTTAAAAATCGGTCGCTCAGTGAATTCAAGTGTGGTACCTTGATAGGATGTTGCCTTTGCAATAGGTCCAGTCGTGAAATTCCCTCACTACTAAATAGTCCAGAGTCAGCTGTTAGTGGTATTATAACAAAGCGGAAGTCATAAGCAATCAACCATGAAGCACCTTGTAAGGTCGCTAACTTTCTGCAGAGTCAATCGCTACAAACCCCCAAACTTCATGTGGACTTCAGAATAGCTCAACAGCAGTGTGTAGGGAACTTCATAGAATGGGTTTGCATGGCAAAGAAACCACATGAAAGTCTTACATCACCAAGCTCAATGCAAAGCATTGGATGCAGTAATGTAAAGCACGTCACCACTGGACTCTAGAGCAGTGAAGACTTGTTTTCAGGAATGACGACTCTGGCAATCTGATGGACGAGTCTGGGTTTTTGTGCCAGGAGAACAGTACTTGTCTGACAGCACCGTGCCAAGCGTAAAGTCTAATGAAGAGGGGATTATGGCTCGGGGTTGTTTTTCAGTAGTTGGGCTCAGCCCCTTAAGTTCTATTAAGAACTAAGGGCCCCTTCCTGTTCCAATAAGACCGCATACCAGTGTGCAAAACAAGGTCCATAAAGAAATGGATGAGCAAGTTTGAGCAAAGACTGTGAGCCAGGCCTTCTTGTCCAACATCTGTGTCTGACCTCACAAATGTGCTTCTGGTCAAAAACTCCCATAAACACACTTCTAAACTTTGTGGAAACTTCCCAGAAGATTTAAAGCTGTAAATGGTGGGGCAGCATATAAAACCCGATGGATTAAGAATATGATGACACTCAACTTCATGTGTGTGTGAAGGCAGACAAGGGAATACTTCTGGCAATATGGTGTACGTAAGCACTGTCATAAGTTGGTCATAATTATTACATTTGCTGTCTAGATACATACGATTAGATGACATCTTGTCTGCCCCTCCTAAAGCATTAAAGGCTCCTTGGACTTTCTGTACCTGTGTGACAATGAAGAGAGAAAAGATCTGTGTTCGTATTGCAGATATTCTTCTCCACTTTCTCCATCTAAAAAAATAAAAATGTGTCCCACCTGGAGCTTTTCTCCAAAGGCAAGCTTGTGGATGGTGTGGGTCATGTCAGGGTTTTGAGGCTGTGCTGTGGCACTATGTGTCGACACGTGGAAGTTTCCCGGTACCTGAACACAAATAAACACATTGAGGTGGGTTTGTGCCTAACACCACAAGCACCTGCAAGACATTTAGTTAGCTAATGAGGGAGCCTGAATGCATTTGGTTGGAAACTAAATGTTCCTTGCCTCCCAACCGCGCGTGTTTTACATATTTCCAACTACTCCCCCAAGCATGAGTGTCAATTGTTCAACTGCAGGGTTAATCACTGTAAATGCAGTGGAAAGACTGACGCACAAGATGCAGACGTGAGACAAACACAGCTTCATGGAGCCTAGATTATACGGATAGGTGTAACTAAATCCAAGAGCACCCTCAATTTAGCATAACTCAATTTAGACCCAAGAGGTTAGTGGGGGCAATCTCCATTTTTAACTCGAGTCCAACTCAAATATACAAGCTGACATTCAATCCAAGCTTGCTTGTCAGTAAAATACAAATATCAGCCCGACCCAGTCCATCACAGTGCAACTACTGGGCACAGAAAAGCAGAGTTTTGCAATTTCCTGAAGGGAAGCAGTAGTATAAGTGATTCACACAGCATGTATGGATTAGGCTTCTCGCACTCTCAGGTGAGGTCTTACTTTGTTGATGCTGAACTCTCCCTCAAAGCGACAACCATCACCCTGGTTGAGGGGAATCTTCATGGAGTTCTCTATGTGACCGACCTCGTGGCGTCCCATCTCATCTTGGATGTCCAAACCCACCACTGAAAGCAAAGAAACAAACTCAGACGAGTGCGAGGACGATCGGCCAATAAATCGTTTTGTTAAACAACAGAAGGGAATCAACAAAAAAAAAAAAAAAAAAAAACATTGACAGTTTTTCTGAGACTTATTTGTTTTAGTGATTACTTTAATCTCTAAGATATCCGGAAAACAATGATGAACTCAAGTGATTTTTTTTAACTCTATAAAATAAGCAAATATTTGCTTATTTTATTGATGAGTTTCAGCAAAAATCAGCAATCTGGGAGCATCACCACCTTCTGGTTAAATATGAGCAGCTGTTTGTTGTTGCTGTTTTATTTATTTTATTTTGAAAAACCAAACAAGCACTTTTTATTCAAAAAGAAAAAGAGAATATCTGATTATCACTGCACAAAGTGACCCACAGAGTAAACACACAATCAGACCATTTATGATACCCAATCACCCCCGTCTCCCCATGTCGGTGTTTTTCCATTTAGACTTCACCCCTTTCTTTTAGGCTGCGGTGGCACACATTGGCAGTGGCCTATTTTCAGAGCCTGCCTGCATTTTATGTCACCCACGAGTGCACAGAGAGAGAGAGAGGGATGTCTGCTTGATCTGTGCTAAAAACCTCCACATGCCGTCTGTCTGACCTTTGACATTCAAGACGGGATTCTCCCCCCTCTCCATCTCTATCCAGATCTCAAAATACAGTGCATAAATATAAGTGACGTGTGTGTGTGTGTGTATGCGCCAGTGAGAGATGGTTGTTTCTCCTTTTTAAGACATTTCGGACTGGAAGCAGGTTGAAAGAAAGTGGAGGTTAGTATAAGGTTATTTACACGCGGATGTGCTTTTCCATGAAGTCACAAATCAAGGCGGGGCAACCGGTAAAGGTCACCGAAGAGAGATGATGTTTAACTCTGGAGCAGCAGAGCAGATAAACGCTAAAACCAGGGGATGGAAATGTCAGGTTTTCCATGATGAAAGAGCCTCTTCCTTGAAGTAAATTTGCAGCGGATGACAAACTCTTTGGAAAATTGACTTGTGTAGAATATTAACTCGTGAGGAGAGGAACATTTCTGCTCATTACGTGCAGCTGCACTGTGTGGTCAAACCGACGTGTTTGAGCTGGTATTTAAGTGGGACCCAAACTTGAGGGGGGAAGGGAAAGGGCTTCAATTTTGCAATTAAACAAAACGACCTATACATACAATCATCAAGAGCTTTCATTAGTAACGGCAGGGGGACGGCCTTTGTTTAGGCATGCCATGAGTGAGTGAGCTCGTCTGAACACATGGCCAGCAGCTGTGTGTCTGCGTGCCAAAGCCTCTATCGCACAAATCTGGACTTAATTTTCACACAAGCAAGTTATAAGCTTTTCCATTTTTGGATATCGCCCGAGCTGAATCGATGTGTGAGTTTTCTGCGCTGTCCCGAGACCTGCCGGTGTATTTGTGCAAGTGATTTGTCATTTGGCATAGATTTAGAGGAGGGGCTGGGGGAAGGCATGAGGAGCACAAAAGTGACCTGGCACCCTTCAATCGCACGTTCCACAGACATCTGAGCGCAGGGTACGAGCCAGTAGAGGCGACTTAATGTGAAACACAGATCACATCTGTGTGGCAGCATGAGATTCAACAGGAGATGCAGAGGATGCTCTCGTCTTATCTACGAGCATGCCAGACCAAAACTGCCAATGCAGTATTGTGAAATGTTCTAAAGCATGCCTCATTTCTTTACATTTTGCTAGGAAAATGGAAAATAGATGCAGCAGGTTACTGAAACATATATGGAAATACAGTATTATATGGCAAAAACAGTTCTAATGAGGTGGGAAGTCAATATTCATTCACACAGCCTGAACTCTCTTAGACAGATCGTCTAATAGTTCTCTTTTTTTGGATGTTTCTACCTTTTGTTCTGTTCTCTGTCAAAATGATCCCACGCTGCTTCAAAAATGCTGAAGTCCAGGCTCTGTGGTGGGCAATCCTTGACTGAAGCTGTTTCATTGTGTTTTTTTCTTTCCACCTACACCTTTACTGCACTGACAGTGTGTTTGGGATCACTAACATGCTGAAATATAAAGCTGTTGCCAATCAACACTTTCCAGATGATACTGTATAGTAAATCAAAATCTTATGAGACTTTTCTGCATTTATAATTCCATCAATTCTCACAATATTCTCAAAATAATTCAAATTTAGATTCATCACTCTATAAGACTCGTTGCCATTGATTTTCAGTCCAATTCTTGTGGAATTTGGTATACCTCAGGCTTTTCTCCCTCTTTATCATCATTAATAATGGCTTCTTGAGAGCACACCCTTTCACCGAGCCCATTGAAGTTTCAGTGAAGAGTAAATGGATCAACTGAAGGTCCAGACGCATCCTGTGTCAGGTCTTTGATGCTGATTAACCGCTATTTTTAAAGCTAAAAATTTTAAGTTTCTGTTATGCGTGGACACAAAATAGCTGATTTGTCCCTTGAATTGTTAAATTGTGCCTTTTCTATACTCGAATGATTCATAGGTCAGCGCTAAGTGGTTTTAAAAAAAAAAAAAATCATATGAACTAATAAAGAACTGAGGGCTTGCTCAAGACATTTGCACATCACTGTAGTTTTGAGAGTCTGTTTCTTTATCTAAGGGATAGTTTATCCTTTGCTAATATGACAGGTTAAATGACAGGGCACACAGTAAGCATGAGTCAGATAAAGGGGAAAAACTGTTAAAAGAGGCCTTACAAAGTGCGGAAGAAAAAAATACAGAAACAGAAGATGTAATGCAAAGAAATAGATATTTGTATATATGTATATACTCACAATCACAGTGTAAGTTTGGCAAACTGATGTTTAAACTCACTTCTATCTTCCCACCACTGTCTTTATCGGGATCATCCACATACAGTTCATTTACACTGCAATGGATGGAGAAAAGAAAGGTTAGAGATGGTTAGAACAGAAAATCAACTTTTAATTTAAAGAAATGTGGTATTTTCATTAGAAAAAGACACTTTTCTCCCTCGACGTCATGCTATTGTGCGCCACTTTAATAGTAGGGGACTCATCTTCTGCCAAATTGCAAGGAGAGAGCATTTGTGTATCTCTGCCGGTGTAATTTCCTTTCGGTCACACCCTTACCAAGTCATCGCTTATTACACATTGCCAAGAGGCTGACGCATGCACAAAGCCAATTTCCTGTCACAAATTTGACTCCATTCATTGGTTATAACACTGGCTGGGCAGAATACATCATAATGAGGGCATTGACATTCATAATTAAGTCCCTGTTTGTGCCTGCGTGGTAACCAGGGAACTGTGCGTTTCAGCCGGAGGATATTACAGACGAGCGGCAGTACCTACATTTCAGTGGCTATGAATCCCGTCAGCTCAGACAGGAAGAGGAAGAGTATGAAGACACAGCAGAGGATGGAAACTGTGGGCAAAGAGGAAGAAAGTCAGAATGAAGACACTGTTCAAACCTAGGTCACTGGTGATGTCTCATATATCACTTCTTTCACATAGAAGTTACACAAGCTTTACACAGAATGATGCAAGTCAAATGATCTGGACTGACTGGGTCTTAAGGAACGGCTGACGTAAGCTATTGGTATTAATGAAATCACAGCAGCTAAAAAAATAAATCCCTAAATAGCAGTTTTACTGACAGTGTTAGCCCTCCCATTATGTTGTTTTTTCTTTCTTTTAAAGAACCTCCTACAGTAATTACACATTAAATACCAGCACAGCAGGCGGCCATTACAGCATTTCTTCTTTGAGAGAGGTGATCTCATGCTACGCCTTAGTAAGCCCTACAAACAACATTTTAGGCTTCCTTAAACTCACACACTGACAGTCACCCAGACCAAAAATGGCTTCCACAAAAGAGGCTGAGCAGAAACCAAAGTAGGAAAAATTAACTTTAACTGTTCAGTGTCTTTGTGCCGACATAAAGCCTAAGCTTAAAAACACACTAAAGGAGAAGCAGCCAGGTCGTCCGCTTCCCTCCATGTGCCAAACTAATCAGCCGAAGAGTCAAATAAAAGAGTGGCCATGTGTTTACTAAGATAAATATGGAAGGAACTGATCTGTGTCTGTGGTCTATCTGGTATGGTGAGAGCCTTGGTTAGAAAGCTCTCGCTCAGCAGGTGAGGCATGTTTACGTGGCAACCGTCTCCTAGGTTCGCACAGTCACGTGACCTTGTGGTTTAGCAGGGCGTCACAGGCGGACCTGCGGCTGGAGGAAGCTTTACATAAGGTAATATTTAACCAACAAACAAGGGAGTGTCACTGTGACACATAGATTACGAATTCAGGTTCATTAAAAAACTTGTACAGTAAGTTTTCCCTGCCTTCAAAGGATGCAATATAGGACGATGATTACTAAAGATGAGTGATTTTTAATAGTCTCACAATGGAAATACTGACACCCCGAAATGATTTACAAAGACATGACATGACTGTCTTCCATTTACGCTCCAGCTTATCCGGACAGCTCGGACATTCTTTGGACTGTGACACAAAGGAATCGGCTACAATAACACCATGAATCAGTCACTGACATTTGAAACTAGCCCTATTTATGCAATCAGATGTGGCTTTTTTGTTACATCTTTGTTCCTTCTAAGGCTCATTTTCCCCACATAGCACAGGCAAATTTGATTTTT
Source organism: Simochromis diagramma (assembly GCF_900408965.1). NCBI lineage: Eukaryota > Metazoa > Chordata > Actinopteri > Cichliformes > Cichlidae > Simochromis > Simochromis diagramma. The sequence continues at coordinate 7,199,456 of NW_024387477.1, forward strand.
TATTTTATTTTTTTTCCACACCAGCCTGGGCAAAAAAAAACCACACAAATACCAAGAGAGAAAAATCTGACAAACAAGAGACTGTTACATTAAATCCAAAACGTGAGTAGTTCCAGAAACCACAGTGGCCAAACAGAGCTTTTGTTTAGGGTAAACTGAGCCCTGCAGAATGTGCCCTGGGGCAACAAAAGCAGATGAGGGTCAAATATTTGGCCTTTTGTGAAAAGGCAGGCTCTGATTCTTTTTTGCCACCGTGACCTGAATGTTATTCGGCCTGCTGTGGATGAAGCATTAACAGGTTTCTAATATCCCAATCTAACCAGTGGCGTCATCCCTAGACAGCGGATGGAGACAGGAAGGGAGTTAACTGAGTGCAGGAAAAACTTATATCCATTTCCTCTTGGGTGGAAACGTTAGTGTATAACTTTAGTAACTTCTTTCTGCTTTCCATACAGAAAATTATTTTTCTCTGCCTTAAAAGGGTCCAATACTGAAATAACACTTTTAGTTTATCCACTGTGTCATGAGTTTTGTTGACAGTTTTCCTACTATGTGTCTTTGTCAGCTGACTAATGAATAAGACTGCTGCCAAAAATGTGTCATCAGAGCTCTTGTCTTCTATCAAGCAGTGAATAATCAATATAGCCCCTGATTACACAATGACTTATTGATGACAAGTAGGACAACTCATGACCTGACAGGAAAAAGCAGTCAGATTTCCACTGAGGACTCCTGAGGTGCCAGTGACTATGACACAGCATGATTATTAGCATTTTTGTCATACCAGATGTGCTAAAACAGGTACTGCACCAAGCTGTTTGCTTTTTACATAAGAGCATACCTCTGTGCTGACAAAAGGGAAGTACTTGAATCACAATTACTTGTCATCGTTTTCCTAAACATCTGCCTCCCAGAGCAGGGACTGGCATCTGATTCTATTTACTTTTTATGTTCAAGCTGAAGAAGAAGGTTACAGACTGTGAAGCCCTGCTAGCACTCAAATGTCATTTTGAGTTAAGAATGAGGCGGTTTAAAGACAGAGTAATCAAAATAAAGTACTGTGCAACAGTCTCGAGTCACTGTTAATTTCTTTGTATTTTAACTCCAAGGAGCCAGACTTTATTGTAAGAGAACAATAGTTCCTCAGGCTTTCTGAAGGTCTTTCTATGCTTTTCACTGGACATTGGCTGCACATTTGTCACATATTTTCAGTCTACTTCTCGCACCCGACCGTTTGGAGAAAGGTACAACAGTGAGTGTCTCGTTAGAATTACTGCACCCACTTTCCATGCAAAATATAAAGCAATGTGTGGTGGATTCAGAGCTTTGTACAGTGCTCTATGTTAAAAAAAAATACAAAGTCCATTATGCCTCCAAAAACAAACTTTGGATTAAAGTGTGTGTGTTTTAACTAGCTGGTGTATTGTATGCCAGAGCTAGAATGTAATTAGCATAAAGATGGGCTAGCTATAGATGAAAGTTATTTTTTTTTATTTCTGGTTGATTCAGTCTGGTTGATTAATGACAAGCAAATGTTCCTGTTAATATACTTCAATTAACTATTGCTAAAAAAGTGAATCACTAAACAGGTGAACAAGCCAAGAGGATAAATGATGCTAGGTTAGCCCTGCTTACACAGCTTAGCTTAAAAAAAAATAGTTTTTAGCAGCTCTGATATTCAACAATTAGTATGTTTCTACTTTTTTTTTTCTTTTTTTATGTAAAGTTGAGCAAGTTCTTTTTATTATAGTGAACAAAAATAGTATGTTGTAGTTCTACTTTGTTGCATACCTTTATTTCATTTGAGATGTCTATAATTGTGAGTCAACTATAATCAAAAAGTGCTGTGTTCATTTTGCAACACCTATTCTGAACTACTAAAATATTAATACTAAAGTTACTAAAAGCTACACTGAAATTAAACACTGACATTTACACTAAAGTGAACTGATTGACTCTACTATGGAAATAAGCTGAGGCCTTTAGACTACGTCCACACTAGCCCGGATAGATTTGAAAATGGCGTTTTCTACTGAAAACACTCCGCGTCCACACTAGCGTTTTCAGTCATTTTCACAGAGTTGTGCGTCCACTTTAAAACGGCCGAAAACGCTTACGTTCCAGTCCTGCGCATGCGTGAAGCGCCAGATGATTTGGCCTGCCTCATTTCTGTCAGCCGTTTATTTACTTTCCGGCTCTTTGAAACATCGCAGCAAAAGGTTGAGGAAAATTTTTTAAATGGACTGACAATGAGGTGGAGTTGTTGCTGCGAGTAACACAGAAGTACAAAGTAGCAAGAGCGAGTGAGAATTAAATAATTTGAAGAAAAGCTAATAGTTTTGCAATTTTCATTAGTTTTTATTTTTATTTAGTTTTGACTTCAGATTTTCAATTTTATATCAGTTTTAATTAGTTTTTACCATTTGTTTGCTAGTTTAGTTTAGTTTTTATTTTTATCTTCTGCTTATCCTTGGGTATGTTGCTATTCCAGCTACCATACCCTGCACACTGGAAAGGTCGCCAGTCTGTCACAGGGCTAACACACAGTGACAGACAACTCGCATTCCCACCTATAGGGAACCTATGGGTTATTAAAAAAATAAATAAAATTAGGGCAGATGAACAACCATTGATACCAGGCAACTATAAAAGATATATCTTGGCCCCAATGAGACTATTAACTCTTGCAGCACTGGGTCTTCGTAATTTTGGTTCAAGTGATTTGCTAAACTTTTGGAAGGCAACTGACTCACACAGTTGTGTAGATATCCCAGGCTCAATAAACATATTCACCAACGCTTCCTCTCGCTTGTGATGTTCCTGCGAATTGACCAACTAGCAGCCATTGGGTCGCTGTTGGAAGCACTGCATTAATGTTTTTTGTGGAGTTCTCTTGGGATGCATCACGCTGCCTTGCCTGGGGCAAACTTCTGTTTCTGGGGATGAGGATTGGGCGTGCTCCCTTACCTTCTCAAGGTAAGCTAGGTTAGCCTTCTTGTGCGAGCTTTTCAAGTGCACTTTAAGGTTTGTGGGATTTTTTTTTCCCCTTTAGAAATGCACCGCATAATTTGTCTCATTCCATTACAAGACCCTTGCTTTTATCTAAAACACAATCATATTCAAAGTAATCTGAAATTGGACTGTAGCGATTTCTCCCGACTTTTGCTGACACGATTCTGCGTGGGACGGAGCAGCAACACAGACGACTCGACTAACGTACTTGCCACCTGCTGGCATAATGAGACACAGCAAGAAAAAAAACCTGGAAACTAAACTTCATTTTCACCCTAGACTATTGTATGACACACACACACATCAATGAAAACTAAACACATTTTTGCTATAAATTCAGTTAATTTTAGTTAGTTTTGTGAACACTCATTACAGTTTTAGTTCGTTTTCCTTTTTTTGCAAAGTCTTGTTTTTATTTTTATTTCCGTTAATGAAAATATTTTTTCACTTCTAGTTTTCGTTATTTCGTTAGTTTTCATTAACGATAATAACCTTGGTACAAACTGATATTAATCTTTAATAGGGCTGTGAAAATTGAGAGCAAACAAAACAACTGCTGTATAATGCCCTCTGCTATCTTTGTTTAATTGGTCACATGACTGCATCACATGACTAAAATGCATCATCATTTTTAGAAAGTCTACGTTTTCACTGTCCACACTGCGACGCAAACGCACCGTCTTCAAATGTATTCGTTTTCGAGAGCGTTTTCAAAACGCCGTCTCAGTGTGGATGGGAGGCCAAAACGGAGAGAAAACGAAAACGCATTAGTGTAGACGTAGCCTTAATCAGCACAAAGATAGCCCATACACACAAATCTAAGCACCTATGGCACAAACATTAACACATGCCATCTTATTTGTTCAAAATATGGTTTCTCGCCTTTACACTTTGGTTTGTGTTAATTCTCACTCTAAGTCCTGCAGAGGCAGATTTTGCTACCAGCAGCCAGAGCAGTCAGAACGAGTGTTTTGGCTGATGTCAAACTACTGCAAGCAGCTGTACAGTCACGAAGGATGACCTTTTCAGTTAACTTTCACTGGAAAAAGTGATTACGTCTCACATCTTATTTTTGCCACATTTTGCATCTTCCATTTATAGAAGCAAGATTCAGGAATTCCTTTCACATATGTGGAACAAACCCCCCCCCCAAAAAAAAATTACAAAAAAATGAAAACCTTAAAGTAGATGCTCATAACTTTGGCCTGTGAGTGAAGGACTACTCACTGAAAGCTCCTGTGTATGTTGGCTGGGTGAGATCCTTTGGCACTTTCCTGTAGATATCAAATCTGAGGAGAGACAAAAAGAAATATATAGCAAATGTAAATATTATGTGCTGAAAAACGTTGCACATTCTGTACCCATCATGCCTTGCGATATTACAGAAGCGCGGTGGAATCTTAGCTTTGGACGTCCGCCATTATATATAACAGATCCAGACGGCCAACCGCAACACATACAAACACACACGCGCACTTTTACAGGGTTACACCTCTTCCTTTGAATGTCTGCTCTGTAATTATGAACTGACCCCAACAAAGGTCTAACACTCCACACATACACAAAGCCAACAAAAACACACACAGAAACATAAACACAAGTTCACCGACAAATTTAAATCATATGGTTTCATCTTCTTGGCAGTAAGTGGATATAAGAACTGCTGATTTACTCTCGGTAAAATCCTCAGTTTAACATTTTTGGATATTTCTAAAAATACCTTTCTTAAACTGCTCGTAAATCAGGGTTTAAGAGATGGGAAGATCATTTCCACCTGACACAATCGACTCTGCTTGTGAAATACTGTTCTTGCCAATTTTGGAAGCTAGAAAAAGGAAGGAGAAAAAATCTGCTACTCAACACCAAAACTATTTCGGTTCAGGACTTCTTGCGCTTGTCCTTTTTGGGCAGTGAAAAATCTTTTGGCTGACTGTGCAAACTCCTCCCACACCCCGATCTCCCCACTCAACTCTCCTTAGCCGTCTCCTACCAAAACAATCACATCTGTCTACATTTCTTCCACTTAGAGCGTCCAGAAAAATAATCACAGCTAATGCAATGCAGGGCCGGGGAGGAAGTATGAGGGTGGGCTTCCTGTAATCCACCTCTGTTTCTTCTCTCGATGTTGCATAACCTCCTGTTTTAACGCCTTTGTTTTAATGTGAAGCACTCCTAGATCCCAAAACTCTCATTCAGCATTCCTCTATGCGTATATCATCACAGTATACATCCATACTAATGTAGATAGATAATGTGCACTGCCTTTCCTCACATAAAACAACCTGATAGGTGGAGCAAAATGATATACATCCCCACCATGTGAAGGCCTTGTAAGTCAAGTTCTAGTCTTTTCCACGTCTTTGGAGTTTATTCAAGTATTACTTACGCATTCTGCGGTGTAGATGGTATGAGTAGACTAAAGCTGAAGGCAGATTGTGGTCATAGTGGTATTATTTGGAACAGAGATGTTCGAGAAATGTATTCAGCCACTGATAAGAACGTAAAACAACTGAGCTCATTTTATGAATATGCAAGTTGTGCAGTTTGTCAAGTTCAGCATTATGGCAGGAAAGGATCATTTTGCATAAAGGAAGTTCATCTGGAATATATTTGGATTATTCTTGTTTATACAAATACAGGTTTTTTTTCAGCTTAATTAGAGAAACAGTTCAGCTACATGCACATGTATTTTAGAAAATTGACCTTTTTCTATGCATTTTTGCCTTCTGTACACATGTAAACTGAGCTTTTAAAATACTCCTTGTTGTCTTTCAGTGTCAAATGTGTGAGCCTTTACCGTCTTTTTTTTTTTTTTTTAAGTCAGGCTTCTGATTGGCTAGCATTTCCATACAACTAGTGTTTTATCACTACTTTTGTGCTCCTGACAATGCATGACATTAGTTCTTGTATTTTCATAAGGCCTGAGATAGTTTCCATAGCATTGCTTACGTGGACAGGATTTTTTATTTTTTATTTTTTTTCTTTAAACAAAAGCTATAAATTCCCCTTATAAAAACTACATGTGTATCTGTGGAGATAGATAGATATCTATCTATATAATAAAACTTTGTTTTTAACAGTTGAAGGTGTTGAAAAAAAAGAAAAAAGAACAATATGACATCACTATCACTGACTCCACATACAATATTGGCTCAAGTATTTCGAATTACACATCATCTGATTTTAAAAGGTGACCCATGTAACCACACTATTCACTAGTTAAAAGCAATGAGCTGCAGGCAGACACGCTTCCTCGCTCACGTATGTCATTTTGCTTTGACATTAAAGTAAAAACATACTGTGATCATGTCATCCTACTGGAATAACACCGCTGTTTCACAGTGTCCCGCACTTCAAACCAGGGGTAGGTAAATAAAGGTCTGATTTAAGATTATACCACAAAAGGACAATAATAGATAAGGCCACAACACACAACTTTCACTTGACAGTAACCAAAATGAGTTGTGTTTACTGCCTCACAGCTAAACTATTTCAGTTTTGTTTTTTTTTTTTTTTTTTTTAAAACAGACTTATTGTAACATTTTAAAGCAGTCCTACAATGTGTTCACTCTGAGGTGACAAAGGTTAATGAATTCATTAGTAAAATTAATATGTTCATTACACTAAACAACAGTTTAGGAGAAACTTCAGACACTAGTAAAGCTTCAACAAGTATTAAACAGTTAGCATAAATGTTAACCTGGTTGTCACACATGTTAACTTAAGCAGTTTAATGATTTGTAATTAGCTACACTAGCCGTCTGTTATCATCATCGTAGTGGCTAGCAGAAGTAATTACTGCCGGCTGACTGGATGGAATATTGAGTAGTGACAGAGCAGGTTGTGGACACATGGAAACACGTGGGTCGCCTGCTGTGCAGAGCAGCGGGGGAACCGTAGCTGAACTGAGTAGAGAGTCCAGAGTGTGGAGAACTAATCCGAGAACATAAAGAGTGGAATCCAGAGCAGAGCAGAGCTGCAGGCTTTTCGACTTTTAAAGTAACTGGTTAAAAAGTTTCTTATTTCCTTGATTGCAGCTTCAAAATGTAGTCAGTAACTTTATAATAATAAAGTACAATTTATAAAGTTAAACCTTTTAAAGTCAGCAATTTAAAAAATATTTAAAATTTAAAATTAAAGAAAATATACTTTAAAGAAAAACATGACTATACACTTACTGAAGTGTTAAAAAAAAAAAAAAAAAAAAAAGACTGACATAAACTTTCAGTATATGTATTTTTAACCTGTGCGACACTGTGGTTTTATCAAACTATCTCTACTCAGAACACTTCATGAATATTTATGATGAGGTTCAAGGGTTCACATCTCAGTGTACCACTTACATTCGTAATTTCCTGAATTACAGTCAACACATCTCCTTCCGTCACATCTCACTGCTCAGATGTTATGTGATTAGGGAGGACATGATGTACCAGCATCTAACTGTTAACACCATGACACGAAAACACAAGCCTACTTTTCTAGGGTCTTAAATAAATAAGCCGAATCTCGCAAATGACTCACGGTGAGTCAGTAGTTTGTTCCATGTATAGCCGAGTAAACCCACATTACAGACGATCAAGGTTCTTCTTTTCACACCTTACACCACAGAATATAAGCAATACTTCTCTCTTTACGTAGGTAACCCAACTGCTGTTACGATAAAGTCATTACTGCAATTATTGAAAAAACAGGGAGAATCCATATTAAGCCTCTAAAGTGACCATGTAATAAACACAGCAGATCATCGGGTTGGCTAACACAAAATGTCCTTGTGCCAATAAATGACATAATCTAAAGGACATTAAACTTGGGCATAAAAGCCTTTCGGTGATTCACTCGTTCCTTCAGTGACGCTGTTCGGTCATCCTGAATGAGATGATCCTCATTGTTGGAAGTTGGCATTTGTGGAAGAACTTTATTACTGTTGAAATGTCAATCTACAGCAGCTGAGAAAGATACGCATTTCTAGAAAAGACCAAACCTAGAAATTTACTACCACATATTAGAAGGGGAACACAAGACCGTATATGTGTACACCATCCTGCTGCTGGAAAAAAAAAAAAACCTAGAACACCAACTGTACATTAATCCAGAGCTTAAAATAGTCCCTAACAAATACACAAGTAACTCTTTGAGGAAAGCTGTGTGTCTTTTTTTTTAAAAGAAATGAAAATGTGTACATGCAATTAGGTTTTAAATTTTAAATTAGCACCTTATTATTTTTGCTCATTAGATTTATGAACATAAAGGCAGAAAAACACCAGCTTCGCACTTTAGCTTATTTGTTGTGCGCTTTGAAATAAATAACCTGCACATTCTGAGAATACATCCTACTTTTGTGGATGGTGCAATCTATGGTAGCCAAAAAGTGTTACACACCCTCACGCTGGTGACTAACCCTGCAGTATTTTTGAAAGGACAACACCTCGAAACAGTTACTCAAGCCTTTTCTAGCTGTTGCAATGCGGGTTTTGTATGATCGAGGCATCAAGCAAAGCATCCAACGATGAGAATCTGACCTCTTGTGACACACAGTTCATCGAGAGGGTTTTTTCTTCTGTAGTAAAATCATTCTGTCAGCACAACACAGCTGTAATCTTTGGAAAAAGATGACAGACACTGATTTCCAGTTTGACCGTGCTGTTGATCATTTTCATCAATCTGTCCGATTTTTCTGCGTTAACATTCAGCACAGCTATACAGCTATCTGAAAACTGTGATTACTTCACATTAAATAGAGCTGGGAGGATTAGCTGAAACATTGTCACATATGAGCCTTGTTGGTTCCTATTGACCTATCAGCAAATGACATCACATTTACTAATGGAAGCTGTGGCTCAGGACCTGGGATGGGCAATTGATTTTCCCTAGGGTCCATGTGAGAAACTGTAACTGTTGCGCTAGTAAGCCAAACTCAATTCTGCTCAATATGAACTTTCTCTCTTTATAAACTGCTACCAGTAAGAATTAATGTTACAATTAGGCCCTAAATGTGGCTCCCTGGTAAGATTAACTGCACAAGCTCTGCACAAGAGACAGAGCGGGTCATCTGCTATTCGGAAGGTCATGGTAAAGTTGCGAAAACGTCCTTGGGCAAGGGAGTGAACCCCATACTCCTCCAGATGGCATAGAACAAAGCACTGTGTGAATGGGTGACTAAAGCTTGTAGTAAGGGGCGATCGTGGCTCAAGAGACTGGTGGTGGTCAGAATGTCTGGGAGCCTCGCCTCTGTCAGTGTGCCCCAGGGCAGCTGTGGCTACAATGTAGCTTGCCATCACCAGTGTGTGAATGGGTGGATGACTGAATGTAGTGTAAAGCGCTTTGGGGTCCATAGGGACTAAGTAAAGCTATATACAAATACAGGCCATTTACCATTTACAATAAAAGGCACTTTGAGTGCTCGGTTAGACCCAGTCCATACTCAAATATTGTGCTACATTAATTGTGTGTGTCAAAGATAGTGTTTTGAGAATTTTTTTTAAATTTAGATGGTAAGAAACCAACAGACAAACAACTAAAAGGCACTTGAATAAGCCCAAAATGTAACACTGCAATCCACAGGCAGGAAACATAAATATTATTAACAAGTACAAGCACTTTACAACTTAATTTGCTGTCAAAATAAAATACATAGAAGATATTTTGTTTTTGACTTTGCTAAATGTTTTTCTTCAATATAGCAGCTGCTTTGTTAAAATACTGTTAGGAACTTTTGTTGGGTCTGGTGAGCAACATAATAACTGCAAAAGTAATACATTACTTATTCAGAGCCTCTGAAGAGATACGTTTTGTATGTGTTTAATTAGTTTCCAGAACACGCTGCAGTTGAGTTTATCAGATACCATTTTAGACTCTGTATAAATGTGTGAAGTTTCATCTCTGTGAACTTAACAGTTGTGACTGTGGATATGGCAGATTTCCATTCAAAATCTAAAGGCTGGCTCAAAATGTGTTCTTACTAAATTTGTCTTGGCACTGGCAAACAGGAGTGAGCATTATGCAAATGGGCAATGCAAATAACCTGTTTTTTTATTCTAACTGGCCGTACTCTATTGATAGGTTTAACAGCCCTGTAGAGAAAGTGTGGCAAACAAGTTTAAGTTGCAGATTAATAGCTTGAATGGCTCTGCAATGGCTGTGTTCCGGTTTCACTGTTTATTGGTGGCTAATGACTGAGTGTTTTGATGTTTGTGTACTGAACGTGCTACACAGTTTCTTTTGTAAACCAAACCAACCGTGCTGATTGTAATCGGGCTCACGTCTGGCAAAGCTGGTCGAGGACATTTGCACATGCGCAAAAAAACGAACCCACACAAAAACCCGAGCATCACTGCGGCGACTTAACGAAAAACCCGTGCATAAAAAAATGTTTCTTTTTTAAAAAAAACTGAGCTCGCTCATGTCAAACGCAACACATCATTGTGATAACTTTGGCTGCCTCAGTAGCATGTGATGCTGAGCCAACTGTTAATTCATCTAGAGCTCACAGACAGCAGACCACCACCACCACCACCACCACTTTCCACTTCATATCCCGCCACAAAGAACCGGAAGCCCCCCGTACTCACCTCCTAACATCGAAAGTCATGATGTTTGCACGTTGGACAGGGGCGTTAAAAAGAAGAAAACTACAAACAACAGGAGACCATACTATCTTCAACGCTACCGGTTGTTCATGGGTACCGGGCTGACGTCAGCTTAGGACGCTTTGCAGAAGCTGATTGGCTGAGATGTACTTCCTGTTCACTATGATTCTTCTTCCTCCGAGTGATGCAGCCGTATTATAACGGGCCGAAACATGAATGGGAAAACGTTTTTTAAATTAAGAAATAATTCAAAATTAACATTAAGATTAACATTAAGATTTTTACTCAGTTGTATATAGTATTTGTATTTGTATTCTATTTTTATCTTATTGTATATTTATTTTATTTTATTCTACTGTATATAGTATTTTATTCTATTCTGTACAGTTGTGTACTGTATTTATTCTTATTGTATTCTAATTTTTGCCTCAAAACTTTTGCACTGTCCACTTCCTGCTGTGACAAAACAAATTTCCCACGTGTGGGACTAATAAAGGTTATCTTATCTTATCTTATCTTAACAAAAGATGAACTTGTGCAATACGATCACATTTTTTAAAAATAATTTTATTGACTGAAAACTATAGAGTGTTTTTTTTTATTTATTTAGTAACGTGAATTTTAAGAGGAAAAGGAATTATGAATTTTATGACAAAAATGGGCAATACAAACTGCTCAAAACTCAAATTTAATCCAGTATTATCCATGTGTTATGCTTTTACTCTTATTTTTCGCTTTCTTTTTTAATATGTGCAGCAAGAGAACAAAAATATTTTAAAAATGTTTAAAAAAATTATGTACTACTCCAAGTCTCATTCACCTACACATTTTAAAAGTAAATATTTAGCTGACATTCACATACACCCTCACTGCAGTGATGGATGAATTGTGGGTAACTCAGGGTTCAGCATCTTGCCCAATAATACTTTAGTTCATTCTTTGATTTTCCCAATTGGTCTGCACTGATACTTGTGTAGCACTTTTCTGCTCATTTTCTTACAACATGCCTCAATATACAAATTCATACAAGCATTATGTCATCATGAGAACATAGCAAGCCAGGTATTAACTCACCAACCTTCTGATTAGTGGCCGACCAGCTCTACCACCTGTGCCAAATTGCCACAGAGGAAAAGGTTCTCTTCCCCTTTTTTTAAAATAATGCTAACAACTCTTTCTTACCAAGAAATGAAAATTTATAAACATAAAACTCTGCCACCTCAGTGGCTGTATCTAAGGAGGACTCTATCAGAAGGTTGGTGGATGAATCCCTACATTCTCAAAGTATCCTTATGAAAGAATCCTTGGGCAAGATCCACAACACTAAGACGCCCCCAATGCATTTGTGTGTGTGAATGCTGAAACAACAGCTATGTATGTGATTTGGTGAGTGAGACTAGGAAGTGCTTGTAGTGCTAAACTTGAGTAGAAAAGTGTTTTAAAAGTACCAGTCCATAAATTATGAATAGAAAACTATTATACAATTGTACATATGACAGGTAAAGGTAGTTTTGAGTAACTTTTTAGGAGTCCAAACAATAGATTGTTTTAAAGAAAGGTGTTATTTAATAAAAGAACATGGGTTTTTATCATTACTGTTATTCATGTTGTTCTTACTTCTAAAAGTAAGTAAGACACTTTGCCCTTCTCCCGCCCCCCCCTCCCGCCATGGCGAGTAACTACGCACATTTGATCTGGCAGTTTTACATCAGATGCTCTTCTTGACGCAATCCAGGGAGGGTTTTATGTCTTTAGCTGGAATCAAATCAACAACCTTTACGCTTGCCAAGCAGCATGTGTTAACTACTGCTTTGCTCGAGGCGTCTATGTGATATAAATCATATTGCCATTCTAATAAAACTAATAGAGGTATTACTGTGCTAACATCTAATCTCCCACGTTGACTCCAAGTACATCAGCTGTGCCTTTTGGCAAGTAAACAAAAGCCTGCACATTATCTGACCAACACAGATTACCCTTCACGTGCAAAAATGAAAAAAAGGTCACCATGAAAGAAAATCAGCTGATGTGTAGTAAAAATTGATTTTTCAAGCAAAACAGCCCTCGGCTAAGCTTTTCCAAGTCTGACAAATGAATGGAGAATATGTGAGTTTTTACAGTAACATTACTTATGAGTTTGGTTCACATCCATTGCGATCATGTACAAATTTCTAGGGGACTAAAATAACACCACAAAACTGAAACTGAGACCTATACGTCAGGCTGGTATGGTTGAGAAATGCATCTGCTGCTCTCCTACCAAAAATCCATCAAATCTATCAGTTAAAGTTTTTTCCACTGTAGGTATTTTCGTTTTCTTTCCTTAACACACACACATATACTCTCATATCAAGAAACAGAATATTTTTGGCTCAAAGAAAAGTGGTCTGTTGTTGAGACACTAGAAGACAGGATAGGCCCTGTGTTTTCCCAGTGATGTCTCAGTGCAGCCCGTAGTGACAATGACAGTAATCAGGCACAGATGTCAGCAAGTGACAGAGCGGTCTGACCACAGGAAATGCCACTTTGTCATCCTCTGTTTCACTTCCCTTTCTGCATGGGAACGCTGGTTGGTTACAGGCTGTTATTATGGGAATGAAAACAAAGCAATGGTTTCAACTACTTTCAGTGCTCACTTTTAATATTCAGTTTCACACATACATCAAGCCGTGCTCACAGCAAAGTCCAGCTTTCTGGTCATGATGACCGCAGAGAAATTAGGCACATTCACACCAGTCCTAAACCCATCATCTCCTGGTTTCTGTTTCAATCTCAGCTACTTGTTGCAAAGGTCCCCTGAGTCAAGGGCTCTTATTCATCCCCTAACTGAATATCTTTACTTTGTACCCAAGTGACAACCACACCCACGCTTCATTTCCTGATCTAGCACGGCTGCAACACAAAAGGCAAAAAAAGAAAAACATTCACATCCTGACATACATAAAAAAAACACCTGACTTTGTAGTATTTCCCACTGTATCCTTCGGGTCTCGTTTTGCAGTGATGACGCATAATACAACCACTCATACAGCTTCAAAAGGAGAAAACTATACCAGCTTCACTGTTGCAGATGGTGAAATATGATACTTGGCTTTTGCCAGTAAAAATTGAATTAATATCCGAGAATATTTTGTAAGCCAGTATCACACCAGATATAAGTGATGGTGTGTTTTGTTTTTTGGGGTTTTTTTTTTTTTTTTTTTTTGGGGGGGGGGGGGGGGGCACCTCTTACTTCAAGAAAGTACAAAACTGATTCACAGGGTTGCTTTTGTTTTGTTCTGGCTGTCTGTCTTCATCTCTTAGTCAGGTGTCCCGTTTCTGCCCTAACCATAACGCCTGTTGCTTCATAAGTGGAAGGAAGGCGGATTTGCTGCAAGGACAAAATGTTTGGGTACAGACTGTTTTTGGAGACCTTTTGACTCTACGTCCTTGTGTTGTGTGTAACATTCCTGCTTTGTTGCAAGCTCCTCACAGGCTCACACTCGTGTGAGATGTGACTCATCTCACATGAGTGTGAGGTTAAACCGGCTGGAGAGTTTTTCTGCACTCAACCGTGACTGGTTACCTTCCTCTGCCTCCTTCCGTTCTTAGATAACAAATTCATTTTTTCACCCCTCCTTGCTTGAAGTCAAAGAGACGCTCAGGAACAGGACAGGTGTGAACTCACCAAGCCTGAAAGTCCACACTCAGTCAGGTTAAAGTCATAATGACATCATGACCTATTTGATAAAATAGGTCATGATGGTCATGTGACAATTAAAAAAAAATGTAAATATGTTAGGTGACCTAATTTTTTTAATAAGCGACTGTTATAGTATCCTAAAGTCCAGTGTTGTAATATCACACGTTCACCTCTGCTTGGTAAATGTTTGTTTCACAACCAAACAACCGTGACGTGTGTCTGCTGTTCAGTTTCAAGACAGTAGGGCTAGTCAACAGACACACGGTCTCTAACAACAGTGATCTTCCAGCTTCCTTATTATGAAAGAGAAGTGTTGTCCGTACTGAGTCAGCAAACCACAACAACAAATGAAAAGGGTTTCCCAGAGCTTTTTGTTTGTTTTGTTTTGTTTTTTTAAAAACATACTCTCATTTTGACTTACACAGTTCATCATGTCACCCATCCTTTCCAGTTATATCACGGATGAAACAAAAGTAGCTGGTCAAGAGATCTCCATCTGCTGTTGCCTTCCTGGCAATCCACTGTTTTGTTTCTAAGCATGTGGAAATTTACTGGACTTCAGATTTCTATATAGTGATTAACTTTTATGGTTAGCCGTTGCTCTCGGGGCATTGAACACTATGTACCGCTGACTAATAAAAACAATGTGTAAACTTTTATGGCACCCGTGGCAGATATCTATTTATTATCTTGTTATTTGTCAACTCTCAGATGAAGAGGCGAATTTAAAATCTAATTAAGCACTAACATCATGGAAAGGTTTGGCAAATTCCTTTTTTTCCTGACATGCAGATCTTCAAATTAGGACTTTACATGAACCAGAATTAAACAATTAAAAACCTTTAAGACACTGGCAGCGTGCACTGAAATAAACAATCATAAAGCAGCTATTATAAATTACTGCATAGGACAAATAGATGTGTAAACACTTAGAAGGCTGTAAATTGGTGTTAATTGTACTTTTAATTTGGTGAATTAGCAGCCTAATGTATTAAAGTAGAATAGCTTTATAACAGTTTAACGTTGACACACTGAAGAAAGAAAACACATTAGCCGCTAATGATTAAAGTTGGTCAACATCGCGTGCCCGCGTACGTGCAGGACGCGTGTACAGAAATGTCCTGCTTGTGCGCGAGCCTTCTTTTGCCCTCGTGCACGCGGTACGGTCGGCGATGACGTTCGCAGAATTGGCAGACATCCAAGAGGCGGTCCCCTTGACGTCATTGAGCTCTCATTCACAACCACGGGTTTATAAAAGCGGGCTGAAAGGCACTGGCAAGCAGACGCGCTCACTATAACATTTAATTTTTTTTTAATTTAAGAAGACAAATAAAAGCCTGGGGCTGCCGAATAGGCTACTCTAAAGAAGAAGAAAGGACCAGTTTTAAGATCGTCTTAAAACTTTTTCATGTTTTTGATTTTTTCTTTTTAAACAAGCTAACCGGAACAAAGGACTCCGCGCTTCAAATAACACTTGGACGAACAACGTTTGTCAAGTCGGCTCAAACCTAAGTTTTGTCTTCCGTCGTAACTTTATGTTTTTGGATTTAACATTTCTCCCCCGCCGTACTACTATGGTCATAATGGAGGTTCCCACTATCGACTGCGCTTTCCTCCGTGGTTTGCTGGAGGGTGAAGTCCTGGGCTGCCTAGTGCTGGACTGTCGCTCTTTTCTATCCTTCAACTCCTCTCACATTTCGGGCTCCACCAACGTGCGCTTCAGCACCATAGTGCGCAGGAGGGCCAGGGGCGGTCTGGGACTTGAACACATCGTCCCCAACGAGGATATCAGGAACCGGCTCCTTTCCGGGGAGTACCAGTCCGTGGTACTGCTCGACGATCGCAGTTTGGACTTAAGCCAAGTGAAGAAAGACGGCACAATGATGCTTGCTGCTACAGCCCTGTGTCGTCACGCCTGCGGTGCCAGTGTTTTTATTCTGAAAGGTAAGAAAACTCCGAGTTTTAAGTAGTTTAAAGAGTTGTTTTACTGTTTCCTGACAACGAGGTCAATAAATGACGATTACACCTGTCACCATAACAGCTGGTGCTTGGAGTAAACGATGTTCCAAAATAGCACCATGAGCAGCTGTCACCTTTTTGGAGAGCTGTATTTAAAAACGTCTTTGTTGAGATGTGTGATCTAACCTTGGTGGTTTCTTTTCTGTCCTTTTTAGGCGGATTTGAAACATTTTCTACAGAGTATCCAGAAATGTGTACCAAACCCTCCCCTCCACAGGGACTTAGTTTGCCTCTAAGCTCCAACCATCCTGACAGTGCTGGTACCAACAGTAGCCCTTGCAATACACCGCTATATGACCAGGTTGGTATTTTATTGTAGTCAAAGATTAAAAAGCAAAAATAATCTCAGAGTCTGTCACTTTCTGTCTGTTGGACTTTTATATTTATGACTGATTTTTTGTTTTTGTTGTGGTTGTCTAGGGCGGTCCAGTGGAGATCTTGCCTTTCCTTTACCTTGGTAGTGCTTACCATGCCTCTAGAAAAGACATGCTGGACATGCTTGGCATCACCGCTCTAATCAATGTGTCTGCCAACTGCCCCAACCACTTTGAGGACTCCTTCCTCTACAAGAGCATCCCTGTCGAGGACAACCACAAAGCTGATATCAGCTCCTTTTTCAATGAGGCGATCGAATTTATTGGTGAGTACATCATCACGTTTACTCTCTTCGCACGCCCTCTCTGCTAAATCAAAGCACCTAGCATAGCTGTTGATGAGGAGAAACACAAACACCAAACCCCCTCCCCCAGATTTAAAAAAAAAAAAAGTTCCCTCCAAAATCGACCAGCTGGCTCGGCACAGGCTCCCTGCTCAGGCACAATGCGGTTACATCATTGCCACCTCCCAGCCGTAGAAAATAGGATGCCCCCCCGTCCTTTTTTTTTTTTTTTGATCAATTGCGAAGCAGCAGCTCCAAACTAGTTTGTGGTGGGTAGACTGGCTGTGCTTGAATAGCTCCCTCCACACTGCTCTTTGTTCTGGCCAAACAAAAGGCAGTTTCTCCTCACTCAATGTCAGTTTTCCTCCCAGATCAATACAGCCAGCAGGGGTTTATCCCCCCTCTTTTGTGCATTCAGTCTGCCTCCTTTGGTAGCGGCCCCCACTGGCTCGCACCCTGCTCCCCCATTTATTGTGTTCCTGTGTTGTAATGAGCACTGGCAAATTTTAATAGAATATCAAAGTGTTGCAAAGCCAGGAGTTCAGCCCTGATACAACCTCGCAGGTGTTTACACTCCACTAACTTTTCTTTCCCTTTCTCTTTCTCGTCTTCAGACTCTGTGAGAAACAAAGGAGGCCGGGTGTTTGTTCACTGTCAAGCCGGCATCTCCCGCTCCGCCACCATTTGCCTCGCCTACCTCATGCGGACCAACCGCGTGAAGCTGGACGAGGCCTTTGAGTTTGTCAAGCAGCGCCGCAGCATCATCTCCCCGAACTTCAGCTTCATGGGTCAGCTCCTGCAGTTCGAGTCCCAGGTCCTGGCTTCGTCGACGTGCTCGTCAGAGGCTGGCAGTCCAGCTATCGGCGGCAGCAGCACAGTATTCAACTTCCCCGTCTCCATCCCCGTGCACACTTCTGCCGGTCAGCTCTCATTCCTCCACAGTCCCATCACCACTTCTCCCAGCTGCTGAAGAAAGGGTTTGTCAGCAGACACTTTGTTTGGACTTGAACGGCAACTCGAGCGTGACTTCACAAAACTGCGCTTCTGATTATTATCCATTTATGGTGATGCTGGTATCGCCTTACAGAATGGGCACCTATTGTTTTCGGGGTCAGATCATTTGGCTATGTGATCTGCTGGTCAAATCTCTGTAGCCTGGCTTTTCATCATTTCAAAGGGATGTTTGAGAACCACCATTTGAGTATTGATGTTTAAACTGAGAAATGTGAAAATTAACCACACTTTTTAACCTGAATTACTTGGGGAAACAACTGACAGGATAGTTGTGTTTAGTCTTATATGGGAAATCTTTTTTTTTTTTTTTCTCCTCCATGAGGCAACTGCTTCTGATAATCATAATCATTAAGAGAGAGAGGGCTGTAACAGTTGTCTCAGGAATGTTCATTTACCCTCTGATATGTTCATTTGCTTTCTATACTGGTCAAAGAAAGCAATATTAATCTACTCCCCAACATGGCATGGAAGTCTCGCCTTCCTTTGAACAATGAATGTATCCCCTTCTTTCTAGGAGTAGATGTGCCAGAAATCTTCATAGTTAGATTTAGAGTTGAACAGGGGGCCGTTTCAAATGCAAATACTTGCCTTACGAGACATCATGAAGCCATGGAGATCCTGATTGGGGAAGCTGACCGTGAAATACCTCATGTATGTGTACTGTGTGCTGCAGCACGAAGATGGACGGAGCCCCGTAAGACTACTAAAATGGGGCCACATAGTCCTCTTTGACTGCATTATGACGTATTTATTAACTAAAGTAATATATTTCTATCTATTTTTGGAAATGTTTCTTTTAATGTTGTTTTTATACAAATGAATAAATCTCATTTGACTTTTTTTAAACATGGTTGCAGTGTTGCATTTTCTTTTCTCTCCCCCCCCCCATCATTTAACACTCATCTCTTCCATAATGTGAATCATAACAATAATCGAAGATTTCCAGGTCACTAACGCAGGGAATATCAATTCAACAGAAAAATACACACTCCCCAGCCTCTATGTTAGGTACACCTGAACTGCCTAATGCAAATATCTCATCAGCTAAACACATGGCAGCAACTCAGTTGGTAGTAAACAACATGAAGACATGGATCCATCCTGCCTTGGTGGTTTCGGGGTGTTGCAGAGATTTTCTCGGCCCACTTTGGGCTCCCAGCCTACCTAAGTACTGACCATCCCCATCCCATAATGATCACAGTGCACTCATCTTTGGCCCTCTGACAAAACCTTTTCATCGTATTATTTAAAATCCCTATTTTTTAGTTATTTATGGTTATGACTATCTATACAGGGAGCCATCCACACATCTTCTGATGGCTTCTTACAGTCATGTAAACAAGTTCAACTCATGACACAGAGTTTACTGCACTCAAATGCCCTCCACATTCACGGAGTCCAATAAAGCACCTTTGGAATGATGGTGGAACAAGAGATTTGTATCATAGATACAAACTGTGTGATGCTATCATGCCTGTATGGAGCAAAATCTCAGAGGAATGCTTCCTGCACTTTGATAAATCTATGCCAAGAAAAATGAAGGCAGTTCTGAAGACAAAAAGGATGTCAAACCCACTACTAGCAGTGTGTACCTCATAAAGTATCCAATGACTCTATAACTCATTTATAAACATGTTTGCTTATGTATGAAAGAGCCAGTTTCCCATTCTAGAAAATCAAACTCTACACGTGTGTTTGTGTGTTATCGTCTATATTTATTTCTCTCAAATCATTTAGTCCATTAAAATTTCAACAAATCAAGAGTTAAATATCTTTGCTTTAATAAACCTAACCTAAAATAAAAAGTGTCATTATAAAGTGACTTTTTTAGCTGTACATAAGTTTGTTTTTCATAGTGTGAAACTACTTTATTTTGGCTGAAAAGAACAGTAGAAGAGGAACATTTATATTCCACCTAAACAAAGCTGATGGGAAGTGGTCAACTGCCGTGTTCAAATTATTTTTCTACCACCCTTCCCTGTTTTGTTCCATGTGATGGAATCCTCTATCTTATATCTGCATAAGGATTCGACCAAAATAAGAAGCATGATGTCATGGCGTCAGCCATTGTTCAGGCCACGCTCCCCGTCTATGAACCCCTCTGAGGCCGGGGCAACAGCAGGAGGCTCAAAGAATCAGCTAAGGAGCACCTCCCTCTGCTGCCACAATAGGAGCAGCTGCAAGGCGTTTGGGAAAAGTGTGACAACTAAAGAGCATTCAGGGCTCAGTCAAGCACAGCCCTTGTATCCCCTGCCTCAAACTCAAATGAGGAGGTGGGGACTAAGATAGCCATGAAAGGGAAAGGAATATGTTTGGTTTGCAAATTAGCCAAAACATTGGCTGTGACCCATGGCTGGGGTGTGAGAAAAAGGAGACAAACTTCCTGTGGAGGTGATGATGGTGATGATGGTGATGATGACGATAACGATGAGTCCCCTGAAGCCTTCGATACAAACTCACTGTCTGTATTCATTGAAGCCCAGGTTTCGGGGGAGTGTGCACTGATGTCTTATCTAACAGCAATGCAAATGTAGTCTCTGACAACAACCATTACCAGTGACGTGATGGCTCTGCGATCAAAGGCTCATTCATTACCACACCACCACCATCAGGAAAGCGTTGGGGGTTTTTTTGAGAGGGGGGAGACATATGTGAGCCCCCTGCCCTCTCCCCCCATCCCACAATCACCTCCACACCACACACACACGCACATCTCCTCCAACAAGCCCCCCACCCCCCGCTTTTGCATCGTTAGAGTTGTCGTTGTAATGTGGGAGGCAGGCAGGAGTGTGTATTTTTGCATGTGTGTGAGTCGTTGTGTGTGATCTGATGCAGATCTCTGGAGAGTGGGGGAAGCAAGGCCCCAGTCAACTGCAAGGTCAGGGACATTAAAGCGCTGTGACTTTTGAGTGTGGGTGAGAGCGATGATTCAAATGTGAGAGCGAGACAATTTAAAAGAGCTTTCAAAACGACACAATTCGTATAAGAATAGAAAGCGCCACCTTGACTATCGTCTTCATTGTCTTTTCACACCCTCTGGTTTTAGCTCGGCATCAGTCGGACAGAACCGGCCATAACGTCATTTGCCATTTCCACTAACTTGCCAGTTGACTCTCCCATTTAGCAGCTGGGCTCTGACTCACCTTCAAAGTCGTTTTAATGATCACAATCCCAAGAAAAAAAAGAGAAAAAAGTAGTTATGTAATTTGTCAGACACAGCTGCCATGTTCAAGAAGACACAGAATCCCAGCCCTCCCTATTACATCAGTCAGAGCAGATCACATCAGTGAGACTTGACTGTTGCTTCCACACCACTTGAGAGCGTATGAGTGTATTCATACCTTTAATAAATGACAGTGAAGTCTTTGCAGAAAGCCTATCCGAGTGAGTAACCTATTGGTTAATGTCTTATCATACAAACCTTTAAATTCAGTCAAGTATCGTCTTGATGCATGCTCAATCATCCAGGTAAGTAAATCTCCAAAAGTTGATTCTGTTCATCTGGACGTAACGTTTTGTGGGAGAAATGTTTCGTCACTCATCCAAGTGACTTCTTCAGTCTCAGCTGACTGCAGGTTTCCCCAAATCTTATAAACAGTACATTTGCATAATGACTGAAACCAGCCCACTGAAGGAACAATGGGCTGGGAGGTCAGTTCTGCAATCACAGCATTGTAAAATGGTGACAGATGTACCCTTAGGCCCCTTCCTCGACTCAGAGATGGTCTTTCCCTTTTCACGTAAATGGCCTCCTTGACTCTTCGCTCAAACCAGCGTTCCTCCCTGTCCAGGATGTGTACATCCTCATCCTTGAAAGAGTGTCCACTGGCCTGTAGGTGTAAATAGACTGCAGAGTCCTGGCCTGATGAGGTGGCTCTTCTGTGGTGTGCCATCCACTTCGCCCAGGGTTGTTTGGTTTCCCCGATGTAAAAATCCTGGCAATCCTCCTGGCACTTAACAGCGTACACAATCTTACTCTGTTTGTGTCGGGGGACCCGATCCTTGGGGTGGACCAATTTTTGGCGCAGCATGTTTTGGGGTTTAAAAGCCACAGAGACCCGGTGTTTAGAAAAAATGCGTCTCAGCTGCTCCGATACTCCTGACACATACGGGATCACTACAGGTTTCCTTCTCTTTTGGATCGGTTGGAGCTTTCTTTAGGTGCCTTCCCAGCTTTGACAAAAGTCCAACTGGGCCTTCTTGATGTGCTGCTGTAAGACTGGGGAAACCTGCAGTGAGCTGAGACTGAAGAAGTCACTTGGATGAGTGATAAAACGTTTCTCCCACAAAATGCTACGTCCAGATGAACAGAATCAACCTTTAGAGATTCAGTCAAGTAGTACCCTCTACCCTCACAGCATCATTTGCTGGTTTGCTGGGCTGCTTCTATAGAAGCCAACCGAAGAAATTAAAGTTTATTTTGGTGACATACAGGTTAACTGTCATGTTAATGTCACTGGGAAATGTTGTTCATTGATAGCTGGTACTGGAGAATGAGAAGGTTTACCATTTGCTCTACATAAGGTTTTGCTTGACCACAAAGCACACATTTGTCTTGTAATTTCAAGAATAATCCATAAGGTAACTAAATAACTCAGACGTCCCAATCACCGATCTTGTGTTGAAGACATATAAAAGAAAATTAAGGTTCTTGATATTAGCTTCTCTTCGTTTGCTACCCATTAAATCTGAATATATACCAAATTTGTGCTGAATATATTAAACCATTTTAGAGACCTCATAGTACCATATCTCCCACATAGAGCACATTGTTCTCAGACTTATTTAAGACTTATTTTGTGGTTCTTAGGATATTTAAAAGTAAAATGCGAGGCAGAGCCTTCAACCCTCAGGACCCCTTTCTTTGGAACCAGCTAGTTTGGATTCAGCAGACAGACACTCTCTACTTCTAAGATCAGGCTTACAACTTTCCTTTCTGATAACGCTTATAGTTAGGGCTGGGTCAGGTGATCCTGAACCCTGCCTTAGTTACACTGCAATAGCCCTAAACTGCTAGGGGCTTTCCGCCAAGCGTTTCTTCTTCACTCACCTTTTTTCACTCTCTGCGTTTATACACCACTCTGCATTGAGTCATTAGCTATTATTAAACCGTGACTCTCTTCCACAGTGTGTCTTTTGTCCTTTCTTCCTCCCCTCACCCCCCACCAGACACAGCAGATTTCAGAGAGCTTTCTTCCTGTTAAAGGGAAGTTTTCCCTTCCCACTCTCACCAAATGTTTGCTCATATGGGGTTGTCTGATTGTTGGTGTTTTCTCTGTATTATTGTTCGGTCTTTCCCTTACAATATAAAACGCCTTGAGGTGACTGTTGTTGTGATTTGAGATTTGTTGTGTCATTAATAATACTGAACTGAACTGGATTGAATATTGCTGTGACGTGCTTTGTTGAAGAGAAGGTGACCACAGAGGAAGCCCAAGAGCAAAAGGAGGAACAGAGAAATGCTGGAACATTAGGGGGACTTTGAGATATCCATTAGAGCACTTCTCTTTGGAGTCCACCAGCTACCCTGCTGTTTTTTAGTGCTTTGTAAAGAACATTGTAACTTGTGTTAAAAGGAAGTAAATACATGTATTAAGACCAATCAAATACCTGAACTTTTCAAACTGCTATGACAAAAATAATATTATTCATCTAATCACCATTTTTCATGTTTGGGGACACAGACATGCCACAGAGTGAAGATACTGGAAACCACAACCTTACCCACATCTTTAGAAGTGACTTTTAGTGTGTCAGGAGTCTGTAACGTGAGTAATTACAGAGTAATTACACTTCTCACTCTTCATCACACCTTTAAACTGGGTTTCGCAAGTGTGTCTTTGTAACAGCCGGCACGCTCACAAAATCCCAAGTGAGAAGATTTACTCCACACATTGATGTCACTGCATAGTATGCACCTGCAGTAAATCAGTAAGAGGATTGCGACTATGACGGGGCGGCCTCTGAAACATCCTGTGTCTGAGGCATTGTAATGCCTTGCTCTAATCTTTACGTCAGCGCCCACAGGCCCCATCTGCTGGGTCAAATCTTTTACCGAGACACTGTCGAGGAAAGGCCGCATAAAAGAGGCCAATGTGCCAAACTGAAAAAAAAAAGAAACTGCTTCAAAAGCCACTTAATGGACAGAAAGACCCAGAAAGAGGGTGATTTATGTTGTAAAAGCTGCTATGCTTTTTTAAACTTCCAGCATCCGTGACATTCCACATCATAGAGGTCAGACAAGTGGCTGTTGCGTGACAGGAGAGGAGATAAGGTCAGATTCCTGGCATGATAACCAAACACTAACTCAAAGAATTTAAGAACATTATGTATAGCTGCACTGAAGCCAGCAGGACTCCCCTTCCTTTAACTGCCCCTCCTAGAATGTCAGATAAGAGAAGTAAAAGATGTATGCAGGATTTTTTATTATAATAAAACAATTATATGGAATAAACGAGGGTCAAAACATTGCCTCATTTTAAAGTCCCCCATCCAGAAAAATAAATAAAGAAAACCAAATCTGCATATCTGCCAACTTTTAAGCACTTATTAGCACAAAAACTCATCAAACGCAGGCAGGAGGAAGGCACCCATCATTCCACCCTCATTCACCCCACAGGCACTGAACAGAGGCTGTATTTTTCCACTCACTGAAGCGTCGTCAGGTCTGTGTTCACAAGCAGAAATGAGATCCTGTGTTGGTTATTCAAGGAATGCTCGGCATCCTGTCTTCTACGCTGACTGCACTCTGAGTGGATGATGTCACACCCAAAGAACATGTAGGTGTAGATAAGGATCTCAGAGGTGCACGCAGATGTGTTTGCCTGTTAAAAGTATGCCCATATTTCAGATGAGACTTAAGAGAATTTTGAGGCCGGTTGAGTCTTTACACATTTGCGAACAATGAGAAATCTGATGAAAACAAGTCTTTGCTTAAAAACGTGTGCAAGTATTGGAAAGATAAATAAAGCTTTGAGCATTTGGGCAGAATATGGTACTCACTGAATCTAAACCGTGGCCCTCTCATGCATACAAAAGCTGTAGAAGGTCTCAAAAGACTGAACTATGAAAACTTAACTGATGATGCAGTTTGCTGGAGGAATAAGAAACTGATTTTCAGTTCCAAGTCAAGTGACAATACTTCATGTGAGGTCATACAGAGTGCTGTAAACGGGTCAAAATGTGTTCAGTTTTGTCCTAATAGTTGATCTTAGTCTTTTAATGAGCAACCTAAAAGTTCAGACACAACAAGAAGCATCCCAACTTTAAAGGCAACCTGTGTGTGACGGTATTGTGTAGGAGCAGTACAGCAATTCCTCTAAATCCAAATATCAGCTTTCTTCCTATACATTATTTGCAGTTACAGTTATGCTTTCCAGTCATTGTTAAGCTTTTTTTTTCAATCACGTGTTCCCACATCACACGAGCATGTTTGAAAGTGGTTGCAGATGGACACATGATCTTTGCGTTGTATTAACATGTCCTCTTATTCACTGATGACCTGTTAAAAGCTGTCTTTTGTCATCGGTGGGATCGTCTGTTCAACGACGTTCGTGAATTTGTGTATTCAGGAATTAGTCTGTAATAGTTGACTAAAGGAAGTGAACAAAAAGTATGTTAAAACACAAGTCCAGAGAAGATGCAGAGGGGCTTGTCACACAAATGAAATGAAAGGATACTCAAAAGGAGTTCTGATTCTCACTGAGTGTGTGCTCATTGGGTGTGAGCGCCATCTTGAGGAAAACACTGCATGTTTCACCACTAAGACACGCAACCTGTAACTGGACTAAACAGAACGTAGGAGCGTACGAGTTTTTGCCTTCAGCATAAAAGTCATATTTTCATTTTGACATGATCTGAAAGGCTGAGGTTTCCAAGGGACCACAGAGGTTTTAAAATGATCAGTGTGGGTGTAGAAAATCAATAACCCACTGTCTAACACAGATATGGCATTCATGAGTCTAACCTGGGGATTCACACTAACATGACATCATTGTCATTATGCAATATTTTAAATTTTTACTTTCATTATTCAAATTGAAGTTAAAATTCGGAAAATACCCCTGAGCCCCACAGACAGAAAGTGCTGAAGTAAGCTGGATAAAGCAAGAGACAGACTGAACTGCTATAGGTCCAACTCAAGACATTTCCGTTCAAACTGTAGACTTTTGAGCAGTTAATGAGTAACTGTGCTGTAAGACTGCTGATGAAGGGCAATGTGACCACTTCAGCAATCTGTATTGGGTAGAGTTAATGATCAACTAGAAATGAAACATTGATATCTTAAGGTTAAAATAGGAAAAGGTAACAACACAGAAGATTAAACAGAAGCCTAATATGCTACTATTCCAATGTTTGGAATAGTAGCATTTTTTAAATAAAAAACACACCAAATTGATTAGGAATTTTGAAAACATGGATTATTTATAATTGGTATCATTTACACATGTATATACTTTTGGTAGGAATCACTCCTGTGTCCTAATGGCAAGTTTAGCAAGTTATATGTTTGTTATAAGTATTACTATAGGCAATCCAATACAAAAATCTACCAAAATATAAAGATATAACAGAGTGATGTATAATACTTTATAACGGGAAATAGAACGGAGAAATCTTTGTTTAACTACAATAGAAAAAAATATCAGAGAGTCTGGTGGAAAACTGATTAATAGGAAAAATATATCAGAATCTTTAGTTTGAGAAATGATATTTGCCACATGAGATGTGGAACAGCTGGCACATTCATAAGCCCTTGGAAGTCTAACTCAAGTGATAACCCTACCTTAATGATAGATTTTGTCCCGTCTTCCTGCCCTCACAACCAACCAGATACGGCAGATGGCTGCCCCTCCACGAGCCTCGTTCTGTGGGAGATTTCTTCCTGTTAAAGGAAAGTTTTTCTTTACCACTCTCACACTTTAGGGGATTGTCTGATTGTTGGGGTTTTCTCTGTATTATTGTAGGAACGTTACCTTACAATACAAAGCGCCTTGAGGCTACTGCAGTTGTGATGGGGCATTATAAATAACACTGAATTGGACTGAACTGAACTGAATTGAAAGGCAGAAAGTTTTTGATGTTTTTCAGTAACATCAGGGATGTAATGTTACATTGTGAGCTGCATACAGCCCACTTTAATCTTAAGTGGGCCAAACCAGCAAAAATCCTCTTTCTGTCAGTGTAAAGTTGTTTAATTACACATTTATTCCTCTTTATTATATAAAAAATTAGTTTTAATAGTACTTTTCAGTTTTTCTACAGGATAGATAAATACTGCTATAGCAAATAAGTAAACTGTTGTTTATCTATTGGGTACTTTGGTGTAGTATGAATGACAAGATCGTTCTCAATAGGAAAAGCTGTAAAACCCATGGAAATACAGTTAAAGTTAAAACATCTGTGCACTCATTCACGTTTTCCAAAGCTGTCTATGCTGGGTCTATTCTGGCCCCCGGGCCTTGTGTTTTACCACCCTGACTTAGAGTCATCATTTTCTGTGTTGCTAACAGTTTAACAAAAATCATTTAAAATAATTTTTAACTCTAATAAAATACTATATATTATAAAAACAAAAGCAATATAAAACCAACAAAAAAAAATGGAAACAGTTAAGATAGGAATAAGGAAGTTTGGACCAAATAGAGCCCCACTTATTTAGACCCACAACTTCACACAGATGACCTCACCCAGATGTCAGTGAACTTCCCCTAATAGAAATAAAAGAAAAACACACTGGCAAAACAATAACAGGATGCAGAATGATACACAACAGAAGGCAGTCAGTCCATTTCGCGGCACAGTGTCATACCATGTGTCTGTCGCTTGATAGGACCCAGTTTATTTCCATAGCAGGACACCAGCCCAAAGCACAACTTCAAACTATGTAAGGACTCTTTGGAGAAGAAGTAGGTCAGCTGGTGTTCTTCAAACTGAGAGGTCAACAGTGACATTACTGGAGCTCAGCAGCTTGTTCGTATGATATATAAACAAAGTTTGATGGAAAAAATAATGTATTGACTATCGGCTCACTGATTTATTGATGAAAAAAGGAAATTGTAAATTGACTTGTTCTTATATAGCACTTTTTACTTGAGCACTTAAAGCCTTTTATAAAACATGCCTCCTTCACTCAGTTAGTCAGTATCTTGCCCAAGGATACTTTGGCATACAGACTGCAGCAGCCAGGAATAAAACCACCAACCTTCCAGTTAGTGGAATAGCTCCCTCCTCAGCTACAGCCCCCCCCCCCAAAAAAAAATGTAATACAGGAAAAACAGTTTGCTTAGCTAACAGCTTTCAGCTTTCATACATGGCTTTCGGGTTTGACGATAAATGCTGTTGGGGTCCTTGTAGCCTCTACCTACTTACTAGGCCTTCTTTACCTTGGCAGGAGTTACAGACAACATTGACAATTAAGCTCAAATTTTAGCATTTACTCCTCATTTATTCTGCTTTTACATATTTAAAAATCCCTCACCATGGCAGCTGTGTTTAACAAAGGATTAAACAAACTTGAAGTCCAGTATCATAGCAAAACCAGCCGAACTAGAACACTTCTAACATGTTATAAATCCACTGAATCTAGTTGTCCATTATTTGCCCTTTGGCAGAGCTGCTTTTGAAAACAAATAATTTTCCCTCCAAACATTAACACTGTCTCGCGCCCACCTTTCAAGGTCGGGGTTACTGCGCACGCCCACTTCCCTCTTTTAGAAACTGCCGTTTGGGCTGCAAAAGAAAAAAAAAATAGAAGAAGAAAAAAAAGCCTCCCTACCACGTGTGTATAGCTAACGGTCCGCGCGCGCATACTCACACACCTTCCGCACGTGCTAACGTCCTTCCCTTCCCGGCTGGGATTTTATTGGACCAAATAAAGAGACAGCTAAAGCCACGTGGCTGTGTTTACTCCCTTCAAATTTCTGGCGGGATGGTTTTAGCAATAAAAGAAGCAGACTTTCACTATCCCGCCAGTCTGCAGAGACTGTACACGACAAGAGAAGCTCTGTAGTGATAAATGTGAAGTGTTGTTTTCTGGGGGAGACAACATGGGAAATAACCACTCTTCAAACTTGAGCATTCCCTCTGGCTTGTTTGGTTTGCCCCTCTCCAGCAGAGAAAAGAAGCTGAGCTGCAGCACAGAGGGTAAGCCTTACACTTTATTTCTCTGTGTGTATCATTTCAATCTGTTAAATCTTAGTTAAAAAAAAAACAAAAACAAAAAACATCTGTGGCTGCTCCCTTAGCCATGAGCAGGGGCGTTTTCAGGATTTTTGGAATGGGGTGTCACAGGGGAGATCAAGAGCGCAGCAGAGGTACTGCAAAGGAATTTGGTGTAGAAACTGGCTTAAAAAGACATGACTTACAGACTCATCTATGGCTCTGGTTCTTGTTACAGAACCAGGACAAAGTGGTTATTATGTGACAATGTGATGATTATTATTAGTACTGCCAAAGTGTGGGCCAGTGCCCCCTGGTGGGTTGTGAGGGTACTGCAGGTGGGCAACAGTAGTAACAAAAATTCAGTTTGAAGTTACTCACAAGTTTGTACAGTTGCATATTTATATACATTTATTTATATAAAAAAGTAAATTTAAACCGATAATAGGAGGAAGTAAGGTTGTGATAGTACTCTGACCTAAATTTACTGAACCATAATGAAATTTGTGTCCCAGTGGCAGGTGGGTCACACGTTTGCCTTATCTGTTTGTGTATGACTGGATAGCATTAAAAATTTGCATTCAAAAACCTGTTGTTTTATATGTATATTCAACAAAAATTTCAAGGAAATGTATCACTTTCTCTTAAATTTTGATTAGAGTTTTTAGGTGGGCCTAAAAACTAGTACTCCTTATGTTGAATGACTTTTCATAATCTTATTCATGATATAACTGGATCATTATTATTGCTGTTATTATATAATTGTTGTAGCTTTAGCTATAATAATACAATTACTTTACAAAATAATAGGCAACTAAAGTGTTAAACTAAATAATATTGAGTACAATGAGTAAAAACTGCATCTGAAATATAATGGAGTAAAAGCAGAAAGCAGAATAACATGGAACTACTTAGTTAAAGTAGAAGAATATTCAACCTGAATAAATGCACTCAGTTACATCCCTACTAGCCCTATCCATGTGCTCATCTAATGGTGTTTAATTGTAAGATATAATAGCAGTACTTTAGATATAAATAGTGCTTTAGTTCATATATCATATCTTTAGTGGGGGGCATCAGTTATGGGTTAGGTGGCACTGGTCCTCCCCACGCCTCTCTTTTGGACACGCCTCTGTTCACCAGCATGTTTTGATTTGGCAGGTCTTTAGACCACATGACCTTCCTGACACAACCATTTGTGTCTCCTACTGGGATCGTACTAGGAATGTTTCATGTGTTAGGTGAATGTATAAACCACCGTACAATGGAGCCTTAATGAATGCAGGGTTATTCATAGCACCACACGCAATTGTCCCACAATAATATGAATTCCAGTCATGTTTTCTGGCTCTTTTTCATATACTTTTAACATTAAACTTTGTACTTTCACATAAAACAAAAAAACAACACATGTTGTAGCTGAAACCCTTCTCCAGTGTCTTAGCCGTTTTCCCCACCCTAATCAAACTAAACTTCTGTATTTGCTTTTTCAGACAGACAGGAAATGCCTGTTGCTCATATTGTTGCTATATTGAGGTCCATGTGGGCTGAGAGAGGTTAAAAGAGGCCACTTCATAGCTTCCCCAACACCCCCGAGGGGCTGATGAGAAACACACAAAAAAGCTTGTGAGAACAGACAAGGAAGTGACTGGTGGAGAACTAATGTAATCTCGAAGCAAGGAAAATATACAAACTGACTGTGTTTTCAAAATTTTTGGTCCCACTATTGTTTCTTTCTTTTTCCTGTATTTATTTATGCCTCTATACATCTACACAGTTTTTTTTATTTATTTTATTTTCAATAGACATTGGCATCTTTTTTCACTTTAATCACGTACATATAAACATTCTGTACTTGCTATGATCGCAGAGGAATGCGTTTTAGAAATGCGCATATGCGCCGCTAGGTGGTGCCATTGTATCATATCGATATCGCTCAATGGGGGACCCTATTAGAGGGATCAGCACTTCAGGATTGAACTGGCAAATCGAAGTATGACTTCATTGGACTTTTGTGGACAAGCTGAACTACATCTTTCATCAGAGTCTTTCCCTGGATTAAGTCGCAGCACTGGACAGAAACACTTGTTTCTATTTAAGCATCCATTGTTCATTCTATGAAACAGCTGCATGCTTATTCTGTAATGTAGTGCAAGTAGATCCTTATGTCTTTTTGCTTCAGGCAACAAATGTGACTGTCTAGTGACCGCTCATTGGGTTTTTCCTATATTTAAAAGCTTCACAGAACAAGAGGGTTTCTCTTTATAGGACTAATGGTACTTTTAAAGCATTTAAATCAGCAGAAGACCTGATAGCATCGGCCAGGCTGGTGTTTCAAATTACAATGAGGCGGAGGAGAGAAGTGGTTGTAGAAAAAAAAGAGCAGAATTTGATTTGTTGTCTTCAGATCTCATGCATGTTTAGGTTGCATGCTGTATGTGTTACAGATTGCCTGCGTTTTATATGAATATCAAAATAAGAATGTCCTTTGTGTGAACTTGTTCATTTCCCTCATTCATAACAAAGCTCTTGGGTGGCAAAGAGGGATTCAGTTAAACATTAAGCAGCGCTGACTTTATTTATGACCACTCAGCTGTGCGTGCGCCTGTGACAGAGAGAGGCAAAAGAAGAAAGAATATGAAAGACATTATCATTTCGGCAGTAATATTCGGTGCATATATATCACCTATTAATCATCTTCATTGATGGGAAGTCACGCTGTAAGCAGTCGCCATACATTTTTAATACTGATTTCAAATAGGTCCAGTCAGTTGGTTAGAGCTAATCCGTTTGCGGCTGTTCAGAGCAGTTCCCGGCTCTCATGCTGTGTGGTCTGTTTTCTGTTAAAACACTGGCAACAAACCCCAGATCTCCCTTATCGCAGCCTCAGCTTCCTCCTCCAAAGGTCAAATTCAGTTATCTTTCCACTTTATTTTGCTCCTTGTCTTGTCTCTTCACTTCCAAACAGGGGAGAAGGTTTGGCTACCTTCTGAACCGTGTGCTGGGATGGCTCCATAAATCTTGGGGTGAAAGCCTAATTTCAAGTACTGCGTTAAAGGGCCTACACTGTAGAAGGGGTTTGCATTTATACTTGCACGCTCATGAGTCAAGGTGTTGGCAAAACGTAAAAAATGATTGAGTCTAAACTTGGATTGTGAGAGCTGCAGAAAGGAGAAAAACATCATAGATCTGCTTTTTTTGCAAAGCGCTACACAACAATGCACCAACATGGATGCATACCTCGTCGAGGCGGAGTCCAAGCAGACTTAAAAAAAAGTATAATAAGGATTGCTTGTCCTCGATGTCCACAGCTGTCTGCCCACCAGCACGCTATAATTCTGCCTTTCACCCTGAAGTATGCATTTGTTGTTGGTGCATTGTGGTGTAATGTCTCATGGATGAGTCTTGGCAGTCACAAAAACATCAACAGGACTTGAGCCTCACTTTCACACTGTGATGATGGACTCTGTCTCTCTATGACCTAAGTGTAACACTGCATAATACGTGGAAGTGCCTGAAAATGCTATCATACAGACAAAAGGATTTTGTTGTGCAACTTGTAGGCTAGCCTTGGAAAAGGGCTGGTACTGTGGATCTCTGTCTTATCAATAAAACATAGAGAAAAGCAGAAGAAGCTGCACTCTAATTGATAACAGACACACAGTAATTATGTCTCTTGTTGTTGCTAATCCCCTGGGATATTAGATATACTTTAGGAAAGGAAGTTCTCATATTTACAAGCTCCAAAAATAGCCCTGTCATCCAGCACTCTCAGTATATCAGTGTCCTGTCTGAAGCAGGGGCCCTGCAGAAGTTTCCCACACGTGTCACATGAACGATGTCATGACGAGAGAGCGAGGGGAGAGAAAAAGAGGGTCATGGAGTAGGAAAGGAAAGAGGGGTTGCTTTAAGGAGAGATAAGAAAAATAACAAGTCCAAAAAAGCCCACCAAATGATGCTAGAAGGGGAGGGGGGTTACGATAAAGGGTGTGGCTGGTGATTGACCCAATGGCTGCAGAGGGAGAACAGGAAAAGGGGAACAGATGGGCGGAAGCACTCAGCAGTGTAGAAGTGTTATAGGGGAACAGAGCGTCTGTGAAATTGACTCGGTTTTCCTGCTTCAAATAAAAGTTTACGCATTGGGGTTTTCTGGCACCCACAACTTCGTCTTTCCTCTCCTGGATAAAATAAGAACAAATTCCAGAGCTGCAGTCTTTACCTGTTACTGGGCCCTGTTGTTTACCTGAAAGTTTTAACTGCATACTGTACATTGTAACATCTCACAAGGTCCTGGACATGATATCCTCTTACAGAGTTCCCGCTGGTGCGTGCCTTTCCACGGCAGTTGTCTTTGATGTCTGACATGCAGTTTGTCTTTGGAGTTGGGCTTGCGGATAGCAGCTAGTGTCCAGTTCAGCACATTCCAGCTTTGCTAGATTTTTATGACAGTTGAATTAACAGCTACATTTGAATGTCAGATGCTGGCCACCTTTATATGATTTAGAGAAAAGAAAATCGAAAATATTTTGTACAGGGGGGGAAAAAAATCCACACGTTAGTCATGAAATCTACAAAAACACAAGATATGAGTAGCTAAATTGTATATATCAAGATTTCATCAGTTTCTCCAAATATTTTTGTTCAAAACCATGAGTTTACTTTGAATAAATCAAAGCGGTCCTTTGCTTTCACTCTGAAGTTTAGAAAGTTCATCATTCATCTGTCTTATTTTGCGATTAGAAACAAACAAAAAAGTAATTCTCACAAAAAAAATAATCATTCTTGCACTTCTATGTGAGAAAGGTGTTTATTTTGGCATTGAAGTCTGATTGGGTCAACCAAAACAAGATGATCTGAATCGCAGGAAAACTTTGGCTGCCTATTTGTCTTAGCATCATGTTTGAACTACAGTCACAGTTTTGCAAATCTGTCGAGGAGCAATGTTTCACCACATACATCGTTTATTTTTCTTCTGCTTTGTCTGGAGAGACAGTGATAAGATGCAGATACCCGGCTAGCCAGTATAATTTTCTGTCTTCATATTTCCTGAAAAATTCTCTCTGTTTGTAGAGTATCAAATATATAGTTGTAAGAGAAACCTCTGTATAAACACCTGAATCACATAACAAGAGGGGTGCCATGATTTTTGTGTCATTTGCTGACTGATTTGATCATTTTTTATGGACTCACCATCACTGATCTGTTATGCTGTGCATCTCACTCGTTGATCTTGAAGTTATATCTCAAGCAGCAGGAAAGAAAACAGCCTAAATGTGCTCAGTGAAGTGCATCCATCCCAAACAGCATGGTCGCTAGCAGAAGAGTCAGTACGCACACCTTAGCTTCAAGCTGCACCATGGGAACTAGGGATGGATGAAAGCTGTTTCCCTGGAGACCTGGACAATACGGGACCTGCTCTGTAATTAGCTACACCCACCCGAGTCAGCAGCGAGGCAGGGAGCATGCCTCAGCTCAAGATGTTTCTCTGACTACATGTTGCTGCTTTGTTTTAAAATAGTGGGGGGAAAAAACATGCAACGAGGCAATAGGGTAAAAGACAAGGACATAGCAGCAGGAAAGGAAGCAAAATGGGCAGCTAAGATTACAGGTAAAATATATAAAAATGTGCTAAAATTGTTATTTTATTGAAAGCAGAATGATGTGATTCTCCATTGGACTTTAAACAAAGACTTGTCATGGACTGTATATAGACGTTAAACACAGCAACTGCAATGTGACCAAATGGTTGCAATGTCGTAGTTTGAAGACTTTATCATGAGTCATTTGAAGACTGTCAATATTTTGTTGTTATAGAGCCAAATGTGACCATATTTGGACAGGAATGTGGACTTCTAAGTTATTTGCTCTTTAATGTTAGCAAAAGCATTAGCCTGATAGCATTAGCCTCACATAGACAAAGAGATGTGCTAGATAAGTAACATACAAGTAAAATGAAAATAAAATTGGACTCTCTGTTCATCTTATCAGATGATTCCTTTAAATCATGCTTTGGTCTTGTAACTGTAAGCATGTTTATTTATACTTTATGGAGATTGACTCAGTTTTGGAGTAAGCCTCAAGTGGCAATTTCAGGAACTGCAATTTTTGGCACTGGTTTCCAGTTTTCCTCACCAGAGGTCTCTGCTTGATGCTGCCATCCACTAAACATGTTAATGATATTAAATTTGCTAATTAAACTTTACCGTTAAAGTAAAGATGTGCTAGTTGGCATGATATGTGTTATAAGACAAACTTGGGCCTCTTCATTTAAGGGTCAGTGAGCAGAGCTGTGGGCCTTCAAACTAGCCTAGATACCAAAAAGAACAGCACGTTGTTACTGAACCTCTGGTGCTGCTAGTGGCTTGAATTTCTTTTATGACAGTTGACATGAGTGACTCATGCACCCAGAACTAGGGAAGGAGAGGCCTGACTTATGTGCCCCCTGGAGTTTCATTTATATGTCCTTCATGATGCACAGTCCAGTGGAGAACAAAAACTGCTTTGTGTTAGAGCCTCTGTTTTAGTTTGCTCAGATGTTTTTGATCGGGGATAATTTTTTTTGGGAGGTGGTTAGAATACACAAACTGTGGTGAAATCACAAAAATAATAGGCATCTATCATCAGCCATAAGGTGAACCCAGAGGGAGTTTTACTATTTTGATAACATTTAAAGCTCAGGCGCCGATAAATTAGGCATTGACCGGAGCAACAAAGTAGCTTCTACGACTTTTGACATGTGCAGAACACTGTATTTTTTTCTGCCTTGTATGGGAAATTTTCAGCAGAACAGTCCTGCGTATCACTCCTAACCCCCAAGAGAGGGCCAGAGAAGGGGCAATTAGTAGAAAAACAGGAAAGCTAGAGTTACAGGGAGGTTACCCTACATGCAGCTTATGTCTGTCATACTGTCTCTGGCTACAAACTGCAGAGCAATGGAAAGAGATGAGTGCTGAATGGAAATATGCATTTATGTAATGCAGTAGCTGTCTGCTCCTCCATATGCCTCTCTCCTTTTGGACTGTGAGAAAAATCAGGTGGACCTTAATGGTCAAAGAAACGCAATTCCAGTAAGCTGAGATGCAGTGCCAAATGTCAATAAAAAAAGAATGCAGTGATTTCCAAGGAAAAAAAAACATAAGCCCACTTTTAAAATTCACAATAAAACACTTATAAAATGGTTAAACTTAGAACAGTTACTATTTTAAGAAAACAACAAGGTCATTTTCTATTGATGGCAGCAATATGTCTCAAACAAGTTGGGAGAGGGCCATGTTTACAACTGTATAGGATCTCCTCTTCTTTTAATAACTGTCTGTCATCTGGGAAGTGAGGAGATCAGCTGCTCAACTTTTGTGAGAGGAATGTTGTCCCATTCTTGTCTAACATAGGATTCTAGCTGCTCGCTGCTCCTGGGTCTTGTTGGTCGTATTTTTTGTTTCATGATGGGTCAAATGTTTTCAGCTGGTGAAAGGTCTGGACTGTTGGCAGGCCACTTCAGTACCCAGACTCTTCTACTACAAAGCCATGCTGTTGTAATAGGGGCAGTGTGAGGTTTGGCATTGTCTTGCTGAAATATGTAAGGACTTCCCTGAAAAAGATGGAAGCATATGTTGCTCTATGACTTGTACTTGTGCCTTTCAGCATTGATGGTGCCTTTCCAGATGTGCCAGCTGCCAATTCCATAGGCACTGATTTCCCTTTATAGCAGAGATACAGGCGTTTGAACTGAGCACTGATAACAACAATTTCAAATTCGAGTCTTCTAACCACGGATCGGTTTTCCAGTTTGCCTCAGTCCATTTTAACTTCGTTTACGTACGGCTTCGTATGTATTTCTTTGCATTACCTGGAAAACTGGGTTCACAGGCAGTGACTTCTGGAAGTGCTCTTGAACCCAGGCAGTGATTTCCACGATGGAGTGCTTTCATCCCTCTTTTCAATGCAGTGCCATCTGAGGTCCCGAAGATCACAGGCACCCAGTACCGATTTTCAGCCTTGTCCATTCCGCACAGAGATTTCTCCAGATTTTCTGAATCTTTTGAAGATATTTGACAATACACGATGAGATATTCTTTGCAATTTTATGTTCTGGGGCATTATTCTGAAACTGTTGGACATTTTGTTCTTTGCAAATTGGTGAACATCTGCACATCTGCCTCACTAACACTCTTTTTTATACCTAATTGTGTCACTGACCTGTTGCCAATTAACCTAATTAGTTGTAAAAATGTTCTCCAGCTGTTTGTTTTTAGTACCACTTACTTTTACAGCCTTTCGTTGCCTTGTCCCAAGTTTTCTGAGACGTGTTGCTGGCATCAGATTCTACCAGACATGAAATTTTTCTTATTTTTCTTAAAATGAAATCGGACTCATAGCAGTTTATTAATCCCACCGGGGGTAAATTGTTTTGTTGCAGGCATAAAAATATAAACACAAAAAATAGAAAATGTAGACTCATAAGTCCAACTAAGGCACTCAAAGCATAGTTTTAGATTAGATATTCCAAAGTTAAAGAATACAATGTACAACAGTATAAACAAGATAATGTAAGTGAAAATAGTCCAGCCACAGTTTGGACGTAGCTTCTGGTGAATGTCCTCCTGTGGCTGTCCAGCGTGAGATGTTCCAGTATCGACAGTAACCTCTACCAGAGAGTCAGACTTCACAGCCACAATGTTACTGGCCTTGCAGATCAGTTTATTGAGTCTGTTGATATGCGCTACTGTCAATCTGCTGCCCCAGCGCACCAAAGCACATAGGATGGCACTGGACACCACAAGAAATCCTGAGCAGATGGCAAAGGACCTCAGTCGTCTCAGAAAGTAGAGACAGCTTTGGCCCTTCTTGTAGAGACTCCATGGATGGATATAGGGGTCACTGGTGCTCTGGTCGCCCTCATGTCCACAACCTTAGCCCCTTCATCTTTTTATCAGTTTTAACATTTGATATCTTTTCTATTTTCTGTTATGAATAAATTGAGAGTTTATGAGGTTTGCAGATCATTGCATTCTGTTTTTATTTGCGTCTTACCCAGTATCCCACCATTTTCAGGATTGGGTTTGACGGCTGCTGGCTGTTGTTCTTGTGTCTTTTGTTTTGTTTTTGACTTCATAGAAACTTTTTTTCTCGAACTGAGAGCTTAGCCAGGTTTGTTGCTGAACCTGGGCTTAGATCTCATGTACACTGTGACCGACATGGTAATAATAGCAAAAGTATTTTGTGTCATAACCTCAGGGTCTGCCCTCGGTCATCGAGCCCTTTGTGGTCAAGGTTACTGGGGGAGCAGTTTGCAAACAAATGAAAGGAAATATCCAGCTCTAACTGTAACACACAAGCCTGTATGTCTCCTATAAAGTCCACATTATTCTGTCATGTCATTTAAAGCTTACCAGCACACTTCAATGCTTCACAAACTGAACGCTCCACTTTTCAGGAACATTAACTTTAATAAAATGCTGCTCCGGCTTTAGCGAGACATTATATTACATGATCAACACATGAAAGGGAAACTACATAAAGGAATGGATTAAAATGGAAAAATGGTTGTAGCTGAAAAGTCCCTAAACTTGGCTGCTCAGCAGTTTAGTTCCCCTCAAACCACTTGAGTTTCTCTAATGAGATTGTGAATTCTTTTCAGCTGAATAGTTGAGAGTGAATCAATTTAGAGGTTCGAATTTGGGACCCGGAAGGCAAATTCTGACAAGCCTTAAATTGCTTGGGAGGTAGTTTGCTTTTGAACGGTGTCATAAACTCTAATGATGTTAAGAGGCTTAATTGGAATTTTCTTAAATATAGCTTTGTTGTTTAATACAGACCACAAGAATTCACTGCCTCACTTTTGTAGCCCTCACAGGATTAATGTGAATATGGCACGGGACTTCACACAACTGCGGTGCAGCAGTGGAAGGCTGCGGGTTGACAACATCTACCCGGCCTTTCAAAATATGATCCCTTAAAAATATATTTACGCTGCCGTGAGACCGGGTTGGTTATAAACGCACATATTTACACAGACCTCTGTTTATTGGGGAATTATTTACTTTTAATCTTTACGAGATCCCGTTTTATTTTTCACCGTTCTTCAACAATGATTAAAAATATATGGCTTTAGCTCGTAAATTTTAGTGCTCGACAATAACATCTCTTTCTGGAGCATGCCTGACAGACTGTGTGGAGTGAGCCTGTGGCTGTTTGTGTGGAGTCATGTTAAAGATAACAAAGACCTTGACCCGGGCATCAATAAGCCTTCCTATTCCTCTTTAGACTGGAGACCAGTCTGAGATCCGATGAGCCCTCTGACAACTGTAGTTTTCCACTACATCAAATAAGCTACAGTCTAGTAGATTAAAAGATGAATGCATAAGGAACACATTAAGATTATATGTCTACGCAACACAGTGTGTGTGCTTTTGAAGACTTCTCCAACTTATACCGTAATGGAAATTTTTTGTAAGGGTATGAATTTCGCATTAGGCAATACCTTAATTCGACCACCGTCTTGAGCCACACCTGAATCTGAAGACAGTGTGCGAGAGGCTAGAAGAAGTTCTCGGCCAAGAGTATTTCCTGCATCTCCTCTGGTGGTGCATCCGCTCCTCATCCCAGAGAACATCGAGACAATAGAACAGATGGAGGAAGAAGACTGTCTGTGCATCTGGTTAAATGCATTGAAAGGACATTTTTAGCAAGCCTCCCACTGACAGTGAGGTCTGAAACAACATGGAGGAGCCATGACACAGCTTCATGTTTCACTACCAGAAATTAAAATTTAGTAAGACGTAGCAAATTTTTGTGCATCTAAAATGCTGAATAACATCAGATTTTGTTTTTCTCTCAGTGCCGCCTTGCTTCTGCTTCCATTGTCAGAGTAGCAGAGGTCATTTAAAGCTAGGGCCTGACATGTTACATAATGTCATGATTTAGACTCCCTCAATGGAAATTGAATCAGGAAATCCCCCCATACCACAGTTACTATGTCCTTTACCATTATTAACATTACTGTGTCATCCACTCTTCGCTTCCAGCTGTGGATTTCAGTCAGGTGCAGCCCACCTTTCAAGATTTGCATTCCTTTAACTGTCATCTTTCACCCCGTTCTTCATATATATGTATAATTAGGTTTTAGTTTTTTAAAATTATGTATAGATAACATCATTTTTAAAAAGCTCAGATTGTCAAACGACTGCATTACACTGCATCATCTTCTCAATTTACACCACTCGTCAGTGATTCACTACCAGTGATGTTTTTAATTTACTGAAATGTGAAATTGCAAAAGTGAAACCAAGCATTTTGTCTTCTTGAAACTACCACAGCATTCAGTCTTATGATCTGAGGATTTTGCAAATTAAAACAGTCTGTGAGGGCACCAAGCACATGGCAAGAACTCCTCCTAAAATGGCTCCAATTAAAGGCAAATGCTGCACAGTTGCTTTGATTTATAAAACAAACAAAAAACTGTATCTTTCTTTTTTTTTTAAACGTTGAGTGTTTCATCATCTACGTGAGAGGCTTTTTACTGACACAATGGCCTTGGCAATAGTTGAACTCTTACTGCGTTTTTTGAAAAGCAGGTGCTTGACTCCAGTGGCCCGTTAAGAATCAACCTAATGAAAAGACAGGAGGACACATTGAAAACAGATGTGAATGCACCGTAGTAGAAAACAGTGCACAAAAACAAAAAAGGTGACCAGAAAAACATTGTTGTATGAATGCGGCTTATTGTGCTGGCCCATGTGTGTTTGATGGAGATGGTTGTGTTCACATTGAAGGTGGGTATGACTCACTTCATCCATTAGATCAGTGGCTGGGGTTTGGACAGCAGCCCTCCCCCTGATACTGAGACCACCACACACAAACCTTCCCAAACAGCCATCTGCTCAGCATTTCTACACATGCCTTTGAATCTTTAAAGAGATTTAAAATACTGCAAATGTAACACTTTGCTGTCCAAGGACCAGTCACTGCGCTGCTCTGCATGGCAGCAGTCGCGCTGCCGCGGGCCAAGTTTCCTTGAGCAAACGAGGCATGTCTGCCTTCCTCCTCTGGAAACAACTTGATTCGCTGTAGGAGCCATTGATATCACTGCATTACATATGCTTAATATCCCAAAGGGGGACCGTATGCATTATTATGTATTTTAGAGCACACCGTTGCTCTAAAGATGCAGCTTTTCTTCTGGACTGTATGTCGCTTCAGCTGGCTTTGCTGGTGTTTTCCGCTCTGGATTAATCCACGTTCGCACCTCACACTCACTAATCACACCAAAATCTCAAAAGCTTGCCAGTGTACATGGCTCCTTAGTGCCACAGGAAAGTGTAAATTGAAAGTCAGAGCTTAAAATAAATTTGATGTGAAACAGCACATCACCTCCCCCCAGTTAAAGCACTTCTGTTTGATGGGCCAAATTGTGGTTTATGCCAGGTGTGCGTCATTAAGGTTGGACAGTGGTCTTTGAGTTAATAGGGAAATGAACAACAGTCTTACGTGTTAATATCTGATGTTCGGTTAATGCCACCTCAGTTCCTTCTTTGCCCCATGTTATAATTATTACACCCCTTAGAGGACTTTGCCACTTATAGTTAAACCAAACCATTTCCAAATGTAATAGTGCTGTTTTGTCAAATTATAACACTGTTACCAAGGAGAATGTGATTTATGCCCCTTTTGGGACCACAGTTTTTTCACTACATTGATTTGGTTTAGCTTTTTTTTTTTTAGCTCTTTAACAAAAATATGTTGCTTCATTGATTTTAGAAGCCACATCTATTTTTTTTTAGAATTAGGAGAAGGTCATAGTTTAGTTAGAGTGTAACTGGTACACTAAAAACTACACTGTGGGAATACACAGCGTATATCGCTAAATACAAATACACCACTCGGGCATAAAATTATGACATCCCGCCTGATATGGTCCTGGTCTCACTTTTGATTCACTGCCCTGACCCATTGAGACATGAACTCCACTAGACTCCTGAAGGTGTGCTGGGGTATCTGTCACCAACATGTTAGCAACAGATCCTGCAAGTCCTGCAACTTGCGAGGTTGGGCCTCCGTTGATTGGACTTGTTTGTCATCCTAGAGAGATGAAGGATTGGATTGAGATCTGGGGAATTTGGAGAACAATTCAGCACCTCAAACTCGTCCCTGTGCTTTTCGAACCTTTGCTGAACCATTTCTGCTGAAAGAGGCCACAGCCATCCATGAAAGGGTGTACATGGTCTGAAACAATGATTAGATACATAGTATATAAGTGTAGCAGCACGGGGTGGGAATAAAGTAAATACTCTTCACAGTTTAAAAGACAACGCCACCCTGGGAATTTCACCCAGAGAATACTGGAAGTAACACTGATCACCAAGAAGGCACTTAGGTTTGTTATACTCAGCACAGAGCGTAGGTTCAATGATAAAACAGTTTGACAATTTATTAATAATTATTTAAAACAACATAAAAGCACAATCATGAATATCAATGTACAAATATGCTTAAAAAAGGTATTCAGAGCCGAGCCTTACCAGTGGAGGGGCAGGGATGCCACGCACAAACTCATAAAAAAAAGAAGAGAAAACACACCAAGACACAAGTGCAGCACACTATCACACACTCACACTAATAAACTAAAAAAAGGCAGGTGTGTACACTCAAAGGATCCCACCACCAAGGCACCCTAGTCTCCTCCACGTCGGCACTCCGCATCTGAATAAAAGAAACAAAGAAAATTGTAATATATTACAACAAAACTAATATCCACACGCTGGGGATAGCCCAACTGCAGGAACACACTGGTGATCCGCAGCTAGAAAAAGGGCCTCCCACCAGTGGCGTAACAAAAACCCAAACTACAAATCAAAACAACGGAAAAAACAAACATACAACCTAAATAAAACTTTAAAATATGGAGCAGACGGAATCGCCGTATTGCTCCAACTTGATGTCTGCCCGACTATAAGTTAATCATCCAGTCAATCAATGTGCACGCCAGCCGACTCCCATAGCCGGCATGCATATGGCCGCTGTCCACGCCGACGTCCACTTTAAAAGGCTCGCAGCAGCAGGAAAAGAAACCTCGCGACAGGAACAGACGGTAAAAGCAAAGCAGCAGCACTTCAGTTAGCGTAGCGTTCTGTAAAACTAAGGCCCACACTTCCTGCAAAGCATAGTAAGTATTTACTATAAAAGAACAATAAAAGGCAGAGATCGTAACAAAACTGAGTAAACAGCGTCACGAATCATGAGCAGTGTGGCTCATAGGAGGCTTCTACAGCTACGACCTAAAAACAATACCTGTTTACCACCAAGTA
Organism: Simochromis diagramma; assembly: GCF_900408965.1. Lineage (NCBI taxonomy): Eukaryota > Metazoa > Chordata > Actinopteri > Cichliformes > Cichlidae > Simochromis > Simochromis diagramma. The sequence continues at coordinate 7,242,893 of NW_024387477.1, forward strand.
AGGTAATGTACGCACTACAATGACAAAACACCTTCCAGCCGCGATGGAGGCTTCAGAAGGGTAACCCGCAAATGATCTCTGCAACACCAAGGGAAGTCAGGTGACCAAAAAGGAGATCCAGGAACGCTCAAATGGCCACTATTTATACTAGCGCCCCCCTAATGCGTCAGGCCGAAAGTGGGTTGAACCGAGAAATAACATTCATCCTGCCACATGACATAAGTAACATCCACATGGATGGCAGGACCCAAGGTTTCCCAGCAGAGCATTACCCAAAGCATCACACTGCCTCTGCTGGCTTGTCTTCTTCCCATAATGCATCCTGGTGCCAGGTGTTCCACAGGTAAGTACAAACACCCATCCATCCACATGATGTAAAAGAAACAGTCATCCATCAGACCAGGCCACCTTCGATTGCTCCACGGTCCAATTATGATGCTCACATGCATCATAATTGGATGGAGATCAGCATGGGCACCCTGACTGGTCTGCAGCTAACTAATTTACATCCTTATATTATGCCTCATTGGTGTATATGACATTGAGAAGGGGCATGTGACAAGTTAAAACAGTGACCTGATGACTCTGTTATACTCTGGGAAGCAGTTTGCTGACATGCTTTGGGTCCATTTCTCGGTTATTCAGTGGCTAATTATCCAGTGTCAGTGGTCTCTTTGAGGATGACAATGCTTCCATTAAAAGGACACGAGGAGTCGCTGCATGACTTAATGAGCATTAAAGTTATGTAAATTATTTCTTATGGCCTTCACAATTACCAGATGTCAACCCAAAATTGGACACCTGTGGCAGATTTTAGACTGATGTGTCAGATGACGTTCTCATCCAAACACCAAATGAGGAAATATCTTTTGCAAGAGCGGTGTTTAATCCCTCCAGTTGAGAGTCGGTGCCAAGGCTCATTGAAGTTATCCTGGCAGGATGTGGTGGCTCAGCACCTACTAAGACACTTTGTTGTTTTTTCCCTATAATTTATCATCCATTTGTATTAGGGCCCTGTGTGGAAAGATTGATGATGTCATTTTTTAGGAAGGCAGTTTCTAGAAAGTGTATTTCCCCAAGTATCGCACAGTGGATATTTGTGCAGATGCCCCACTGTTTCTGCAATGATTGTGCAAAAAACGATCCTAAAAAGTACAGTTCTTTTTCTTTGGAGCAAAGTGAGCCTAGTAATCATGATGGTTTCATTAACACCCTGTAGTCTGCACTCACACAGTACATCAAGCATCAGGGGGAAGCAGCAGCACTTGTTACTGCAGCTCTGTTGTGTTTACAGTTAAACTTGATTGCAGAACTCATTGCAGCCTCATATTCACTTCCTTTGTTAATCCCTTTGCTGTAGCAACTCTTTTTTTGGAGGCAAGGGTGAGGGCAGGGGGAATTTCACTTCTGCTTCGCTTCACCCCGTACACCATTCACCAAGGCGCTTATAAGGAGCCACCATATCCTGCTAAAACAAACAGCATTGAGGAGCAAGAAACAAACGCTTTTGTCTTTGAGTTATATTTAGTTACAGTCTGCCTTCACCCAAACACCATCTCACACAAGGCTTGCTTGCCCTCAGATTGAGTTAGATCAAATATGACCATGTTGTCATCTACCAGAAACCAGCAGCACTTCTCCCCCCCATCCCTTTGCAAATTGGCGGGTTGACTGTGCTGACAGTCAACCCGCACACACGAACCACCTAATTCTGCCATATGCTTTCCAATTAGTCACTGCCATGATGGTGACGTCTAGGACGTATCATTTGCGAGCATAAATATTCATGCATTTCCATTTCTTCAAGAACAGATTCTGTTCATGATATTTGTCACACTGCTGCTGCTGCTGCTGCTGCTGCTGCTGCACCTCGGGCTTCTGTAAAGCTCATGCTTTCCCAGCTCCCCCTTCACTGATGTTCTGATTCCTACAAGCCCTGCAGGCCATGGCTCCTCAGAGAGCAGTGCGGTCCAGAAGACAGGAAACAGCTTGAGAGAAGCACAGCAGTCAAGGCTGTGGGAGGACAGAGGATAGGGTGGGGAAAAAGGGGATTTCCTCATACAATGCTTGGACTTTTATCAAAAGTGTGGAATCCTTATCTGCCGTGCACTCTATGAGTGAGTGATAAAATCTGGGTCGCTCTCCTTGCCATTGGTGTGTATATTGCTTCAGGGTTCTGTGATTTACAGTTTTGCTATCTATCAATCTATCTGTTAACTTTATGTAGATTAATTCACCCCCACCCCCTGCCACTACTACCGCCACATCCGTTAAACAGCCATGATGGAGTCATTTTATTGTTGCCAAACTTTCCAGCATGCAGTTATTATATGCAAATATCTCAACAGACTCTCCTTTTGCATCTCTATCAAACATACTGTTTGTCTTAAAGGCTACACGCCCACGGGGCTTCATTACAGCGGTGATTAAATCACGATTAATTATTAAGAGGCTCTGAGATGTTTTTGAAGGGGTGGGGAGGAGGGGGGATCTATGCTCGCTGTGTCTTTAAAGTCGTGCAGAGGGGAGCCCGTACTAAAGAAAGGAGGGGGCTGCTGTGCGCCAGTTGGAGGTATCTGCCTGTCGCAGCGCTTGCTGTTGACATTAAGAAGAGCGTGTCGGTGGTCCAGCGGGGAGGTACAGAGCGATCGGAAGGCACTGATACTAAAGACTGAAGCAGGTCCAGGCAAATATTCAGCAGACCCGTGATACATGGATGGACAGAGAAGCACTGCAATCGGGATTAAGTTGTCAGCCGGCGCGAGAAATTTCTGGATATAATGGGAAATTCAACACCTAAACCTTTGATAGGTGAGGCTCATTACTGATTTATCATTAACGAGGCTGGTAATGTTTACACAAGATAGGGTGTCTGTGCGGAACGGTTTGATACCCAGTGATACACATGACTTGTCCTACTTGTGTTCGCTCTGCGTACAGACGCGCTTCCCATCACGGGGGCGCAGAGCGTGATTCCCAGGGAGCGAGTCCAAGCGAGCGCTCCAGCAGCAGCAGTCGCGTTTCTCCTCATAATCACTTTGAAGGCATCGTTTACGAGGTTTATACAAAGGGATGTGGCCTCAAAATTTTGAGAGCATTAGCATCGAAAATAGTCAGAAAAGTGACTATTTAAGCTAATGCTGGGGATCTGATGCTTGGGTATTAATAAACTGTAGCTACATAAATAATATGGCAGTTATTTAGCTCATAAATAACTACAGAACATACAGTGAGGAAGTGGGTAACCTGCCCTCAGTTATATTTCTGTTTGCAAATTAGTTGAACATACAACACTTACATTAAATTGATTTAAATTTTAAGCGTTTTATTTATTTATTTTCATTTTTTTAGTGTCATCATTGCTATGATAAACAAGGATTTAGCTTTTTCCCCCCTTTTTACTTCCCGCTTCCTTTTTTTCTCTTTATGTGTGGCACTAATAGAAAATATCTGGCTGTTTATTTGCCTTAGATTCTGGTATGATTACAGACTAAAATCACCAAGGGCACGCACTACAAGGACACATCAAGAAGCAAAACAAGAAAAATCACCACAAACAGTAACTGAACAAATATGAAACTAGGCCACATTCTTAATATATGCAACTATATTTGCTGCTGATCGCTTCCAGTATCTCCGAGTATCAGAGGTGTTTTATGTAAAGTACAGTCTCAAGTGATTGCCAGTGATTTGCATGTGGGTTGATTGTCAGCCCCTAGTTTTTGAATAAAGCTGCTGTAATGAGCTCTCAGAATGCCTCCTTCTGAGCCACTTCATGGTGACACCTAGAGCACATTACTTGATAATCAGTTCCACATATCACTTTGATTTAATGTCTGTCACCCTCTCACGCCCCCAACAGACCCACTCACTGGCTAAACGATGTGGTTGCTGCCAGAGCAGCTGAAGTGGGGTTTGGCCTGAGAATGTTTAGTCATAGAAAAACAGGAGCAGCCTGGATCCTATTAATGTTTTAATCAAATATCTGCATTTATGCAATCCATATCACAGAGTATATCTTCTCATCGCACAGAGTTATTTTGTTGGCTTTAGAGGTGATTACCAGGAAATTCCCTTAAAATCCACATTGTCTTGCTCACTGAATCATTTACAATGTAATGAACACATACATCTGAGACATATGAGTGACTAAAGAGCCTGATCATCTCGTGGCCAAAGATAACTCTGATGAATGCACATAATCAGATTTACTATCAAAAAGCTCTCTTTGGCACGGCAGGTTTGTCTTGTGAAGTCTTATGATTGCATTTATTTGCGCTTTTTTCTATTCATCAAGAGCAAGGCAACGTTCCCATGCCCCAACTCTTCTCCAAAGCCAACTGATTCATGTACGGTAGCAGATACTGAATATGCTGTATGCAAGGAATTTGTCTGACGGCAATAACCTCCACCACCACATTAGCTGAACTAAAAAAAAAAAAAACAATTTCTGATCAGCTGCCTGGACTTTGTTCACTGTAAAAGGGCTCCAGCTCAGATTAAATAGCACAGATTTCTGATTTTGAATCTTAATTTAAGCTTCTTTCCAGAAAGCTGCAGATGACTTAGAAATGAGTGACAGATTGAAGGAATAACCAGTGGACAGAATCAGTCAGAACAGGAAATTGGATGGCATTTTTTAATGCGCTGGTCCAAAAGGTCCTATAGCTGTTCTCTTGGGTTTATTTCTGGCAGCTATGAAGGCCATAGAATACCTCGCAGTGACCCATTGTGCCTGTCTTCTAGAGGGACTGATGACCATTTTTTAAATATATTCCCCCACATGGTGTCGTGATTAGGACAGTGGACTACGTTATTTAACATCCTGGTCCAAAAGGTCTTACAGCTGCTCAGTTGGGTTGAAATCTGGCGGCTATGAAGGCCATAGAATACCATGCACTGATCCAATGGCTCAAAGCTATGACCTCATTCTCACACTAGCAAAGTAGTTTTGGTGTGGATTGTTTCAGATGGTAGGAATGAATAACTAGAGTGAATGCTCAGCAGAGGATTCGCTTGTTAAAAGATGTTTCAAAGATGACTCTGCCAAATGGTGGCAGGTTTACTAAATGGCATACTGACATTTTGAAAGATCACTGGGTACTTATTTTTCATAAATAAGTACCCAGTGATCTCTGTGGCGCCAATGTAATGTGTATTCATGAGAGAAACCAGCTAGGGCTAACACAGACCTTGCTGTGAGCTGTCCCTTGCTGCATGACCTGTTGTGCTATGCCTTTCATCTAATAATGGCAAACAAGTGTCTATATCAGGCTTGGTCCTTTAACTGCAGACTCCCACTATGTCACTCTGTCAGCAAGGCAGATGAGCTGAAGGCCTATAGGCTAAGCCCCAACATAGTCTGGCCAACTCCATTTGACCAAAGTATATTTTACTCTTTCAACAGCTAAATTCCTAGAGTGGAAAGGGAAGGGGCACCAGCACATCATTTGAGATGTTACAGATGTTCTTGCTGCTGCTTCATAGTTTAGAATATAATCAGTGATAATGTCTAATTTAGGAAATGTACTGTGGAACATTTCACTGAGTTATTGTCTTTTTCGCTGTGAATTTTAAACAAATGTAATCACTCTGCGGCCCCGGTGGAGTGTAGAAACCCAGCATCCCTTTGAAAATTGAATCTGAGCCAATCTATACCTTAAACAATAGTCTAAAGCTTTAATGCCATTTAATAGTTAACCCAAGCCCCCCACCCCCACCCCAGCTCTCTCTTAAGATACTTTATGGTTTGTCCTGTTTGATTCCTGAACATTGTTAATTTGTTTTGCTCATAAAGAAATTCCTTTCCCCAGAAGGGCATTGACTCCTATGAAGATGAGATCAAAGATTAAGCTTTTTTTATTTGGGTATTTCTATACTTACTAGGAACTGTGTGATTCATCCACCACTTCTGAAGATAACTGTGGAAGAATCAAAGGCGTTATTCAGGGATTTTAGGCCACGGATGTGTGTACCTCATAGATAGGAGGAAATCTTAAAATGATTTTTATTATTCTCTCTCTCTTCCTCTCTCTCTCTCTCTCTCTCTCTCTCTCTCTCTCTCTCTCTCTCTCTCTCTCTCTCTCTATATATATATATATATATATATATATATATATATATATATATATATATATATATATATATATATATATATATATATCTATATATAGATAGATATGTGTGTGTGTGTGTTTATGTTACTTTTAGCCAAGCCCACTACTTTTTATGTTTCCCGGTGTTGCGTGGACATGGTTTTGACTAAATTTACAGTATTTCATTTTGAGATATAAATACCCCTTACGGATGTGGTGAGATGACTGATTTGGGACAGTTTGCCTTTTTATACTGTAAATATGGACTACATGCTAAAATAAACTCCTTGTTGGGAAGAGCAGAGTTTTTAAAAACTTATTATGGGGAATAAAGTATGCAACTTTGGGCTTACCTCTGACCTCTAAACCAGCTATATAGATATAATTAGCAGGCTCTTTATTGCCTTTTTTCTCTATTGTACCTCTTTTCTCTACTAGTAGATACAACTCTGCAACCCCGCCCGGTGGCTACTCGGCAGTACTACACCCTGCCTAACAATGGGGCAGCTGTTGAGAGAAGAACGTCTGCTCCCCCAGTCAGTATCAACATGGAGTCACCTCGCTTTCACCCACATGCTAAAGGCAAGAACATCAGGCTGGATGGGCAGCTTCGGCGTGCCACCCGTAAGAACAGTTTCTGCAACGGCATCACTTTCAGCCATCGGCCTGTGCACCTTTATGAAAAGGTTTGTTTACTTTCCTTAATTAGTTTTGAGACTTTTTAAGGAGGTATTCATTTAAAGAATCAAAGTAAAAGGTTGTTTCACTGTGTCATTCAGGTGCGTCTTCGCTTGACTGGTGTGCACACTGGATGGAGTGGAGCTTTACGTTTTGGTTTTACTAGCTTGGATCCCAGTGAATTAGCTGCTGCTGATATCCCCAAGTATGCTTGCCCAGACCTGGTGACTCGGCCCGGTTACTGGGCCAAGGCTCTGCCCGAGAGACTGGCCCTGAAGGACAACATTTTGGCTTTCTGGGCTGATCGCCATGGAAGAGTTTTCTATAGCATCAACGAAGGCGAGCCCATCCTCTTTCACTGTGGACTCAGCATCGGCTGTCCACTGTGGGCCATCATAGATATCTACGGCATCACTCAGGAGGTCACACTGCTTGGTAAGCATCTTCTTATGTTGTTGTATTCTCACCCTAATCAAATGCTTATGTTTTTTGTTGGGACTGCAGCTGAGTGAGGCGAGCCGCGAACTTTTTGGAAAAGGATGAAAATAACTTTACTCAGCTTCATCAGTCAGCTAGAACGCTTTAACTGCAGTGACATATTTTTATGGTTTTAACACATTCACAGCAAATTCAAGCAGCTTCTTGGGAGTTCTACAAAGCCCTGCAGCACCACATGATGAGTTTGTAGGAGTAGTCAGTTTGTAGTGAGTAGTCGGTTCAGCCTGAGCACTTCAAACCACTCTTCTTCTCCTCCTTTCACACTTTCTTACTATCAGTTTCCTGCACTTTATTACATTCTCCCTTGACTCTGCCATCATTTCCATCACCCTTTCCCCCGCGCTTCCCTCTCATATGTACTGGGTGTGTTTATCTTCAGTCTGACAGGAGCTCTGGCCTTGTTTGGTCAAGTCGGCAGATCCCAGGAGCTTTGGTAAGGGGCCAGTGTGCTCAACTGTTCCTGCATCACTAGAAATAGTAATAAAGGAATGCATCATAAGTCAAAGGAGGACTACTAGCGGCAGACTTGTTTATATCAGTCTCTAAAACAGACAATTTCAGCTGTGCTGTGGATTCTCTGCATGGACTGCGGCCGTTTAGAGAGCACACGATGGCAAAGAAAGGAAATGAAATAGGGAGGCAAATAAAATATTGAATGACACACGAGCTCAGGACCAACAGAGCTTATTTGTTCTGAGAGGGAAGGTTTATTTAACGGCACAACAAACATCATAACAAGAGCGGCGTATGAAGGGCTCTAAGCACAGATGCTTAGTCTAGCTCTCTTTGGAGTGTCTGTCAAGAGGATTTATCAGAAAGGATGTCAGCAAACTGTTGTTGCTTACTGTGTGAAAGTCATGTTTGATTTCTTATTTCAAAGCTGCTTGCTGTCAGCAACGGTAAGAATAAGCATTAAATACCACCACGGATAGACAGAAGTGCTTTTGCAGAAATGTCATAGATGCCAACATGTCTTTTTTTCTCTGTCTTTTTTTAACACAATGCTCAAGGCGAGAATTGCTTTGCACTGCTAAAAAATACAGGAAATCCTCAAAAACCTTAATGTACTACTTTTCATAGTTGTTTATTAATGAGCAATGTGTCTGAAACAGGTCCATTTATTTGTTATTATTTTTTGTTTGTTCTCTTTATAGCTAAAAATACCAATTATTGCGTGATTTCGAAATCTTAAATCTAATTATTTTCTGTTGTTTTATTTTGAAGCATTTATTGCTTGAAAGAAAACAACTGAAAAAGTCAAACTTGTATTAAGGGCCTTGTTACCATTGTTTTCCTATAAGAATTCCCACAGTATGTGATAATCAGATCAATTATTGGGTGCTTACCTCACCAAAAAAAACAACAACAACTAAAAAAGCACATTGCAAAGACATCAAAGTGTCTGCAGCACAAATAGGATCCCAGGGCTTACTGCTTTCATGTCATAGTTTTACTATGAAAAGGCATTCCTAGAACAAAGAGAAAAGGAACACCAAGAAAGGAAGTGACCTGAGCTTATCTGGGAAGAATCATGTAATTCTATGTCCAAGTCACGTACTTGCTTTTCCATATTTTCCACCACAGACAGCACGTTTGCTGAGAGTGTGGGATCCAGCTGCCTGAGTGCGGCCCGTCTGAGTGCCTATCTCCCCCAGAGTAGCCACGACTCAGCCAATTACAGCAACAATCAGTTGGAAAACAACCAGGCGGCTGCTGCCAAGATGGCCAACCTCCAGCTCAATAACTACACTCAGCTCATCCCCTGCTGCTCCTCCACCTCTTCCTCCTCCACATCATCCTCATCTGCTTCCACTGGATTCATTGTCCCAAGGGTGGTCCGGGGTCTCTCTTCTCCTCTGGACAATGATTTGCACTTTCACCTCATCCGTGGCTCTGATGTAATACTCTCTGCAGACCGTTCAGCTGCTTGCATTCATTTTCTGGACAGCAGTCGGACTCTGGTGTTCACTGACCGGCCCTTTCACGTGGGTGAGACTTTGTACGTGGAGGTTGGCCACCTGGGCCTGCCATACTTTGGGGCGTTGTCATTTGGTTTAACATCCTGCGACCCAGCTAATCTACATGCTGGGGACCTGCCAGCAGACCCTGAAGTTCTTCTGGACCGCAAAGAGTATTGGGTGGTGCACCGGGTCTTCCCGATGCCTTGCTCTGGAGACGTGCTCAGCTTCAGTCTGCTGCCCAGTGGAGAGGTGCACCACGGGGTGAACGGAGTGGGACGTGGCAGGCTGATCTGTGTGGACTCCTCTCAGGTCCTGTGGGCCTTTTTCACCCTGCATGGGGCTGTTAACAGACTCAGGATACTTGGTACGTGTATTTAAAGCAGCACACAATCGATATCAAGAATCAAACCCCGATATTTATTATTCCTTTTTCACTGTAATTCCCAATGTCCTTGAATTTTATTAAGGTAATTAGTCCAATTAGATCAGAAGGAAAACCAGAAAGAAAAACAAAAAGTACTAAATAAAAAAGTTACAGGTCTTAGGTAATATCACTGCATTACATAAAACAGATTGCAGTGTTTCGTAATGTGCCTCAATTGATGTCACTTGAGTCAGTGTCATTCAAGGCTAAGGGCTACTAGCATGCAGATGAAATAAATATCTAAGGGTAAGGAGTTTGAAAGAAGTTGCCAGACCTCTGTAGCTTACTCCTCATCTCTTTGAGGCTGCCAGTTTCAGACTACATTACCATAGACTGTAGGGACTTGCCCACCACAACTTCACTAGTTTGTTTGCCAGCATGCATTTGCAGCCCTGACTTTAGCAGTACCCAGGGTTAGACGAAATACATTATTTTAAGTTAGAAGTTATCAGCTAATATTAGCAAGCTTGGTGAGCAAGGTATACGTCTATGGTATCCATATGTCTATGGATCTTAACAACAGTCACCTTAAGGCACTATTGTAAGGTAAAGACCCTACAATATTAGAGGCAGAATTCTAATAATCAGTCAGCTGTTGGCAACAGTGGGAAGGAAAAAACTCTCTTTTAACAGGAAGAACCAAGCTTAGGGAGTGGCAGCTATCTGCCATGCCTCGTTGGGGTTGAGTTGAAAGAAAAAAAAAAGACAGCATAGGGAGACAGGACTAAAAACACACTTTGGAGAGAGAAGAGAAGATTTAATGACATACAGCACTGGTGTATAAACACATGGGAAGCGGAGGAGAATAGCTCCAACATCCTGAGCTTATAGCAGCATAACTAAGGGATGATTCAGAGTCACCTGATTCAGCCCAAACTCAAAGCTTTATTATAAACGAAAGCTTTAAGCCTAATCTTAAAACTGCCTGTTGCCTGAGTCCAAATTAGGAGCTGGTACCACAGGACAGGGGCCTGATAGCTGAAAATGCTGCCTCTTATTCTACTTTTAGAAGCTCTAGGAACCATAAATAAGCCTTCCCTCTGAGAATGAACTGGTCTATTAGGATAAAATGGTATCATGAGGTCTTCAACATATGATGAGGCCTGATTTTTAAAAGTTTTGTATGTAAGGAGATGAGTTTTAACTTCAGTTCTCAGTTTAGCAAGCGAAGAGAAACCAATATCGGAGAAATATGATCTCTCTTGTAATGAAATATAACAGTTCAGCTTTGAAGTAATGAGTGCAAGAATTAGGTTTTTCAGCATCACTCTAAGAGACGGTGTTTCTAATTTTAGAGATATTGTGCATTTGAATGAAAGCAGTCATACATATTTGTTTAATGCGCACGCAGAAGGACAAAGATGGACTTAATTTTGTCTGAATCTAGGAGAAGAAAATTACATGACATCCAGTCCTTTATGTATTTAAAATGCGCCTGTTGATTAACTAATTTCTTTGATTCGTCATCTGACGTCACACATAAATAAAACCAGGTATCGTCTATTAAGCAAAGAAAATATATACCATATATTCTAATAATATTGTCTCAAGGAAGCACTCATAACATAAAAAGTAGTGGTCCCAGCACACAACCCTGTGGAACTCCATAATTACCTTTGAAGTCTTGTTCACATGCACAAATAACTCCACAGCTGGGCATATTGTCAGTGAGGAATTTGCATTAAAACTGTGTCACAAAACATCAACAGCAACTCCAAAAAATGGTTAAGGACTCCATTTACAAGTGCAGTGTAGCAGATAGCCACCTGCTAAGCTTGTCAGTTTTATATTAGCTGCTACTAGCAAAAGACACATCTATTGTAATCAAAGACAAGAAGACTCTTTGGTACACTCTAGCTTTGAATTACTTTACCTAAGAATTTTTGGTCTGATTCTTTTATAAACTTGTTTACATTATGTTTGAAAAAACTGCATTAAAGAGAAGGCACAAAAATAACTGAGATATCATGTGATCAAAATTCCTCTTGTTCAGTCATGACTGAGAAGTTGCCTGTTGTTTTCCCACTCAGTAAATAGGTTACGCCTTTAGCCTGGGCATGTGTCATTTCCCGTGTTTTGTTTTTTTGTAAGCGTATTCATTTGGCCTGAGTGGATTTCCAGCTAATCCCCCAACAGCATGTCCTTACTTGTTTCACTGACTCTCAATGTTTAAAGTTTAAAAAGGAAACAACTTTTAAAGTCACATGTCTCTTGAAACAAGCAGACTAATGAACAAATCCATGCAGAGAGGGAAGTGAATCTACAGTAAGTCTATAGTTCCTGCCCTATAATCTCCAAACAAAATGAGTGTGGGAGAGTAAAAAAAAAAACTATGTGATACCTTCTTCTGTGCACAGTGATACTGTCTGTGGCATGCAGTTCTGTATATGTGGAGACAAGCTTATGTAATGTACAGAATAAGAGTGGCATCAATCTTCATATTCATCTCTTTGACACAAAACAAATGAGCATATTTCTGTAAAATGTTTTGCTTTAGTACTAAAATAATGAAAGTCTATTCTAGCCCCTACAATTCATTTTTTCCCAGGCTGAAGGAATTTGAAGGCATTTGAATAGTTTACGTCTATGTGAGCTTGTTCAGCCTTGAGCTGTGACCTCTCTTTCCTAGTCTCATTTTTAACGGTTTCTGATTGCCCGATTTTCTCCTAAAAGAAAAAGTAAAATCAGTCCACAAAGGACACGTGCATATCTAATCTGACTGGTTAGACATGGTCAGAATAAATCCCAAATCTCTAGTGTTACTGTCAAACATTTCAAGGGCACATTGCCCCAGAACATACCAGCTACACAGCTCACCTTTAAAAGCCACTACATTATATGGAGTTTATTCACGTGTATTTATATTTGCGACACAGGAACATTGCAGTCCAGTCCTCCTTCTACATCCCCCACCACTTCACAGAGCAGCAGCCCAGATGACAGTGACTCAGACCTGGCATTCAGTGTCAACAGATCCTCCTCTGCCTCTGAATCCTCTCTGGGTAAGTTGCCAAATGTTGACAACATACCCAAGGCTACAATGTATATTGAAACCCTCTCAAGATCACTGTAATAAGGGTTTGTGTGGGTTCTTGTATTATGTATAACCAACAATCAGTTGATTAAGCCCCAGTAAACTCTGCTGCTGTATTAAGCATTGATAATTTAGCAAATATTTAGGTCTCAGATTAAGATTGGCTCATAAATTAAAAAGGCATGTAAAAGTAGACATAAAACTAACTCATTCACAAATGAATAAAAGCAGTAGTAGTGCTGATCTGAACCTGCAATTTTCTTCCTATAACAACATGACCTAAAGGTATCTGTCTGCATGCACCCGTGTCTGCTCTTTTTTAAAATACCCACATATGTTTTCTTGCTTTTTTCTCCAGTGACTGCTCCCAGCTCGCCTCTCAGTCCTCCCACCTCTCCGGCTCTCACTGCCTCAGAACTGCCCTCTGCAGGAAAAAACGGAGAATGCACCGTTTGCTTTGACCAAGAGGTCGACACAGTTATCTACACCTGCGGACACATGTGCCTGTGCAACGACTGCGGGCTCAAGTTGAAAAGACAGATTAATGCCTGCTGTCCGATATGCCGGAGGCCTATCAAAGATGTTATCAAAACATATCGGCCGTGATGGCTCAAAAGTTCAAACAGGTGAGGTGACTTCCGCTGTGGGATACCACCTGTTGCTCCTTCTCAGGCTTTGCTGTACACGTGTACATGGATCTTGATCCCAACTGGAGATTAGCCACACTAGGACATAACTGTGCCTATCAGATTTTATATCTTGAGACAGACTGAACTGTGTTGAGGCTCATTTTTAATACACAGTATCCATACATGAGCACCTGGGTTCTGGCTATGAAAGAAGAGATGAAACCCGTGCTCCCGTTTTGTATTTCCCATGTGATGTCACATCTATTCGTTGAGCAGAAAAAGCCTCTCCTGAATATCTCGTTTGTCATCGTCATCGTCCTAGAATTATGTGTGCTTTAGCAGAATATGCGGACCATCGTCTATGACTTCTAGTGCCTTAGATTTTTGTCACATAATGTGTCCAAGTAATTATACTAACAATCCTAGCCATATTTCCAATGTACAGTACTAAAAGTTTGTGGTGGGAAAGGGCACAGAATTTATGCAATAAAAGTTGTAGTAGTAGGTAGAAAGAAGGTTCTAGTATATATGAGTGTGTTGGAATGGAATGTTTGAAAAGTGTAATAGAAAGGACCCGGCTTTGCACAACGTGAGATTAATAAAATGATTTAAGTGTGTTTAAGTGTGTCGCCTTTCTTATTAACACTTATACAGAACTTTAAAAAGCACCCATGATCTGATGAGGTTGTGTAATCAGAGTTCAGTTTGTAGAAATGTAGTTTTGTATAGCATTACATTATACTTTTTATTGTTTAATATTGCAGAAATATTTATAGTATATAGAAATTTTTATGATTTTACAAATTGTTGTACAAAAGGTCTTGAGACACCCCTAATTTCTTTATATTTTGCTAGGAAAATGGGAAGTAGGTGCAGTCATTTATTGCTATAAATCTATTTATTTAAACATGCATGGCAACACAGTACAGAAGGCAAAAGCAGAGCTTGTACAGTTCTAACAGGCTGGGGTAGAGGTTTGGGAACCACCTTGTTGGTGTAAAAGTACAGTTTTATGTCTGTCAAACTGTCTTTGGCAGTTTTTGTACCTTCAACTAAACAAATTGGAACAAACTGTGTTTTTTGCGACAGACTGTTAACAACAAAGTGCCTGTAGAGGTATCTATCTATCTATCCTGTCCCATCTAGGGTACACCCTGAACAGATCGCTAGGGCCAACCATTCACACTTATAAGCAATTTAGAATTAACCTAACCGCGCTCACCGCATGTCTTGGTAGGAAGCCAGAACCCACGTAAACACAAAAGCATGCACACTCCACACAGAAAGGCCCAGGCCAGATGGTGGATATGAACCCAGGACATTCTTGCTACGAAGCAATAGTGCTAACCACTGCTCTACCGTGCTGCCAAAGGCCAAATTATATTATTTAAAATTGGTTCTTTGAGTGACACAACACTGGTTCATCCATTGAGTTTATTGCATCTTTTTTCATGACTGATCCACAGGTCAGTGTGTGGTGCCTTAAGAAACCAAACCAAACATTCCTCTGAAATGGTCAGGTAGAAGGACTGGACAGAAAACGAGCGAAAAAGGAACCAAAGAAAAACTTTGAAAAACTTCAGAAAGCCTGGAGAACAGCACATGTGTAATGAGGCTTCATTCTTTTTCCCCTTCTGAGTCAAATCAAAATACATGCTGTGGTTATACTGTGGACATGACATCAGTGAGATGCTAATTACTCTCCAGCTCTGTCATGGGTATATAAATATGAACCTTGTTGGTAAGTGGTTAGCCAGAAGCTCATAGTTTAAAAATCACAAGTTTATGGGTTTATGGTTGTGGGTTTGTTTTGGAGTGGCTGAAAATCAAATGCTGTAAGTTGGGCCAATTGTTCATGATTTTCTCAGAAGTTGCCAGAGAATGTAGTTACAGTCAAGCAGCTCACATCAAATAAAAGCTAATGTTGCTGCAACTATATGTTAACCAGTGATCAAACCAGACAGAGAAGCTATGGTTAGGGTATATTCAAAGTATAAAGGCATTTTAGAATACACAAAATATCTACATTTATAGATAGATAGATAGATAGATAGATAGATGATATGAAACAAGATATATGGAAATAACAATAACTTTAAATATATTTATATATTAGATTCCTCAAAGTAGCCACCCTTTGCTTTGTTGACAGTGGTGGAAACCCTCGGCCTTCTCTCAATGAGCTTCATTATGTAGTCACCTGAAATGGTTTTCACTTCACAGGTGTGCCTTGTCAGGGTTCATTTGTGGAATTTCTTGCCTCCTTAATGGGGTTGGGACCATCAGCTGTGTTGTGCAGAAGTCAGGTTGGTACACAGCTCACAGCCCTATTTGACAATAGTAGGATTTATTTTATGGCATGAACCAAACCGCTAAGTAAAGAGAAACGACAGTCCATCATTACTTGAAGAAGTGAAGGTTGGTCAGCCTGGAAAATTGCTAAAACTTTGACTGTGTCCACAAGTACAGTTGAAAAAACCATCAAGAGCTATGCTGAAATGTGCTCACATGAGGACGGCCCAGGAAAGGAAGACCAAGACACTCTTTTGTTTTGTTTTTGTAGCCATTTCTCCTGTTGCTGGGTTTTAAAAAGTGGGGGTTTTAATTTTTGTGAACAAGACCTTCTCATGACTCATCGAGTGATGCCACTGATCAGCCAATCGGTGGCATGCAGTCTGATGATGTCACACTTTAGTACCTGCCCATATCACTTAGAACCGAGCAGCGGTGAGCAGGTACTAAAAAACTTTCTTGGTACTAGTAGGGTGACTAACGGTCATCTTTTTTTGCATTTCTTGACTTGTAAAAGCCTATATGACATTTTTTATTTCACCATTCATTAACCGCACAGAGAAGATGTCGTTTAAATGTGTTAAAGTTTTCTTTAAACAAACAGTTAAAGTTCTTCATGACTGGGCCAAGTGTCCTCTTTTTTTGGAAATCAAATTTGGTCACCCTAAGTTCTAGGTACTATAACCTAAAGGAAAACCCTAAAAACTGTGGTGAATGGTGCCAAGTCGACCTGAGACGGTACTAATGGAAAAGGGGCTAAGGAGTCACCTCTGCTGCTAAGGATTAATTCATCACCAACCTCAGAAATCGCAAGTTAACAGCACCTCAGATTAGAGCCCAGATAAATGTGACACAGAGTTCCAGTAGCAGACACATCTATTTGGCCTTTATGGTCAAATAGCTACTAAGAAACCACTACTAAGGAAAAGCAACAAGCAGAAGAGATTTGTTTGGGCCAAGAAACACAAGGAATGGATATTAAACCAGTGAAAATCTGAGCTTTGGTCTGATGAACCCAGATTTGAGATCTTTGGTTCCTCCTGGCGTATCTTTGTGTGACGCAGAAAAGGTGAACGGATGGTCTCTACATGCATGGTTCCCACAGTGAAGCGTGGAGGAGGAGGTGTAAGGGTGTGGGGGTGCTTTGCTGGTGACACTGTTGGGGATTTATTCAAAATTGAAGGCACAGTGAACCAGCATGGCTACCACATCATGCTGCAGCGACATGCCATCCCATCTCATATACTTGGACCATCATTTATTTTTCATCAGGACAATGACCCCCCAACGTGTGTGTGTGTGTGTGTGTGTGTGTGTGTGTGTGTGTGTGTGTGTGTGTGTGTGTGTGGAGAGAAAGAGAGAGAGACTGTAAAGAGGTATTTGTCTTTTTAAAGCCTGGCCTCTCTTAATGGTAGTGGGAACCTTTTATTCCAGGCTGAATTTTGGCTTCCTCCTCTATAATGAATGACACTGTAGAATATTAAAATATGTGATGACTTTTACAGTCAAGCAAAACAGATTACCAAAAACTTGCTTTGATCAGTCCTGCTGCAGAGCCTGAAGCGTTTTTGGGGATGAAAACAAGTCTGACTCCTGAAAGTCCACAGTGTCAGCTTCTCTGACTTTTATTTGGGGAGTTGATGCCAATAATATTTTGTGTGTCACATTGGCTCCATGGTGCATATTATAGTCACATTCCCTCTCTTTACCCCCGCAGACCTGACATTTTTATTACATTTTACCTGACCCTACAGCCACTCTCTTATTCTTCCACTTTCAGCTGCTTTTTTTAGGGGTCATCATAGATCATCTGCCTTAATCTCATCCTATTTCCAGCATCCTCCTCTGACTCATCAACACTCCGAATGTCTTCCTTCTCTACATACAGGAGTCTTCCCTTTGGCCTTCATGTCCTCCTGGCTGGAAGCTCCATATTTAATGTCAATATTATGTCTCTCTAACTTTGCCTCCAACTGCCCTAGACCTGACCTGTCCCTATGATGTACTCATTTCTAATCTTGTCCATTAGAGGAGGGCGGAACCCCTTCCAATAAAAACCTTAACATCATCAACTCTGCCACCTCCAGCTCCTCTTTTTCATCACAGCAGGTCTCAGTAAAGTCTTGTAAACCTTCCCTATCGCTCTTGCTGTTCCAGATCACCCCTGACACTTGTTTCCACCTACTCCACCCTGCCTACACTCTCTTCTTCACCTCTCTTGTGCACTGTCTCTAAGTGCAGCAAATATTTACCGTAAGTGACCACTGGAGAACATGTTTTTCTTTCTTTCACTTTTAGGGCAATTTTTTCTGCAGTCACACAGATATAGTTCAGGCTTATAACTCAGAGTCTCCATACTGAGACATCATTGTTAATTTCAGCAGCATCATATTGGGAGCTTCTCACGTCAGTGCAAGTGAGACACAAAGCCTCTATGTTTAGGAATTTGAAATACTTTCAGCTATGAATCCTAGATTTATTCACATCTATGGATATAAAGCATTATTAAAACATTATCATAAAAGTGGGTAGTATAAATCCCTCCACTGAGTCTGCATTTTTGGTCTGTTTCTTTTAAGTAAATGCTTCACAGTTGGCTTAAAAGCATCACCATTCATACCTGCAACATTCACGCTGATGCAAACTGTCAGTTCAGAAGTACTTTCAGTCTGCCGCTGCATCAAGCTGACACATTCAGTTCAGTGCAAAACTAGCCAGTACAGGCACTGCACAGAAGGTTGGTAGTGCGTATATCATAACTGGAGGTAGTGGATATACCGTGGACTGATAACGGCCTCGCCTACTGATCTCAGATTACTGAGAAAGAGGCCTCAGTAAGGCCGAGGCCTTACTGAGATTGCAATGTTTCCAAGTGCACCTTGGGTCCAATCTTGTCCCCATCCACCCCAAGTGGAAACTCCTTTTGTGTTACTGACTCAGATGCTGAACACCTCATCTGCTTGTCGCTTCAGGAATTTTACTTATAGGAAAGGGTTTAAAAAAGACTGACAATCTGTTCAACCCTTACTGACTGACATTTCACAGGTGTGGAGATGCTGTGATTTTATATCTGCGTAGATCTCTCTCGCCTTCTCACTGAGAGTGCGTGGGTGTTTGTGTGTCTGATGCTGAAGCAGGTGGGGCGCTGTGATTGTTCCATTTTGAAGAGCTAGCTGCCTGTGGATTGAAGAAATGTAGAACAGCAGCCTTTTTAACTCAAGCTGACTTCCACCGCAGCCACTCTCCTCATCCCTGCCACTCCCACCATTAAGCCAGTAGTTAGTTGAGTTCACTGTCATGAGAGATTTTCTGTCACAAGCAGGGAAACTATGCAAAATGTGGATTTGATTGGTAGTCGAGACTTTAGGTTTGTGTAGCAGTACACTGTAAATTCGGAGCATCTCATAGTGGTTTAGCAGAAGTGAGAAGTTTTTTTTGGTTGAGGAACTTGGCTTATAAAGTTTTTTTTTGTTTGTTTGTTGTCCTTTTACTGTTCAGGAGGTTTGTAGCTGCTGAGTGAACTTTTGTGCTGTTTTGGGCATTGCTCATAAATCCGTCACTTTGAACTCTGATTCGCATCTGGCAGCAGATTGGGGACATGTGCGGTGAGTCACACAGCATTTTATATGAGCTATACGGTTTTCCCCAGGCCAGTCACGTAGCAACGATATATCTGAGGTCTTTTTTTCGATGGAAGCGACACACCTTGAATAAGAATGAGCTGAGGAGAGTGAGGGGAGCTCCACAGCCAAAAGCTACTGATTAGTTTAATTATAATCTTGAGGTGGGACAGACTGTTCTGTGATAAAAACATTTGGTGCTGCAGGTCTCTGTGTGTGCATGAACTAAATGCCTCTGCTACTGGTTTTGTAGAGGACCAATAGCGGTGACAGAATTTGTAAGAGGGCTTCCAGTGCTTAGTTAGGCAGTAAAATGCATCAGCGTAAACAATAATACAGGTTTAAAAGCAAAATAATACAATGCAAGTGGAAAATATGAAAAACATGACGTCATGTATATTTCCTTAGCTGGAAAAAACAAGAAGAGTTGCCATTGTGTGGTCAGCGTATGGTCAGGACAGAGCTCAGCCTCAGCTGCTCAAACCTCCACTCTGCACCCTCTGGCATCCTGTGATCACCTCATGCGTACAGACACACTGATCGCAAACTGCACCCGTTCTCTCCACATCTAAAGGGACACAAATTCAAGTGCACTGCAGGGGAAATGTGACCAAATGTGAGACTTTGTATACATTATATATATTCATTCCACTTTTATGATACTCTTCAGAACATTCTATAGAGCTCTTAGACTATAACATAGGTAGGCTACGTCAATGCACAAATGGATGTCACAAATGGATTTGGGCAACTAAGGGCTGCATGCATATATATATATATATATGATTAAATCATTAGCTTCTGTTTCTCTGTATGCATCTGACTGTAAGAATGTCTTCTGGACACATGAAGGCGCCATTTCCATGCACATGGATGTTCTCTCGATCCTCTGGATGCTCTCACAATAAAGGCTCTTACAAATCATGTGTCACATTGGCTCCACGATGAATATGCTAGTCACAGTTCCTCGTTTTTTCAGATTAGAAAATAAGCAGCACTGCCCTGGCCACGATTCTCCACAGCCCGCGTCTCCATTTGGATCACACGAGTTGTTATTCAGCAAGAATGGCACACCACAGCGGTTAAGGAGGCAGAGTATATTTATAGATTTTGAAACAGACCCCAGTCTTTATTCTGGCAGATTTTTTATTTTTATTTTTTTAAGTGATGAGCTTCAGTATTTAAGTTGAACGCAGGTTGTGTTGCTCACAGTGCTCTCAGAGCCATCAGGCTCCGTGTTGCTCTGTGCGCACACGCTTTTGCATCCTCGGATTTCCATTACGCACAGGACAGCGCTCACATGCCTCCTGGAAGAGCTACCCTGTCAGAATGGAGCGGCGCGCAGCAGGAGCCTGTGTAACTGACCGCACTCAGAGCCGCCGTGAAACTCGAGCTTTCCCAACCTTTCTCACCTCCTTACTCCCCCTAGGATGCGCGAAGCGTGTGACTATTCTAAAGATCATGTCAGGACTCGCGTCCTCTCAGCCTCCTAGTACTCCACAGTCAGGGGAGTGTGGTTTCATGCGCAAATAAGTTCAAGACTCCCTCCCGTGAAGTCATTTTGCCTTTTTGGTTTGTGCTTCTTCTTCTTCTTCTTTATTTTAAATTTTCATCTGAACACTTGTAAGCCCACCATGGCAGCTGCATCCTGAGGAGGTGGTGGAGGAGATGGATGTAGAGGAGAAGGATGTGAACGGTTCGAGCTGTTTGCGGAATGAGAGCGACTGCGGGCTGAGCGCTACCTCGGCTGGAGTGTCCACTGCGCTGGCCAGCGTGCTGATCTTCACCATCGTGGTAGACATCCTGGGAAACGTCCTCGTCATCCTGTCCGTGTACAGGAACAAAAAGCTACGGAACCCAGGTGAGACGCACAGAGGATTGCAGGAAGTTATTCCTTATATTGATGCTAACTATTCAAAATAAAAGAACCCATGTGAATTCTTTACCAGCTGAATTTATCAAGCAAAGCAAAACAACTTCTCTCTCAGTGAGCTTTCTTTCCTGCCTTCACTCATAACTAAAATTATGTAATGCACTGTGTGGCCTGTGACACCCCCTCCCTCTTGTATGACAATCAAACTGCTA
This sequence comes from Simochromis diagramma, assembly GCF_900408965.1. Taxonomy (NCBI): domain Eukaryota; kingdom Metazoa; phylum Chordata; class Actinopteri; order Cichliformes; family Cichlidae; genus Simochromis; species Simochromis diagramma. The sequence goes on from NW_024387477.1 coordinate 7,264,209, forward strand.
TCTGAAGTGGACCTCCAGCCTCACTGTGACAGAGTTTCCACAGCCTTGCATGCCTGCCTGCCTGCCTTCATATCTCTTCATAAATAATGGCACACACTCTCCCCTCCATTTGGCTGTAACCTTGCTGGTTTCTCCATCCCTGATAAATCACATCCCTCCTTATATCAGGTGTCGATGAGCAGCCAAGGTGAGAGACACCGTTGTATGGTTTCTTTGTTGCTTTGCACACATTTCATGCCACACACAACCCTCCTCCTCATCCTTTGTGGGCTACATTTGAAATGTTCAGACAGCAGAGAGAAGGTAAAGCTGACATTTATCATGGCTACCTTTGTGTCCCTTCTCCTCATTGGCAATAGTAGCATTATCTTTCAGCTGTCCCTTTTATCTTGTAGCCTGCAGTTTCTAATGGCCACTGAGAAGCCACTGTCATTTCCAGTGACTGGCGCTGTTTGTCTCCTACTGTCTGTTTTCATAACCCAGTGGACTAAATGAGTTGCATTTTATGTTTTGTGCACCAATATTCTTCAAGGTGCCTTTTCATCTAAGTGGGGGAGCAGGGTTTAGTTCCCCCGTCATTAATCAGCCAGAATAAGAAACTTTTCAAAGAACTAGTACATCCTTCTTCTTGGAAATGAAAAGATGATATGCAGAGATATTCTCATGATTTGCTCCCACTTTTTTCTTGGATGACAAATAATAGTCTCTTGTTAGTAAATGTTGGCAGTCATAATTAGTTTGTCGTGTCTCTCTGTAAATAAACTTGTAAAAGCTGTATAGTAGCCAATATTGTGTGGCATAGAAACACATGAGCAGTAATCGACCCACCTCCTCAGCCACAGGACAGACTGAGCAGTAAAGATCCTGAAACCCTACAGAGTTTATGGCATGAGAGGCAGCTGTGCAACAGATGCGTGGACACAGGAGCGTATTTTGCTTTGATTGACCGGATCTCGTGATTTTTGTCCCTACTAAAAATAAAAAGTGCAGAATAGAACATCGAGATGTACTGCAGAGGCTGACTACATATCAGAGAGCAACGAGCACGCGGTGCATCTGATACTCTGCTGCTTTTGAACTTAAAGGTCTGGAGGAGAAAGCAGCGTGCACCCAGGCAATTATACCCAGCAGCTCCGCAGCTCAAAGTAAAGCGAAGGACGCCCTCTGAGCCCGAGCGAGAAAACACAGTAAACCTTGCGATCACAACAAAATGCTAATGGAGCATGCTAATGAGGCAGCGGGATTAGGTCAGTGTTGGGGATAACAAGGCTTTAATTACAATTTCAAATACATTACATAACATACCCGTTTTACAGCAGCCCAAAGCCATTTTGGCAAGAAGTTGAGGATCCCGGAGAATAATTTGATTATCTGCTTGGCAAAGACAAATAAATAAATAATGGCACAGTCCACTGATCTCAAACAACAGGCCAGGACTAAATGGCCTGTTCAAGAGTCCACCTTAGGCTGGTGGACCATGCGCACTGCACTGATTACAGACCTCGCGTCGATGTTCCCCTGCTCTAATTGGGCTTGCTGACATATCTAGTCACACGCGAGTCCTCCCCACAGTTGTGCTGCTCGGTTTGTTCACATGTATGAATAGAAACCTGAAACTCCAGTGGAAGCTCAGAGCCCATCCTGCTATCGCTTTGCTTTTTTTTTTCCACGTGTGTCCTTATGTGACTGAAATTGTTGCTGCCGTTAGCCTATCAACAATCTCCTCTCTGTTCTTAACAAGCTATTTATAGGTTTGGCTCGCTTTGTATGAATGTTTAATTGTACAGTTTCCAAAAGGGAAGCATGGATACAGCTAAAGAACAGCTGTAGCTTTATACACGGGCCCCTTCTTGTTTGCTTGTTTGCGCAGGGCCTGCATATACGATTGCATGCAGCGTCACTCTTTAGGCCTCGCAAGGAGTGTAAGTTTAAGGTTTACATACATATATAAAAGCACGCACTCAGATACAGATGTGTCAGGCGGGGTGCTGAAAACATCCTATCTCATCTCTCCATTACACATTATTCAGACAGCTGGTTTGCTTCCTCACACAGCAGCAGCAGGACCTTTCCGCTCTGTTTCATTTCAACACACTCGCTTTGCACGCTTCCTCGATATACCCCCCCCCCCCCCCCACACACACACACACTCTCCACCATTTAACCCCTCAACACACACCCAAAAACAAAAAACAAGCAGTCATGTACATGGAAGCACGAGGTTCACATTCTAAGTGCTGAAACATCTTGGGGGCGAGATCTGGTACCTTATGTTTCATTTGTATCAGGTTTCCAGGGGGTCTTTCAAAGTGCGCAAATGTAACAGGGCGTATCCACCAGATCCTCAAAGTGTACAGCATGGCACTTATAGGACTGCCAATGGGGTGTTAACACTACGCTTCTCCACTGGGGGTTAACGATACTAAAAATACACTCACAAAATGCTTTCGGGAGAGAGAAAGAGTAGTGCGGCACAGACAGAAAGAGAGAGAGCGAGAGCGAGAGAGAAAGAGGGTTGGAAAAAGAAAAGGATGAGAGGGAAGTAGATGGAGGAAGAGATCCCACGCTGCGCATGCGCGTGTAGTTTGCGCCCTGCCGTGCCGTGCGAACTCTAGGTCGTGGGGGGGGGTAGTGAGAGTTGTAGATGGACTTGAGTTTTTGTTAAATCATGCATTGCACCCTCCTCAGCTGCTCCACAGTCATGAATAAAACCTAGACACTTCAGCGTCCACAGGAGTAGGGGTGGGTGGGTTTAATTGAGTCAGTGGACTTGAGTGACTCAAACCAGAACCCAATTCAAACTGACAGCACAGATCCACGGAGAATATCACTTAGCACGCTCCATTAAACATGCCCCCCGAGCAGATGATATTAAGTTTTCCAGCATGGTCGTGGGGCATTGTTAGATTATTTTAATCATCTTGCTAAGCCACACCTGGAAATGTAATCTCATATTTGCAGCTCATCCATCTCGGACACGAAGAGGCTTCTTTAAAATGACCACTTTTCACCCTACCTTGAAATCCTGTTGCACTGGACGATGTTTGTGTACCAGTGATCCTCTTTTATGCCCTTTTCAACTCCAGGCTGCTGCGTTTTTTCCTATCTCAGACATACGGGCTGTGATTGGTAGATGGGCTCTGGCGATGATGATGATGATGATGATGATGATGATGGTTTTGACCAGGCTCATAGCAGGCTGCATCACCAAAAGGCAGCTCATGTCAGTTTAATGTTAAGTTTCATTCTGGGGCCTCTCTGGCCAGAAAAGCCTCACGAAAACGAGGTCACGAAGTCGCCACTACTAATTCATCAGCGCCCGTGTCCTTGCCAAAAGGTTATTCTTGCTTATTTATGATTACGACTTACTAAGTTGAATGCAATTATATTCGGGGTATGCTCTGGCAGTAATAAGCCTTGCGTTGCTGACATTCAGATGGATTCAGGCACTGCCAAACCCTTCTGCATGTCTTGGTGAATTCCTCGGAAGGTGTATAAATATAGTCGGGTGAATTAAAGCTTAGTAAATCAAGTTTCCAGTATGAGCAGTGAGAGTGATGGGGTACAGATGGTGGATTTGAAATAGGAACACGCACCCCAGAGATTCACATGCGTAGCAGTGAGATTGAAAACCAAATCGACCGGCAGCCCTTTTTTGTTTTGTCTTGCGGTTTGTTTGCTTGCGTTTGCCCGCATCTTCATAACGTAACTATACACACACTCTCTTTTTAAATATATATATATATATATTTTTGTTTTATTTCCCACGTTGTTTTACTACTCTGAACCGCCAGGTTGGAACGAAGCGATGACAAATATCCAGTTTCTCTCTGACACTGTGCCCTGTGATGCGCTGTTTCAATTTATGTTTCATTCACCAGAAAAATATGACAGAGTCTCACACTGGGGAAATTCACTGGGCGGTTGCGCGGCTTTCTCGGGACAGAAGTCTCAGTTAATCTGATGCAACATTTCGCTTGTTTCACAAGTTTTTTGTGCGCGCATAGTGCAAAATCAGATCACTGCAGAGCGAGCGGTGTAGGACAAGTCGAAGGCTGCGTGTCAGCTGTCCCTAATGGCCTGTAACCAATCAGCATTCAGGTTAAGGTCTATTCAACACTTGGTAATTATAGCTCCCAAAGACGTCGACTCCGTTCTCGTATCCGTGTGTGAACATCTCTGTTTGACAGAGCGGTCTTGAGTGCTGTGAGTTTGGGTGTCATGAGCATCATCGCCGGCCAAGTCGGTTAATTAAACCGAGGTAGAGAGGTAATGGTTCGTCCAGGGTTTGAATAATCGATGCCAACAAAACAGAGACAGTCATCTGGCCGCTCCACAGCGATCCTCTCAGCGGTGTTTTAGCACTTACCTCATCCTCCTGATGATAAGCGAGTAAGAGGGTTCAGCCAGAGTGAGCTGGCCGGACCGTGCCCCGTCCAGCCGGCACACACACACACACACACACACACACATACGGAGGGGCCGTGTGATGTCAACGAGGAATCAAACCTCTGCACAATGACAAGAGCACAGAGCGAGCACTGGGAGCATCACAAATGCAATCTGACAGATTTGCCCACTGAGCTGACTCAAGGATGAAGAACAAATGCGTTTTATTTTTGTCCCAGCAGGCTTGAGCGACGGCTGGTGCCGTTTTAGTGACTTGGAAAATTGACTTGTCTGTAAAAACTCCAGATCGGCGGGAAATGGTGAAATCAACCATCTGATTTTCTTCTTCATGAAACTTTAAATGTTCTGTGCCCCTGTTTGTTTTGTCTGCTTCGTTAGCACACCGTTTGAATAAAGTTCCAGGAGTGAAATGAAATTAGCCCGGTTGCTAAACAACATAACGCGGCCATGTTGGCGTGCAGAGATTACAACAGGACCTGAATGCGGATTGATGGCCACATATGTTTCAAATCCACTTCCAGCGCTGTTGTTTCAGCTGTTGCCTGAGCAAGCAAGAGCTTTGCTCCTTTTACATTCTGGCTTCATAAGTTGTCACTCAGCATTTTAACATACACTAAAGCGCTTAATCTCTAAAAAAGATGGACCAACTCGATCTATTGGCTGCAAAACAACAGCTTTATGTTGTCCTTAACATATTGCACATTTACTCTAACCTCACACGAGGTTAATCCCTATTTTGCAAAACCAACGCAATTGCGTTATGGCTCCAGCGTATCTTGTTCTTATCTGTCTTCTTATCTGACTTTACAATTTGATTTATTGTTTTATTCTTCCCCACCCAGAACAGCTGCACTGTAACAACATCACATGTCATTTTCTATAACTCATGTCATCTGAGGAGATCCAGTGTCACACCAGAATCAGCTCTGACCTCGGGAGGATGGGGGCTTGTTTGAATGTAATCGGACCCCGAAACCACCCGCGTCCTTGTTGATATGTACTTTAACTGCGTTCTAAGTATGTGACTGCATTTTCCCAGGAGCGAGGAAGCATTATTATACTGCGAAGAGCATATTATTGGGATGGACCTGCCCATAGGGAGATAACCTTTTGCTCACACTAGCTAAATTGACTAAATCTGGGCTTAATCAAAGTACAGGACAAAATAGGTTGAGCTGATGATGGGGCTCCATGAAAAGTCAGTTATAATTAGTCTTTGCAAGGGACATGAATATCCAGAGAATTCACCGAATATTTGTTAAAATAAAAAATATATACACTAGGGAATGCCTTGCTAGTACAGCTTTGGACCCTATTTTGTCTTAATAATTGCTTTAATGCTTTGTGGCATAGATTCAACAAGGTTCTGGAAACATTTTAGTTTTAGAGATTTTAGTTCATATTGACATGATAGCGCCACAGATTCAGGATAGAAATCCCCTGTTCCACAAAGGTGCTTTGCTGGATTGAGCTCTAGTGACCAGTTGAGATGACTTGAGCTTTGTGACATGGAACGTTATGGCTGGGAGCAGCCTTCGGAAGATGGCACACTGTGCTCATAACGAGAAAGACATGGTTAGCAACAATAATCAGGTAGGCTGTGGTATTTTGATGATTTTCAGTTGGCACTAAAGGGCACTAAGTGTGTCAAGAAATAATTCCCCACACCACTACACCAACACCATCAAAAAATTGCCTTTCTTTTCCATTCTGATGCTTGAACGTCAGCAGCTTTCTTGACCATGTCTAAATGTGTAGATGTAGTTGCTGCCATTGACCATATATTTATATTTATGAGCATATGAACAGGTGTGCCTAATATAATGACCAATAAGTGCCAATTAGGAAATATCGCAGTGTGACAAATTTCACAGCAATCAGCTTCCTAGTAGTTAAAATATTTTTCCAGCTGGACCCATTTAGACCGCTCGTCTACACCTAGCAGCATTAGCATACACAGAGAATTCAGTATGGGCCTGGATCCAGATTGAGGCAGTAAAAAATAATGTAGTATGAAAAGGATGTAGAGATTCTTGCTCCCAGCTCATGAAATACTAACATCAGGATCATGTTTTCATGCATGAAGGGTTATACCCCTTAAGCATTAACTCCCAGTGCACCTGGATACCTCTCTAGCTAGGTTTCCTAACATGGGAAATGTGCAAAAACCAGATGCATGTATCGCTGCTTTTTTGCACTTTTATTTGACTTTGGTTGTGAATTTGACCTTTTCTATCACTCTTTGTTTAGCTAAAATGCTAAAACTACATGGTTAGATTAAGGAGAAAAACCCTGTTTACTAATGAAACACATTATTAATCAAGGGAAAGTCACAGTCAAGCCTCCACTGTCCCAATAAGCAAAGTTACAAACATGATCCTGCATATTTTACCTTCTCTTTTGGTCACATTTTGTCAGTTTTCATAACCTCCTTTTTTTTCTTTTTCTTTAGGCAACATCTTTGTGGTGAGTTTGTCTGTGGCAGACCTGGTGGTGGCGCTGTACCCCTATCCACTGGTCCTGACAGCCATCTTTCACAATGACTGGACTATGGGTGACCTGCACTGCCAGGTCAGCGGCTTCATCATGGGCCTCAGTGTTATCGGCTCCATTTTCAACATCACGGCTATCGCCATCAATCGCTACTGCTACATCTGCCACAGTCTCCACTACGATCGTCTGTATAGCCTGAGGAACACGCTCTGCTACCTGGGTCTTACTTGGCTACTCACCGCCATTGCCACTATCCCCAACTTCTTCGTCGGCTCACTGCAGTACGACCCTCGCATCTACTCCTGCACCTTTGCTCAGACCGTTAGCTCATACTATACTATCTCCGTGGTGATTATTCATTTTCTGATCCCTCTGCTGGTGGTGTCCTACTGCTACATGAGGATATGGGTGCTCGTCATTCAGGTGAAACACCGAGTTAAACCGGAGCAAAGGACCAAACTGAAACCTAGTGATGTGAGGAACTTCCTGACTATGTTTATGGTGTTTGTCTTGTTTGCCGTGTGCTGGGCCCCCCTGAACCTCATAGGCCTGGCTGTAGCCATAAATCCTCCGAAGGTTGCACCCAACATACCCGAGTGGCTTTTTGTCACAAGCTACTTTATGGCGTACTTCAACAGCTGCCTCAATGCCATCATATATGGACTGCTCAACCAAAATTTCCGCAAAGAGTACAAGACCATTCTCCTCGCTCTTTGCGTTCCTCGTTTGCTCCTCACGGAAACTTCAAGATGTGCCACAGAGGGACTGAAGAGCAAGCCTTCACCAGCTATAACAAACAATAATGTGGCGGAGATAGATGTATGAACTTTTACCGGGAACATGGATGTGTCCTGTGATTCACAGAGTGCCTTTTCAGGATCTGTTTCTTTTTCATGTTGTAAAGATGCATTTGTGTTTGGTGAGGACACTGCTGCCATCATATTCCTTCCAGCTTGCTGGACACTTTGCACTCCTGTTGAGAACAAACATTGATTGTATAATTATAAGTATTCTGTGTTCAATAGTGAGTTTCAAGACAGATTAACAAACTGGGAGGAAAAAGTGCAGAAAGAACAAATTACTGGGAACATTCAGATTGTATATAGTGGCCAGCTGTGAAAATTATTTTCTTAAATTCTCAAAATCTTTCACGAACACTTAAGGTCCGATACTCTTTGGGTGAGGGACCTACTTTTAAAGCCAAGTCCCAGCATGTGTATATCACGTGTACGAGAATGACTCACTGCCTATTTGCACAGAACAATTACGAGTATGTCAGCACCATGGTGATAATGAAATAAATGTATTTTCTATGGCCACAGTGTCTTTGGGGTCTTAAATACAGTAATAATGATAGAAAAGCCTCAAGGTTTTATTTTCATTCAATAGAATCCTTAATCTAATTTTAGGTTTAAACAAGCTGTTTTATGGATCAATTACCAAAGACTTAATGCTCTTATTTGGATGGTAGTGACTCAAGAGTATTAAAACTGGGGCAGGTGCCAATTCCAAAACACATTTCAGTTTCAGTCTAACTCAAACCTCGTATTTCTTCTTCAGCCTGAGTGAGCATCTCAGCCTCAGTTTCACTGGCTTATTAATTCACCGTGATGCTGTTTCACCCTTGGGTTCATCTTCTGAGCAATGACACGGTGGAACAAATTTTGGAAGCTTTTCTTCCAGTTATAATTGAAGAAATGAGGGGGGAAAGCAAGTATATCACAATGGGTTTTTATTTGTTAATGCAACAAAGCATGTCTTGTTGTCTGAAAAACATTCTCTCATAGCTTTTTGGCAGATCTTTGTCAAACACGACTGTTTATTAACTATTTCTAACCATTGCATTCATATGCCTATCAGACTAGGACATTTAAAGCTCTGGGCATCGCCCTTTAGACCCTAAATGATTTAAAGATTGGGGAGACTGTGCAATGAGGAAGAACAAATGGTAAACAAAGCTAGGCTTCTTCTTTATAAAACGCCTGGGGGACCTGATAAGCATCAGGAAAGAGGAGATGTAGTTCGTGATAGTGCAAGGGTGCCTGAGCACATGTCACCCCAGCCAAGATGAGCTCTGACAGCCTCCCAGCACAACTTCCACCCAGCAAACAAACTCTGAGCAGTTCACCTCACAGGGAGGCTCCGAGATGTCAATGTGACACATTTTTGATATGATGCACTGTTACTGGAATATTAAAGAAATTACACATGTGTAGCTCGGTATTTGTAAATATCACCGGCATGTTTCACATTTATCTACAGGTCGACTGTCCAGCTTTTGCATTCTGCTGTGCTTTGAGGCAGCTAACCTTGAATAGTTTTCCTGATGTCTGACTAATTTAAATCGTCAGTGGAGGATCACAGATGCAGAAATAGGAATCTGAATTCATGAGGGATGTTGGCTCAGCACTCGAGCTGTCTTACAGAGCCAGGCGGCGTCAACTCGCTCAGGAGCAGCAAAATGACACAAAACTGTTCAATTCTGCTTCTAACAAATCAGTGTGTGTGATGTGGAAGAAAAGAAGCAGCCCACATGGCAGCGCAAGGTCGGCCACAGATGAGTGACTAAAGGGGCTTGAGGGAAAATGACAGCATTCACTACGGAACCAAAGAGTCACAGACGGATGGCTTGGTCACCCTTCTTCCCTCTGCTTTCACCTTCTACTTTTCATTCTCTGCTTTTTCTGCTCTTTTGAACCTGTGCTGTTTATTTTCTCTTCTTGTCCCCTTAAGGCGTCTTATAATAGTGTCACATTTTGTTTGAAACAAAAGGTTAATAAAGAGAGAGAGCTTAAAGAAGAAAGGTTGATCACTGCGTCACACTGGTTAGCCAATTATGCATCATATCACTGTTAAAGAGCAAGGCAAATACCCAAGATTTTTTTTTTTTTAAATCAATTTGCAGATTTTGCTCACTGTGACATAAACAAAGTGCATCACCAGGCAATCTCTGTCCATCAAAATGAGACACAGTTACAGGAGTGTGAAAAAGTCTTGAGTCATTTGTTTTCATTTTATGAGAAACATGTGAAACAGGTACATGGAAATACAGTACATAAGACAAAAGTAGCGTTTATACAATTTAACAAACTTGAAAGTCAGTACTGGTATGACCACCTTTATTCTTCAACACTGCCTGAACTCTCTTAGGCAATCTCTCTTGTAATTTCTTGAAGTAGTCTCCAGGAATAGTTCTCCAGGCTTCTTGAAGGACATTCAAAGCTCCTCTTTGGGTGTTGGCTGACCTTTGTTCTGTTCTCTGTCAGGATGATCCTACACTGCTTCATTAATGTTGAGGTCCAGGCTCTGGGGAGGCCAATCCATGGCCTCTTGTCACTGATTTTCAGTCCAGTTCTTGTGTAATTTGGCATGCCTCAGCCTTTTCTCCCTGCCCCTCTTACTGAAGACTGGCATCTTGACAGACGCCTTTCCCTTGAGACCATTTCTGATGAGGCTTCAGCGAACAGTAGGTGGATCAGCTGAAGGGTCCTTTGCAGGATTTTTCGTATTTGTGAAAGACATGACTTTCAGATACTGCTCATCTGCTGGATGTAGGTTTTTTTTTCCCTGACACTTCTTTCATCCTCCACTTGTCCAGTTTCCTCAAATCTTTTAAGCACACACTTCACACATGCTGAGATATGCCACAGTTTTTGGCTAATAGCTCTTTGGGAATCACCTTGTTGGTGCAAAAACATTGTTTTGTTACTGTCAAGCTGGGTTATCTTTGAGACTTTTCATAGATTCAAGTAAAGAAATTGGGACAAATGATGCATTCTTCCAAAAGGCTGCTAGTAACAAAGATACAAAATGTAATTTATTATACAAAATGAATTTTGCTCTTCTCTAAGTTGTCTGTTGCGTACGGACACAACACTGGTACACAACCACGGTGGATTTCCAATCTATCAAGATTTGATTTCCAGAGACTCAAAACTAATTTGACAAACTAACATAATTTAAAATCTAAGGATGTTTTTTGATACTTGGATACTTGAAAAAAGTCTTTTCCAGTCAATGACTGTCTGGAGTCTGCCAGACCTTTATGGAGCTGCCGTCAGTTGCGGTTGTTTGTGAGTCACTATGACATCATTTTTGTTTTCAATAACTGAAAACATGCTCTGTTGGGTTGAGATCAGGTGACTGGCTGGCCTATTAAAAAACTTTCCCATTTCTTTGCCTTAAGAAACCCTTGGGTTACTTTTGCAGTATGCTTTGGGTCATTATCAATTTTCACTGTGAAGTGCTGTCTGATTTGATTTGGAGCATTTGGCTGAATCTGAGCAGAGAGTACAGCTCTGTACACTTCACAATTCATCCTGATGCTTCTACCAGCAATCACAGCATCGATAAACACCAGTGGCCCACTTCCACAGGAAGCCATACATGTCCATGCCATAAAACTGACTCCGGCATGCTTGGCAGATAAGTATGAGCTGTTTCTTTTTCCCCACACTTTTCTCTTCTTACCATTCATGAAGGTTTCATGAAGGCATCTCTGCGCTGTAGACTTTGATAACGATATGCGAATTTCCTAGAGTGTGTTCTTCACTTGGCTAGATGCAGTGAAGTTGTTTTTCTTAACCAGAGAAACAATTCTAGTATCATGCACTAGTTGTTTTGACATCCCTCTGGACTTGGCATTGATAGCATTGAGAGCTCCAGGAACAGCTACTAAAGGTAAGTTCACCACTTGGAATCTCCTCCAGATCTTTTATCTACTCAATTTATTCTGGAATAATGAGGTAACAAGCTTTGGCCAGCCAGGAAAATGCTTGTCAGTCAGTTGTCCAGTTACTTTTGAGTCTTTGAGGACTAAACATGAAAATGGGTGTAACTTCTAACCATTTAGGCAAAGCTTTTGTTAAACGCCTTGAAATAAAGCTAAAAGTTTGCACTCCCATTGCACATTTACCTCACTTTATGATTATATATGCATAATTATGCCAAGCTTCCCCTGCTTTACCAATTCTTTCTCAGCCCACTCTACTGTTCCCCTTTAAGTTTTATTGTTACATGTAGCGACACAGCACTCATCCACAGTGCTGAGGAAAGTACTTAAACTATAATGCAGGTCTCAAACAGAGAGAGTCCTATTGCAGCAGATCACAAGAGAAAAAAAAGTCAGTGGACATTAAAACCTCAGTGCCTGGTGTGCACTGGCCAGCAAGATGATAGTTGTAAAAAAAAACCTAAAAAAGAAACCTGTCTTTATAAGCCAAGCATCAACGCACACTAACACTCTTTCAGTAAGTTTTTATTACACTTACAGCAATGTCACAATTGATTGTCAAGTCGAGTTATATTCATTTTACCTGTCTCTTTTCTCCTACAGTCCACGTGTCTGCATCTGTTTTATTGTGACACATACTGAGTGGAGCAGAGAGTACACTGGGTACATCCACAAATATGACGCAAAATGCTGCTGACACTCTGGAAACATGTTTGCTTGCTGATTAGCTCTTATCAGTCTAAAAGACATTAGCCAAAACATTTAAGCTATAGATATATATAAATTATATATATATATATAAATTCTTTACAAATCCTACCATGTGGATTCATGGATTTTTTTTTCACATTCTGTCTCTCACAGTTGAAGTGTACCTCTGGTGCAAATTACTGACCTCTGTCATCATTTTAGGTGGGGGAACTTGCACAATCGGTGGCTGACTAAATACTTTTTTGCCCCACTGTATCAATGTCTATGCATACATCAATATGCATAGACATTGATATATAGTTTGAAGCCTACGCTTTCAACACGCTTGTCTTAAATCAGTGATGTGATTTGGATGCACTGGTGTGTTCGTTGAATCCAGAGGGTTAAAGCACCATTTAAAAATATTTCTAAATCATACTATAATGACTATAATATGTATATATATATATATATATATATATATAGCTGCACATACGAAATGCACAGCTTTAAACTGTTCTCAAAATCAAATTTAGCAGTAATTTAGCGATGTAGGCTTATGATTTACAGCTAAATCAAGTTATAAATAACAGAAAGGATGTCTACAATGGTCAAGGTAAATCGCTGTACAACGGCTGATGGACTGTTACTGTTACATTTTACACTTTACACTTTACAAGTTAAAAATTCTACATTTTGAATGGTTCCAAATTATTAGCAATTACATGTTTTCTTTAGAATTCTCAACTGTAACGAATCTGATGCAAATCTGGCAAAAACTGCATGCAGGTCGAGCTTCCGCTAATAATAAAAATAATGGTATGACTTTATAATAATGTAACACTATTAAGCATTAGTAAGGTAGCGAGTGCTTAAATAATCCTTTATATATCATTAATCCTCCTTAGTAAGTCATTTATAAATACCTATGGATTTATTCATCTATATACACCATGTACAGCTATCAGTTCTGTACGTCACTGCTGGTAATAATCATATCATATCAATCACTTACACAGTCTCTTTGATATTTGATTTACTACTTTAATATGTCTAACCATCTTAGATCATTTTAAAATAGAGCGTCTTTGTAAAATAATAATTGTGCTTAAACTAAGTGGACTGATTGAAAAGACTGTGTCATAACTCATGTTACTCAGCAGAAACGTCCGTAATAGAATCCAGAATCTGGGATGAATGGCTGAAGTGATCCCCCCGCTGTGCCTGTCACTTTGTGATTTAATATGAAGGGCAAAAGCTTGAAGACATTTTTCTTTCTGTTATGTTCAAGGACAGCATGGTCTACCCACCCCGCTTTATGCTACACGATCCATCATAACTCATGACTCTATTTTGTCAATTTCACATGTGATTCTGTCCCGCATGAGTCACGTGGGCTTTCTGAGCAGCGCTCAGTCTCAGCTCGATATCAGCGGTCTGGTAAGCTTAGAGCTAAGTTACAGCGTAAAATATTGAGATAATATGTAAATAACTTGGGTTTTTTTTTTGTTTCACCGGTTTTCTTGCCTTGTTTTTAGCGGATCTCTCAGAGCTCTGTGCAACTGCACCAAGTGGAGCAAGGCATAAACTCAAATTCAACTGCTGACATGAAACAGCTGTTCATTTACTTACCTATTTTCTTCCCTCTTCAGTTTAACGTGCACATGAGAAGTGTTAAAGAAACAAATCGTTTGTGGGCGATTATTTCTACGGCAGCAGAACTGTCGCAAACACGGCTGACACAAAATGGATGAGCAATGAGGCATTATATGGCACAGCTCTTGCGTGACAGGATGGTTTTTTGGCCCGCTGGATGAAGCCGCACGTAACGTCGCTCTCTGCACAGTGGAATTTCTACAGCGCTTGCGCATCATTGCCTTTTACAGCGGGGGAGTCTCACTGTGGGCCTGCTGCTACAATGGCAATTCTCCTAATGCATTTGTCCATCGGGTTTAGCGCTGCCTGCCTTATCATGCATATGATGTGTTCCTACATATCCCGATGGGCTGTGGGTCACAGTAGTATCAGGAGGTTTTAGGTGTCGTACATCCAAAGAGGCCAACGAGAGCAAGAAATGGGGAAGATGACAATGATTTGATGTGACTTTATTTGTATCATCGTCTACACAGGGGATTGGACTTAACTTAATTTAACTCAGTTATTTCTGGTTGAGAAAATGTTCCCATGCTCACTATTGACAGCAGGTCTATTGGACCATTGTGCCGAAAATATATGTAGCTCTTCATACTTAATATTTAATTAAATTACCAAAATTTAATACATTTTTAAAAGTAGAAGATTACAACTTGATTGACATTTATGTCAATCATAAATGTCGTGTTTGGGAAGTACCCTACATGGTAAAAACTATTGAGCCTCACCTTTTAATGACTGAATTCAATGACAGTAGTATATTGCTTTTTTGGGATTGACCTTAGTTCCGGTGAAAAGAAATCTTAATCCTTTGAGCTCTGTGGGAACAGTTTGGGAAAGGCCCTTTTCTTTCCAATCATGCGGTGACCAGATTCTAATAAAGTAAATGTGGTACAAACACAGCTTTTGACCAGGACAAAATCTTGGAACTTTTCCAACCGTAATACAAAAAGAATAAAAGGAATGTTCTTATGGGCTTATGCAGTCTTTATATACTCCTTTATTTTCTGTTATTTAAGAGCTATTTTCTAGTTCAGTATTGATGCATCTATAGACTGGAATACCTTTTTCAACTACATCTGACAGCAGTGTTGGTCAAGTTACTTGAAAAAAGTAATAAGTAACGGGATTACCGATTACTTCCTCAAAAAAGTAATCCCGTTACTTTACTGATTACTTATTTTCAAAAGTAATTAATTACTTAGTTACTTTTTAAAAACACAATTTACAACCTGAATAGGTGATAAAGCGATAGCTCTTTCAGCCCAATTCTACTTTTTCTGCATAATCCATCATACAAAATGTAATCAAATGGAAAAGTCTCTTTTTAAAACTTGTTTTATTAGTTTTAATCTTTTAACTTTATGCATCAAGCAAAAATTTAATTATATGCAACATTCTCTGACTGGAAGAAATTTGCTTAACATTTAAACTTATTTTCTGCACATTCCAGCACATACAATTTTTTTTTGTGTGTTTACACTCAGTCTTTCAAATAGATGCAAGTAAAACACAGCAGAAAATAAATAACATCAAAGACTAGCGGTCCTGTTGCTCTATTTTCACCTGTAAAGCAGGAGTAGCGTAGGCGGAGGTTTGCCCTGGTGCAGGTGTGCCGCGGCGGTCAGTTGAAGAATCCGCGAGTTTCTCAGCGCACTCGGTGCTTGCTCGGAAGTTTAGGGGGTTTTTTCGCTGTAAAGAGAAGTTTTCTTCACAAGCACAACGGACGCTAATGTTTTTGTCACTTTTTATGGAATTAAACTCAAAATAAGGTCAGTACTTAAACGCTGCATGCTCATACTCTCTCCTGATTCATATATGATCCACTGTTGATCTGCACACAGCTGTTGTCACGAACGTCGCACTTGCTTACGTCACTGTCATGAGACATTCTGGCAAAAAAATCACGGTTTTAGTAACGCAGTAACGCAGCGTTCCTACGGGAAAGTAACGGTAATCTAATTACCGTTTTTGCAATAGTAATCCCTTACTTGACTCGTTACCTGAAAAAAGTAATCAGATTACAGTAACGCGTAACGCGTTACTGCCCATCTCTGTCTGACAGTTTTACCAACACTGACATACTGTTGACTCCCATGCAAAATTAAAACAAAATAAGAGAATAGAGAAATAAAAACTGATTTCTCAGGGGTTTTTTAGCCACTTCACTTTTTTTTGGTAATTTTCATCATATTCAAAGCTTGTGACTTTTTGGTACCTTGTAGCTTTTGCTGATGGGAATTAGACAGGCTGACCTTCATCTGAGCCATCCCTTCAGATGCACTGGGTAAAAACTGAGACTTTAGACAAGCGCATCATCTGCAGACTCCATGTTTATGCATATGGTTGAGGGATTGGACACCATAAAAGGTCCTGCAGGTGTAATGTGTAGGTGACCCAATACTTTTGTCCATATAGAGCAGATCTATATAGAGCTGAGTCTGGGTGAAACTGTTCTAAAAGTCTTTGTTTACATTTTCCTTTGTTTTAAAAGAGCCTGATCATTTCCTTTAAATGTTATCTGTTATTTTTTTTAAGTGGTTCCAAGCCAGAAAATAGAAGCTACTATATTTAATAAAACACACTGTCAGTTATTTTTTATGTAAAATATTCAGTTATAAAGTAACCACCATTCCACTGTTTGGCACATCATGTGAAATAATAAGTGAAATAAATTCCTGGTGCTTGCTGACATGACTGTGTTCCAACAACAATCCTAAACCACATCAGGAGCTGCACAAACAGGAAAGCTGTTTCATTCTTACCGGTACTTGTTGTTAAGGAGACTGAGTAGCTTGGTCTAAACAACAGGTGTGGAATTTACGGGACCTCATGTTTGGCATTGACTGTGACGTGAAGTCCAAATAGCCTGGGGAGTCCAGACACAGGGGTCCATGAGAAATACTTCCAGAAGGTCGGAGGTCAAGATTCATTTGAAGGGCAACCTTCAAATGAACTTCCAATTAAAGACGCCTACGGACCAAATCTACAGGCTCATATTCCACTGAGAACACGAGTTTTGTCAAGCTTCTATTTTAGAGCCGGTTGTTTTATTAAAATTCGTAATCCCACCATGACGGGGTGAACATGTGCGTCTAGTGACTGTACTGACTCCATCTTGTGTGGTTTATGGTCTATTCCCAAAGCTCACTGCAATAAACCATCTAATTAATTTCCAGTTTTTCATGTGCTTCCAGGGAAAATATAAGTCCAACATGTTTAGATGAAGGAATTTTGATGTGGATTATTGTTTATCAGAAGAGGTCACTGTTTATTTTATAGTTGGTCCTAACTGTAATGATTAGCATGAGATGTCCTGCCGTTCCATCAATACGGGATGTATCATCTCAGCTTCTCAGAATGTGTCATAATAAAAAGCACGAAAGTATAAAATTACAATGGAAAGAATAGAGAAAAAAATCTAAGGGCTTTTATTCTATTCTTTTTTAATCAGTTGCCTCATAACCCTTCAGATTTATCTTCTCACCCTTTGGAGTGGGCTCAGACTGTGGGTAAAAAATCCATCCATCCATCCACCACTCAGGGTCATCACAGCTGGACTTTATCCCAGCCATGATAGAGCAGACATGTCGCCAGTTTTTCACATTTAAAATAAATAATGAAAAGCTGTAAGTTAAAAAATAATAGAATAAATATTTGAATGACATGTGATTAAAATAATAATGGATTGCATTTATATAACGCTTTTCGGGGCCCTCAAAGCGCTTTACAATACCACTATTCATTCACTCTCACATTCACACACTGGTGGAGGCAAGCTACAGTTGTAGCCACAGCTGCCCTGGGGCAGACTGACAGAAGCGAGGCTGCCATATCGCACCATCGGCCCCTCTGGCCATCACCAGTAGGCGGTAGGTGAAGTGTCTTGCCCAAGGACACAATGACCGAGACTGTCTGAGCTGGGGCTTGAACCGGCAACCTTCTGGTTACAAGACAAACTGCCAACTCTTTGAGCCACGACACCAGAGAAGCCCCTTTCAAATGCTTTTATTCAAACCCCTACATCAATAACGTGTACAAATACTGATACTGCATTTTGAATGCAATCATTCTTTTTTATTTATACAGTGCAAATTTGCAACAGCAACTGCTTTAAACTGGCACTTTTCTATCATAAGATAAATATCCTAAAATATTACAGAGCAAACAGACACTTGGCAACAGCGGGAAGGAAGAACTCCCTTTTAACAGGAAGAAATCTCTGGGAAAACCAAGCTCAGGGAGGGGCAGCCTTCTACCTCAAATGGTTGAAGGGAAGTAGAAGAGGAACCAAGAAAATACAGAGAGACAAGGACGAAACACACATTATGGAAGTGAAAAATGAAGAAATTTAAACGTAAAAAAAGCACTCTTAAAAGATTGCAGAAAATGTGAAGTCTCTTGAAAATAAGCAACAGACTGAATCCATTTCGCTGAAAAAGGAAGAAAGGAAGAAAAGAAAAGCAGAATCTTTAGCAAGAGTTTATTATTTGTGAGGTGAAATTACGTTTCAGGCTGAATGACATGAAAAACTGTCTGAATGAGCTTCTGAAAAAATATTAAGTGGCTGATTTGCAGTAGTTTTTTAGGTGAAGATAAAAACCGGATGTATGGTTAGACACACAGAAACACGCACATACAAACAATAAAGGCACAGGAGGTGAATGAACTACACTGACAGGTTTATTGCACGGTTCAGCGTTGGGGATGATGGCTGTTGATTGACAGCTTTTAAAATGAGAACGAAACCGAGCCACCTGATCCATGTGAGTCATCGCTACAATCACCAGAATCATAATTAAGCTCATCATATAAGATACTGAAGGAATAAAGGTGAATTGGTGAAGCGCTATATATAAGCAAGCGATGTATAAACTACACAGGACATTAACAGAGAGACAGCAGGAGATCATCATCCCACACAGGTGAGCAGTAATATTCATGCCACACAGGGAAAAGGGCCACACCTCAGTGCCATCTCATCAAACTGCTAATTCCTCCGCCCTCCTTCTTCCGCATATAAAGGTCAAGGCTTACCTGTTCACTTCACGAGAAATACACTTGGTTTCACAAGTTTACACAAAAGAACGCACGATCGATTCAGGGACCGCTCTCCTGTGCTTCATCTCTGTCTCCCAAAGGGCAAAATCTAACAAAACAAATAAGGCAGAAAACAGTTTTTAAAATTGCTCATGTTGGTTCATCTGCAAGAAGATTTTAAATTAATATGAATCACCATGACAATCGGCTGCATCTTCACACTCACTGACGTCTTTAGCGAGTTTTTTTTTTCTTTTCTTTTTCCTCCCCTCGGATAACTACTTGAGAGTGAAATTGCCACTGAAAGCGAAACGATTATTTAGAACATGGGTCCCTAGATTCTTCTTAGAGCTTCTCTTTCGTCTCTTTTGAGTCTTTTCAAACTGAATGTGTTTTTCGGGAGCCTGCTGAGCGTGAAACTGGTAACAACAAAAGCCAACTGGAGCAGAAAGTGCCACTCCCTGAGACTCAGAGAGGAACGCTTTGACCAGAAACGTAGGTAATGCACCAATACTAAATCCACACAAATTGCTCATAATGGACTAAATGGCTTTCTGTTACATCAGCAATTAAACAGGAGATAACAGTGTAGCAGTGTTATTCAGGAGTGTGTGTACAAACACATGCCGACCATGTGAACTGTGCATGCACAGCCACTGAGGACACTGAGGCTATGTTATGTCATGTTATTTTTTTCCACTTAAGAATGAAGTAATGATAGTTGACGTATTAAAATCCACCCACTTTTATTTTCAGAGAATATCTTTGGGAATGGAAGGGCAGTGAAGTGCTGTTTATATGACTGTATTTATCTAGCTCCCTGCTAGGAAAACATTTATTTTTAAAACTAATCCAATTGCAATAACCATTTTAATTAGCAATTTTAAGATTTCACATAACAGCTTGCAGAACCACTTTTATTGGCAATAACTTGAATGAATCATTTTCTGTACGACTATATAAGTCTCTCACATTATTGTGGAGGAATTTTGGCCCACTCTTCTATACAGCATTGTGTCAGCTCATAAAACTTTGTGGGCATATGCACAGCTCTCTAAAGATGCTTCCACAGCATTATAGTTGGGTCTGGACTTTGAGTGGGCCATTGCAACACCTTGATTCTTTTCAAGCCATGCAGCAGTAGATTCGATGCTGTGTTTTGGCTCATTGTTCTGCTGTATATTACAATTTTGACCAAGTTTTAGCTGTCCTCACATTAAACTGTAGAATACTTTGGTATACAGAGGAGTTCATGACTGGTGCCCAGGTCCTGTGGATGCAAAACAAGCTCAAATCATCACCTTCCACCACCACCAATAGTTCTGGGAAAAACAAGTCATACTTGTACTGTCATGAACTTGAATCTTTTAAGGCTTTCCCAAACAGAAAGTGGTGAATAGTCTACTTTTACCAACATCTGGGCTGCAAATTACCCTCATGATTCTACAGCAGTCAACAGTCCGATGCTTTATGTTGCTGAAAGATAAAGCCAGCCTTTATATCCTCAGATTACTCGGGCAAATACATTCTGTCATCGCGAGACTATCTGGCGTCTAATCTCATCATGTGACCAGTCTCGTGACCATCCCGGAAAAAGCGATTTTAGCGCTGTCAACACAACGCTTACAGAGAATAAACGCGAGAATATTCGCGCACAAGTTTCGTCGTTGTGTCGCTTCATTTACAGTACAGCAATGGACGGATCTATGAAAGCATCTCTGGACGCCTCCGCCCCACCGCCGCAGTATTTCAGAGGGTGAGAAAATAGTATAACGAACTAGCTAAGCTAACGGCTAGCTTGTATACCTAGTGACCTGAAAACCCGAGCTCTGCGGTGCCGTTCATTGCCATAGAGACTTTTCTTTTATGTGGCACAATCCGGGAACATAGATGTAATTTTCACCAGGGTACACATCCACATCCGTAGTCAGCGTGTCAGAGCCCCCGTCGCTGTGTGGTTTGATCCCGGCTGACTCATGAACTTGTGCTCCTTTGCAGAAATGAAAGCTCCCTGGTTTCAGCCCTCAAGACTCTGCTGTTCTTCACCATCCTCATGATCACGGTGCCCATTGGACTGTATTTCGCATCAAAGGCGTACATCTTTGAAGGTGAAGTGTGTCCGGATGATTGTGGACTTACCTCCACTCTGTTCCTGCTTTCACATTTTCTTGGGGTTTTTACTTTATTTTTGTAAACGTAGCACATCCAGATTTTAAAATCTATTGATCAGTGGTCATCTGCTGACAGGTTAATAGAGCAGTCAGTTTATCTTTAAGCTCTAATAGTAAGAGTCTTTTAGCATAGTATTTGTCATTCCATACCAACATTTCCATTTTAGATGATATAATAAAGATAATCCAGATGAGAATGTGCATTTATTCTGGATCTAGGAATTTATCGGAACTCTTTCCCCCATAATTATCACATTTGACGACCTCCCCAGTACCCACAATGACAAATATACTGGTTTATATCACCCACAATAATCGAATACAACCAGAGATGCTCTAGGTTTATATGGAAAGACATAACAAGCCACTGCAGCTTTTATTTTTCTGGGTTTCATTCTGTGCCAGAGAAAGTTGTGTTTAGCACCTCAATATAAACCTGACTTGTGACACTTTAAACTCCGTGATGCAGCTGCTGGTCGTCGCCATTAACGCTCTGCTTCTGTTTCGTAGGTTCGATGAAGATGTCAAGCTCTGACAGTTATTTCTACGCAGCCATTGTTGCGGTGCTCGCTGTGCATGTGGTTCTGGCTTTGTTTGTTTATGTGGCCTGGAACGAAGGCGCGCCTAAAGGCAAGGGCAAACATGATTAAGGCATATCCTTATCAGCTTAGAAGACCAGAGGAGACAGACCGACTGACGTGGGGAGGGATCCAAGCCCACCCACCCCCCTCCCCTCACACCCCCTCCCAGGTCATGGGCATTGTAAGACCATCTACAATGAGCTGCATTAGAGCTCCGAGGTTAAAGCCTGAAACTACTCTGTGTTCCCCGGCAATGGCGGGGGGGGAGTGGAGCTTGCTGAGTGTGCTTGCTCACCAGCCTCAGCGGGCCCGCCTTCTTGACTTTCTTTTTTTCTCTGAAAATATTACTTTTGTCAACAGAGGACAGCCGTGGTTTTTAAGAGGCTTTGTCATAAGCTGCCATTTGGCTAAGTGCTCTAAGTCCCTTCTCAGCAAAGAGTTTGTCTTGTAGGAAAGCATCTTGGGTTTTGACTGATGTGTGCAGGTGTGCACGCACACACACTTTGCCTCATGTTTAATGCATATGAAAGATTTGCTTCCAAAATGCTTCAATTAGCTCAAAGTCATGTTATTTTAATCACATTTCAGTTGTTGTACATTTGAGGATGTCTCTCAGCGTCATTATAAACCCATAATGTGCTTAACTCTCACGCAAACCATATCATTGAGTCATCTGTTAACCCTTTTAAATAGTGTTGAAATTTGGTTTTCTTTCAGTTGATGTGCGTTTGTGTGCCGTAGCGTGGCGACATTATGAAACTTTGGTGTTGCAGTCAGTTCCTAATTCACACTGTATTTAAATTTGTGTGTTTTGTGTCGATGATGTAGCCAGTGACGTTGGTCGTCATGCAGATGTGAGTTCCGACTTGTTCAAATAAACTGGAAAGTGTACATTTTTGTTGTTTCTAGTGGTATTTTCTTAAAATACAAAGATGCAAGGAAACGATTTGTGCTTGGTTAAAGAATTAAACTGATTCTCTACAAAATCATCTTTTATTTTTAATAAAGTGCAGAGTTTTGTTTTCAGGTTTCTAGTGTGCGTCCTGTTTTTTTACATGGTCTAATACCAGAACAACAAACGGACTACTATAAATGTGATATTAAAAAACACATTTAAAGTATTATCTTTTGCAATCCTCTGATTAAATCTTGGATGAACTGTTTGTTTTTTGTTGTTGTATTTTTATGAATAAGGCCTGCATGTGATGAGTGAGCCTTATCACACAAGAGGTCATGACTTCCCCTACTATTTATTGCCGCAACTAACCAAAAAATGTGTGCACAGAGATCAAACATCCTCGTAAACAAACTTATTTTTAATAGTCCACCCCAGAAGCACATTTACACATTGTCACAACAGTTCCAATCCTAACATTCAGTGCGGAAAACTGTCAAAACTGATTATTTAATTCATAAAAATATCTTAATGAAATAAAGAAAACATTTGCAAACCTCATTAACATGACCCAGATTTTTCCCAGGCCTGATAAAGACTGTAGTGAAAACCATTAGAATTTGGTTGCCAAAATAAAACAAGCTTTGTCTCACATGTCTGGGAAGATACCTTATTGACCTCTGCAGGGAGTCTGAATTGTCACATGGTGGCAGTAAATGGTCAGCCAGTTCCCACAGACAGCGCAGTAAAAGAAGCAGGGATAAGACCCGGCAGCTGCCTGGCCGTAACAACGTTTTCTGCCTCGGAAACCATGTCAGCAGCTGATTTCTCTTCGTTTTTCCCCTTCACACTATGAGAGCCTCTTCTCACCAGCACCGCTTTATGTGTGTGTAGCTCCCACACTGTACTCCAGAGTCGGAGCTGTGCAGCCTGCCTGCAGTGAGTTTAACAGGCTGGTGTTGGTGATGAGGTGACAGGCCTGCGAGCAATCAGACTGATGCAGTCAGCAAACATCAGATGCCCCCCCTTCCTTTGGCTGATATTTCATACGCTTACCCTTGCAACAACAGAAAGATGGGGCAAGGGCAGGCTTTGCTTTTGGCTCTTTGTCATTTAGCACACATTAGCAGGTTGAATGCATAGTGTCAGTGACATGAAAAGCAGGCCAGAGAGAGCTGAGCGTCTACCTAAACGAAGGGTTACAAGCGATACACATCAGCACTCCTTGATGATTTTCTTTTGTATACTCTGTCCTGTAACAGAGTTCAGATAACTCATGTATAGCACAAATGTTCTTGGTGCACTTTACATCGGCTCATACTGCATATAGTAGAACATACACTCACCAGCCTTCATTAAGCACGCTTGTTCAGCTGCTCATTAACACAAATGTTAGCCAAGCATAGGTTCAAACCGAGCATCAGGATGGGGAAAGAAAGCGATTTAGCTCATTTGACCCTTGCACAGTTGTGGGCATCAGATGGGCTGATCTGAATATTTTCCACACAACCATCTCTAGGGTTTACGGACAACAGTCTGAAAAAGAGAAAATGCCCAGTGAGCGGCAGCTCTGTTGTGGCCGGAGGTCAGAGGAGAATGGCCCCACTGCAGAGCGCCTTTGTGATGTGGTGGAGCGGGAGATTCACATCATGGACGCAGCTTGTCTGATGCTGTTGTGTCAATATGGACCACAATCTCTGAGGGCTGTTTCCAGCACCTTGTTGAATCTCTGTCACAAAGAATTAAGGCAGCTCTGAAGGCAAAAAGGGGAGTTCAGCCCAATACCAGGAACATGTACCTAATGAAGTGGCTGCTGAGTGTATCAGATGCCTCCCTCACTTAGATTTCCCTGCCCAGCAGATGGCGTGCCCAACAGATGCAAAGCTCAAACAAGCAGCTGTGTTGGTGTTTAAGTGAAAGTAAAGAAAGAGGGCAGTAGAGTACCACGCTACAGCTGGTGGAAAATAAAGTCCACCACACTGAAACCTCGGGGAGCAAACAGAGTAAGACAGGAGAATAACTCATCTGGACACTTGAGATCATATCCACCATTAAACACAACGAAGGAGGCACTTTATTGTGTTAGTCTGCGTTGTTATTTCCCATGAAATTCAGCTCAGGCGCTTTTGAGAAGACGCAGGATATGTTTCAACACTTTAGAAGGTTTTATTTCACAGTTTCATCTGTGTAGGTGTTTAAAACTTAGAATTCAAGACAATTTAATTCTCAGTACATAGAGCTACATGTTAGGTTTACCAGAAACAACTGATATGTCACATAGATTTCTACATCTGTCTTACCTTCAAATCACTGACTAAAGTTTCGTCATAAGGCGCTTTTAGATTAGGTGCTAATGACCAGACGCTCATCAAGGAGTGAAAAACCTATCCTGTTTATGCTCTGGTGTCCTCTCTGATGTGACACGTGTTGTGACATCAGGGTAAGATCCAAAGACCTGCCTAAAGTCCTTCAGAACGAGTTTCTATTATTTATCATTATCATTATTATTTTAGATGCCTTTAAGGTCAGAGAGAAACCACAAAGATCTTCAAATAAAATATTGCATAGTAAGGAAAATAACAACAATTGATTTTTCCACTAAATACACCCCAAGAAGACTCCATGAAGCCATAAAATTCATGTAGGTAACTCTTGCAAGCTGTAGTGTCATAGTGCATGTAGCTACAATCAGAAATAGATGACCAGAATATGAAGTCTTTCAGGAAAACTCAAAAAGAGCCACTTTTACAGCTAACATAGAGGTATAATAACTATTATGCTCTCTAACTGTAACAGTATCCTTGACAAAGGCCAAAGTTGTCTTTTCAGTAGCGGAACTGCAAACCAGCTGTGAAAAATGGCGGTGAAAATGTGATTCAGGGTGGCTTTGCTAACTCAGGGACAGGACATAGAGCATTTACTGATTCACCTGTGTACATTCTGCATCACATTAAAGAGTGCTTGAATATAATGCAAAGCCATTTGTCCATGAGCCAAATCTTAACAGGAAGTGCACCTTTAAAAAGGATGATAATGCTAAGTACACAAGGAAATCTATCAATGGATGTCTCTGAAACCTGGAACTGAGTCAAAAACAAGATCCTGCTGTAGTGTTTGGGGGATTTGAAAATGGCTAAACCTTCAAGTGAAATAAGTCAGTCTGTCAGTCAGTCAGTCAGTTGTCCATCCATCCATCCATCCATCCATCCATCCATCCATCCATCTCTAATTCAGGGAAAGGAGTTGAGCTGGAGCCTATCCCAGCTGTCATATATAGCAATTCTTTCAATTTACAATCACAGCACACCTCTGTATACTTTTAGTCATTAATTTTTTTTTTTGTTATATTAAACAGCAAAGAAAGTATTAATAACACACATATAATGACAGACATGAGGCATCAGTAGCATAATATTTTTGGTCCATCACCCCAATTAAAATAACAATATTTTTTGTCGTCCTTGGTGGTCATGCTACATTTATCAAAACCTCCCGGGACATTAGAAAAAACGCAGTTTTGTCCAAGAAATGTGTTTCATGGATGCTTTTATTTTTGTGAAGCAGGAAACAGATAAAAGCGCCACTCTTAGGTTATTTATGCTTTATGTAACAGACTGAACTTTTTATGCCTGTAGATAATTTATCAGAATGTGCTGAATATGTCCAAAAATGTGCTACGCTGGACATCTTCTATCACAGTCCAACAATCTGATGGTGAAAGTGAAGCCCTGCAGAAGGATTTCATTTCAAAGCGCACTCATTTCTCTTCATCTGTCATCTTTTTTCTTCTCTCTCAAATATGGTCACATTTTTATTTCAATATCACCTCCATTTTTTATCTTCATTTCCAAAGATGGGTGGAATGTTTTTTAAAGACTGACTTATTGATTGATGAAGCTGACTCTTTAGTCTGTTGCGCTATTATGTGTTTTCACAAGTAACACACGAGGGATGTAAAGCATATTGTGCTTGGCACCACAACAGACGCAAGTATAGTCTAGTACGTCCAGTTTTTGCTCATTGCAGATAGAAACTGAGAAACTGTAGCCCTCTGATATATATATATATATATATATATATATATATATATATATATATATATATATATATATATATATATATATATATATATGATATAATGGCAGGTTATGTAGAGGAGAATAATATGTCATGACTTCATCATGAATCATCATTAATTTGCAAATTCGGAACATATTTTAATGATTTAATTTCCACAAAAGCTATTTGACACAACAAATCACACCTTTCAACTTTTCTTTTATTTTGAAAAGGATTTTTAATTTTTTTTATGGACACCTAAAATGTAAATGTGCCCTTTGGATTGACTTTTGTTTAAACACGGTGTAGGCTATAAATGAAACAGACGTGACAGTCAAGACAAAAAAGGTTCAGATATTTTTTATAGCGCACGTTTGAGGTATAAAAAAAAGATAATTATTCAACACACTTTAGTGGGCTACATACTGAACTTTGAGGATAGAAACACAGTAAAGATCCTATCATGCTCGTATTGATCTCATACCGATATCAGTATTGGTATCAGTACTATCGATATTTAGATGAATCTAGAAAACACTACAATGACACCCGGATGGATAAGCTAAGAAAATGGATGGATGAACTCCTTGAGGCATCAAGCATAGAGTCACAAGGGTGCTTCCTCATGATGTACATGCTATGAGTTTCAAGGTTTCCATGCCAGCAATGTGTGCCTTCTTGGCACAGATGAGTATAAGATATGCATGCGAGGGACACGCAGACAGCAAAGACTTTCCACGTGTTTATTCTCGCTTCAACATGTCCGTTTTAAACACGTTAAAATGATGAGTCAAACAACACGTGGCATGTCCTAATTTCAGAGACCCCGTGTTCGTTAACAGTGTGATCGTTTTCAAAAGAGAAGCCTTCAGAGCTGCGCTGCATTTCAGCTTCTGTGTGGGCCAATATTACAGCTGGTTTTCATGTATTATCACCAGGGTTATGACATATGAATAGTTGCAGTGTGATAAAGACTCAAAATCACAAATTGAAGTGCAAATTTAAGACAATTTATTTCAAGCAGGTTTGCAAACAAGGTTGTCATCAAGTGCTTCAAAGCAAACAAACGCCACAAATCCAGACATGAACAAGAATAAACCAATCGACATGCTTTTCATTACCTACTTTCTGGCTGCCTCAATAAAAAAAACAAAAGGAAAGAGACAGTAAAAATGTGGGAACTCCTGAGACCCGTGCAATATCTGTTTTTGAGGCGCACTCTGGAATTAGTAACAGCAGTTCAAGCCTCCAATAAATTGTCAGGTATTGCACAACTCTTTACTTCAAGTCTAAGCAAGTGAACTATGCTAGATGATGACCTCAAAACATTTAAAGGGAGTTAAATTTAACTTTTCTCCCTATCTGATTTCCACGAATGAGGTCAGGTCAGTGCTGTGCAAGTTCTAGCCCTGAATTCTAGATGTTTCACACGTTGAGAAAAATAAAGACGAGCTCACTGTAAACCTGAGCAGACCCTCTCTGAATGGTGGAAAGATTCATACCAGTCAACACAACTTAGAAAACACAGATACAAAAACTAGTCTGTTGCCGCAGCGACAGACTAGTATCTAACATTTAATGCTACAGTCTAAAGTGAGATCCAACTTTGTTTCTCCACATATAAAGAAGCAGAATTTCCTTTATTGTGAAAGTTTATCAGAAATGTTGTTGCTGTTTTTTTGTGGTTCCATTTCAGGCTTCTCTCTGTGCCCTGTAAATACTACTCCCCTCTAAGCTAGAATGAGTCAAAGCAGTGCCATCTTGAAGAGGGGAGTCAGTTTGGCATGTATGAACACTTCCAAGCAACATATGATCCCCTTGCACATTTTAAGACCCCTCAGAGAAACATAAACCTCCTCATATCTTCAGATCGTCTATTCTAGTCTTGTTGTTGCTGTGTTTGGCACTGTGGCCAGGCCTGGCCTGCGTAGGTGACCCAGGGGCAGATCCTGCTCCCTTCTTTCCTTTCAGGTCACATTCCTCTGGCTTGCTGCTGCTGCTCCTCTCCACCGCCAAGTTGTCCTTGTTCTGTTTGTAGGCTGCCTTGCTGTGGTAGGGGTGGAAGGACGAGTCTGTGGCCGCGGTGTAGCAGGGCACTGGTGGGTAAGCGGGCTGGACTTGGCGGTGCTCGTGGAAGTAGTCATCGTAACTTGGGGCAAACGGCACTGCAGTCTCGCCAGGCTCCTTGGAGATACTCTCATGGGACTGGTTGCGCCTCCTGAAGGTGATGCCCTGGCTGCACTTGGTGAAACCCAGATGGTAGATCTCTATGAGGTTGAGGAACAGAGACACAGAGGCCACTCCAAGCATAAAGATGATGAAGATGGTTTTCTCTGTGGGGCGGGATATGTAGCAGTTAACCACATTGGGGCAGGGGGGTCTGTCACATGTGTACATGGGTTTGAGCTCAAAGCCGTACAAAAAGTACTGGGCCACGATGAAGCCCACCTCAAACAGCGTCTTGAAGATCACATTGAAGACATATGTCCGCAAAAGCTCCCCCTGCAGGCGGACTCGTCCCTTATTGTCTCTTATCAGAGCCTTCTTGTGCTTCACATCCACAATGAGAGTCTGTTTGTCTGATTGATGACTGTGCTCCTTTTCTCTCTCATTTTCTTTCTCCTTCTGCTTTTCCTCCATCCGGACTAGATGGAGAATGTGCCCCAGGTATATCAGAGTCGGTGTGGATACAAAGATTATCTGCAGCACCCAGAACCGGACGTGAGATATGGGGAAAGTGATGTCATAGCATACGTTCTCGCAACCGGGCTGCTTGGTGTCGCAGGTGAAGCCCGACTGCTCGTCGCCCCACACCTTCTCTGTCGCAGCACTCAGGATCAGGATGCGGAAGATGAACAGGACAGTGAGCCACACCTTCCCCACGACGGTGGAGTGCTCCTGGGCGTTTTCCAGGAGCTTTCCCAGCAGGTTCCAATCCCCCATGGTTGTGAGAGGTCAGATCTAGAACTACAGAGGATTTGAAAACAGAAATCAGTTATTTCATCTATAGACTGTTGTACACAGCAACAGAGATTAAATGACTACAGTAAAACTAATCCTGAGCGTACGCCTCATCCTTCCTGACGAATAAAAATTCTCTTACCAAGTTCAGCAGAGATCAGAACAACCAAGTCTTTCGGGAGCCAAGCTGCTAACTGAGCGTCCAACTGGGCGACCGCCACTGAGCAGGTAGTGGTCTTATCCACGTGGGTGCAAACAGGATTATATTTACTTTGGGAGGGTATATATTTGGCAAGTGTGGACAGGAGGAAGGCAGGTTTCAGACATGATTCTGCGGCTCCTGGCCTTCATGACCCACGCCATGGCAACACGAGCCACACGAAGTGAAATCAAACACTGGGCAGATGTGGTGGGAGTGTGAATTAGAAACAGTTGAGTAATGTTAGAGCTGTCAGCTCCTGTGACACATTAGGTTTTAAATAGATTCTGCTTCTGATGAATGGTCTATACAGTAGTAAGAGTGGAAGTAGAAGGTATGCTGCTCTGGAGGATGAATTCAAGTGTTGTAATGTGGCAGGTGGGCTGACGCTAAGGGAGCCAGCACCAGCAATCGCAGATTGGACAGCAATTTAAATATGGGACCCCCACTCCACAGTGTGAGATCCCACATTACAATGAAGAATAATGCCATCATTCGAGGAAAAAGAAGTGAAACAACTTCAACTTCTGTTCTCACATAAGACAGCTGTTAACCTGCACTTACAGCATTTGGCCACAGCATGCACCATTAATAAGTTAACTTTAGGTTTAGGACTATAATTTAAACTCCTGAAGAAACAAATATTCCAGTCTATAAAGCATAAAGTTAAAAAAAAAATCACAGAAAACTTACATTTACTGGAGAAAGTCACCGTGTCAGCTCATACATCCTCTGTGGCAAAGCTTCCCACGTCTGGCAGGGTCCATGAGGCCTCACTGCTTTACCGACTGGCCTCAGTGCAACACTGATCTTAGGACCCCCAACAATGCCCTTGAATGGACAGGAAAAGCAGACTCTTGCGAGCCACAAACTTAGTTCCACGCCGACAAGCTCAGTGACTCAGTCTTCTGTCTTCAAATACAACTCTCGCAGAAATCAGAATCCAGGCCCAGGGGTCTTTAGCCGGCCACAGCACACATATGCACACACACTCAACCAAAGAACCAACCAACAAACCTGCTCTCCCTTGACCCTCCCTCCCCCCTCGGTTAAATTTGGCACGGTGTGCACTGTCCAGTGTAAACTATTAAACAAACCCCTGCTCGCATGCTACGGCGAGTGACAGGGCAGCTGGCCAATGATCTTGTCTGCTAAGTCTGTCTGGCCACAAGTGTTCCCGAGATCTAAATATATCACAAGGGTCTCTTTTCCTATCATGGGGGTGGAGATGGGATGGTGGTGGTGCAGGAATGATTTGGAGATGAACAACTACTGGCATCCTGAAGTTCCAAGTCACAGTGACAGGAAAGGGGTAAATGTATTTATTTATTAAAAAAGCTGAATTTCAATGAGTTAAAATCCTAGCTACTAAACACAACAACTCACTTCAGACATATTTCATTATTTCATCAGGTACTCAAAGAAACAACACACTGCATGTTTGCTAAATAATCTCATATTATCTGCCAGTTTATTTCTTCATAATCCACAATGTACACTGTTTCAACCCATTGTATAGTTTATCTGGATTGATTACCTGGATGTAAACTGCTACATGTGCATTTAGAAAGGGTTTTTTGTATGTTACACGCACACATGGCAAACGATTTGTATAAACAGCTACTTTACATTTTATTTACATTTACAGGACAAGTGAGATGTTCACTAATATATCATGATGGTTAATACTAGGGTCTGTTAAACAGTACGTCAGCTGCAAACATTTATTTAAGCCCACTGGAAGAAAATTTTACAAAGATGAAAAGTAAGGAAAGGTATTCTAACTCAAGGATATATCTGCAGTAATGAGACTGGACAAATTCTAAGCTGAGGTACCTCTGTAGACAAGCGGAAAGGACTAACACC
The DNA here is from genome assembly GCF_900408965.1 of Simochromis diagramma. NCBI lineage: Eukaryota > Metazoa > Chordata > Actinopteri > Cichliformes > Cichlidae > Simochromis > Simochromis diagramma. Next base: position 7,295,959 of record NW_024387477.1, read on the forward strand.
GACATTTTTAACTTTTTGGGGATTATGAGCTGAAAATTGATGAAGGTTTACCGACAAGTCAAAGTGAACACACATGTAGAAGCCACAATATTAAAACCGCTGATGGTTGAACATCCTTACAAAACAGTGTTCTCTGTGGAAACTTCTTTGCATGCGTGAGAGTGCTACCATCTGAACACAACAGATCAAGGTAGTAACCTGGCCTCCAAACTCTCCAGACACACAACTTCAAAAAGTCGAAGTTTCATGCTTCAGTGCATTTGAGCTCTTTTGAAGGCATGATATTAGGCAGCTGGTTTCAACACTGTGGCTTACAGGCACCGGTGATGACATGGGAATCATGTTTGGACAGTATTACATTGTTTTGTTTTGTTTTTAATTGAAAATTTCTTTTCTAGCACCAACTGTAGCAACAAGCGGTCTACATTAAGTTCAGAAAAAATCAGTGACCATCAAATAAAATCTAACCACCATACTGTTAACAGCTGTTCAAGTCATTTTACCCATTTATATGTGCTTTCCTATACATCCACTAGCTTCTAATGGTTTCATTTTTTGAATTTCTCATCCAGCATTTCAACTCCTTCAATAACCTCTGATTTTTAAAGGACCAAAGTGATGTTTCAGAGCATTTCGGTTGACTTTTACCGTTACGTGTTTTCGTTTGTTTAGTTTGGAATCGTGGCGTCCACAATTTTCTTAAATTTCAGTATCGAATGATCTGCTATGGTGTGGACTTATGTACAGATTACAAACCCTTTTCCAAACAGCAATCTTTACAGACTTTTTGCACCAATTATGACTGGTATGTTTTAAATTGCTCATATTCAACAACAATTCTGTACACCTGTTTTATTCTTCTAAGAATACTGAGCTGCAACAATAATACAGCTGTTACAAAAACAAGGCATCACACTAATAGTCAGCCTAAGCTTGTCAACAACTTGACAAACTGCTATTTATACTAAAAAATAATATAATGGAAGCCTTCAGAAGCATTGTGGAAACCAGAAAAAAGAAAAACAAAGAAAAAAACCCCTAAAGATCTAATCAAGGTAAGCTTGGTTTTACTGTAACAACAGCCACCTTGGATTTGAGTTAAAATGTTCTTAAGCACCAGTTTAGTCTTTAAACCTTCACTACAGACTCTAGTTTAGGCGAGAACGGCAGCCAATATTTGTGAGTAAAAATGAACAGATAAAAACAAGTATCTAAGATCCACTGACTGAATTATGTATAAATAAATAGCCAAAAAGCTGAAATTGACCTAATACACAGTATATATGTGACTTTAATGCATGAGATACTACGTGGTCAGGTGAGGTTACTGCTTATTAGTTCAAGAGAGTCTCAGAAAGCAGAACACCTCTCACCCCTCTCGGCTGGGCTCTTTTTGGTCACAGTGAACTTAGACTTGAGAGAATGATCTGCTATCAGCTGATTGATTTCATTTTGCTTGTAAGTGGACAATCTTTGGCTTATCCATGGTAACTTTGACTCGTCTTCAGAGCTGCGGAAGGACCGTTTGCAGACCCTGCCTATGAGGTACACCACCTCTGCCAGGTTGAGCAGCACACACACCGCAGACACTGCCAGCATGAACACAGTGAATATGGTCTTTTCTGTCGGTCTGGAGACAAAGCAGTCCACCGTATTGGGGCAAGGGAATGAGTCACATTTCACCAAACGCACCATCTTAAAGTCAGGATAGATCAAGTAAAAGATGTAGAGAAAAGCTACTTCGAAAATTATTCTAAAGATGATACTGATCATGTATGTCCACCACAGAGCGCCCGTGATCTGAAACTTCTGGTTCTTGATGTGTTCCAGCTCTTTGGGACTACTGCGGCCTGCCCTCTTCAGGATCTTCTTGTCGATGTGCCTTCGGTGGGCTACGTGCATGGCCACTAAGAGTGCAGGGGTGGAGACCAGGATGAGCTGGAGCGCCCACAGACGGATGTGTGAAATTGGGAAGAACTGGTCGTAGCAGACGCTATTGCAGCCGGGCTGCTGGGTGTTGCAGGTGAAGCCGGACTTTTCATCGCCCCAGACGCTCTCCGCAGCAACCACCAGGACCAGGATGCGGAAGATGAAGATGACAGACAGCCAGACGCGTCCGATGCCAGTAGAATGCCTGTTTACACCGCTGATCACGGCATAAAAGGACCCCCAGTTCATTTTCGACTCCAGGTCTGGGGAAAAAAGGGATTAATATAAGTTTTTACAGGTGTAGGCAGTTACATGTGTGGGATGCTTTGCGTCTAAAAATCACCCAAAATTCTAATTACTAAGAAAATTTACTCCCCCTTTTTTATTACTGGCATGAAGTCACAATGGCTTGCCAGTTAAATAAGGTCTTTAGACTATAACTGCACACAAAACTTAGCATTTCAGAAAAAAATCTAACCGGTGTAACATGAGTAGTTAGAGGTTTACCAGGCTCAGCCGGCGGTGCAAGCGGCGTAAGCAGCACCGGGTCCAAAGATGACCATCTTGAAGTATGACCTGAGCATCAAGCCGGATTTGGCAGTCAGGAACAACAGACAAGAATTGCCAAGTAGCCTGCCGGCTGTATAAAAACAGGGGCGATGGCCTGCCATCATGCACCGTCAGAAGACGCAACAGGTTGAAACCAATTGCAAAACATTTGCAGAACCACGTGATATGCTCATCCTGTATTAATACTCTACTCCCAGGCTGGCTTACAGCCCAACTGCAGACAGACTGACAGACTGCCAGCAAATTTCTCCAAGGGAGCAGCAAGACATGCATCTCATTGAGGCTTTTCTTTTTTTTTTCCTTGAGAGATCTCTATTGTTTGAGAATAGCTATGTTCTTTGAGGTTTGCCTTAAACAGATCTTAAAATTATGTGGCTTTTAAAGCATATTCAGTAAAACATTGCTACCATAAAGGGAATGATGATGAGACCGTAAGCATGCCAAGTATTTGCCAAGTCAAGTCACTGGGGCATGTCAGTCATCACTCACCCCAAATCCAACCTCTCACTGAATGTTAGTATAAAACAATTAGAAAGGAGATAACATGGATTTTTACCTTCAGCTGCTGGTGGTACACAAAAATGTGTACAAAATGGGAAGAAATAAATTCAAATTTGTGTTTTTTGGCGAGCCAAAAGGCTGGATTGAGAACACCATGCGTTTGGAAAATGCTAATCATTCCTCCGCCACTAGCCACTGCCCTGCACCGTAGCGGTCATATGCTCTTATATAAACTATTTACATACAATGGCACCCTTTATGGGGCTGCAACAAGACTCTTTCAGAATTCAGATCAAACGCCTCGATTTCCGCCTACCCCGGGGCAAAAGAAAGAATCTGTGTGGACACAAAAGGCCTCAGCCTGCCACATTATTTATTGTGCTTGGCAGGGCAGGGAAGTGAAGGACGCTTTTGACCCGAGTCACTGCTGCTGCGACATTAACAGGTTTACGAATTCACACAGATTATATATGAACTAGGGAACTACTGCATAGTCTAATGGAGTGGCTAATTTGAATGCTACAGCACTTTAAAAGATTGATTTGATTAAATTGTCATTTGCACTTTAAAAATAAAATACAGCTTTAATTTTTGATGTTATCTAGACTTTTTAATTCCAACAATACTAGCACAAGAATATATTAACCCAGTCACACAGGTTAGTTCAGTTAAGTCCAATATAACATGTTACCAAATGTGCACGCCCTGAAACAATCTGAAATGGTTCATATTAAAAGTTATTATTTACATAGCACCGTCAACAGGTTAGTTGTGGTCACACCCCCTTCCACGTAACGGTAGAAACCATGATTTACGGCAACACAACGTGGTCGTTTGTCATGTACAATCAGATGACACACAGTGGCTCACTGTGCCATGAGTTTTCCTGCATCACTCGCAGGCCGTACCGTCACTTCTGACAGTGTAGTGGGAGGGTTTGGGTGGCCTGCTAATAATCTGAATGAACTGCACCTCATTTACATTCTCGCTACACAAGGAAGAGACACAAATGTGCAATTGTAGCGAACACATCTTTATTTCAAAGGCAAATATGCAAAAATAATGATAGATTTGCTATTGCATAAGAACAATATCAAGTCAGCAAAGCTTTTCTGTGATCAAAGAAAAATTATACATTTAAAAAACAAAAACAAAAAAGACCTGTTGTACCATGCAGATAAGGTAATAATATAGATATGAATACAACTTAATAGAGAGCGGGTAATCAGACTGAGCAGGCACTGTCTAGTGGCTAAAAATAATCAGGACTTGAAATACAGTTCTGTTCTTAAACACAGCAAAAGGGAACAGGTTAACCAATATCTTTAAATTATACAGTCAAAATAAAACAAACAAAACTAGTTTTGCATGCTTTCCCTGTACATAAAGAATAAAAGCACGAGATACAAAAGAAAAACATGACTTAATGTGTACTAGTCCAGTTAATCCTTTATAAATCTACTTTTAATTTCTTCCCCCCCCCCCCCACACACACACACACGAACTACTTCCTTTGAGTGTAGCATGATATGAGATACTTCTCCCAGTCAGAGTCCTGTTTCTGGGCTTTAAGCTGAACACTGTCTACAAAACAAAACGGAAAATTGTGAATATCAACATAGAGCGGTGACAACGAGGAATAAACACATCGCATTGAAGTATATTAGTGTAGTGTGGACTCTTAGAGAAAATGCATTTTTAAAATATAATGTAACTTACTTCTTTTGATGAGACTGGTCTTCTTAAGTTTGCTGTGGATGGCGTGTCCATTCTGGGCCAGTCTCAAAGACAATGAAGCACCCCTCCTGAAATGATGTGTTAAGTGTGTTCATTACTTATTGGTCCATTTTGAATGTAGAGTAGATGATTGTATTTTGCCTATTTGTGGCACAAACAGATAAACAGTGCTGTGCAAAAGTCTTTCTGAAAGCCTGGACAACAAAGTGTTTCTTTGAACCCTTGCTGCTTTTTTGCTCATTTTAAGAGGAACATTTGTTAAGCCACCCAACACTGTGGCCTTTAAATGATTTGAGCATTAAGAAAAGAAAAAAGAAAAAGTAAACTACTTTCTGTATGAAAGACCAGTTTTACGTTTTATCTTTAATCCCCTATTATGAGCAGCCTGTTGCCTGTTTATGTTTTCCCATTTCTTTTGCTGAATCTATGAAAAATGCCAAAGATAACAGTTTAACAGGCATAATAATATTTTTGCATCAACAAGGTGATTCCTAAAGAGCTATGAACTTAACACTTAGCATATTTCAGCATGGAGTGCAGTGTGTCCTCAAAAGACTTTGGGCAAACTGGACAAGAAGAGTACAAAAGTAGCAGCAGGCAAAATCTGTGGCGACAAGGTCTTATGAGGATGAAACTTCTGGTGCCGTCATGGTTTGAGGTTCCATTTCAAGCCAAGCCAACTTATATTAAAAATAAATAAATAAATAAACAAAGCTTAACAGAGGAAACGGAAAAAGGAGTTTCAGCCAGAGGTACTGGGGATCTTGTCATGACTGATGAGTACTGTTAAGATTTTGATCCACCACCATGCAATGCCATCTGCAAGGCATCCAACTGAAGATGGCCAATCAGCATGACAATAATCCCAATGTCACTGCTAATACAGTAAAAGGATACCTGGATAGAAAACCGCAGTCAGTAATGAACTGGCTGCCTCAAAGCAGATTACTGAAGCAGTGTAGGATCATCTCGACAGAACAACTTCCCAAGAAGAGTGCTGAATGACCTTCAAGAAGCCTGGAGAACTATTCCTGAAGACCATTTAAAGAAGTGACAAGGAAGCTGCCTAAGAGTTCACGCTGCATTCAAAATGATAAGTGGTCGTTCCAAATATTGATTTTGAAATTTGTAAGAATTGTGCAAACTCTGTTTTTGCCTTATTTCCTGCATTTCCAGGTATGTTTGCATATGTTTCAACAAACTGCTGCACTTGTTTTCCTAGCAAAATACATGAAAGGAAAAAGAAATGGGTTGTGGCTCAAGACTTTTTCACATTACTATACAGTCACCATGCTACTTCTTAATTTAACAAATTACATTGTTTAATGGTGACGTAATAATTTTTTTACTGTTAAAATTCTGTCCACTAAAACTTTTACGCCACAATTAATTGACTGTGTTTTATGTTTCGATACCTCATGGCTCCGAGCTTTCCCTTCTCCATGAACAGCTCGACTGTAACTTTGCCTTCCTGTGGGTACAGCCTAGCATAGAGGGTCCTGTTGTGTACAGTCGCTTTGAACCAGCCGACTGCCTCCTCAGACCAATCTCTCCCATTCACAGGCATCACCTAAGGGGTAGGAAATACACACAAAATACCATGAACTGAGATAATTCATTTCCTTTTCTCACCAAGTAACAGATAACGCTGTGACTAATAGTGGACAAATGCAAATTATTAAGCCCACACTCTCACAGCACAGCTTTTTAACATTTCCATGTATGCAAACTCTGGCAGGGACAGTCCGTATGACTCTCTCTGAATATTTTTAAGTGTCCATGCAGGTGGACTGTAAATCCACTTACATTAGCCAGTGAAACCTGCACAGCCTGAAGTGGTATAGTAGCCATTTCAGGGGTCAGCTCCTTTATATTTGACAGTGACAGACAGGCAGCGTCACCATAGTCCAACCTTTTCACTTCCACCTTGATGGATGTCTCTGTCCCAGCACCATCTTACATCCAAAAGACAGAGAGCATACAAAGCAAGACTAAAAATCCAGTGTGATATTCCCAAGTGGCTACCAGGAAAACAAAGTGACACTGCTACCATCTAGAGGCATACATCTGCAAAAACATTTCAACACAAGGACAGAACCCACCTCTGCTCACGCCACATATCTTTATCACCTGGCTCCTGCACCATTGTTCTCGCTCGGCGACCCAACCCATTACTACGGTTCCAATATCTGGAATGCAGTTCTGCTCAGCATATGAACTACTGGCTTTCCAGCTGTGCCAAATGAAAATAATAATGATGATGACCAGAAACACGTGGGTTATTAAAAAAAGAAAAAAAAATCTACAAAGAAAACAGTTATGAATAAAAGGCATAAATGGCTCTTTAAGTTCTGAAAATGTCATCAGTGAATCAGCGGGAAAATCTGAGAAAAAGCAGGCTTAAGTTTAGCCTCAGCAATGAATGACTTACTCTGTGGCAAAGGCCCGTAGCTTCTCATGGGAGTCTGCCTGCTGGATGTAGAAGTTGCTCGGACTCACAATGTGAGACACTACAACCTCAGTCTCTTCAAATCTTCGAATTTGGAAATCGGGAATCTTTAAACTGTTGGTTGTTGCCATTTTCGCACCATCAGAACTGTTATCACGTTCAGGCTCTGCGCACTTGGGACTTTTGGGTTTCCAGTGGATATTCACACCCACGATCTCTGGCTGAGTAGTTATATTTTGGCAGTCTTCACTTCCCAAGGGACCAGGATCAGAGACCCTCTCCACTACCTCTGCGAAGATGTCTCCAATATCCCAGAGTTCAGTTTGTGTTGCAATCACACAACTATAGATGAGAGAGCCACTTGACTCGGCTTTTTTCACTCTGAAGACTGGGGCTCGGGTTTCAAACTTTGCATTCAAAGTTTTTGGAGCAAGAACTTCTACCAGATCGGTGACAACGTGACTGAACTGGTCTTTTTGTGGTGTAATGGTCGGTGACACAGGCTGCTGTAAATCTGAACTGTATGCACGTTTAGCCCACTCCATGGCCGTGACCTCCAGTGAACCCATGTTTTTAACTTTTGCTCTGAGGAAGTGCAGCAGCTGGGAGGATGTTTGTTTTTGGTGTTGCACCTTGACATCATCTTCACATCCCCAGTGTAATAGTGGTGTGGTGTTCATGGGTTTTGGGTTACTGAGCTCGGGGAAAACAGCTTTTAAGGGAGGTAAAAGTATTTGAGGCCTCTCTGCACTTCTGTCACGGCTCTCATCAGTGACAGGTGGAAAAATCCCAGCATCCGCTTGGCTCTTCTCCTCAAAATCAACCTGCTTTTCTTCAACCTTAAAATCACAACTTGAAGTCAAAACAGTGCTGGTGAGGCTTGAAGAACGCCTGCATATCATGTTGTCCTGATAGCCTGCCGCAGGCTTCGAGGTGAGGAAGCGTTGTAGCTGCTGAAGAGACACCGTGGCTCCCAGTACCTGGATTGCTTTTGCTATTGAGCTCGCCATCAGCGAGTTCTTTAACATGGGCCCAAACTTAAAAACATCTGTAATCTCTTTGACGCCAAGCTGCTGTATCTGATTTCCGCTGACTCCATTTTTAACCTTAGGAAGGAGACAAACCTGCGGGTCTGACAGGGAAAGCAGGCAGCAGAGGTTTATTAATACAGTTACTTATCCATCTGTAGCTATACGATTAATTTATAACTTACCAGCTGTGAGGTCCTTTAATGAAGCTGAAAGCTTTGCGACTGTTTGACATTTCACATCTAAAGCTTTTGAGAGATCGCTGAACAAGCTCCTGGGACAAGATGAATTCAGGTAACCTTGGACATCTTTATAGGCCTGGTTGTAAAAAAACGGGGAAATTTGTGTGGTTTATTTAAAAATACACATACATTGTGTTTATTAGTTCAGAGGAAACCAATTTTGGCAGTCAGCTGATATTTCACGTTTTTGTAATGACGAACACACTGTACCTTTTTCCATTGGTCTTAGCAATATCAGCTAATGTAATTAAATGCATTAATTAGTCGCTCGCTTGCCAGCTAGCTAGCTTTACCTTGATGGTGAAGTTGCGAAGGTCTTGTTCAAGTTTATTCCGGGCATTTTCCAGCAAGAACAGCTGGTAAGTTAACTGCACTTTCTGGGAGATCATGGAGGACGCCGACTGGAGGGTGACAGCCAGCTGGTGAGGAGCCATGGCGTGCGTATCCGACTCCTTTTTCCACCAAGGCCAGGCCGCCATCTTGAGAAGAGGCCCCAGCCAGTAGAGGTGGGCGGAATGGATCGAAAAATAAACCTCAAATATGCACTATGAAGAAAGTCCAAACCTTTTTGTGTGGTTTAGAGACAGAAAAACTTGCATTCCAAGTCTCCAAAGACTCCGTTTCAAATGACCTGAAAAGCTGAAAGTGGTGTTTTGTTGCGTTAACTGATTATTGTGGAAAGTAATCAGTGATATAGTGGTGATTAAAACGATAATTCATGGCATACTACTCTCCCCCAATTAGCTACCCGAATAACAAACAGTAACCAATCCTGGCCCTGCATTTACTTGGTATTGGATCGATACCAATATTTGTAGTGTGGAACAGCATTACTGTGAATGAGGGAAATGTGAATGTTGATTTTTTTGTTGTTGAAATGTTCAGGCAAGTATATACATGTTAAATGACAAGATATGTAAGATTAAGTTTTTGTACAAAGTATTGGTGTCAGATTAGTATCATGATACCACCCTGAATTTGGAATTTTTTTAGTTTTTTTTTTTTTTTTTTAGACCTGGAGCTAAATGTGCCTGTCTCTAAAGTACTTTGCATCTACATCTGTTTTTAAAATGATTAAAAAAAAATAGATTTCAGACATCTTTCATAGTGCATGTTTGATTTTTATTTTCATTTCCAATTAAATTAACATTTAAAAGAATTTAGAACTTTTTTTTTATCAGACAGCATTTGACAGTCTAGAGCAAGGATGTCAAGCTCATTTGACATAGTGGGCTGCATACAGCCCACTTTGATCCATAAGAAGTTTAACCATCCATTGAATTTCTCAGATATCTTCATATAACAAAAAAGAAGTACCTTTTAAGCAGTATGTCTCAGTTTTTCTACACGATAAAGAAATGCTGCTATATTAAATGGAAGAAATCTGTCCATATTGTAAGTACTGGATGTAACAGACTATGACTTTCTAACTGTGGACCCTATTTAAAAAGATAGAAGTTTCAGTTGTAGATATTGAATTTAACTGTTTATCTATTATTTAGTTACTTTGGTGTGTTATGAATAGTTACGAAGGAGGTCCTTATCAGTAGGAAAAGCTGTCAACCTTATAGAAAATACAGTTAAAAGTCCCAAACTTATGCCCTTTTTCTCAATTTTTTTTCCAAGTCTGTCTAGTTGGACAGAATGGAGTCTTTGGCGGTCTGATTCTGGCCCAGGGGCCATGTGTTTGGCACCCCTGGTGTAGAGGTAGAAACAGAAAGTCGTGCAACTTTGCATGCAAGCTGTTGCTAATGTCTAAATGCCAGTAACTATCAACACCAAGAAGAAGAATGAATACAATTTACTTCTTGCATTCCTATGGTTTGACACCTAATGCTATCCACACAGTGTTCTTTTCTTCAAGTGCTCTGTGCTTGAACTTGTCAAGCTGCTACTTGATCTAGAAGCTGAAACGTGTGGGTGGGGCAATACAGACATTTTACTAAAGTTAATATTGCTCAAGAGTTAGATTGATAGGCAGTTTTGCTGTACCCATGATAATGCTGACATCACATATACTGGTTCCAGTTGCAAAACGGCACTTTGCATCAGTTTCAAGAAGAGGGATTTGCCAATAGGAAGACAGCAAGAAAGATTGCTCAATGGCATATCTTTTTTTTCTTTTGGTGTACATCCAGAGGTACTTGCTTACAATTTCAAATATCTTTTCATGCCATTGCCAGTGGATCAGTATTGTAGGATGCAAGTCAAAGTTTAATGTTGTGTTGCTTAGTTTCACAATCTTAATGGACGACCTTCTCTGATCATGACCTTACAGTTAGGATTCTATGATTTGGTGGCATTTCAACTATAATTGTTCACCTTCCCACCTCATTGATTTATTTTGTAGATACTGAAATGCGGGGAATGGTATTCTTAAATAAAGAACTGCACGATATCGTGGTTATTCAGTGCAACATGTTTATTATGTAAACCATACACCGTTGCAACATCTGACCACAGTCTCCAGGGTCAGAGCCACACATTATATATTACAGAACAGGCTGGTATAATGACATTTCTTGTATAAAGACAAAATAAGCCATTCTTATTTAAAAATATATACAAATCAATATGTTTAAACAAAAGCTCTCTTACAAGGGTCTATATGGCAATTGTGTTGAATTATTCAGGAGTCCAGTCGTGACTCTTGGAATGTTCTGCAAGGCTTCATAGACATCATAAAAATGTAATCCACTGGCTAAAGCTTTTAGTTTCAAACAAACATTCACGATGAAGAATGGATATGAACTCTTGTGATTCTTGATTTGACGTGCACTGTAACCAAACCACTTGGGAATCAGTAATGCCAATTTCCAGTTTAAGATTTTAGCTGCAGAGGTCACGAAAAGTTTGCAGGTATGTCCTGTAAGACTGTAATGTGCAATAACCAAAATCTTCACTTTTCCACCAAGTTTATGGTATGCTTACTTTACATAGCCCATGTGCACGTCTAAAATTATCTAAAAAAAACTGTAAAAGACTGATTTGAGACTTCACACCATAACAGATCTCTGTGTGCAGCACAGCTTCCTGCTGAACATGATGAAAACTGCTAACAAAACAATTGCAAATAAGACTATTATCATCATTTGTCCAAAATGAACTTCCTGTGCCTTTGTGCGCAATGAACAGTACAATGAAGGGTTCATCAGATATTCTGTCACCGTAAGGTTTCTAACTCTCGTAAAGCATTCTGCCTCACTGATATCGGGCACTGTAATCTCCGTCTCATTTAAGACCATCAACCATCTGTTGTCACAGCAGTTGAAAGGATTCCCGCTTATATGCATGACAGTAAGGTTTGTGGATAAAGCACGAATCAACGAAGGGTTTAAACTTATAAAAACATTATGTCTTATGTCAATTTCTCTCAGGGGAGAACAACTTAAACTTCTGGGAATTGTATCCAGCAGGTTGTTCGATACGTTCAGGTGGGTTAAAGCCGGCATGCACGGTAGAGACAACAGACGAGAGCTGGTTAAGTTGATCTCACTGATAATTAAGGACTGAAGAGTTGTTTGCACACCTTCTAGCGCCCCCTCTTGCATGACCAGTGATGGATTTTTTGCAAGGCTGAGGGAAACCAAAGAAGTCCCCTGAAATGTGTTAGGCTGAAGCATTTTTATGCCATTTCCTTTAAGATTGAGGTGTTTTAGAGTCCCTAAGTAGGCGAATTCAACACAAAGGTCATCAGGATTTGTTTGCTGTGTTGAGTTAATGCTTCCTAAGTGATCAGCAGAAGTGCAAGGTTGGACTGAGTTGTCTTGCAGATTTAGTCTTTCTATTTGTGCGAGTGCACTGAGAAAAGGTGGGGAAATATATACCAGCCTGTTGCTTTGCAGGTCAAGGTGCTTTAGGGAGCGGAAGAAAAGCTGGCGAAGGGGTCCTGAGTCAGAGTCATTTCTCACATCCCAGATGATGCTTTGTAGACAGTTATAGCTGAGATTCAGAGTTTCTAAAGACAGCAATAGGCTTAAAGTCTCGATTGGGAAAGACCTGAAGTGGTTGTAGCTCAGGTCAATATAAATCAGTGGCATGGGCCTCCAGTTTGAGTGTAGGTTGTTTTTTATTGCAATTTTTTCACCTACAATCTCACTATAAAGAGAATTTGTCTCTGACACCAAAGCAGCCTCTGAATAGGAACCGATCATGTTATTCTGTAAATAAAGATACCGCAAACGGTTCATTTTCGGAACGATTGGAAAGTAAAGAAGTTGGTTGTGGCTGAGATCAAGAACTTCAAGCCTGTACAGCCTGCTGTCCTCATGTGTGACAAAAAACTCTACAGAGTTTCTGCTCAGATTTAGAAATTTCACTTGACGCAATTTAAAATCACAAATGTGCGCAAGATTGTTTTTAGCCAAGTTTAACACCTCTAATTGGATCAGTGATTCGAACGTCCCTTCTTCGATCTCAGATATCAGATTGTCGTCAATAGCAATGGCCCTCAGGCTTTTACTCTCTGTGAATAATTTGTGTGAAAGTCTTGTTAAAGCATTACCGGTCATCTTGAGCTGATCGAGGGCGGATTTGTTTCTAAGGTAGTGCTCGGCTGCAAAGTCACTCAGGCCGTTCATTGATATGTCCAAATCCTTCAGCCCGCTGAGGGATTGGAGGGCTTTGCTGTTATTGCCAAGGTTGTTGTTTAGTTCGTTTCTGGACAAATTCAGCTGCTCAAGTCGAACCAGGTTTTCAAACAGCCCCTCGGAGATGAGATCCAGCTGGTTGTTGCTCAAGTCCAGCTGCTCCAAGTAAGGCAGCTCAAGCGTGTGCAGCTGTTTGATGAAGTTATTGGACAGGTCCAGTCTTCTGATCCTTATATCCAAATCCACAGGGATAGAAGAGAGATTCCGATTGTTCCAGGACTGCTCCTTGAAATTAAAGGAACACAGTGTGAGCCTCAGAGATGGGGCACTTTTAAAAAATATCAAAACCAGCAATTCTGTAGGCTTAAGAAATAAATAAATAGTGCAAATTTAAAAACATTTAGCATTTATATTGATCATGTTGAACCTACCCTCGAAGCATAATACGTCAGTCCTGTTACGCAAAGGTCATGGCTGAGTGACCAGAGTAGTAGGAAGTTGGAGAACATATGTCTGACCATTCTCCCTCTGCTGCTGCTGCTAAACTGTACCACTGCTGTTGTCAGAGCTCGTATGCACTCACACACACACACCAACACCCTCTTATAGCCATGCTTCATCAAAAAAAAGGGAGAGAGAAAACAGCTGTGGCCACCAGATAGGGAAGGTGGATACTATATTTAGACAATAAAGACATGACCACGTAGACCGCCTCTTTCTGTCAAGCTTTAGGTCACATGTAAGCGAAAACCTTATAATTTGTAAAAAAAAAAAAAAAAAAAGGTTTGTAGACAAACATATTGTGTTTTTAGTGCTAAGTGAAGCCACTTTTAGAGATAAATGCATTTAGAATTTGCTAGCACTTTAAATACAAGTTGAGAAATAATTTGCACTGACACATTATCCCATTTATAACAACTTTAATTAGATGATGATACATTATTTATTGTGGTGTTCAAGAACCTTCCTGGGAGATAAATTTATACATTTGTTTGTTCCTGACAAAGTCTCTGGAAACGGAAAGCGTTTTAAAATAGACAAGAGGAACAAATAAGCAGACAGCGCGTAGGTGGAACAGGAGGGAAGCCCCCAGCAAGGTATAAAGGAACACGCCTAAAATAGACTGATGAAAGGAGGTGCTGGCACATGAGTACAAATGTTTGGGAGTCAGCCCAGGACATGCACCCAAATTCTACATTTTAAAGCTAATATATATTTGAAAAAAATGTATTTGCCTGGCAGGAAAAATAGTTTTCCTGCTGCTGCCACTCTGCTTTATATCTGCACAGCCCTCACGCTGCTCAGTGTCAGTTTCCCACTTCCAGCAACAGTCAGCTGCATCCTTATCATCCTCCTACTGTCTTGTTTCAGTTCAGCTGTATGACACCAAAGAAGGTTGAGTCTTCATCTGTAGATATCAGGGCTGTGGGCCTGTCTGGGATCACCAGTTCTAGCTCGTCATCCTGAAGCAACTGCACTGTGCCTGCAACAGAGGACAAACGCTGTCAGAAAGTGTAAATGTATTTAAACGTACAGTACATGTTTGCTATACACAAAAGCCTTTTTACTATTGTTGCTACTTTTGGATTGTTTTTTTTGCTAATGGACTTGTATGTTGTCGGATATCCTGGATATTATGGCCATCTCATGGTTTTTATGAGGGGTGGCCCCCCCACTAGGAAGTTGGCTTGATGGGTTTGTTTCAGATGAGGGGCACTGCCCAGGGCAGAAAAATGGAGCCAGTGCAGAAATACCAAAAACTGCAGTTTGTCTAATGGATGCTTGAGGCTGGCATCAAAACCAGGTCAAATACTCTATAGTACAGGATAGTACTACAGTTAAAAGGCCTGTGCAGCATTAACAAGCATGTTTATAGCCTGGCACAAAAGAAAGATTTGGGAATTTATGGATAAGCTAGTGCATGGTAGCTGAATTTTCTTTTCTTTCTTTTTTTAAATGGAGGCTGGTGATATTTAAAACTCAGGGCGTGCCCAGCTTGACAGGTGTCCCAACACAGGAAGTTACAGTTGACTGCACTTGCGGTGTTAGGGCCTTTTGGAGCGTTTGTGAACTGAATTATATGAAAAAGTATAATTTGCTAACTTGTTTGAAGGACTACAGTTCCTGAGATTCATTAGCTTCTTATTTACCACCAGTAAGTAGATACCCTTTGCAGAAAGCTAAGCAAGCTCCAGTTATGGTTATGTCTGGTTCCAAAAGTGCAAAATAGCAGCTCTCAAAATGCTTCAAACTATTGGCCGACACAGGCTTAAAACCTGGAATAAACTGTGTAGCTGCACAAAGGCCCCGATATTAGATGAACAGGGATTCTTTTGAACTGTAAATTATTGCAAAGCTACTTTAGTATAGTGTCTAAGAATAAAAATGTGGAACTGGAAATCAGCACGAGAGATCCACTTTCAAGGAACAGTGTAACATTTTCAAAAATATGCCTATTTGACCTCGATAAGTAGAGGAAGGAACAGCGCTGTGTATTACAGAGAGCGCCTGTATCCAAAAGCAAAAAAACCTCCACAGCAGCAGTCTCTCACTGACCTGCAGTGTAGCATGTGTTGGCAGGATATCTATCGGGCATCGCTTGCAGGCAGCGCAACAGCTCGGCTTCAGCTGAGGCCCTACTTCGAACAACATGACCCATAACTATGCTTGGGCTTTCAAACAAAACCTGCAAATTAAGCAGAACATTACCTAACTGGTTGGAACAAATCATATGCATGATCAATTTAATTCTGCTCGAGTTAGAGTGACACAATACTTGTCCAAACACCAAGTAATAACCGTCTTCTTGGACAACAATTCTGTTTTCCTTTTGTGAAATTGCATTTCCTCGCTGTGCAGAAACAATCCAAGAGATCACAGTTATATTTCCTGTGAGAAAAAGGCAAGATACGCTTCATCAAAATAATGGCAGACGGTACAGCCAACGACTTGGATTTAGTTTTACCTCTTATGTCTGGCCGTTTGTTAGTGTCAGCCCTTAACTGCAGAAATGCTGTTGGAGCTGGCAAGAGAAGGAAATAAACACTTGACTTTCATTTTTTATTAACTTAGCATATACTGTTTGTGCTGTCATTACCAGATTAGACTGGAACTAACAAGATATTTTCAGTTCTCAGCTCTGACCCACCTCTAGAACTGCCTGGGTCCCTTTTGACTCTCCTAGAAGATATCTTCAGAGAACTGTGAGCTTCCTGGAAGACTCTTGACTTAATGTCCTATGAGAAAAACAAAGCCTTGTGATAAAATTTATTATTGCAGCGCTATCTGAACAACTCACTAATGGTATAAATCTCAGTAGTACAATGTCCAAGATGACTCCATCCTGTATAATCAGTGACATACCTCGCTTGTTTTAAGCATCTTGGCCAATTTCCCATCGACTCCCTCAGAACATGGTTGATTTAATTGTAGAATTATGTCTCCTTGGAGTTTGCGAAAATCATTTTCTAAAACCCTGGCTCTGTGCACCAGGAAAAGACTGAGACAAAACATGAACGCTGTGAGTGATAATAACGCATTATAGAGCATTTTGAGACTAACAAGCTGTCCCCCCCCAGTCCCCAAGTTACTCAAACGAATGAAGTCACACATCGGTACACTCCGGAAACCTAAACGTTCAGTTTCAAAATTAGTTTTTAAAATGAGGAACTATCTTTGCCCTGCCTCTCAAGATGGAACTCATTTGGACTGCGTGAAAATTACAGCCAAACTCTGAGATGTATTGTGAAACTCGCAAAGTAAAAAGCCACATTTTAATAAAGACAAAGGCCTCGCTCGCAGAGCATCATTTGTTCTTGTCAGTACTCGTGCCAGCTCAGTCCGATATGAAAGAGAAGTTGTAACCTTTTAAATTAATACCACCGGCTGCACAAACACAAGAGACGAATGGTTTAGACAGAAAATGAAACATTTTAATCCATCAATCAACTCCATTTACAAAAGTATATCCCATTTTATATACAGTATTTACAGACATGTATTAACAACTATCATTTCTCTACATGGATTCATTCATAAGGTAACTAAACAATAGCGCTGTAACAAAACATATCACTGATATTCTGCAGGGATGTTGTAGTGCAAATGCGCGCAAAATATATAGTGCTGTTGCTCTGTGAACACCTTATAACTCCAGTTTTAGTGGATTTTCTTTACTTTGCATAGATACTTTTATACTTGTGTTGAACATTTGCATCATCTTTCATTTTCTTAAAAATGTTAATCTATTCAAATGAATTAAAAAAGGCCAACAAAGCCCCAGAACAAAACATTTCAAATAGCTATTTTTAGCGTTTTTTGCTTTTTTGGAGATACAAGATTATCATTCAACAGCACTTAGTATACATCAACAGTGTCCTTCCTCACTTTAAAGAGAGATCCCGTCTTTGCCGGTACAAAATGGCGACTACAAATAGAAACTTCTCTCTGATGAGAACATTTGGTTCATCGATCTCTGCGCAGAATTAAAGTAAAGGGCAGCAGAAGTTGTCTTATTTGGTTCATTTGAATACAGACATCTGTGAAAGTGAACAAAAGTCACTAAAGGGGCGCCCTCAACTTTTACCAGCCCTCTAAACAGAGGCAAAACATAGGCTTTTAAATTACTGTGTCAATCCCACGTCAGGCAGGATGAACAGGCAGTGTGATTCTGGGCTAACGTGACTGCTGCTTTTTGGTTACGCATCGGGGGGGTTGGGGGTGGGCGCTGGTGACTGTGCAGTTATCCGTTCTGTCCAGCAGATGGAGCCTCTCCAAGTCTGACACTTCCCAGGAAAGTGGTGTGGTTGGTCATATTGATGAGTGTGTACTCATGAGCTATGCGTATGTAGATCCTTTGGCCGGCGCGGAGTGGGCTCACACCAGCCGTGTAGCAGGTGTTGAATTTGCGCTGGCCCGTCTCAATGCTGCAAGTACAGCGGAGGAATGGGCTGGAGTCCACCATCACATCATAGCTGGCAATGTCAGTGAAGTTGAGGTAGTACACCTGGTAAATGGGGCGGGGAGGGGGCGGGGATGGAGGAGGGGGGGGGGCATACAAATCACAAGACTTTAAAGTGTGTATGACTCCACATGATAATTTCAGGGGTTATTTAAAGCTGAAACAGCTGCAATATTAAAGAAGCCAGCATGAATATGAGTTATGAAGCTTCACATTTAGCCATAGAGAAAGGGCAAATCTTACATCTTACATTAAAAAGGTAACATTTATATGCTTAAACAAAGCAGGCAGGTCAACTCTGTCATTCTTGAGCTTAGCTTTAGAACGACTGCCAGCTCTTTTGATTATCAAGTGTAAATTTAAAGAGTTACGTCAAGGACCGTACTCACTTCTACCTGACTATATATGAAGTAGACACCGTCCAACAGCACCTCTAGCTGCCCAGTGCGAGAGTGCATTTTAAACACGCGGTGATGGATGGACACCATCTTCCAATTCTTAAGGATGCCTTGAGACAGATCTAAACATGTCACAACAAACACACAAAGAGGGTCAACATAAACAGCTTTCAGCAGAGCTTAACTGCAACCAGAGCTCAGCATTGACACACAGTGTAAACCTGCTAATGATGCTTACCTGTGATGTGATGAAGGATAATCAGAATCAGTTAGCATGCAACATGAGTATGAGTTACCATTCCAGATTGTAAAACGGCTATAGGATAACTTTAGGGTGTCTATAATCCTACACAGTGCAATGGGTAAAAACTGGTAGTAACATTTACCCTGGATAGAAAATCCTTGGTGAGCACAGAAATACTTAAAAATGACCAAATCTGGCATGCTGGATCTCAAGTATAAACATTCACTGCATGTCAACAATCTCCTGTGTTTATATTTTTTTCTCTTGTAATTCTGAGGTTTAGCAGGCACGTCTATTAGCACACATCCAGAACTCTGTGTTTAACCAATGGCAGGGATTATGCATGCTTTTTTGTTCTGTGTGACTATAAATGAGCGTAGACGGAGCACCCACCTTCTCTGACTTGGATCGTAGTTTCCTGCCCCTGCAAGTGAACCACTGCTGGCTGGAAGACAAAAGATCTCTGGTGACTAATCCAAATTCACGTAAAACAGGAGAACAGCTGTTTCACCAGAAGCTGCGACTGGGAGAAAATTGTATGTAAAATTTTAAAAAGGTGACATACTCTTACCTGGAATTCCTTTGTTTTGCCCTTCTCAGGAACCCCTGCAAGAGCAAGAGGGAGACGTGTTCAAATTCTGGCCTCTGCACTGCTGAGGTGAGAGGATGATTAAAAGAAAACAAACTCTGGCATAGTTTAAAGATAGATCATTTCTGCTCCACACAATGTTTGACATCCTGCACCAGAAACTCTCACAGTGCGAGCAATGAGTGAATCAATTTTGACAACTTGAGCCCCATTCTGCTGTGGGAAAGTGTCTGGATGCAGGAAATAACTGTAATCTAAGAAAAGGATCTCTCTGCTCGTTTTCAAGCTCTCTGGCTCGAGTATTGCTTATTGAGGAGGATTCGATGCAAGTTTTATACCTGCTGGACCTTGAGCGCCTGGCGGTCCTTGTGGCCCAGGAGGTCCTGGAGGCCCTGCAGGTCCCACAACATTGCTTCCTGGAATACCTGGGATTCCAGGGATACCTGGTGGCCCCTGTGGACCTGGGGGACCAGGGGGGCCAGGTGGTCCTGGCACAGGCCTTTTTTTCGCTGTGGAGAAAGATGGAATAAACGGTTAGCACTCAAGTTAGTTTTAATTATAAATCACCACAAATCACTAATTTGCCCCTGCAGCAACTGTGCAGATTGTAACTGCTGATATTAAAAAAGCTACGGAGGCAAGTATTACATTTACATAGATACTGAAAGCTTGTCGCCCACTTTGAGTTAAGGCGGTTTTTGGATGACTTCTCAAGTGCATTTGTAGAAACTTGCAGCAGATAACAGTCAAATGAATGACCATAATAACAGAAACGTATGCCGGATTTTGTCATACCTCTTTTTTTCTCTTTCCTTTTTTCCTTTCCAGTTGATTCTGAAAGAAACCGAAGCAGCGTGATTAAGCTTCAAATGCCCTCTTCAACAATTATCATCTCAAATGACACATCGAGCATCCAGATCATTCCATGTAGGTATCCTAAATAGGCTGAAATAACAGATTGAGATGGTGTGCACTGAACACTAGAGTGGAGGTATGTCAGTCTGTGGTATCTTGTAGTGTAGTAATTTGTAAGTGTGGTTTCACCTCCTCTGTATGAACAAGTGCCTTAAGCATTCACAGGCAGTGGAACTGGAGAAGATCATTAGAGAGATACTTTATCCTGCCAAAATCCTTTTCTTTGAATTAAGCCCAGATGGAGAATGCAGATGAAAGTGTGTGTGTGCATGTGTGTTTGTGTGTGTGCGTGTCTCCTCCTTTACAACCATGTGTATGGATGTGCGTGCACGGATGTTGGTGGGGCATCTATGTCAGTGCTTGAAAGACTAAATGCTCTCAGTGCTTGCATCTGCAAGAGGGTGTGTGCGCGCACACGTATATATGTGCCGCGCACAGCTGAAGAATCCTTTTCAAAAAGCTGTCTCGTTGCTCTTGTGTTTACCATGTCATTATAACTACAAAGGCCATTTAACCTTAAACCCTCACAGTTTGAGTCCCCCCTCAAACATATGGCCAGTGTTTCTCCTCTGGCTAAATGACTGGATGCATCCGCAGAGATTTCTCTTAACGAGCAGCCCTATCTGGAATCTGGTGCCCGTTAGGAGTGCCGAGGACGCACACACGTGCGCACATGTGCAAACACAGGACACACACACACACACACACATCTAAGGCTGAGATTACAAAAGCCTTTGTCTGTGCGCTAAGAGCAGAGGAGAGACCTGGGAATGATTAGTGTTTAGAGGCTCGGGACTTTACTGATTTATGTATAAAGTCTCAAAGGTGAGTTTTTTTCTTCTAATTTAAACACAATCACTAAACTTGCCCCCAAGTATTCAGTGTCACGAGACAGACATTGGAATGCCTTGTGATCGTGCTGCACTTGTTGCACTCAGACGTGAAACTTCAAAGGCTTCCCTCCCTTTTTTTCCTCTTTTTATTTGCATAGTGCAGATTCTAAACAAAAAAAAAAAAAAAAAAAAAAAAAACTACAAAAGCAAATTCAGACATACCGGCCACATGGTTTACCACGGAGCTATTGATTAGCATAAATCAATTCAGCAGAATTAATGAAAGCTATGCTCACGCATGGTTGCCGGGTTCTCGAAAATGACTCACAAAGTCAGTATGCTTTTTGTCATCTGCTGCGATATTAATGTCACTGATAACACAGCTGGACTCCAAAGTGCATAACTGCTTTGCTGACAGCTTCAAACAATATGAAAAATAAAAAATAATTAAATTAAATTAAAAAAAAAAAATTGGTGGACCTAATGTTATTTTTAGTGGAGGGACGGGGGATTGGGGGGGACCCGGGCTTCGTTGTCTGTTTCAAATTGGTGCAGCCCTCCCAAACTCCTTGTTGTCCTTGTTTGCCATCCAAGTAATAATCAATTCCATTCCATTGAATCTCTCGCTCTATAAACACGGCAACATTATGCGGTGGCGCTGCTTTGTTAAGTAAGCACAAAGCAATAAAACATCAATTCCACACACACACACACACACACACACACAAAGAAAGAAAGAAAGAAAGTGAGAAACCATTAGCAAACAGTTTTCAAAATTTAAGACCTAAGCCTACCATAAGCCAGTTAATTACATTGAATTGAGTCCCGTTCAAGCAAATGCGCATTACAGAAAACATTGCTCAACAGTTGACTCGCTAGTTGCCAAGTACATATCCAGAAAACAAACTGATGCAGGTGCAACCAGAGAGCTAAAGTTAGTTTTTCTTTTTTTTATGATTAATGGAAAATAGATGATGTGCTTGAAAAAAAAAAAAAAAACCCCAACAAAAACAAAAAACAAAACAGAAGACCAACTTAGGAGGCAAAAAACAGTCTTGTGTATCAAGGCGTAAGGATCAAAGAGACAATAGTGTTAAAGGATGTCAAATGCTCATAACACACGCAAAAAAAGGGCTGCACCTGTTTCTGGCTCCTTGCCGGGGCTTCTTTTCGCTCGCTGAGTTATGCCCCTGTTATCCTCTGTGGCGTGGAAGTCAGCTTTTCTGTACAGTAACTTCTCCTGGTGGGACACAAAGGAAAATATCATTAAAGACGGAAAATTACGCATGGAAAAAGGTGCCACATCTTTTGAGCACGCTGCGCCTATTGTTACCAGCTGCTGCCACCTTAGATGAATTCGGTGAACCCAACACAAAAGGGCTGAATGCTACAAAGTTTTTGAGAGCGAAACTCTTGCTACAAGTGGCCTTTTCTATTCTTGGGGGGTATAATGTTTGCACAGACACAACTTGGGGCAGTTGAAAAGATGCGAGACTCTGTCAGCCAGCACATTCACATGCGGCCAAGTCATTGTCTGTCCCATTTGGGCTGTAACGCATCCTGTAACCCAAGTCACTTTTGTCTGAGTTTCTGACGTTTGAGACAGTCACCTGGACACGACTGCTTCTAAAATTCACCTTTTTATACAAAAGGAGGACATGAACTGCGGTTAATCTGAGAGCAATACCCATTCATATGGCACCTGGTCCCAGCCCCATTCAGTGTTGGCATGAATAAGCTACAAAAAAATTGTCAAAGGAAAAGGATCTGATGTAGCTGGTCTGGTCTGAGCTCATCCCTAAAAACAGGGGAAGTTGCACTACAGCGGCGGGTTGTTCCCATGGGCAAGTGAGCGGCGGGACAAACCGCACGTTTGTTCATCTGGGACTGGTTCTGGTCGACCTACATTCACATGAACTCTGTAGGACGCACTGACCCGACTGTAAGACATTCGAGACGTGTCTGGTGCTGACAAGGCAATGTTTCGTGCTAAGGATTTAGAGTTTAAAATATGGATTGCTCCAAGTCGCTTTCTGTTTGAACAGCCAGTTTGTGATCACATCTTTGGAGGATTCCCAGAAAACAAAAAACAACAACAAAAAAAACAAACAAAAAAAAAACAAAAAAACCCCTCAAAAACTGGCACTGAACACACAAACGAGACCACCCAAAGCCAACTCTTTTCATCAAGCCTCGCAGTAAACGAGACAGCTTTTTGGTCACACTTTGGGGTGTCAGCATAAATAAAAGGTAATAGCCCGAGACATTAAGGCTCTCCATTGCTGACAACCAGACAGCTTGTAGAGAGCTGGACATCTGCTCGGTGTTTGGATAACTGACATCTACCAAAGCAGTGACGCATGCGGCACCTTAGCACGGATCAAAAGATAATAAATAACCACGTATCGGCTCGCCTTACTGCTTAGAAACAAAGCAGACAAGCTTACCGACAGACACTTTGGCCTTCCTTGGGGGGCCTACCCCAGTAGTGCCCAGGATGATATATTCCCTGTTTCCATCTGTGACACTCGAGTAAACATCGTTATTAAGTCCCGATGACAAGTACGCTCCTTCTCCTGAAAGCAGCGTGAACTCCCAGGGTCTTTTTGTGGGCCTTTACAAGGCGGAGCCGCTGCAAAACACGAAAAGAAGTTATGGTTCGAATTTCTTCTATACCTCGTCTCAGATGTGGGAACCCTCCTTTTTTACCCCCTCTGGATGGGGGATGAGATGTATCATGTCAAACACCTGACGCCGACTGTGCTAGGCAAGTTCGACGCAGTTAACGTCTACATCCCTGACCAGCTGCCAGCTGTGTCTGACCTTACGAGCACGGGAATTCCAGCTTGATGGAGGACTGTGTGTTGGAACAGTTTATCGGCGCGCAGACCTCCAGATGTTCCTGCGAGCGGCAACGTTTGCTGTTCATTTGGTGCGCAGGTGCCTCCACATCTCCTCTCCAGCTGTTGGCATACGGGGGGGGGGGGTAGCTTTTACCTCTCAAAGGATTTGTGGTGTATATTCAGCCATATGGTGTTACACTTTCTTCTGTTCTGACAGCCAAACACGATTCAACAGCCAATTTCTGGCCCGAGATTAAGCCCCAGCAGAACAACAGAAGACAAACAAGCAGTCTACGGGGCTACTACCAAACTGGTGCGCCTCGTACTTTAGATGAAGGCAACAAAGTGATTTTTTTTCTTCTTCTCCTTCCATTATATGACTATGAGAAATGGTTTTTGCCCTTTTTTGCTTCATTTCACTTCATTACAACATTTACAGCCTTCGTACCCTTCAAAGGCACGCAGAGTTACAGTAAATCAGGATGACAATGTGTTGGTATGTATGCCAAGTGCCAACTATTGAGTAAACCATTCTTTTTCAGCGCATGGGGAGAAAAAAATGCTATTAATTAGAGGGCTTTCAAATCTTCAAAGAGTGGGGGTTGCTGTTGCGCGCAGATTCCCTGTTGCTTCGTGAGGATATGACTAAAATTCAATCACCCCAGGGATGTGTAATTTTGGGATAACAAGACTCCTTTTTTTGCCTTATTAACACTTACTATTACAAACTGCATATATTCTTACCAGTTAGCCTCAAAAGGTCCTTGACATTTGCAGCATTTCAAGTTTAATGCAAGAAATAAAATGCTGCAGGTCTCCAGTAGCATTTTTTACTCAGTTTTCCACAAATACAGACTTTCTGGCTGCAGCGGTGTGTGTAAATCTTGCAAAGTCAATAACAGTTAGTGGCCGCTAAGTTGTAGTTGAAAATTTGATGCTGCAAAGCTTGAGAAGGTGAAACTGAGGGCTGTTTGGGTGTGGTTGCGATTTACATGCCCATCACTGGCTGAATGGGCATTACCAAGTTCAGTGGCATGCATACTCCTGAGAGCTGATTACACCTAATATTCCTGTGATGTGCACTCCTGGGTCCGACAGCGACTTTGTGTTTTCTTCTTAAATATCACTTAAAGAAAAGTATCCTCCCCATAGCCCGTATCAGAGCCCGCTCTTTGAAAGGCCATGTGTTTTTAACCATAACTTGGGTAATTTAATAACGCTATGCATAGATTGTCATCTGAAAATCTGTGGAGCTCAACCTAAGGGAAATGTAGCCTGTCAGCAGCCAATCACTTTTCAGATTGTTGCAACACTCGCTGGCAAACCTACTCCTTGTTGAGTGCTGAGAAGGCCTTGAGAATTTATTATTATGGTGGATGTTTGCAACTCTGGACTCAATCTTTACTGGGCGTCTACGCCATCTATCTGTCAAGACGATTCAAGCTTATACGGAGCAAACGCTCGCAGCCTCGCCGTTTCTGATGTTTCTGCTCTCACGACTTGTGCTTTTATGTCTGCGCTGATTGATCCCTGATATGTCGGCCTGCTCTCAGCGCATGTACGATACTGCTGTTTTAACCAATTATGCAGCGGTCACAATTAAAGTAGATGTGGGTGACAGCCCACCCGGGCGCCCCAGAGCTTGTACGCTGCTGAGGACTTTGCGTCCCATCAAACTGACTTTTTTAATAGCCGTTAACTAGACTCCAGATGTTTTAGCATCTGTTCTTCGGGGGGACTTTAAAGGCATACATCAGAGAGGAAAATTATTTCATATAATAGCTATAAGAAAAGTGTTAGACTCAAGAGTAAAACGCTCTCTGAGCTTACGTTTTGAAATGTTTCTGTGGACGTTTATTACATTTCACTCGCTGCTGTAAGGTGAACGAGGGTCAGGCTGACTGAGGGAGACACTTGCTGTCGCTCGCCTTACATCACATTTGTGGCACAGATTTTAGCCCCCCACACACACACACACACACACACCTGGGAAGGGGATTTTTTTTACTGTTGGGAACTATGCGGGGTCTGCTGGACAGCTGGGATTTACTGCCTTGCTCACGGGCATACCCACTGCGACTGGTGAGGTGACGACTGTTTGTTCACTTTGTGGGCCCAGATCATAAATGAACAGATCATCGACTCATTAAGAAGCAACTAGAAAGATCTAAAAAAAAGTGAGAGCTTTTAAATTAGTGCTCAAAATTTAACCGTTTCCAAAGAAACTAAATGAATTTCTGTTACCAAACATTTCATATTTCCACTTGTGGTTTGACTGCATAGTTTAGATCTCTTAAGACCTATAAACAGTGCCAGCTTTGTCTGCAAAACAATATTGTTTCCAATACTGTGCTTACATCTGAGAAAATGAAGATTATAAAATGTTTTTTTTTGTAAAACATCCAAGGAGACACAAATAGTCCCACACAGAGTCTGAACTCAGTTTGATAGCTTTTGGTTATTTTCTTTTTTCGCCTTGCATCACCTCACGGGCCTTTCCTCCCCTGTTCAGGGAGAGATTCTGGAAACCGATTACACACTTGTAGTATCACGGCTTGTACAGCCAAGATTCTTATCTGGAAGTTTTAGCCACGATCATGACCTTCAGATCAGGTGTGCATCTGCAAAAAGAAACCGCAAAGAGAAGGCCAAGCCTCAGTAATAACTCTACTTGTGTTTCCTTTCAGTGGAAAAAATGACAAGTGTTGGCAAGATTAAACATTCAAGAAAAAAAAAACTAACTTAAGAGTAGAAGGAAAAAGAAAAGAATAAATATATTTATATCATTTAAAACTAGTTTAGTGCTAAGACAGCTGATTTTCACTTCAAACAACTTTATTCTTCCTTGATATCATGACTTCAACTAACCAAAAAAAAATTTAAAAAATAAAATAATCTTTTCATTAATTCATTGTGGCAACATTTGCTCCTGACACAACAACTGCAGTGGGACCTATCAGAAAGACTCTCTGTCGCTATCCCACAGGTGTGTAGCTGACATCAACATTAAGGCTGACTTCAAAGACAGGTGTGGTTATGCTCATATGTATGAAGTATTACGTACTAACGCCGCAACCACTCTGTACCTGGGCGTCACGGTTGGTGTGATGCCAATGCGTTGGCGCTCTCTAGTTTTGTTTGACACTGACCAGCCCTGCTGAATGGCCGGATGTTAAGGTTGCTTTTACATGCCGACAGACCACACCGCTTGGGTTTTTCAAGACACAATTCGACCACAAAACAGGTCCATCTGAACGGAGGCTGCAGCACTGCACTTATGTGACAACAGAGCCTCGCTGTATCATATATGCTGTTGGAAAGCTGGCCTGTGTTGGTATGGACCTGACGTTACTGTACTTTGCTTTAGTTTTCTCAAGGCATCTCATGTTTTTGGTTATACTTGTCTGTATATACCTGGCCATCACGTGAAATTTCCCCAATGCTCCTGAAGTGCCTTTGATGAAGAGCTGTGTGAAAAATCCAATAAACAATTTTAACCCTCCTCCCCCCAAAAAAAGAAGAAGAAGAAAGATCCTTCAAAGGAAATGCCAGAAAAGCTAACAAGTGTGGCTGCTGCGTCTAAATGCCACATGCTCCTGTTTCTCCAACTATGTAAACTGTGGGATGTGTAATCAGAGTTGTTTAATGCAGACATCTGGCAAGGACAGCATCACAGCACTGTTAAATATTTACAGCTGGGCCACAGTCTTTCACCTCATGAAGCGTCACCATCTGGGCCAAATACCAGGCCCATCTCACTCGGCTTTAACTGGGGGAAACCACTACTATCTAAAATAAGCTTAGCAAAGAGGACACACAGAGGACTAAATTAATAGGCTGAGCTCATGAAAGGAAAATGTTAACGGAGCAAATCCAAATATGAGCAATGGATCTCATTAATCTTTCCTACTGAGGAATAAATGCGCCCATCCTGGATAACTTGAATTCCTCTGGGTGGCTATTCAGCTGACAGCTCTGCACAACTAAATGTCCAGCCAATGCCCCCCCCCCACACACAGAATATCATTTTCTCTGTTAAAAGGTTACACAACTGCTGACATATGAGCTAATTGAGCAAGCAATGCAAAGTTGAGAGGTGCACTCGGGCCTTTTGTGCTGATGAAATTAGGGAGGTAGTGTGTGTGTGTGTGTGTGTGGTGGGGTTGTGGTGGTCTTAGTGGTTAGTGGGTTGTTGCCAAAAGCCACAGACAACACAAATGACCGTTCAGTCAGCCCTGCTGCCAAGGAAGAAAACACACACAAGAAGTGGGGCTGGCTTTGCTCCAAGTACCAAGTACCCTCATCTAAAGTCCTGATGAATTTACATCAGCCCTTGGGCTTTGCACCTGCTGGTGATCCAGTTAATTTTCTGTCCACCTGCTCCAGCACATAGCCTGACCTGCCTCTGCGATTCCAGCTGGGCAGGTTGCCTAAGTTCTGAGTACTGGACTTCTGTCTGCTCTGGGACCGAGTCAAATTGGGTTAAAATGTGGTTTTACTTAATAAAAAATGCGCCCATTATATTAATCAATGAGTTTACTGAAAGTTATTTTCCCCCCACAAAAAATAAAAAAAAAAATGAAAGAAAGGATTTTCTTTACTCAAAGGCAAAAATCGGAACCACAACTGCCCTAATTCTTGTTCAACTTATGCCCACCCTGGATGTGTTTACCTGAACCAGAGACACTGGCCAGGTGACAAGATTTAAAGCCTACACCTTTTAGCGCGTCTCAGTCCAGAAAGGCGGAATGACGCACACGGGGGCGCAAATCCATCCTTTCAAAAACAAAAAAAAAAAAAACCCAAAAAACATACTTGTCTGGAAACTGAGCTGATAAAACGCCGTGACAGGCTACTGTAAAAGAAGTTGCCCAGAAACATGCCGTAACAGCGCAGACACAAAACCTGACACCGTGATACCGGGAACAGGAGGACCGAGCGGAGGTGAATGAACACGAACAGCCTCCGCGTGAGGAATGACAACAATGTCGCCTTAAAGAAGCTCCGGTGTCTCTTCATTAAGTCTTTGTTTTGTTTTGTTTTTTTACCTCACGACTCTCTCCTCCGCGGCTGCTGCTGCTGCCGGAGTCCAGTCGGACTGGGTGGCTGAGCGAGAGCACCTCCGCCGGGTCAGCCAGGTCACTCCCCGCCAGTGTCATCACTGAGTCCCGCTTCTGGTGAATAATTTCCCTTTTGACCTGGGACCGAAGGTCCAAATAGCAGACGAGGGTGACAGCGTGAAGGGTCAGCGACAGCAGGAATAATCCCAGGAACACAACGCTGCTGCTCCGACTCCTGCACTTCTTGCTGCACGTGCACGGAGCCGCTATGGGCATCACTTTGTCCGGGAAATCCTCCGCGGATGAACCATCGCGTGCCATTATCGGACGGAGGGGCGAGTCATATGCTCCTTATCTCGGCATAATCGGCTCGTCTGTCTCGCGCGGGCCGCGGCTATTCATTTACATGGAGACTCATAGGTGCAGCTGCAGCAGGTCGGTGCAAACTTCTCGGAGTATCTGTAGTAACAATGGAAACCCGCCCACCTCTCCTGTGATTGGTCCGGCGCAATTAGCAGCCCAGAGGTTGGGGGGGTGGATGCAATAGGTGCAGTGGTTGAGCGACACCCGATGGAGAGAAGGAGCTACTGCAACGCCTCTGAGACAAAGATGTGAGAATTTCTTCCCCCGCTCTTTTCTTATGTTTGTTGTTCAGTGTTGTGTGATTATTTCATGGACTTCTTTCAGTGATTTATTATATCTTACCCGAGTGTGAATAGGAAAAGGGGGGTTGTCACCGGTGTAATGTATAATGTTTATATGTGTGCTTTTTTAAAAATGTGTTTTAGGGGTTTGGACATGCAATTTTTCACTGGCCTGCTTTGTTTGGCACTTGGTTTTGTTATGTGGGTGGCACATGAAGTGGTGGTCCTGTGTGAAGAACTGATTCAGAAAATACTGCCCGGTATTGTTATTGAAAGAGAACAAGCGGTTGATGGTTACACTGCAATCATCAAAGAGTGGAAAAGTAGTACAAATTATGTTCTTAAACATTCTACAAATTATCTGATTATAGGTTAGTGCATCTGAACTCTGTCAGGCTCAACATTATGATAGTGGGCCTGGAAGGGAGTCGGTGTCACGGTGAGGTCAGCGTCACTTTGTGTACAACACCATCAAATAATCTAAACATGTGTCATTCGGCTGGATCCGGGGAACGGTTTGACATTTGTGTTACAAAAATGCCCGCTGAGAACAATGCTTTAACTAGGCTGAATGTGGGCTTTGTGGTTTGCACATTTTCAAAATCCAAACTCGACACTTTGATCTCCAAGAACCAGAGGTAGCCTGTGAATTTGGCCGTCTTCGGGCCCCAGGATGATGAAACCTAAGCAGGGCAGAGACTCGGAGGGCTGATAGATCACCTCGTTAGATTAGTTTTCCGGGCAACTGCTGCCAAACATCTGTCTTTATTTCACTGGGACAAACCCTGACATTTGTGTGCACTTGACCTATATGGAGGTAAACTTTTTCAGGCTGGGAGACACATACTAGGTCTCACTCGATATTACAGGTTAAATAATGATGAAAAGTGGCTTTTGGAATTTCAATGAATGGTATTTCATCACTGTGTACTCTCTCTATATATATTACTGTGAAGTTTACCACTGTACAAATATAAGAATCTATTATTGTATTTCTTTTGGTTCAGCCAATTCCCGCTGCCACTATATCATCACGTTTTTCCCCCCATGCACAATTAGTTTCCTTTCACCAGCTCATCTAGAGGAGAAAAAAAAGTGATTCTAGTCAGCTGCCACTGAAGGGCAGCATTGCCAAGCCATAAATCAATAACGCTGCATTCCAGTGCCCTCATAAAGTTGAACTAAAAAAAACAAAACAAGAAACAAACAAACAAAAAAAACCCAGCGCCATGCAAGTTGCATATTAACATGTAAATACATCTTGCATAGCCTCATATAGCATCTCTGAGATTGTGTCCTCAGCATCATCCCCTTTCTCTCCTGAGAAGTCATTTCCTCATTGTTAGCATATGATAGTGAAATTGAAGAGAGAAAGATTTTCAAAGTAACCCTCATAGGAGCTGTGACTGAGGGCTCAGCCTAAGCACGTTTGCCACGCTTCTCATCCAAGCAGCACGCACAATGACTTTTAGAAGCAGATGATTTAGGACTGGAATAGTTAAGGGCACGCACTTCCTGTATTTTCAGACAAATGGTCACATTCTAAAATGTTTTTTTATTCTATATAAATGTATATGAAGGATTCCCCTAGGTTATTTATTGCATTATTTAAAAACTAAACAAAAAAACTTATTTGCTTTTGAGGAGGCCTTAGCTAAAGGTCAAACTCAACTCAATGCGCCTATCTTCTATCCCCTGCCTTGTTTCAGACAACACAACTCAACATTAAAGCCTGTGACAAATGAAACCAGTTTTATCGTGATTGGGTTTTTTGGCATTGAAAAGAGCAGGAGTAATTCGTATAACGTCCCCCGGGCTTCAATGCGGCATTCATAAATGGTGTGCCACTCTATCCTCTCTGAGCTTATAACAAGATTTAGAGGCTTTCCCTGCCAGATGATAGAGTTTTGCAGAAGGAATAGGCGCTCTTATATTTTGCCACGGAGAGTTGAGCAGTTGGGCTGTGGCTCTGGGAGGCTGCTGGAAGATGCTCTTGGCTGAAGAGTTCCTCTCTAGTCCTCTGATAAGAACGCAAATTCATATCAACTTTCATTTGCTATTAGGAGGACTCAAATTTGAGCTAAAACGATTCAAACCCAGCAGTATAATGCCACTACACGCGTAAATTGTTTTGGACCTCTCCACCACGTACATCACCTTCTCAGGAAGGACTTGCTGTTTCTGCACATTGAATTGCAGAGGTGTAACCTTGACTAATTGATATACTGTGACATTTGATTTCCTACCTATAAATCTCCAGTAAATTGGACCATCTCTGCCATTTCCCTGGACAATGATTCATCCACTCACATTGTGGGTGTCTATCTTAAGAGTCCTTATCAAGATTGGAGCTCTCTCTCTCTCTCTCTCTCTCTTGCTCTCTGGTCTTTTTGTACTGTGCTGCTTTTGTTCCTTTACCTTTCTCTCTTTTTCCTTTTCTTTCTGTTTGCTGACTGCTGTGTGCAATTCAGTACCAATCCGATGTGAGTAACTTAATTGATTTTTTTTTTATTCCACAAAGAATCGCTTGAGTTTAGTGGCCTTTTTAGCATGCAAAATGCTGTTTTGTGTCTTTTCTCAAGGCAATGGTGTTCAGGGGAAACAATGCTATTTGGACTTATTCATTAACAGGACTTGTTTTTTTATTGTTTCGTAGCATTTCACCTTTATTAAATGTGGACAGAGTAGATAAAGACAGGAAACACAGACTGAGAAAGGAGAGTATGGCATGCAACAAAGGACATATACAGCAAAGTAGTAGTATTAACAGAAATTCACTAACTCTTTTAATAGATATTTATTACATATGAAGTAATCCAGACAACAACAATAAAAAAACAAAAAAAACCCATAAACTGTACAGTAAAAGCTGTCACATTAAAATCTAAAAACATTCTAAAAATGCTGCACTCTCCCTAAAAATAGACTTTTACAAATAAAAAATAAAGATTAGGATATGCAATCCAACTCTCCTAGAATATTAAATTATTAGAAATTCTTATACATTTACCAATCATCATTGGTTGATTAGTCTTTTTATAGCAATTCATGATGTAGTTTTATATGCTGTTTGATATCAAACATGATCTTAAACAGTATTTTTGAAAAAGAAGATGAGAACAGCATAAAAAGAAACTATTTAAAAAATACTTCATATAATCTATGTACACTACTGTGCAAAAGTATTGAGTCACCCCCCGTTTCTTTATATTTTGCTTCAGAGGATTTTTAATCTTTAGTGGTATTGAGGAATAGTTCAGTGGCAAAAGTTTGTTTTGTCTTTTTTTGACATTTCCACTCATTTTTAAGTCCAGTCCTTGTATCTGACCATTTTCAGATAAATGTTTTTTAAACTACATAACACAGAATCATGAATCATTAAGCATAAAAGAGGCACATAACGTAAGGAATGAGCCAGTGGCGTGTCTAACCTTGCCAGAAAACTTATCAAATAACCAATTTTAACCTCCTAGGACCTGGCGTCCACATATGTGGACATCACATTTTGGGTTATTTAGACTAAAATACTCAATTTTGCTCTACATGGGCCTGATATCCACTTACGAGGACATTATACTGCCACTGTTCTATCAAAATTTGAAACGAATATCCTCATATGTGGCTCTTATTTTTCTTAAAAACAAAATAAGGTAAAAAAAAAAATCTGGTAATTCTTTGTTTTTACATTCATTGGGCCCCAATATGCCCAAATATAAAGAGAAATTAAAAATGCATGTCGTGGAAGAGTTCGGGTCTTAGGAGGTTAAATGGTATCTTTAGATACTTTCTAACTAGCAGCCTTTCTCAAAATATTATTGTTTTTGTACAAATTTCTTTAGTTGAATCCATGAAAAATACCAGTTTCACAGGTATAAAATAGTATTTTTGCACCAACAAGGTGATGCTCGAAGAACTAAAAACTATCTTTAAAAAGGAAACTGGACCAATGGACTGGACCAAATGAAGAATTATCAGCGCTATAAAACTTTATAAATTATCTATAAAACATATATTTAAGAAAAGGAAAAATCCAGCAGAACCCTGACACAAGACTAAGAATGCCTCTGACCATTAAGGTGATCCAACTGCTGTTCACCAAAATCTCATCAGAATTGGTCTCAGTGGAAGGGTGGCTGTCAAGAAGCCATTCATAATGAAGGAAAGCAAGGAGAAAAGGTTGAGGTATGCCAAATTACACAAGAACTGAACTGGGAAAATCAGTATCAACGAGTCTTATGGAATCCAAAGGAGGTCAGAAAAGAGACACAACATGAGGGTCTAGATTCATCTGTAAAACATGTTGGCTCATGGTCATGGTTTCCAAATCGATTGAATTATGAGCACAATAATATTTTGATCCACCATTCAGTACCATCTGGAAAGTGTCTTATAGGCAGTGGCTTCATTTTCCAGCATGACAACGATCCCTAATACATTACCAGTGCAGTGAAAGCATACTTGGATAGAAAAATGTTTAGTGCATCACTATCAGGATACATGGATTGGCCTCCCCAGAGGTTGCACCTGAACATTAATGAGCAGTGTGGGATCATCTTGAGAGAAAACTGACCAAAAGTCAAAGAAGAGCTTTGAATGTCCTTCAAGAAGCCTGGAGAACTATTCCTGAAGATTACTTAAGAAAGTTCAGCCTGTGTTGAAGAATAAACACAGTCATATCAAATTATTGACTTTTAAGCTTGTTAGAATTCTACAAACTCTTTCCTAGCAAAAGACAAAGAAATGAGTGGTGGCTCAAGACTTGCACAATACTGTAGTTTATAGCTCTCATTTATTTCTTTGGACACTTAAAGGGAAGTAGAGCAAGCTGTGAACACAAGGCTGACACATTAAAAAGTTCACCATTCGAATTCATTAGGAATCCTGTTTCTTTCCAGCTTAGCTCAAGTTTTCATCTCTCCCAATGGAATTATCTGGCTCTTTCGCCCCTCAGTGCTCCACTATGTTCACTCGCTAACTTTATTTCTCTGCCATTTGGAAAGTGTCACAGAGTGTGTTTCTCAGAGTTTTTTCACACAGACACACACACACAGACACGCTGCTGCAAGAAACAACTCAACATTAAAGTTGCGTCCAATAACACTAAAGCATTTTGTTGAAAGGTACTAAGTATGCCTTATTGTTGACCCATATACATAATAAAGCAAATAAACAAAAAAGTAAAGCTCTATGCTCTTTCTCTGCATTTCTAAAAATTATATGATCACAAAGTGGAAGTTTAAATCACATTGGAATTTTGTCACCTGAAATGTATGTACATTTTTTATGGAATTTGTGTGCTTAAAAGCAACTTTTGGCTATAAGTGTTGTTGTTTAAGGAGTAACTGCTCAAAAAATGAAAGGAACCCTTTGAAAACACATCAGATTTCAGTGGGGAAAAATCATGCTGGATATCTATAATGATAAAGACTGGGTAATGTGCTAGTAATGACATGATGCCACATCATTTGATGGAAATGAAAATGATCAACCTACAAGGGGCTGAATTCAAAAACACCCTAGAAATCAAAGTGGGGCATTTCATCAGTGAGAAAATGAATGGTGTCTTGGGGCATCTACTTGCAGATCTGAACCAGGGCATCACTGAACTCCTGGACAGTCTGAGGTGCAACCTGGCAGCGCTGGACTGACTGAAGAATAATGCCCCAGAGGTGTT
Source organism: Simochromis diagramma (assembly GCF_900408965.1). Lineage (NCBI taxonomy): Eukaryota > Metazoa > Chordata > Actinopteri > Cichliformes > Cichlidae > Simochromis > Simochromis diagramma. The sequence continues at coordinate 7,331,164 of NW_024387477.1, forward strand.
TTATTAGATTTAGGTCAGGCGAACCGGGGGGACAGTCAGTGGCACCGATTTCTTTATCCTCCAGGAACTGCCTGCATACTCTCATCACATGAAACCGGACATTGTCGTGCACCAGGAGTGACTCAGGACCCACCGCACCAGCGTAGGGTCTGACAATGCATCCCAGGATTTCATCGTGATACCTAATACCAGTCAGGGTGCTGTTGCCTAGCCTGTACAGGTCGGTGTGTCTCTCCATGGATACGCCTCCCAGGCCATCACTGACCCACCACAAAGCTGGTCATGCTAAACAATACTATGGGCAGCATAATGTTCTTCACAGCTTCTCCAGACATTTTCACGTTTGTCACATGCACTCAGGGTGAACCTGGTCTCAGATGTGAAAAGCACAGGGTGCCAGTGGTGGGCCTGCCAATTCTTTTGTTCGGTGGCAAATGTCAGTTGGGCTCCATGGTGCTGAGCAGTGAGCACTGAGCCCACTAGAGGACATCGGGCCTCAGGCCACCCTCATGAAGTCTGTCATGTTTCTGATTGTTTGGTCAGAGATATTTACAGCAGTGGCCTGCTCGAGGTCATTTTGTAGCTCTGGCAGTGCTCATCCTGTTTCACCTTGCATAAAGGAGCAGATACCGATCCGTCTGATAGGTTAAGGACCTTCTGTGGCCCTGCCCAGCTCCCTTGGAGAACATGCTTGTCTCGTGGAATCTTTTCCATGCTCTTGAGACTGTGCTGGGAGACGCAGCAAACCTTCTGGCAGTGGCACGTATTGATGTGCCATTCTGGACTACCTGTGCAACCTCTGTATGCTTGTTTCACTAAACACTAAAGCAGTTAAAACTTTTTAACAATTCAATATCCCAGAATAGTAATTGACTTGATGTACTCTGATCAGAAAGAGCTCTTGTAATTTTTTGAACAGCATATTAAAATGTGATGTTTTGATAAAAAAGATGAAAAGGTCATTTCTTGCACTGGGACAAGGTCAGCCCTCTTTGAGTATCCTGTTGTGTTAGTATAGTGTTAGTATATTGTTGTTATTATTAAAAAAACAGAAGATCAGCATAACATGCAGCATGCTCATGTCACATTAAGTGCAGAGTGGAAGATGCTCCAGTGTTTATTTATAACTATTTTATGGACATGAAAATAGAGTGTACGATTTAACACAAGTATTCATTTTTTAATGTAAGCAATAATTAACAAGGCAACATGTTTAACATGTTTGTTAGTTATTAGGACTGTATGGCTAATACTGTCATCTACAGTCGCCTCCAAATATCAATAAAGTTCACCAAATGGTAGTTAGCTTTTACCTGTTTTTTTTCCTGTAGGTATTGTGGTAAGTTTATCAGAGCCCTTTTATCCCTAAACAGTCATACACTTGATAGTTGTAGACCTGAAAAAAAAAGCAAAAGTTACTGTTTTCTCTGTGACTTTTCTTTGTCAGTCTCTCACACTCTCTTTTACATTCTTGCTTCAGTTCATTGGGTTCTGTGGATATTCATTTATGCGCATCTTTGTTAAGATTCTCTCACAGCCAGTCAGTGGGGTTGGAATCTGGACTTTGCCTGGGCCATTGCAGCACCGTGATTATTTCCTATTTCAGTTATTCTGTCGTAGTTTTACTGCTGTGCTTGAGATAACTGGCCTCAGATTTGACTCTAGAATACTTTGATATACAGAGGAGTTCATGGTCAACTCAATGTTTGCAAAGTGCCCAGGTCCTGTGGCTGCAAAACAGGCTCACATAATTGCTACTCCACCACCGTGCTTGGCAGTTAGTATGCGGTGTTTGCGCTGATATGCAGTGTTTGGTGTTGTGCATTATGGCCAAACAAACCTAAGTGTGCTGCCATATTCTGTTAGAGAGCAGAGCTGAATGTTTTTGGATTTTCAAACTTTAACACTTCACATGCTAACCGAAGCCTGTAGAGTTAAAAATATACCTTTTGTTTTTTGTTTTTTTTGTTTTTTTTCTGACCTTGAGCGGAATTTGCCAGGACGCCCACTCCTGCGATGATTGGCAGCTGTGCTGAATGTTTCTACTTGTGCATAATTTTTCTCACTATAGAATGATGGACTTCAAATCATTTAGAAACAGCCTTATAACCTTTCCCAGATTGATGGGTAGCAACAATTGCTTAGCATCATTGCTGATGTCTTTCTCCCTTGTCATTGTTCCTTGGCAACACACGCTGAACACGCTAGACCAGCAAACTTTGATTTGATTAGCAGCACCTGGCTGCTACTTACCCTCGTAACTCCTATGAAAGCAGTATGGATGCATTTTTTCACACATCCCTTCTGCATTCTGGCCTAATTTTTGTGAAATCAATCAATGACACTGTAATATGTTTTGTTATTTATCTGAGGTTGTGTTTACCTAATTTTAAGACCTGCTAAGTACTAGATAATGTTTTATTATGTCCTGATACATAGAACCTTAAAACGTAAAAAGGGTCTACTTTCTTTCAATTCTAAGCTTTTTGAAGTATACTGAATGCATTACATATAGGAAGATTGGAATGAATATGATAAATAGAAAGGTGCACATCTGTATTTGTAAAAACGTACATACAGCTTTAATATATATCAAAAAAACGAAGTTTCTCAGTGCCCTTTTTTTATTGTGTTTTTATGTTACGACAGTGAAAAGTATGCCACCGGAAAGAATTCATAAGATATGAATCACAAAACTGTGAGCTATTATCCCACTCAGATTCTTCATGCTTTGCTGCCAGCTCCATTATCAGAGGAGTGTTTACGTTTTGGGGTTTTAGGCATCAGATTGCTCAGTAACCCACAGCAGGTACAGCGATAGAGATATAATTTAGACTATCTTCTTGTAGACACTTGTGTATCTTGGATATGCTGGGAAGCCGAGTCCAATAAAGGGGTGAAATATGAGTGGGGTACATGTTTATATGAGCTTTTATACGTGCCAGGATGATGGTTTACTGCCTCTCTGTTCCCTGGATGTTTTCCGCGCTGTTTGTTTCTGAGGCTCGTGTGAGGCTGCCACCTTCAATAAACATTCACTACCCTTATCAAAACCTCTAAGCCAGACCAACAGCATGATCAAGAGGCACACCTGGGGTGACCCCAGAGGTAATCTACATTCCCGCCTCTCTTTCTGTGCCACCCTCTTCATTCATTTCTCCCTGTCTTATGTGTTTTACTTGCTTGGATTTCCTTTCAGTTTGGAATGGAAATAATATTTTGTAGAGGACACCAGTTTCGTTCCCTTGATTCGACTTCAGTGAATCCTCTGTGATATCATGTCATGACAGTTTACAACTCTTTTATGTGAGGCATTCCATTTCCTGAGACCGAGTGACCTTAGTCCATTTCATCAACCACGGGCACTTTTGTTTATCTCCTTAAATTTCACTCCTATTCTCAACACAGCATTCTTTCTTAGCTGCACAGTGATTGCTGGGAAGAAAAATACCAGTTTACTCAGGTCAGTGTTCACATTTTTCCCCACACAGGGTGAGTTCACCTGCACTCTACAAGATAAATAACTTTAATGCTTTCACTAGAAAATGGCTCTTGTTAAACAATACAACTGCATTCCTCCATTCATACAGCTGTATGGTCAGGCTCAAAAAAAGAAAGAAAATAATACAAATGGAAGCTCTGAAAAGGCCATCCACCAGAGAAAAACATACAAAGAAGTTATTTTCAGCACACTGTAAGAGCAAGAGTTTAAAATGCCCCAGCAGAAGCTGCAAAGGTTTGATTGCTTGAAATGAACAAATTACTTTTTGAAGTGTTATTTTGACTCTCTTTCTAACCAACATAGATACAATGAGCAATGATAGTGATGCTGCTCGTGACACTTTGAACTGTAAATTTAAGTCTCTTAACTGCTCAAATCCCTTTGTTCAGGGCTGAATATCATACAGGGACCACTTTAGTATCATCGTGTTATGATAACAACTCCTCAGAGAACTATGCCAAAAGCGTCATTCACATTAGTATGATTCACATATAATCTGATTTTAGATTTTACAGTCATTAGCCATAAAGTGAAGAATTAAAGTGGACATTTTAAGCATTTTTATTTCAACAGATACTCTTAGGATGGATGGATGGTTGATCTGCAGCAGTGCAGATCTGTGTGATTTGAGGGGTATTCTGAGGTGATTGGACTGATCCAGACATCCATTGTACCAACACTGGTACTGGTATCGGATTGATACTAGCATGATAGGATCAATACTTTGTTTTTCTCCGGTAAGTTCAGTATGTTGCCCACTGACTGGTGTTAAACAATTATTTTTTGGAAATGAAAAAGAATATACCTCAAACATGCACTATGAAAAATGTCTGATGCATTTTGTGTTGACGGTCACACCTCTTTTATTTATAGCCTATATAACGTTTAAACATCAGGAGTTGACCCAATGTGCATTTGAAACAAGCTCATTTACATCCACAAAAACCTAGTTTTAAAGTACATGAAAAGCTGAAAGGTTGGTTTTATTGTGTGTTATTATTGTGGCAAAGAAAAATTATTGTGATTTAGTGGTGGAAATGTGCTCAGAATCTGGCTAATTGATGATGATTCATGAATCATGACACACATGCTGCCTTTTGAAGTCTAAAGCATTGGTATTGATATTGGTATCAGCAGTAATGGCTGTATATTTGCTTGCTATTGGATCAATATCAAAATCTGCAGTATCGCATAGAAGTAATACTTTGCACAAGGTTCTACACAAACATGAGTGCGACATTGGAGAGGGATGACCATCGTTCAGCTGTCCCACAACACAGACATGAATGGCCTCCTTCATGCTGTCCGGGACAAACAGAACTACGATGCTACGATATCGCTGCGTCTAGGCAGGATTCAGACTTACAGGTGTTCAGTCATAATCCTGCAGATAGTAGCTTTGGACTATTGGCTCCTCAGCTAAGCACCAAATGTCTCAGCCTGGTTGCAATAAAAGACAAGTCATTAGATCTTGGAACCCTGAATACCTGTACTGGATTTTGTTCCAAACATCTCACAGAGATGGACTGGGAAACACCAAAGTCAGTAGTATAACTGTTGTTTGATAAACTGTGAAGATACTTAAATTTGTAACAACTTTGAGGACTGACCAGTGTATTGCTCAGAAACTCATTATTCCAGTATTCGAGAAGAAATATGTGTGTCCAGCTAGTGGATGGTTGACTTACAGTTAATAGTGTGAAGAAGTAAGGTGCTTGGTATGAGCATGACAGCATGAGGTTAAAGCTCAGGAAATCTAAGCAACCAATACAACAATAAAATACGAGTTAACCTTTATCAGCATATTTGGGTAAATTGAGGTAAGTTGAGGTTACCTTCACTAATGACAGACACCTCTAACTGAGGCACGTTCAAATATTAGAACTACCTAGTGATGACTACAATACCTCTGCAGTCCAGTTACTTGAATTTCTGTTCAAGTTCTACTTGGGTAACTTGTAGCACTGTTGAGTGTCAGACAGTCCTTAGAAGCATGTAGCAAAATCAGCTTTGTGGGGCATGCTTTTTGCTGCAGGTAGGGGAGATACGGTTGTAACATTGAGGTTTTTATGTTTGCAAATCTACGAGCAGCAGCAGTCTTTCTAAACTATACTCTGCTCTTTTATCAGTCCTTTTCAACTAGCTGCATGTACTGTCCACAGCAAGACATAATGTAAAAAAAAAACTGCATGAATGTACTTGTTTGATATCCATCCCAGGTTAAGCTTGATAGGGAAGGCTAAATCACTGGACAAGATTAACATGGTGACATTTCTTCAGCAAACATCTGAAGGTGGCATGTTAACATGAATCCTTGTACTCAGTGATTCCTTCTGATTTTTCACATGAAAGTCAGCGGACTGAATGTAACATTAACTTCACACTCATATCCGCTGCACTTGATAATCCTTTTTCGAAATGTCAGCGTACTGCCTGAGTTTTTCTTTCTTTTTTTCCAGCTGTATTTCTGCAGCTTCTCGTCAATGACCCATTTCCTTTGAAGAATCACAACAGTATCAAACATTGCTAACAGAGACATAACAACATGCACTGTACACAGTAGTACAATGGGACACACGTGTCTCTGGTTAACTTGCCCACTTCCGAGAAATTGCAATGCATGATTCTTCCCTGGGAACTGCAAAGGCTAATTTGGCTTGTTTCTATTTTTCTCTCTGAGACAGACTGGATTTGTTCCGAGTTTAAGTGCATTCCTCATTATTATGTGTTTTTAAAGCCAGGCCACTTCTACACTATATTGGTAATATGTTGTCTAAACCAGCAAAGATTGTTAGCGTTTCCAGAAGACATTAGCCTGAGGATGTATTACCAGTAACCCTTTTCCTGATTTATTGCAGTGGTCACGATACATAAGCCTAAATGATGTAGTTTTCAAACTATCAAGATTTAATGCCACCAAGCCCCCAGAGACTGTTAGTGAGCTGCAATGACCATAATTCAATGCACCTACGTGACAGAGTGCATCTGTGCTTCAGAGCATCAGGGTTCCTCTGATTTCTAACGTGTCAACTCAGGCTGAAGTGGAAGCCAGCTTGAAATGTTGCCCTGACACGCAGGTAGAAGAACCAGCAGTCACACTGCTGTGTTGCAGTTTCATTAGCTCATACAAGTGGCTTTGGCTGGTGCACTATGCTGAAAAACGATGTCATCTAGCTGCTGCAATCCGCACATTTCTCACTGTGACTGAGCAGAAGTCCGACTTTATAGGGGGAGGTATTTGGCCAAGTTTTATTTTGTTAAGGTCAAGTCCCGTGTAAATACTAGATGGAAAAGGCAAAGGAACTATTGCTGTCTACACCTTGAAGTAAATATTTCCAGATAAAAATAAAGTCTTGACAATGTGCTTGAATTTTTACCTCCAGTATATTTATTTGCTCAAACGTAGCAAAAACTGTAAAAGGGTGAAAGTTTTTGGTCTGCATAAATGAGTTTGACCTTGGAAACCTCGAGCTGTCACTTTGCATTACGACTTTTGTGCTGATGATCTCAGCTCCTTCATGCCCTCTGTCTCCTTCCCTCCATTTCATTATCTCTCCAAATATCATAACTTATTCAGAAGCCCTTAAAAGGGAGACTATACCCTGACACAGCAATATCCACCTAGAGTCTGCCAGTTCATTAAAAAACTTCATCAAACATGCACAACACAAACATGCAGAGAGGAGCACACTAAGACACATGCACACACAAGCTAATTCAGCTTTCTGGGAAGCCTTGCCTTGTGGTGCTAACAAGTTTCTCCTTAGTTCTCATATAAGTGTCTTACCAGGGTGCAAAGGGTCCACTTTAAAAGGCCTTTGTTGAAACTCATGGCTGATAGGTTGGCTTGGCTTTAGGCTGAAAAAAGTGAAATGCACGGGACTTTTGGAGAGAGCGTGCTTGCCGCAAACCTGTGCACAACCTTTGTAGCTGTCTTTGTCACAAGCGAAAAAAGGCTTAACTGAAATTTTTATACATTATGTTGTCAAGTGTCACACGCTCTGATCATTTTCCCTCCTGGCATCCAACATTTAAATTACCCGCACCTGGTTGCCATGTTGGTTGCATGTTTTTGATGAAAATCACTTGCCAACAAGGAATGCTTTTCAATAGTCTCTGAGTAGCATAGCTTAGGGCTTTATTAGGGACCATACGCCTGTCTGACAACATACTCCCGATGTTGTGTTAAATCCCATATGCAGCTGTGCGTTACTCAGAGCGTCTTGCAGTACTCGTGTGTGTGTGCGCGCACGGCTGGGTAAACGGCCCTCTTCAGCTTTATTACCTGGCCATGAATCATGAGCCTTCATTACAGCCTGCTCATTGTGCTCTGAAGGTTAAGCAAACCAATTAGAGTTCCCCACACGCCGTTGGGGTTCTCGGCAACAACTGCATCCCTACGTCTTGCATTTTAAACAGGCAGATGAGAGCTGGGATTAAAGAAAGAAAGAAAGAAAGCAAAAGAAGTGAGAACTGGGAAGGAGGAGGCTGGTAAGAGTTAATGATTGGCAGAACAAAGGAAGAGAAAGAAAATATAAGATGGGGGAGAAGAAAAGAAAGAGGGTGGGAAACAAGAGGAGAGGAAGAAAACGAGGAAAAGAAAAAGCTGCCCTATTAAAAGAAATGACACCGTCATGGTTCACTGAGCACCTGCACTGGGCAGCGGTACCCCTGTGCTTAATGCTCTCTGGCTGTCAGCGCCACAGTCAGCAGCACTGCCTGGATGCTCCCAGGGGTAAGCTGTGTTGGTCTATGCTCTCGATTAACTCGGCCGCTTATTAGAATAGATACCAGGCAAGGACTCAGCCAACCAAAGAGCAGGTCCAATAGAAGGAGGACGTGGCGCTCTGCAGTCATAATGTGAAGTATAATTTCCGAGAGCTCCTAAGCTAGTCAGACGCGAGGTTTTACATACAGGCGAGATGCCGTCAGATTCTTTTGTTACACTCAAATTCAAACTCCTTACTGCGCTGGTTTTGACTGATACACAGAGGCATTTTAATTGCCATCGTATTTATATTTCTTGGATGAATAAGTAAATGTGTCTGTCAGGAGGACGTAAAAGCTGGTGTGCATCTGCATCCGGAAGAATTTGACACCTTGTGCTGAGACTGTGAAAGCACTCGTGTCTCTCTCATATTCTAGCGGGCACCCTGGGGATTCAGGTACACTGAAAGAACTGTCAAAAGACGTTTGGAGAAACGGCTGAAATTATAGCTTTCATCCACACGCAAAGCAGATAAAGGTTCCAGAAATTGGCTCTTTTCAGTTCAGCACAAAGAAAGGTCACTGCGTTGGCGAATTGTGACAAGGTGTAGTGTTCAATAGCATGCGGCTGGATGTTTTTGTTTGTTTTTTTTGTCATGGAAGATGCAAAATTTTACACAATCGCTGACCTTCTCCTACGTTTGTAGATATTCTAAATAAGTCGGAATTTAAACTCTGCTTTTGTGTGTGCACTTTTAGAAGAGGAGACATAGGGACGAAAAATGGGCGAGCGAGCGCAATCTCGTCCCTGAGATATAAAGATGTGAGGCTGGGAAAGGCTGACGATGGCGCACTAAGTTGCCATATTAGCATTTCAGAAGGAATAGTAGAGGAATCAGCTAAGAAACTAAAAGGCTGCTTCAGCACTGACTGACACAACCAAAGACTAATGTTCAGCGGGAGGAGAAAAAAAAGAAAACTCATCCTCCTTTCTTTCTTTCTGCCTTTCCTTCCAACTCCACTCAGCCAGAACACCACCTAAAGACGAATGACTGTCAGGCTTTCATTGTGGCTGATCCTTTTTAAGCTAGAATCATTGTTGGGGCGAAGACTTATTCATATTTCCACACAATCACCACCATTATTTTTCTTATAGGAAAAGGATGTTGTCTGTCTCCAGTGGTCAAGAAAAGGTCAAGACCAATTATAAGCAGTGAAAAGTAAAATAATTTACTGCTGTGCTGCACTGGAGTCAAGGCATTTTCAGTTTTGTTACTGTACACCTTTACTACAATTAAAACTCCTCCACATTTCACAGATTATGACTTTGCACTCCAATCATACGACCATTTTTTAATAAATACAGAACTAAAGTTAAGCCAACATATATTACCTGCTGTTTTTATTGTCCGCATCAACAATACTTATGCTTTTGACACACTTTGCACAGTTTTTATACACGGCATTACTTTCCATACTAAAGATTTCTAGGAGATTTTTCTGATTTCATAGAAAGTTTGCCATTTTTCTCAATCCAAACAGACAGTGTGACCATCTGTGTTTGTATGCACAGCTATTTACTGTATGTTTGCAGATGTATCACTGGCTGAACATGCTGTTCTGTTCCCTGATGTGTGTAATGCAGTTCCAGGAGCTGGCCTCGAAGTTAGGCAGTCTACTTGTCCCCCCTCATTCAGGCAGATTTCCTTGAAGCCGATTGGGGCTCAGAGGTCCCGGGTGCTGCCCCGTTAGCTTGACCTGCTTTAAAACGCTACCATCATCGGAGGAAAAGAGCCTTGAAATGCCTGTTAGTGCTGAGTTCCAGCTTCCCATTCACAGCCCTCTCAAAGCACCACTCACCGCAACCTGATAACAGCTCCAGGTGTCTGGGTGGCGTCCAAATAGCCACCTATAGTCTTCACTCAGTTAGAAAGGCTCAGTCCTAGGGCCCATGCTTTCAATCTCTCCCCCCTGCTCTCCCCTTATTATTCTCTCTCCTACTCCTCCTTTCACACATCCACTCATCTTCCCTTTGCCTCTTTCCTCTGCCTGGGAAGCCTTGGTTAAAGGCTTTTTAAAATGATGATTGTGCATCGATAAACACGGTTACCAAGTTTCTTGTCAAAGTCACTCCAGTCTGTGCAGTCTTCAGTTCAATGCCTTTCACCACCGGTTAAACTGCAGGCTGAGATGGGAGTCATATTTACTGCTGTCAGCAACTTTATTATGGCTTATATTGCTCTGGAAGCTGCAGTTTTCATATAATTTTTTTTGGTAATGTCACCTCTCTTGGGACAGTTTGTATAAGGCGAGGTAAAACCATTAAAGTACTTTTTTCTTTTTTCTGCTATTGTATGGCTTTTGTGCATTATTCATGTGCTAGGCCGTTTTGGGTAAATTACTTTGGGGCATCCCTGTTCTCATATTAAACCCTTAGGAAGTGTATATTTCTCTTATTTTTGTTCCATGTTGAGAATAGCACACCATTTTTGTTGCAATTGGGAGATTTTGGTTTTGATAACCTTGAGTCAGTGAGTTCTTCTTAGAGGTAATCCTTTCACCTTTTCCACCCTTTTCTTTTTCCACGCTGCAGTTAAGTGCTCTGACTAACTCTTTCCATATTCTGCTTGAAAACAGCAGTCACCAAGGTTCACTTGCTGAATTAGATTTAGCTGTTTTAGTTTCCACTATAAAGAAGAGAGCTGTAATATTATAACACCATAAAAACACTACACTGCAATTTAGTGGAATCCGCTAATCTTCTTAGACTTAACGTAGGTTTCATTGTTTGGAAGTTAATTTAACAGTGATTTGTATCTCACTCAAATAGTCATGAACATTAAACAAAAAATACATGCATTTGGAAAATATATTTAAATAAAAGTATTCTTTATGCAAATCAGCCTTCTCAGTGTTATATTTTAAAATAACGAGTACATGCCCATCCTCCAGTATTGTTTGGTTTGTTTGTATCTCCAAAACTGATATTCATCATCATACACAGGAAAGTCATAGAATTGGGGTAGCAGGTCTTGTTTAGGCCTCAGTCCAAGAGCCCCAGAGACTGGTCAATGGCCCTTGGGTGGTTGGTGAGTTGTTGCTTTAGGGTGGCTGGTAGCTGACTGCCAACTTGGAAGATGCCAATTTATCTGCAAATTTTCACCATTTACTTACTTTACTGTTAAAAGGGGCAATGCAAACTGTAAATGGATGACATTTGCCTTCAAAGTAAAAATTGTGACTTATTGTTTCAAACAACGCATTTCAAAAGGGCAGCTTTTGAGGCAAATGGCCTCTGTTTCTGCTTTGGATTGGACTTACAGTTTTACTGTCTCTTGGCAAATAGTTTACAAGTGTTTGTGGCATCTATCACCGAACAACTGGGGGAACGTGGCAAACTGCTCACTACCAAAGCATTCACAAGGTTTTCAGAGTAGCATTGCACACCTCAACCACAACCACAACCATTTCCATTATAGTGACTGCCAGCTATATCCAGAACCACTGACTGGTTTCTGGGGCTGGGTGACTTGGGTCTTGTGTAAATAAATAGAAGATAAATACTGGACTGAAAAAGTAGGCCATTTTTGTATGCCTCTGTAATGGTGCAGTTTTGCTTCGCTATATAAATGTCACATATAAATTTATGTTTAGGTTTTAGGTGGTTGTCAGTCAGTGTGATGGCTATTTTGCTATTTTACCCCACTGGTAGCGTAGCGTAGGTATATGACAAAGTCATAATGTCTGATATAGGTAAGACCCTTCAGGTTGTTGAACTGATTGTGTAGGAGGGGTTCAAGGGAAGAGAGACAGACATAGATTTGGTGTATCATAGTAAAATATTGGATTATTATCACTGATGCCTTACCACATAAGCAGACTTCCTGCCAACTTAGCCTCTGTAGGCGGATATCAATTCTTTTGAACTTCCAGTGTAACCAAGAGATATCTAGCCCAAGGCGTCCTGTTTCATCCACCAGTCATTTACAATTAAATTTACATGTTCTAAAAAAAACTATTAAGTAGATTAATAGTTCTCGACAATAGCCAGTGATTTCAAGAGCACTTTAGAACTTATAAACATGAACGACCATTTCTTGGCAAACTTTAAATTGAAATAATTAGTTAAATGAAGAGTGCAGTGAGAGTTCACTCAACTCATTAAACTTAACAAAGACATGAACAGCATAAAAAGACAGGGTTTTGTTTCTATTGTAAAATTCTCCAGATTTTATTTTTTTCACTTTAAAGAAAGATTCGAAAAAACTTACTTAAATTACTCTTAAATTGTTTATGTCTGCTCAAGATGGCAGAGATAAATAATTTTTTAGGGATTAGGAGTTGTTATTGTTTAATAAAGAACTGTCTCTTCAAACTGAAAAAAGTGAGTGGAAAGCAAATCTGACTGTAATGCTTGTGCATGCGAATCAAAAGCTGGTGATTAATCTGGAGTTTATTTCTTTCTACTTAATTCAGCTTAGCTGGTTTAAAATTTTTCAAATTAATTAGGAGACTAATTGTTCCACCTTCAAGTTCAGTTCACTCATATTCTCAAGGCGGTGGGGCAAACGTAGGGTTTTTTGAACTTATGCCGACTTATTTATAGTAAATGCAAATGCTCAGAAGTTCTCCTTCCACTAAAATCATGAGACTGGAATATGAGAGTGGTAGTTTGACCCAGTTTCTCTATTATCGCAAAATGTTGAACATGCAAAAAAAGGGGAAGATGAGCCTTAAAATGAGAAGACCCAGTACATCCCTGAGGCATATGGCTGGAATTAAATCTACCCGACCCAGGCAATGTGTTTGCCAAGGAAGGAGACATTCAAGTCGTTTTGATATATTCATGTTTCATTCGTCCACCTAGCACCTGTCTTCATTCCCTCCTTGCCTTCACTTGCTTCTTGGCTTCCTGTGTAGATGGCACTTGTCCCATGGGCCCTCTGGCACTCTAGGTAATGGAAGCACGGGGCAAGTGTAGGTTAGACGTAGATCATGTGAGAATTCTCAGCCTCCTGTCGTGGAATAATCGAGGTGTCATTTTCCTTGACCAAGAGGACACCTTCAGATGGCTGATAAGCTGATAAGGGGTGTCATTACCTATTGGATAATGTCCTGACAGAAATGATACATTTTACATATTTAACACTGCTCCCAGATTTTTAATTTTGGACTGTCAGTGCTGACTGCAGTGCGATTAGGAAATGATTTAATAGTCCCATTAAAATGCTGTCATTAATTTCCAGTTTTGATTCTATTTGAATTGCAGAATTGGCAGCCAAAAGACACTCTGGACTATTTTGAGATGAGATTCTGCTTTCACGCAGCTCAGCAAAACTGTGGTCAGTCAAAATGTGATTAACTATTTGCTAAACCCCTCCCATAAATAATGATGCCCTCATTAAGCATAGCACATATAAATGGGTACAACTTTGAATTACTTTTTTATGTAGATGTGAAATGTGGTATGATGTTATTTTTAGCTTCCAAAAACAAAAACACTACGAGTACTGTAAGCTAATTAGATCATGTTATCAGTATCAGCTACCTACAGCAGCTTCCTGCTGAGCATTTCAGTAGCTAACTTCAGTACATTATGAGAGACTAGAGAAAAAGCTGTTTATGCTATTTACCATGCAGTAAACCATCTCTTTAGCAGGAACAGGAGCTGAGCCAGGCTACTATGTGAGAGTAGCCTGCAACTTTAGCCTGTCTACTGAGTTGTTATTGGATTAAGCCATAGTAGGAGTACATTTGAAAGCATGCTAGCTAGTCCTCATGCCTAAAACATACATGCAGTTAAAAATATTTAATAGATTAATTTTAAATTAATCAGCTGTAAACTGCAGTGTTCTGAAGTCTCAACAACAATATTTTGCCAAAAGGGCAAAGTGCTATGCTATCGGCTAAGGTTAGCAAGTTGTAAGGCACAGACACAGGTACCTGCTAGTTAATGTTAAATAACAGACCATAGGCGGTATTTAAAAAATGGACGCAGCCACTGATTTCTAAAGTCCAATATTGTCTCCTCGAGATGATTGTTTCTGCCATTGCCTTTTTGGCAACTGATGATTGGCTAGTGACGTGTAATCAGCAAGATGTTAGCCAAAGAACTTGTAGTTTCATAGCACGGATAAACCTCCATTTTGAAAATGACCAAAATTTACAAAATAGACTTAATATTTTATTCAGTGTGAGGCCAGATGAGTGACTGAGCCCATAAATTCATAAGAAAGTGTTTACAGAGGTCAAGAAAGAAAGCTGTTTTCCCATAGTTTTCTACAGGATGGAAGTCTTTTTGCAAGTATGGTTAACACCATCCGGTGGCTTTCAGATAGAGTGAAGTTTTGAGACACTTCTGCACTGGCTTCTTTTTTCTGATGCAGAAGTTATACCCATGTTTTATACTATGTAACAAACCAATCAAATACACTGACTAAAACTGAAGCGCACACATCTTGTAAACACCTCGCCATACAGGAAGTCATCTTATTTGTCAGTAAATGTCCATAAAAAAATCCACCGGCATCCTGTGCAATAAGAGGATGCCCGAACACCTTAAAGCTAAGATCTACAAGACAGGCATATGGCCAGTGCCCCTTTATGGAGCAGAATGCTCCCCGGCCACCAAGAAACACGAGCAGATCCTCAACGCCATGGAAATGAAGATGCTCAGGTGGATGGTGGCCTTGATCGTGTGACGAATGAAGATCAAAAACAACTCGGAGTTGCCCCAATTGAAAAGAAGATGCAGGAAACGTGAAGTCAAGAACAGCCCTCTGACTTGAACCTGGGGGCCGCTGACCCCGAGGATGACCGAAGAACGAAGAAGCGGTGGATGGACGCAATCACTGAAGATATGTGTGTGGATCTTGTCCCGGAGGACACCCGGGAACAATCCAAAAGGAGAAGACAGAGCCATGCATCGGACCCCGTGCTGGGAACACGCTAGGAAAGAGAGAGACTGAAATGATCAGTGTTGGGGTTTATGAAATAATATATTGCTAGGTCAACTAACACATTATTATTGAAAAGCAGTCCTTACAAAAACACATTTTAGCATAACCACATTAGAACCACAGTTGTAGTAATTCATGGACCAGTCTTTAAAGAAGAAGAAATGTCAAATACTCTCCAGATATATATTCTTCTCTGCATGGAAACTTTTACAGAAAACAGCAAAGGGGGCAGCCAGTTCATTCAGCAATAGTGAGAGCATTATGTGCCAAACACATATTAAAAGTGACAAACTTTTACACATAGCAAGTTCCTCCTTAGAAATATGTACTTTGGTAGAACTTCCTGTTATTAGCTCAAAATCCAACATTTATGCTGAAGTAATGGAAAGGGTTTAAGTTGTCTGGAAGAGATGGAAAATCAATGCCGGCTAATATGTGCAAAAAAAGAAAATCTAATAACACCAAGTCTCACCCTGAAAAATTCAGTGCATGTGCGCACACAAACCCATAAACCTTAAGCTTCCTGTGACGCCAGCTGTAGTGTGTATTTCTGCTCCTGTTTATTCCCCCATCCCTCTCACTTATCTATGCCTTTCACTGCAGATGGTGCAACAAACAAACTGCAACCATTTGAGTCATGTTTCATAAAGGCAAGCCAATTACTGAAAACATATTCTTTCAGCCATTTTCTATGAATGACTTAAATTAAAGCGTTTTGGAGCCCAGTCCTATTTGCATCATAGAAATTTCTGTCTCAGGGTCCAATTTGCGACAGGGTGTGCCGATGGAAGCATTAGGCTTCCTTGCCGCAGTAGGAGGGTGGTATCATGATTAATTTAGGCTTGTTTTGTCAGCGCAGGAAGCCACAAAAAAAAGCTCATTACAATCAGCTGGGTTTTGTCACAGTCCGGGCTCCCTCTTATCCCCCATAGCGAAGCAGAGCGATGCAGCCTCCGTGAATATGCATTGATGATGATTGCATGATTTATGCATGAGCGTCATGGAACCTTAAGACTATCCCACCCAATAGAAGTCCTTGAAATCATGAAATTAGAGCTTTTGTCTCTGTTCTTAAAGTGTTTGTGTAAGCCACTCAGCTACATCACTCACAGTCCATTCTCAAATGTGTGGGAACACAACTGAATAAGTGGAACTATAAGATAACAGTGACTTGTTTGTTTTAATATTTACTAAGTGCTTGTACAGAGCTATTAGGAGACATGTTGTAAGCTGTCATGTTTCCAAGCAGACTGCATTCAGTATTCAGTTTGTTGCATGTCTCTGTTTGACTTTGGGCTTTCACTGACATTACCTGCAATTAGGCTGTCATAATTGCATAATTGGCTGATATAATTGACTTGCCGGCAATAGTCTTGAATCAGGATGGTGATTTATGGGTATATGAGCGTTATGTGAGTGATGTGTGCACTGACCTTCCTGGGAACTCAGCTGATGTGGGTGCTGACCCTTCGATAAACACAGACAAGACCTCCCAGCCAGCCAGTGTGTATGTGACTGTTTCAACATGCCCTAGAGTTTTCCTGTTGCCTCTGATAGATGATGATGCACTCCCCTGGTTACCAAGTTTCTGCACAGTTCCTGCCTCTTACACACAATACCTGACTGTAATATAAGTGGCTTGTGTGGTGGAAACTCTAGAATTCTAAAGACAACTCCTACATATAAAAATTAAAAGTTTTTGGTAAGTTAGTGAAAAATGAAGGAAAATATGTCTAAATGGAACAGCAATTCTACGCATCTCAAGTCAAGTCAAGAGTCCTGCATTGGTGTTCTGTCAGGGCAAGCACTGCTTCTCCGCTGAATTTTAAAATTAGGCATCAATTAAAAGCTGCCAAAGAGAGAGATCGATCTCCTTGAATCTCAAACAGTGTTCTGTTGTTAAGCTTTTGCCTGTTTACATCCACTAAATTACTGCTATCATCTGGCTGCAGTTGGCTATTGTCTCTGGAAGCAGGCTTGAAATCTACAGTGTGCTGCTTCTGACTGCCATGTCTGTGTCCCGTTAACAAAGCGTTGAGCTTGTGATCATGAGAGACCAGCAGCTTTTTTTGTTTATTTTGTCCATGAGCAACGTGGATCAACCTCTGGTCTTTTCATCAGAAACTGTCATGGCTGCCGAGGCGAGCCGTGTGGTGTTGGAGGAAAGGAGGACCCAAAATGCAGGCGATGACTGATGATTCGAGTGATGTTTATTTACAGGGTGGTGTAGTGGCAAACAGGCAGTGAGGGATGACAGGGAACTAAAGAAACCTAAACTGGAAAAACTAAATAACAAACCTGAGAACATACAAAACGGGGAGCGAGGCAGAGAGCCGCAGATGGCGAACAGGACACCGTGGAACACAGACAAACCAGCAACAGGCAGGAGAACACACAGGGCTTAAATACACACAGCAGGAGACAGGAGGGCAACACACCTGGAAGAAGTCAGAGCTGATGGGACAGGGGAAACGTAAACTGAACACACTCACATGAGACGAGGACCTTCAGAATAAAACAGGAAACTCAGACACAGAGAACCAGACAAGACACTGAACTAACTAAACAGACAGATTCAAAAACAGACAGTGTGACACCATAGACAGACAGAACACAGAAGTGGGACCAGGGTAAGCACAGAACAGAAACCTAACAAATGGCAAATCATAACAGAATACATACTCAGGATAAACAAAAGCATAAAGAAACACAAAACACTGAGTCGGCAGACTCAGGACCATGACAGAAACTGATGTGAGACCAGCATGCTAGACAAGCTGCTGCTGGCTCTGCTCGCCCCGCCCTGAGATCAGTTATGGGAAACAGAGCTTTTTATCATTATAACCTATCATTTATCACCAGATAGGTTTCCTCTTGTTAACCACCTTGGAAGAATTTGAGTGCAGTGTGATAATATTTTTAATAATTATTTTAGCACACTAGCAAATAAAGGCTCGATGGTGGAGAGGGGATGCCAAATCCTACTATGTCTGGTTTAATAACAGAGGCAAGTCTAACAGGTATAGGCTCTATTAGCACTTCCAGAATTAGCACCCATGACATGTCACTTGATTGACGAAAATGCACTGAAGTTAATCAGTTGTTTTGCCAACACAATCTCAATTTTTCATCGATACTTTTACTGATATAGATATAGACATTTAAGACACTAATACCTTTTAAGTTAGCTATAATTCATTGAATTCTATATTTTAATATACTTTTTAAATCAAGGTGTAAGCCTGCTTTTCTGAGCTCTTTAAATGTGTTCCCTACAGAGCAGCCACAGTGCAAATGGAATATAATGACTCGTTGTCTCTGAGTTAGAGTATAAAGAAATGAATGGCAAGTCAAATTCTTTATTTTAGACTGAAATCCACAGCTCTATGGTTAGTATTCGCTTCCTTTTCCTGTCCACTCTGTGCACTGTATCATTAAACAAGCAGACACATCAGTCACTGACAGATTGACCACCATTGTAACTGACCTCTCCCTTCTAGTTCAGAATGAATGATGGAGGGAGGCTATCCTAACATGTTTAAAAAAAATTGTCTATTGCCTCCATCTGAAGAGTTGGCTGCACGTGTCGGTTATATTATTAACAGCAGCACTAAAAAGTACAAACCAATCTTGAGCCTCTGATGTCTGTTTTCATAGAAACTTTCTCACCTCTCACTGCAGACTCCAAATTTCCCTTCCACACATTTATCCCCTCCCACTCTCACTTTCCACTCCAACTTTCTTCTCTCCCTGCTCTCTCATCTCCCTGCGCTGAGCCAGATCTCTTCCATATTCCTTTTGCTCAGGTCCGCAGGCTGAGACAGACTTATTTAACAAGCGCCTGGCAGGCTGGGTGGTGGATGTGGCAGCTGTGGAACAGAGGTTGATGTGGCCCTTTGTACCACAGGAGAGTGAATCCCAGGGAGGGAGTCTCCAGATGGGCTCGGATTGCAGCAGTTCACCCCGGATCTCTCTAAATGAATGCCGTATGGAATAACGCTGCATATTTGAATGCTAAAAAGCAGATTGAGTGTGATTAATTACCTGACTGTATTTTAGTCTGCATTTACACACAGAATCGAGAGAATTTCCACTTTAGAATATGCAATAATAAAGCTAATTTCATATCTACAGGTAACAGGTTGGCATATATTTCCAATTAAGTGGGGTTTTTTTTCATATTCAAGCAAATAAAGAAGCTGACCTCTGACACCACGCATCTACAATGTGTGAGAGATGCTTTGATCTATAGCTATTTATTCTCTATTCTAACTTCTCCAAGCTCCTGGTATTCTCCCTGCGTGCTGCTGTGCTGACACTGCTTTCCTCTGCATCCCATTGATTCAGGAGCCCTGAGTGATAGATGGGTTTAATAAAGCAAGGTGCAGTCTCCCCAAATAAATGAGCAAACGCAGGATTTATTACCAACATCTGCATTTTAAGGGGAGTAAACAGGCCCTAAGCTGGGAAACAGTTTCATGATACTCCTTCAGCCCAAAGTCTGTGCCAGAAAAAGTATGCACACAGTTGTGCACGTAGACACTCAGACACTAACATGCCTGTTACACACTCTGGCTCATGCACATACTTCCACTCACTGCCTTTTCCCATCCACTCTATTTCATCCTATCCTTCACTTAATTCTTACATCTTCTGCCATTCGTCTTTCCCTTCAATAAAAACAGAACCTTGGCTCTTCTGGGCATCTCTCTTCCTTCTTCTTCTTCTCAGTTCTAGACGTACTTCAGTCTTTTCTTTTTTCTTTTGTCTTTCCACTCTTATTCTGACAGACTTTCCCTCCCTTTGAAGCTGCAGAGTGAGTTCTCTTTGAACCAAAGTGCTCATCACTAGTTTGTCATCATATATAATGGTCTTTTTTGTCATAAACAGCAGCACATTTTATTTTATTTTATTTTTGCCATGGCAGTGCTACAGGCTGCTTAGTGGTGGTGATTTATCCATGCACAGCGCCAGTGGAGCTAAATCTCTACTCCCCTTGGCACCAAAGCAGTGGTGTGCATGGTTTAATTTCAGCTTTGAAAGACTGTCGTGCTGCAGTGATAATGCGGGCCTGTTTGCCAGTGATTGGACTAATTAACAGGCTCACAGATGATCCGTGACCGTCTTAACCAGTCACAGCGGAGGAAGGTGAGAAGAGAGAAAGAGAGAGAGAAGGAAGGAGACTGGAAAAGTATCTTGACCTGCGAAGCTCCTTTGAAAAACGTCACCTCCCTCGTCCATATCCATGTGCGCTAAATGAGCTATAGGATGTACAATGCCAAAAAATATTTTACTAGCAGAAAACAGAGTTTTTCCCCAAGCGTGGTTTTTTGTTGTTGTTATTAATGACAACAGAGCTAATAATTATAAACACATTTTCATGGGGTTCACACACTTCTTTCCCCCTTGTGCGCTTACGGCTGTTCCTTTCAAATCTGATACCCTGAAAGCTTTCCCGGGGACTTTATCCCTCCCTCCCCTTTCAGTCTCACTGCAGACGACCTACTAAAGCTTTATACATTGAGTGTTAGCCTGATAGCTATCCCTCTGTGTAATTACTGACTGAGCTGTGACTAAGTGGAAGAAATGCTATGTTTACCACACATTCATTAGTCAGCTATATGTTTCACAGTGGGGGAGTGCAATGTGTGTGCACACTCCTGACATTGATGCATGGCTATAGGGTAGAACAACTGGGCAATTTGTTCCCGAACCTTAGCCTACGCTCTAGAATTTCAGCCTAAAGTGTACACTTTGCAACATTTTACAAACTAATAAGATGTGAACTTATTTGTCACAGGTGTCATATGACCCTGGTCTGTTTTAATATGTGAAGCTCTGTAGCACAATATACGCACTTCAAAGAACAATTATTAAAACAAAGGCAGCGTGACGGTGATGGTGTTTTTATAGGGGGCGCCATACTGCAACAAGCCACGAATGTTTTGCTGCAGTGCTTCACACTCATCTGATTAACCCAGTTTATCCAGTGTAAAGGCGCAGCATGGGCGCAATGTGCAACAAGTACAGATGTTTTTAGTTTAACCTTTCCTGTGAGACACTTGCATGTCTGTGTAGCTCCTGGTGATATAAGAACAGTTGTGTGGATGTTTTTTTATTTATTTACATATGGCTGTGATCACCTGATGCATTACACTAATTTAAGGACATACCCAGCCCATATCTCCAGAGCTGATAAACTATTAATGAAGTCGATTGCATAAATCATTACCGACCCCCCTGCTTCATTTTCATGTTTTACTGCCAGGCTATCTGTATTACAGAAAGCCATCAATGTTTTAAATGCAGTCTTCTTCATTCTGTCCTGTCAAGCAACCTTTTTCATGTTCACAGCTTCCATAAATGTAAATCTACCTGATCTAGTAAAGATTGTCTTCTTTTTATCAAGATGATCATTAGATTAAAAAAAAGGTCCAAAATCAAATATGAATTGCTTATTTATACGTCGCACACATCAGTTTAACTTGCCAGTTGACAAGTCACACAATCGGAGGTCAGATCAAAGTTATTGGATTTCTGTTATTTCAGTTGTAGTACATTAAGGAAACGTTATGATGCTAGTGAATTTAATGCTAGTCAGTCATAATTGGGGACCATCTTATGAATGGATCACACAATTCACGCTGCTATTGACTTCCCACATAACACCCATTATCAACAGATTTACTTTAAAGTTAGCCACTTATCTCTGAGAGCTGATTTCATATGGACAAAGCTGACAGACAAGGTAAAAATGATCCCAGAATTATTATGTTCTTAATGTAACAATAATTTTTTTTGTCCATTGTCTGCAATATCATCTCAATCATACACAAAACTTACTGCCTCCCTGTAACCTCAAAGCATATGCCTAAAATAACTGTGGTAATAACAACATTTGCTCCTATTATCAGGCACTTATTAAAAAAATAGCTAAAGAGTTAGTCGTGAGTACTAGATGCTAAATATCACACTATATTTTAGCTCTTACTACAGATGTCCTGCTGTGTCAAAATAAGCTATTTACAAGATACCATATTTGAAGGGCATAGGCATCTTATCAGTCAT
The DNA here is from genome assembly GCF_900408965.1 of Simochromis diagramma. Classification (NCBI taxonomy): domain Eukaryota; kingdom Metazoa; phylum Chordata; class Actinopteri; order Cichliformes; family Cichlidae; genus Simochromis; species Simochromis diagramma. Next base: position 7,353,400 of record NW_024387477.1, read on the forward strand.
TTTAAATGATGCAAATGATGTTTCATAGTCAATATCTTAAAGAGAGCTGATGATAAAGTTAAAGTTTAGTCACTTCACCTTTAGGGAAATTACTATTTTACAGTTCGCTTTCTATAACCTGCCTACTCTAATGCATGACAGACAACATATAAATATAGTTCACAACTGTAAGGGCCAAACTCTGTTATATAACTGTATAAATATGCCACGAAAATTGGAAGAATTTCCCCTCCTAGCTTTTCTTTTTAAGAAAGATTACAGTTGGTAGAAGTAGCCTGAGAGCAAGAGAGTCCTTGGTTCTTGTCTGCTTGTGTGCCCCCCACAAGCTTACATCTTTCAAGGATCAATAAAAGATAGCTGATATCTGAGATACTATTAGCATTCCATTTTCTGTATAAAAACAAAAATAAATCTTCAAACAGATTTTAGTAGCTGTGACTCTTTAAAGGTCTTATTTCCTAGGACCACAAAGCAGCAGACAACCGAAGAACTTGCTGCAAAGCTCAGTCCTAACCAGATACAAAGCATCATCGGGATAGGAAGAGTGAAGTCAGGCACAACCACTCGGTAAGCCCTCCCTGTGGGGTAAAAAGTGTGCAACCCTGCCTTAACTACATAACTTTGCTTTCCTGCATGGACATATGGGGTCAACATTATTGTGTATTCCTGAGCTACTGGTTTAGGGTTGCTTGGGGAGAGTGAGAAAGCACAGCAGCATGTTAGCAAGCTGTTAGAGCACGGCTGTAAATGATTCATAATGTACAGGGAGGCACGTTCATACTAGTATGATTTTAAAGCAGCAGCTGAATGATGTCCTCTAACTCAAGGTCTGGGGTCCCTGAGCAGATATTTTGCCTCAGGTTAGTCTTATTAATGAGGAAGAAATGATTTCCCCCTTTCCCTGCAATGTTGTTCACATATGTTTCAGTAGTCTTTTGATGAAATGTGGCATTGGAGGACCATTAGTCCGGGCATGCTCAAGTCACTGCAAAGCTGATGGTAATCTGCTCTGGGACAATCTGCACTGGCACCATTCCTCCCAGTGGGAATGTGTCAGTCTACTGGTGGTAAAATGAACACCTCTCTCATACTTAATATTCTTCTCTTCTCTTCTCTTCTCTTCTCTTCTCTTCTCTTCTCTTCTCTTCTCTTCTCTTCCTCATCTCCTGCTCTATCTTACGCATGCATGCTACCTCAGTCATCCTCAAGAAGATGGAGTAGCAGGATAAGGTTGCAGCATCTGTAAAGGCTCTCGTTGGGGCTTAATGAATACTATTAATTCAATCAGGGGAGTTGTTGGGATGGCCATGGCCTTTGTCCAGTCATGATTAAGCGATGCTATCAGTTATCAATCGTAATGAGCTCTTGTAGCTGTGGGAGACGAGAGCTGGCTGGTGAAATAATAACATCTTGCTCTGATGATAGGAAGTAAGGCCAGATACCAACCTAACGATGTCGATCCGTGTTTGCGGGCTTGGTATATCTATTAGCATAGCACAAGTCAGATGGAAACATTAGCACTTTGATGCATTATTGAGATCGCAATGATAAGATTCCATGTGACAGTCTTTCTTGTCAAAAACATGAGAGTTAATTTCCTTAAGGCAGCTATAATCAATGCTTTTGCTATGAACAAGGGATCCAGCGGCTGCATGAAAGGCATGGCTCATAATGACAAGCACATAGAGATTTATTAACTGAACCTAACACTTCCCTGGGCTTTATGGAGCTTTTATCAAGCTTTGGCCCACCGCTGTCTTTTCTAAAATGACGCTGTTTTTGCTTTCTCTTGCTACTTTAATTGCCTTGTTTTTAGCCACAGCAGGCAGCTCTATTCAGCAACAAGCCACTAGCTGTGGAGCATTTGGTTCCTATAGGGTTTGGTATTTCCCTCTGGAGCTGGGGACCAAAAGAAAGCTAGAAGAGAATTAATATTGAGCTTACATTTACCAGGTGCCAGCATGATTATAAATAAATGATGTTGCTTTGTAACTTCTACTGCTCATGTGGTTTTTCTTGAGCAGCTTCCCAGTAAGAATAGATTTCAAGTTTTTCAGTTCAAGTTACATAAAAGAAAATTATGTCAAAAATAAAATAAAATATTTTTTGATAGATATACTATTAGGGAATATGCTTAGTTGCTATCATGTGTTTGTGCAGTGAATGTAAAGCTGTAGCCACACACTGACCACCTAAAATCATGGTAAAAAGAAAGTACAAGGTTTCACTTGTTGTTTCCTCTGTTTCCATAAGATTTAAGAGAGTAAGTAGCAGCCAGGTTCTGATCATCAAATGCCCTTTGTTAACTGATCACCAGCATGTGTGATCACCTCTATAAGGGGAGATGTTTTGTAAGTTTGCTGGTTATGGTGCTATGCTGCTAACACAATGCCAAGGAGAATTAGCAATGATCCTAAAGAAGCAACCGTTGCTGCCCATCAGTCTCAGAACGGTTGTGATGCCTTTTCCAAACAAGTTGAAATCCATCATTCAACTGTGACAAAGATTATTCAGTGGAAAAAGTTAAATACAGCCATCAGTCTGCCTGTTAGTGGACGTTCCACAAAAGTCACCCCAAGATCAGACCATGTGATGCTCAGAGAAACGTCAACAAAAAAATCTAAGACTCTTAAGGCTTCAGTTAGCATGATAAATGTTAAAGCTTATGACAAAATTAGAAAAACACTGAGCACTGATATGCCAGGAGATAGCCTCTTCTCTCTAAAAAGGACATGGCAGCTGGATCTGAACAAACTGGATTGAACAATGCTCTTTAGACAAGAAAGACCTGACCTGTATGGCCATCATTTACAGCACCAAAGCACATGTCAGCAAAAAGACTTCATACCAACTCTTACACATAACCTGGGCGCCTTGCAGTCATTGACTTAAAAAAAAAAATACTACATGTGCGTCACCTACAGTGGGGAACAGACTTGCTGGATATTCCATTGTGGTTAACCACAAACACAATAAAAAATCTCCAAAGGGACCAAACATCAAAAACATGGCTGAGAGATCCAGTTTGGTGGCTGAGGTTATGTGAAGTGATTAGTTGGAGACAGTAAGTGTATATACCTGCCTCTGTAACTATTTTCAGACACTGTTCAGTTTCAGTTTTCAGCCCTGGAGGCTGCTTAGTGCATCTGCTAGTTTTAGCAAAATCTATCTGGAGTACATAATAGGTTTTAAAAGCCAGACAGAGCCACGCCAGCTGTAACCTGTGTATCCAGTCTTCCTGCTAAGCTTGCTCGCTTCATATTAATTTTAGAGACTTCAAATCACCATTAATCTCTTCCAAGATTAAAATCCACCTTCTTGCACTCAACATGATTTCAGGGCTTACAAACTTGTCCTAACCCTGAAGACTGGCATTTACATACTAAGTTTTGTGTGTGTGTGTGTGTGTGTGTGTTTGTAAGCACATGTTCGACCACAAAATCCGATACTGAGCAAACATTTTACGTATACGTTAAGGTTGAGCTTTTTTACCCACAGTGAAAACAAAGCTGGTATACATTTTCATTTGTGAACCTGTCTGTGTTTTTATGCGTAGCTCATCTGTCATCATGTCGAATTGTAGTCTCGGAGACACTTAGTTAGGTGTTTATATATCTGTCTGTTACGTCCACATGAAAGCAACCCTCAAAGATGCAGTTCACCAGACCAATCTAAACATCAGTAATTAAAACACATTTTTTTCCCAACCATATCAAACCCTGTTGCAGTTGTGCGCTGAACTTCAGTAATCTTGTTAACCACCCTCTGGCATTTGGTTCATATTTACCAGGGAGATACGGGAGTGGGAGTTAATTTTCTCTCCTGGCAAGGAAGCAAATATGTCAAAAACATTTACTGCTGTTTTAAATGGCTGTATAGTATAGCTGCGTGTGTATACAAAAGCGTGGTTGGTCATATACGTAGAAAAAAACAAACAAAGTCCATCTCAGTTTTATGTCAGCGTCTAATTTCTAATTCCAGTTTACTTGTCTAAATGAAGACAATGCCCATCCCTCCCGTGCTCTTTAAGAATGCAGCGTGTGTATGGTTTTTGTCCACCAGATTTAAATAATTCACATAAAGTAGTCTCCATTCAGTTTTTATGAGCCCCCAGTGGCAGTTCAAGACAGTTCAGCCTGTTTATATCACAACCTCCCTCTTGTGCCCTCATCTCAGCCTTTCTTAATTTTGTATTTGGTTGCAGCCTCACCTAGCCTGTAACCTTCATGTTCTTTTATGATTTTTAATAACAACCTCTGCATTTATCATACAGATCCCGTAGCCTTTTACAAAAGAACTGCTGTCTTTGTAAACACTAGGCATCGCTATGACTCATGGCACAAGGTATTTAAGAGCACAAATGACTTTGAAGATACATCCCAAGGTTGCTTTCCTTGACGACTTATAGAAGAATCAAAAACAAACAGTCCATCTCGCAGAGGCACCAACAACTACAGGAAGAGCCAATTGTAGGGAGCGGCTGAGCAGAGCTAGCTGCACCAGGCCCGGGAGTGATGCACTACTCTCATCTCTCGCTTAACGTTATTAAAAGTTTGAGCCCGGAGGCCATGAAGGTTTAGCAGAGGATTATTATTTCAAGCTCCCTGAAAAATAAATCAATCCTTTATCAAAGTCCGCAGTCCCCATGAACTGCGTAATCAAATTGAACACTGTTCTAGGCTAGTATCCTGTTACTGTTCTATTAAACTGAGCTATTGCTGTGGGACATTGCTCAAAAATAGCCATCCTCATAAGACATGGGTGTTATGTGCAGACAATTGAAAAATCCCATAAATTTGTCACTGTAAAGCATTTTTCCTAAAGGATCCTTTCTTTTGAAGTTTTTCCTCTCTTCATTACCTTCTGAGTGTGAAAGATTCTTTGTGTTAAGGAAAAGTCCACAGTGTGTAAGGTTAGCAGTAGTGGCTTTTTAATGTGAAAGACATTTTACCCAGTACACCAGCAAAGTTTCACTCTTAACTTTGCATTAAGTAATCATAAATGGCTCCCTGACATTTCGAGCAAATCTATTGATCGGACCTATTTCTTTTGTTTATGCATTCTAGTAATGCAATTTGTGGGCAACAGTATCTTTCCCACTGCTCTCTCTCTCTCCCTCCCTCTCTCTCTCCCTCTCAGGCTGGCGTGCCTGTCCGCTCCCTGTGATTGGACCTGGTTTTCCTGCGGGGCTCGGCATTTCTATTGAACCGGTCCCTGTTGTATAGCGTCCTTCAAGCGGCGGAGCAGATGAAGTGCATTTGCTGTTATGGTCAATGAAGGAAATGACAGTGAATTCAAAAATATGCTGATGACTCCACTTGAAACAGCAGTTGCACTGAATGTAGACGAGGCAGTGTTTCCACCGCCTCCCTCCAGAAGTTCCCCATGATGTTGGCTGGAATTTCAGTTTGGAGATGATGGGAAATGATACTGTCCAAGCCAATGAATACAATGTGTAACTGAGCCCATGCTATAGATTCGTTTTTTAAACAATTCTGGGTTTTTCTGTTTTTCTTTTCATATTGTCAGTCCTTAGTGCAAAATGAGAGAGTACATAAACACAGGGATGTAAATATTTTACAGAAAATCCTCGTAATGTTCGCATGTCAGTGATGTGAAGTGTACAGACTGAAGCATCTCTATGGTTCAATTACGGACAAATCCCGGCAAACACTGCTACCCCGACCTCATGGATTTTATGAAATATTGAAAGCGCGAGACTTGGGGGAGAATAAAACATCACCTCATTAATTCTCCGACATTAACCAAAATCAGCAGAGGCTTAAATATCAGGCGTCCTTGACTGCAGTGCCAGTATAGTAAAACGGCATATGTAGAAATTCTCTTAAATTGACATTTTTCTTCAGATGCGTCAGATGGAAAATCATTAGTGGCTCCTGTGTGCATAGACATTTCTATGCACACATAGCATTTGTACTATACACCTCATCTACTGAAACTTAGCATGCGTGATTAAAAGGGAGTGTAGAAAAGCAATTTACAGTCGAGCTTTGATATAACTTTTGATGATGGCTCAAAGTTGTTTTTAGGTACATCCTCTCTACCTACCTGGACGACTAGTACGAGACGCTTTGTCTTTTGTGCTTTAATTAGGTTTTAGTGGCGCAACTGTGACAGGAACATCGCTTCCTTTTCGAAGACGTGGACTGTGTCGCTCATCTGTACTGTACGCACACGCTTTATTCCAACGGTAATGAGCTGGGCACAGTCGCTCTGTGCGTCTCATGCAGGTTTTGTGTTTTTTCCCCCCTCTTATTCAGAGGCTACGTTTTATTTATTTGCTCAAGGGCTTGTCAAATTTAAAAAGCAGTGCTATTATCTTGTAACTGCTGTCAGTTGTGAATAGAAACATCAAACAAATAGGGTATTACCATGTCTTTTTCTCTGCCTCTTACACTTTCTTTCAGACACACAAACACACTGTTTTTCTCTTCTGATGCTTCGCTGAGTGAAGGAAATTACTTCTCTGACTCTGCTCATCCTTGTTATTCAAGTAACATCTTGGCCTGCACCTCATTTGACTTTGTTGCAGGAGTAGTTGAAGCCTGGTATTTTAAAACATTGATGGGAATTCATGCACTTTCACACACTGACCGAGCTTTTTGCTTTGGAAATAAGCCTGCTGGTATCTTAAGAGACGGGTTCTGGCCGTAATAAGGAAAATTATTAGAAGAGTGTAATATGTGTATAAAGTTCTAAATAATTAATTAAACTAATATTTAAAAAAAAAAATTAAAGGGGAAAAAAAGAAAAATTAAAAGAGGAATGCCATGAGTTGCTATCTTGCTAGCAACACGTGTTCCTAACTGCACAGAAACCAACTTACAAATACAATAATGTACCGTAATTGTCGGGCTATAAGCCGCTACTTTTTGCACAAGCTTTGAACCCTGCGGCTTTTAGTCAGGTGCGGCTTTTCTATGGATTGTCCATGATTTTTGTGATATCGTAAGAGGATTTGTTTTGTTTGTTCCGCTGTTGTACGGCACTACGTTGCCTGGCGGAAGGATTGGGGTTCAAGAGTGGTATGTTGGTCACATGTCCGTCCGCCAGGCAACGTAGTGCAGTACAAAGTAGCGCGAAAAACAAACTAGCGCTACGCGTTCAGTGGGAGGCGTGGATGACGTGCGGCGATAAACTTGTGAAAAGCAAGTTATGCCCAACTCCACCAGTGGATTCTGACAGCGTGGAAAAGTGTGAAAACATCCACGATCACCAACGGATTTCGAACGGCTGGACTGCTGCATGATGGAGAGGAGGACACTGCCACGGCCCTTCTGAGGGTGTTCGACTCTGACACTGACAATGAGGATTTCTTTGGTTTTGAAAGTGACAATGAAAGAGAGAAGCGGAGAGTGGATGACGAAGCCATCCTGAGCCTGTTCGTTTCCGACACTGGAAAAGAGGACTTTAGTGCGCAGGAAGAAGAAAAAGATGGTGGTGAACGATGGTGGTGTCATTGCACCTGAGCCTAAAAGGTAGGCGGAATCTATTTTTCTGGTGTGCTGTAAGTTATTGTTATGTACCACATTTGTTACTCATTTATGAAGCACAGTACATGTTTCGTACTTGTAATTACCGATACTTGTACATATACCTAAAAAGTTATGCAAATATGTACCCATAACTTGTTTTTCAAAATATTAATAAAAGTGATGTGTCTCCAAACAGCCATCTCTTTCCTGACAATTCCCTTTGTGCATATTCTCTTACATATGATAAGTCAACATTGAAACACCTGCGGCTTTTAGTCAGGTGTGGCTAATGTATGTACAAAACAGGATTTTCCCCTGATTTTAGCTTGTGCGGCTAATATTCAGGTGTGCTTTGTAGTCCGGAAAATACGGTACTCCTTTGAATCTAGTTATTATTGTGACGCGTTCAATTGTTGCCATTCTGTTACATTACATAAATCCCACAGTATAACATAACAGTCAGACACACACTTTATTTGTCATTGGTCAACTCCGAGACTGTTCAGATTCAGTGGCCATTAGTGACGGGCTGTTCATGCATCTCCATGTTGCAAAACGAACCGTTAGTACAATGAGCATCATACAAACATCCAGTCTATACCTAGGGAAATGTTAAGGGCTGTTCAAAATAAAGCCTTCGTTCCTCCTCAGTGAAACAAATGGAAAATTAAAGGACAACCCAAATGCTTGAGCCTTAAATTGAGATATCTGCCATAATGTGGGGGGTCTTTCCCGTAATGGTTTGAATCCACTTGTCGGTAGGGATGGGTACCGGTTCTGACATAAATGGTAGTAACCAGACCGAAAAGCAGCGCATATATTGGTGCTTTTTTTTTTCTTGAGCTGTGATACACTTTGGATTCTAGCCAATCATTTTACCTTTCCAAGGATAGTAGGTGGGCCCAGGTACATACGTTCTTTTAGAGCAGAGCTACAGATTAAAAATGCCCAAGGCGAAGTGGTCTAACGTCTGGCTGTACTTCACAGCAAAAGATGCAAACTCAGCAGCCTGCAACAAGTGCTTTAAGGTGATACTGTGATACTGTGCAAAGGAGGTAACACCTCAAATCTGATGAAACACCTGGCGACGCATAGCGTTTTTTTAAAAGCCGAGAAATGCACCGTATTTGATAGCTTGCTGCAAGACCGAGCAAATCTACTGCGGGTGTGGTGCCTGTTATCGGACCCGGAGTTAGCAACATCCCCCAAGAAACCAAAGAGTAGAGTCCTAGCCCCTAGCCCTGCCAGTGTAGTAGAAATGATGACGGATGATGATGGCAGCAGCAGCCGTTCTTCTCTGCGTAAGTAGCTTAATGTTGTTCGTGTGTAATTATTAAATTAATGAACTAGCAAACTCCATCGTAGTTACATGCGGCTGTCTTCTTGTTTGATAGAGTGATACCATATATGCCCTATAGCTACAGAAAAGGCTAACATTGTTATCATTTTACAAAAAAAAAAACAGCTAAACATGAGAGGTTTTAGGACAAAGTTTATGTTTTCCTTTGTTTAAGCACCTGTTTTGACCAAAGGAGGTATGTTGTATCTACAGAAAAGGCTAACTTGGTTATCATTTTGCAGAAAAGAGACTTCTAAAAATAAAAACATGAGAGGTTTTTGGACAAAGTTTGTGTTCTCCATTCTTTAAGCACCGGTTCAGGTACCGTTTAAGCACCGGCAGCGTTTCAAAAGTACCGGTTTGGCACCGGTATCGGATAAAACCTAAACGATACCCCTCCCTACTTGACGGTGATCGTCATTGATGGCATCTATCTGATAATAAAACATTTCTGTACTGATGGAAGTGACCTCCCTCTTTCACAGAGCGTGAGGGACACTGATTGGTTTAGTCAAAGAGAGTATACAGTTACGATAATATAACCTGTTAGTCCTGTTTTGAACCCTAGAAGATAGAATTGGGTTCAAAATTCAGAATAGGGGGTGGCTGTAGCTCAGGTGGCAGAGCAGGTCAGCCACTAATCAGAAGGTCGGTGGTTCGATCCCAGGCTGTCTCCTGACTGCATGCCAAATATCCTTGGGCAAGATACTAACCCCATGTTTGCCCGTTGGTGGTGGTCAGAGGGCCCGGTGGCGCCAGTGTCCGGCAGCCTCGCCTCTGTCAGTGTGCCCCAGGGCAGCTGTGGCTACAATGTAGCTTGCCATCGTGAATGTGTGTGTGAATGGGTGAATGACTGAATGTAGTGTGAAGCGCTTTGGGGTCCTTAGGGACTAGAAAAGCGCTATACAAATGCAGGCCATTTACCATTACCAATTTCCAAATTTACCATCTTGGTTGCAGTAAAAACTGATGTGATAAAGAAAAGCGGGTTTATATGCTCATTGGCTAATGTCTTGTAATTTTAGATTTTAAAACCAGTGGACAAAAATGGATGGATGGATATCACCAAGATTAAGAAAGCACACTTAATTTTTTATTCAATGTCACCCAAAATAGTCCATAAAAATCAGCAGGAAAGTCTTTACAGAGGTCCAGACAGAAAGATGTTTTTTTCACTTCTATGGAACTGGAAGCCTTCAGATAAAATGCAGGTTCATTTCAATTTAATTTTATTTATATATTGCCAAATCACAACAACAGTCACCTCAAGACACATTATATTTTAAGGTAAAGATCCTGCAGTAATACAGAAAAAACATCAACCATACACTATATCAGTCATCCAATGTTAAAGGTATAAGATATGTTTAAGATCATACTTAGACATTGCTCTTTACCATCATGCCAAATAAGTGAATACAAGCACCGGGTTGATAGAACTGTACATCAGGACTCTAAGACCTAGCAGATCAACTTAAGCACTGCATGGATTGACTACAAGAAAGACTACGAATTAATGCTCCACACTTATTGGAGTGCTTGGCACTATACAAGATTAATAGTATGCTAATCACATTTATTAAGAACTCAGTTTAACTGTGGAAGATAATCCTGGAGGCTAACTCCAAGGCAATCACAGAAGTTACCATTTAGTGCAGAATATACCGAGATAATGGTCCCCACTGTCCCCACTGCTACACTGCATAGGCTTCATCATCCTAAGACAACTCATTACTAAGAGTGGATATGGATATAGATTCTGGATTGGCGTGACCATCAACCACCTCCTGAAGATGGATGACATCAAGCTGTACACCAAGAGTGAGTGAGACATCTCACCAGGATCTACAGCGAGGACATCAAGATGACATTTGGATTGGATAAGTGTGGCTGAATAACTATTTACATGATCCGGACTGAAGACAGAATTGCCAGAAGGTAGAAGTTCAGATATACAGGAGTGAGTGTCAGAGCCAAAATCTAGGATGAAACATGGACCATCCGTGAACATATCGGGATGATGCCCCCCAAGATGAGCTGCTCCAAGGATGAGTCTGGCAGCCAAAGACGGATAGTGATCAGGAAGGGGAACCATCGTGGACGACTAAGCCCCCACATTGAGATGTACCATCAACAGCTAGAGAAAGTGGCTGACATTAAGAAATCTTACTAGACCGGTGGCTAGAAAAGGCTGACTTAGAAGACAGTAAAGAGGCTCTGATCACAGAAGCAGAAGAATAGACCCAACCACCAGATCCACAGAGACAAGTGTCTACCACAGCCAACAGGACCCAAGTTGCAGACTGTGCCCCAGAGACTATCCAGCACATAGTAGCAGGATGTAAGATGCAAGCTGGGGCAGCATACACTGAGAGGCACAACCAAGTGGCTGAAATAGTTTACAGAAACACCTGTGCCCCATATGGACTAGAAGTCCCCAAGTCCCAATGGGAGACACCGCCAAGTTTGTTGAAATCAACAGGGCTAAGGTCTCAAGAGACTTCAATTTCCCGACAGACAAACAGCCACTAGCTAATATAGTGGTGGTTGAAAAGGAGCAGAAGACCACAGTTGCAATATATGTAGGAGTCACAGCAGACAGCAACATCAGGAAGAATGAGCATGAGAAAATAGGGAAGTGCCAGAGGCTGAAGAAACAACTGGAACTGATGTGGAAGGCACAGTCCAAAGTGGTCCCAGTGGTAACAGGAGTATTAGAAGCTCTAATGCTGAAACTGGAAGAGTGGCTCCAGCAGATTCTAGGCACAACATCCAAGATCTATTTCCAGAAGAGTGCAGTCCTAGAAACAGGTAAGAATTGCGACCCTATGAAAAATAGCTGCTGCATTGCTGCTGCTAATGGGGGTCTTAATAGACATAAACATAAAGATACTATGCAAAACCCTCAAACTCCCAAGCCTCTGGTAGAGGACTTAAGCTTCAGTGAAAAGGGAGATTTTAAATATATGTATATATATCTACATATTCTTTTTCACACATATCCTGCTTTTCCTTCTTTCTCACTATGTCCGAGCATGCTTTCCCTTTCTCCTTCTCCTTTGTCTTCAGCCAATAGTAGGGTAGTTTCCACCAGCCCCCTGCTGGTCAACAGCACTGGTGGCGGTCTTTAACTTCAGCCTCTAGTGATCTCATATGGATATCTCATTTTTGATGATCTGCATGTTTGACTTGGCACACACACACACACACACACACACACACACACACACACACACACACACACACACACACACACACACACACACACACATAAAACTTTAATTTGTCACCCGCCTGTTTAAATATTGTGAAATACTCTCTCTGTAAAAGGGCTTTAACTTTTAGCAAGAAAATCCAATAAGCAAAATCTGCCAAAATGTCAAACTGTTCCTTTAAGGCTAAGATAATCTTAATGTGATTGTAATTCCATGTGCTACAATCATTTAAGCTTCAAGAAGCCTTTGGGAAGCATGGCCCAGATCAGTGTCTGATATCACTGCATATGACTCATGTACGAGTGAAGAAATTTCGTGGTGACCTTTCGATGGGATCATCTGTTTATTTATGAATACGTGAGACTTATAATTCCTCACAGTTTAGTAAAAATCCATAATGTGATTTAGGAAATGTTGCAGTTGAGCAACAACATGCAGCTGAAATTTCAGCATCAGCCACTCTGTGGTTTCTAGGGGGGCAGGACCACAGCTGACTCATATTCCCTTTTGTTAGTGTGGGAACTAATCATAGCATCACAGAAAAAGCTATTATGATGTTTGGATTACAGATTAGACTGCAGAAGCCAGTGCTGAAGACCAGTGACCAGCACAACTCAGAAGACTAGACACAAAGGCAATTTGTTGTTTGCGAGAAATAAGACAGCTTGTGGCAGCTGATGAATAATGATCATTTCATTTCATAAATGTACACTGAAGTGTGCACTACATCTAGGCCAACATATTTGAAAAAGTATGATTTTGCATTCAACTGTATGCCAAATCTATTTCTGTATAAAAGCCTGCAGCCTGTAGCTATAATGAACAAGTGCAATGTCCAGATGTGATGTCACACTGAGCTCCTTGTCAGTTCTAATGGAGCTTTAAATAAAGCTCTGAAGGCCCTCGGCCCCTCCTTCTTCTTTTTTTCTGATCTTTGTGATCACAACACAGCAAATCCCTTCAGTGCTTTTTCTCTGTCCTCCACATGTTCAGTGAAAGTACAAACCTACATACATGAACAATCAAAGCTGGCATAAATCAGTTCAACACACTCAATAGCTCACGCACACTGCACTGGACTTGCTTTCCCCTCCAGTTCATCAAAACACAGATTCAGCTCGAAGCTAAGAAACACGCTGCAGGGGTATGGGCCCATGCTGTCTTGCAGCTGTCCTGTAGCACCTGCAGGTTTTCATCTGTGTTGTGAAGATCCTGTTCGATCTCATCTCTGTTTACTTGTTTAGAATCATACAAGTGAATTTAAACAGGGATCACCTGTTGATACATGTTCTAAGTCTTTGTTATACAGGCTATATGGCTGCATAGCAGCCAGACAGCCAACATATGGAAACAGCTATTATAGATCTACACCATGGTTACAAGTCATAGTAATAGCAGCACTGCAAAAATGTCCCAAGTAGCATGCTCTAACTTGTTTATTTGCAAAAATCAACATGTAAAAATGACTCGTTTGCTTTGTAATTGAAGAATATGCCAGCGTTTCTCATATCAGCAGCTGTAGGCGCACATGTGCATGATTTACACTTATATGTTAATAAATATGACTGCAGATGAAGTACAGATGTCCCTCAGAATCAAAGTGCAAAGGCTTTGTTAGACACCCAGAGAGTCCTAATATTAGGGTGAAGTTCCTTGTTGTAGAAGAACTGCCAAGCTCTCCTTGGAGCTTTAGTGATCAATAACGTAACGCAGCCGCTCTGGACAAGGAGTTCAACACCATCTGAATCCTCCCCAAGTCCCTTTTTTAAATCTTTGGATGGAAATGAGAAATGTAGAAAATTATGACCTAGGGTATCAGCATGGCAGGTTAAAGAAAAAGAAAAGCATCTGAGACTTTATGTTAGGGGGGGTAGAGTTTTTGATTATGACCACAGAGTCGGGAGAGTTCTGTGATATGCAACTGTCTGTCAAATTGAGACACCTGAAGCAAGTGTTCCATTTTTTCTTCTTAGCCACCGATCACATGAGAATCCAGCCAACATAAGTTAAAATGTTTTCTTTAGCTGTTTGTATGCAGCAGCAGTTGAGAGAAGGCTTTTGCTGGAGTAGGTGCCTTTTTATATTAGAAGCCTCTTCCTGAGGGCTTGAGCGTCTCTTTTCCATCCTCGTCTGACCTTTCACTTTGAAGTGTTTTGCTGTCAAGATGGTAGTCGAGTGTATGTGTCTTGTATATTGCGCCATTCATTCTCTATTAACTGTGGACCCTGATGCACAACACTCCCATGAGAACAGCTGTCTCTGCACATCCATGTACTGGCGCGTCTATCGCCAGCGATTACACTGTGTTCAAAGTCGTATCACGAGTCTTGCCCATTCAGGTTTGATCAAACAGGAACAGGATCTCCTCTTGCTGTCTGTATGGTTTCTGTGAGTCACACCTGCATTATTCACCGTCTGGAGGAAGGGCATTTTGCATAAATGGGAGACACATCTACCAAAAACAAAGCAAATGTAAATCCTTTATGTAACGGTTGATGTTAAAGAATGACTTGTGAGCCACGGTTAGTGTAAATTATTCAAGCGCAGAATACAAATGATGTTTCTGTGCTAATATTCATTTCATATCTCTTTCCCGAAGTGCCCCAGAGGCTCCATATATGATCTCCATGTTACCTCTCCGCGTCTTTATTGTCACTGCATTCATTAAAATGGACTTCAAAAAGCTTAATGAAAGCAAATGAGAATGTGGTAATGCTAAAACATCGCATAACAACGAAGAACAGAGCTTAGAGTGTAGCTGCACTTGGGATAAAAGTGCTTATGCCAAAAATCAGTGGATAAAAGTGCTCTGCGCGCAGCAAAGACTTTGAGTTACTCTTTTGTGCGTGTTTAAATATAAGGGCACATGTTTTGGAAGCTGATCAATGTCAACTGAACTTCAAGTGCAGGTCTCTTCAGGTGCAATTGAAGACAGCTGAAGAGCTAAAGTGGAGGAAAGGGAGAAGTAGAACAACTGAGTTGGAATCTGATTTATTCATTGTGTCCTTGAAGGGAGAGGGAGATAGGGCGAAAGACTGCAGTAAGCTGCAAAGTGAGAGAGCTATTGAACCAGAAAGTTCTTTTATTCTACAGTAATCAAAGTATCCTCCCCATGACACGTCCTCCCTCTGCCTTTTCAGTTTTCCCTCTGTCTTTCTCTTATTCTCTCTCTCACACACACACAGACACACATACACATAGTGACAGAGCCTATGTTATATCAGATTAAGTCTCACAGCCACAGGCCCAAAGAGGCAGTGATCACGAGAAGCCAGCCTCTAGTCGCACAGTTCAGCACATTCGAGAAAGTGTGCTACCCCACAGTGGGGGATGATGAGTTGTCCTCTGTGGGAGGAAATGTCCTCTCCTGGTCCTTTGATTAGATTAACACTTCCTTTCCCCGTGTCACTTTCTGAATGAAAGGACTCGTCCTAATTGCTTGTTGCCCCTTTGTTTTTTTTTTTCTCCTGGTCTCGCAGCACAAGTGCTGCCACTATGTCGCCTCCTCCCCACCCACCTTTGATAGGTGAATAAACTAATTCCAGCGAACAGTCTCATGAGCATCGTTTACTGCAGTGCAGTGCCATCTTTGCACACCACTCCCCCACGTTGTCTTATTCCTATTTGGAAGCAGTTCAGGCATAACAAAGAATAAAAGACAAAAACGGGAAGGGAAAAAAAAATGACAAAAGGCAAGGCAGTGAAGCAAAGGAAGAACGGAAAAAAAAAGCAATATCCTTTCATGCTTTGTCAGAAATGGGTTGTTTGGATCGTGGAGTGGCATTTCATGCAGCCCAAGTCTGTTCCACAGGACTGGTGCAGTGAATAAATCCTGAATCATAGAGTCTGCATCCAGAAACGAATCAAAAAAAAAAAAAAAAGCTGGTGTTTTGCCATGTTGGATTTGTTATTTGAGCTGTGGCAGGCTGCATCTCTGGAAGGAGGAATTTCATTTTTACCACACAATACAGACCCAGAGACTAGTAAAATAACACAGACTGGGCAATCTACTGCGCTTTGTGCCTGGTTTACTCTGCAGTGTATGTGAGAATTTACACTGTGGGAATAAGAAGCTGACAGTTAACGTGATTAACACCCCCCACTCTCCTTTCCCTTGGCTGGATTTGTTTTAGTAAATCCACATGAACGCGTCCTCCCTGAAAAATAGTTTTAAAAAGTTGAAAACGCGCGATGAAATTATGACTGATGCGACACGTGTGCGTGCGCAGTATTGTGTGCGGGCAGTTTGCGGCCGTAATAATACATTATTGATTGTGTGGCAAAGCATCTGATGGAGAGAGAAGGCGAAAAAAAGATCACATGCCAGATGAAGCTGTCAATGGAGCCCTCAATCAGTAGATGCAATGCAGACACAGAGAGAGAACCAGATGGTGCTAACTATTGATCCGAAACATGCACACATACTTCCACAGATCAATGTTGAACTGGTATAGGGAAAAACTCTGCTCTCTGTGTTGCTGTCTGCAAGGAGAGGGAGCGAGCGGGCTGCCCGGGATGCTCATACTCCAGCAGTATCATGCTCGAGTTAAAGTATGCAGTGTGTTTAACCTCTGCTGAGATGTTTTCCTATAATCCCTTCAGGCCACTGAATCAGCCCCAGTGTTTTGTTCAACGCAGACGGGTTTAAACAATGTTGTGAAAGCACACGCACAAGGACACAGGAACCCTTTCTGTACATTTTTATTTACAAAATGTATTAAAATTCTCTATACAGCGCCTCACTAATGAGGTTCAGCAAATTATGCATGCATCTTTTGCTCTTTTGTACCCACTACTACGCCTGGCGATATTATGTTTTCTTTTTGCAGAAGGTGAGACGTACAAAAAAAAAGAAAAGAGAAAAAATAGAAAACAAAAACGGTGAAAGTGATTCTACTAAAAGAATTACTAGGGCTGGCTTTCTAGCATTAAACCTAAGGTGGCTTTGTGAGTAGCAGAGCTCGTCAAGCATCATTGATTTCACATGCAATTTCTTATAAAATAAAACAAAAAAACAACAAACAAGGAGGAAAAAAGGGGAAATCAATATTCAATTGTGTCATATAAATAGTTCTCGTTTATCTAAATGTACACATCTTTCTCTGTTTGCTCTTTTTTTTCACATTGTCAGTTTTTTAAATATTTATATATATTTATATATATAAAACTATCTGCCCATAGTTTCAGGTGATTTGATAAGTGTCTCCCTAAATCCTATGGAATCACAGTCTTTTTGAAAGAAAAGAAATTCTTACAGCAATATGTAAATGTGCTAAGCTCCAGGACTCTCCCTGGTTTAACCTTGTAGAAATCTATTTTCCATTTTATTCATAATTTTTTTTTTTGTTGTAATTTTCATTTACTAAGTGAAGTCACTAAACACTGTAATGCTCATTAAAGGAAATCAAATCAAAAAGCGAACCACAGCTCATTGTAAAATGTGCAGTTGTTAACGAAAATGGTAAGGTAATCCAAAATACTACAGTTTAAAAGCCATTACTGTTATCCTTTAATTGGACTGCAGTTAATCTACAATTGAATTACCCTTTTTTGTTTGGTATTACTTTGATGTACAGAAGACTTGAATGACTCAGGAAAAAACACTGTTCGGAGCGACAAACCTTAGTGAGTCAGTGCCCCTTTGATATTTTACAAACTGTAAATCACAAACAGATTTCTCTTTCCCCAGGCATAAATACTTTGCTTTACACACTCGTCATACAAAACACACTCTTGGCAGTATCGGAAGTGTGAATTATGACCTGGTCCCGTAGCGCGTGAAAGCCGAACCAGGTCATCTTCTCATCTCCGTGGGTCCCGTCAAACTTTCAGAAGACAGTGGCAGCAGCACCAGAGTTAAGAGTACAAACGACACACGTCATTGTTTTGGACTGAAATAGCATTTCACTCTAATAAGATAAATCTTTTAAAACTAGTACATGGTCACTAGAAGTGACTTAGAGCAGTATAAAAGCTATGTCATTGTAACCAGTGTGTAACAGTGCACTGTGTGGATCTAATAAAATAATCTGAACACACAGAACCAGTGAAAATCTGGCAGCAGAAGAATGAAGAGTAATCTGATCGCATTAAATACAAGAAACCAATTATACACTTGTCATGTGAGATTTGTCGTCTTTCTGGCACTTCAAAATGTGCTTAGGGTTGCAAATGATGGCTTTTGTTCTCTCATTCATGTCACGTCATATATATCTATATATATAAATATATATATATAGATATATTACTGCACCAGTCCTCTGTTTTGTATGCGTTTCAAGCAAAAAGCAATATTATCAATGAGTTGCATTGATTGGACTTGGAGTTCCATAAGGCACTGATAGGAGGGAACCACGCAGGCTCGTCCCATGACCAGTCCAGTCGTGTCGTCATTGCAGATTATCGTGCCGTGTCCGCCCAGGAGGATCTGGCAATCCTCGTGATCCTGTGCCTTTCTTAGATATAGTCACAGTTGTAAGGGAAAATGGAAATGTCTCCTAAACCTGTGACAGCACAAAAAAACAAAAGCAAACAATGGAAAAAGTTAACTTTTGTTCTGGACAACTCATGTTGAACACATGACTTTTTATTACAAAATAAAATGTGGGGATTTCCTTATTGGCTGAAATGCAGTATCTTTTATTATATAAAGCTTTGTTTGAAAGGCTCTACAATTCACTCGTCAACATCAAATATCTTTAACCAAATTAACAACATGAGGGAAAAATACATCTTTCTGCCTCCATCCTAACCTATTTCATCATGACTGTGCTGACACGGTTTGTGGGAAGGAAAGGCAAACAACTCCCTCGACTGTGATCAGACTTTGACTGTCTGACGCACATGACATCACCTCTTTCCAACCAAGTCCTGCCCACTTCAAACCAGTCAGAAGAACACAGAAACACACTACAGAAGCCTCTTGTGTAAACAGTCGAAACGAAAGAAAAGAAATGAGCGCCGGTGGATTCCTTCGCTCAGAATAAAGAACTGATTGAAAAAATGTGTTCTCAATGAAAATCTGTTGACAAGTCACACTTTGTGTCTGATGAGAGCACACGTGCAAACAATCTGATCAAATCCAAGATGAATTTTTAATTATGTCCCTATCAGTGCATGCTTATCTTTATTCAGTGAATTTCTGTAGAACTGCTGCAGAGGTAGTCTGCAACTTCTCACTGGTCTCTGACATTTTCTGTGGAGGTTTTTTTTCCCAGTAGAATTATGCGTAGTAAACAAACCCATGAAAACAGGTCAGTGCACTCTGTGGATCATTCAGGATGATGTGGTCTATATTCCTGGTAAGGATAAGGTAGATGTTCTTAAAGCTTCAAAACACTATTTATATTAGCAATGGCTCTGTGCAGTGTGGTGGAGGTTGCTTGTAGTGATAAACACTCGGAGAATTATCACACATCCCATATTCTTTTATCACTATGTAGTTTAACACCTTTTGGCCCGTTTCATGTGGTTTTACTTTAGAATGAGTATAGAGATGCCTGCTGTCGCTTCAGAAACTAGTTTGGAAATGCCTTTTTTGCACATTTTGGCCACTTTGCACATTGCTGCTTTTTTTAGTTTGTTTTTTGAAGACAAGCAAGAGGCATCTGCCTGAAAACTGTGGGTGCTGCATACATATCCAGCTTTATTGTCTGTTTTTCTCTAAATGGGGCCATGAAGTCATAAATGAAGATAATACTGTATTAAATAAGCTGAAATTTGAAAGACCCGTAATAAGGAACAATTTCATTGAGGTCTGAAATTTAAACAAGCGTAAGTGTGTTACCAGAACCTGAACCTACATCTATTTTAATTCTTTTTTAGCCAAGAGGTTTCACAAAACACAGCATGTTTCGGAAATTTAATGCACTCTTACATGTAATACTTCTAGATGGAGTATGCAGCTTTTTTTTTTTTTGGTAAATAAAGTTTCCCGAAAAGCTTGCACTATATCTTACCTTCCTGTACAGGACAAATGATTAGGTAGTGAAAACAGAGGAGAATTTAGTGCTTACATGGAGCCCAAAAGTAAAAAGCTAAGCAACAAGTTTAACAGAAACAAAGTAATGCTACAGTCATATACAGTCAGCTACTGTGTTCAATGCTACTGTCTGACATAATACACCAATAAATGTATTAAATCAGCAAAAATCACAAATCTGTTGTACATCAGAATAAAATGATTTGGCAACCATGTTGCAAAGAAACGTTCCGCAGACCACTTGCGCTCATCGGTGCAGAGTGACTGCAACTGATTGCAACATGTTGCCAATCTGTCAGCCTTTTTTTTTTAATTACATATCTTTTATGATATGTCGACCCCAGCAGGCGACCTGTGCTGCAATCTGATTTTGTACTCTTGAGTGACTGAGCCACAAAAGTAAGTGAGATTTAAAGATTTAAAGATTAAAAAAAAAAAAAAAAATTAGTAGAACTAAAGGAATTCTAAACAAAAACTTGAATTTCCTTCAGTTTCTCTGAGCATTGCATGGTCTGACCTCGGGGTGAGTTTGCTGGGAGGCACAGTCCTGGGAGGATTGGCAGCTGTCTTGAATGTTTTCCACTTGTGAATAATCTTTTTCACTGTAGAATGATGGACTTCAAATTGTTTGGAAATAGACTTCCCAGAATGATGGGCAGGAACAATTGCTTCTCTAAGATTATTGCTGATGTCTTCTCTCTTTGGCATTGTGTTAACACACACCCGAATTCTGCCAGAACCGCTGCCTTTATAGACACACTCACACTTGCTGTTGATCAGTTAATCCAGTACATTTGATTAACAGTATTTGGTTGCTAATCTTAATTGCTGAGCACGCAGTATGGGCGTACTTAGCTTTTCACACAATGCTTTTTCATTTTAGCTAACTTTTTGTTAAATGATGACATGGTTTGATAGTTGTTGTTCTTTATCTAATGCTGTTTTTACCTCATTTTTGAGGTGAGTACAGTGGCCCTGAGACGTCAAATGCGCTGTAACTTAAGAAAACACAAGGAAATAGAAAAATGCTGCAAAAGCATACAAAACCCAACGGAAAATTTAAAAAAGGACCAAGAGTTTCCAAAATAACATCACAGAACAGAACTAAAGTGTTTTTGTAGAAACAATAATGTGATGGAACAGCTGCGGAAATTACAAGTGGCTAATGGTAAACATGTATATGAATCATGCGATTAAAACACACATTATCCTGCATCTTTTTCCCTCTCACAACACATATGATTCACCCACTTCTTTTAAACATGTCTCAGTGCAGTGTTTATGCCACGTTATTGTCTCCCCCAAAACACAGTTTTTTGGTGGCTGTAGTTCAGGAGGTAGAGCAGGTCATCTACTAATTGGAAGGTTGGTGATTCGAGCCAGTCCGCATGCCAAAGTACTCTTTTGCAAGATGAAGTTGCTTTCCGATGCATCCATCAAAGTGTGAATGTGCCTGAATGTTAAATAGAAAGCACTTAGCAGTAGAAGAAAGTGCTTGTGTGAATGAGGCAGGTTGTATAAAGTGGTTTTTATGCTCAAGGAGAGTAAAAAAGTGTCGTATAAGAACCAGTTTATTACTTTTGTTGTGTTTTTTCTTCTTTCATTGTCTTTTATTCACCTTTCTTTGTGTTTTGTGTCCTTTTGTAGCGTTTTTCTGTTTGTGCGTGTTTTCTTAGGTGGCAGTGTGTTTAACCTCTCAGGGTCATTTTTTTTAATTGTGTCACAGAACAAAACAAAGAACAGCTTGATATGATTGATATGGTTGATACAGGTTGATACGATCGGGCGTGTTGCTTGACATGCTACACACAAAGCTATATGCTACACAACAGTGTGCTTTTTCATCAAACAATTTCACAAACAGTAGCTACATACCAAACAGACAGTGGAAGACTTAATTCTGACTGATATGGCAGGAGTGCACGATGGGAACAGTAAGGCGAGGCGACGTACCTCTAGATCTTAACGCTCTCGGTTCCGTATACGTTGTAGCCTTCTCTGTATGTGGCAAAGTTCTGGGTGTTGGTCGGGGGAGCCGGCTTAAAATTCTGGGCATTCTTGGCCATTTTCAGCCGTTTGGTTTCTTGTCGTGATTTATAACAGAACTCTATCAGTGCCACCATCATGGCCAGCCCCAGCCCTCCGACCAGAATATAGAAGACACCAGCCACATTGCTTAGGCTGAGAGCACTTGTCTTGTCCTGGGGGGAAGTGAATAACATCGTTAAGAGTTTTGCAGTGGAGCTAGGGCAAAAGAACAAAATGCAGCCTGCATCCTTCAAACTGAGCCTCGACTCAACAGTAAAACTGACTTAAGTGGTAAATGATCATACTCTAGATTATCATGCTCTATATTACTGATGCTACCAAAGGTTGTTTATGGTTACTAACAGCTACAAGCAACAGAAATGAAACATGTAACGAGCTGCTAAGCAATTTCAACTGAAATTATATTGCTATGTTACAAATTTATGAGGAACTTGAGATTCAGATATAGTCAAACCATTCTCCACTTAGGAGAAAGAAGCCAACTCTTGCTGGTGAATGTAGAGCTAACCTGGCGCTATGCTTCATACATGTAAAATGGCTTCTGCTCTTGACCATATAAGGAAGCTGGTCAGTATCGCATAGGTCGACAGCTGTGAACATCCCTGCCCTTTCAATTCTCTAATGGCAACACTGTCATACAATACAGTCAAATTCATAGTAGATGAATGATAGCTCAATTAAAAAACACTATATAAAAATATATATCAAACCATTTTGCTGCTGTTCACTTACCAAACATATTCAATAAAATTTGTTCATTGGAGTTTTACTATTTGCAGTTTAACCCTATGAGCATGGCGTTACCATGATGCTATCTAGCAACTCTAACCTGTAACCTGAAGCTTTAACTGTATCTCAGAGGGTTAAATAGTGGGTGTATTACATTCCTCAACTTCTTGTAATGTGCAAACAAAACCTCTAACCTCATCCGAAAGCAGCCAGATGATTTTAGAGGACACCCTACGGTGCTCTCTCCGCTTCGAGAAGTTGAATTTGTGTAAATCATCACAATAAGAGGCTTTGCTTGTTCATCACACCACAGGAGGCCAAAGAATCTAATAGACACATCTTGATGCAAACTAGTAACAACACAAATAAATCAAATTTTCATTAACAGTGTGGTAAATAGAAGCAGCAGCATAATGGTCAAAGTATCATGAATGTCAAGAATGAAAATGAGCAAAAAATAGCATTTATCAACAACTATTAACTGCTGTGATTCAATCAAAAGAGTGTGTCTTAAAGGCACTTTAGAAACGTCCCCGCAGCATTACCATTACAGTTTTCACACACAAAAATGAGTCTTTATGTTGTCAAAAAGTCATTTCTACAGCATAAAAAGAAAAAAAAAAACAAAAACGGTGAATCTGGGGAAACAGTGCCTTAGATTAAAGCCACCGGTGAGCTGTGTTAACAGCTCGTGGCAGAAAAACTGAAGAAAAGAAAAAAACTATGTGTAGCAAATAAACAGAATGCATACTATAGATGTCAGAGAAGTCTTTGTCTTGCATATGAACAGTACGTCAAAATGCAATTTGGAATCAGTACAAAAGACCTGCAGCGACTGACCTTACTTCCAGAGTCCTTGGTTCCACATTCACCCTTATCGTACCACCATTTGTTTTTCAGCTTGTCTAAGATGCCTTGTTCACTGAGTTTCAATACTGCAAGGTTTACAGGAGTTCTTCACGTGGGAAATAACATAAATAACATTATATTATGTTATTTTATGTTATTCAACTTTTAAACTACTACATACTTTACAAAGCGATAAAGCAGGGCACCTGGCTATTCAACATCACAAAGAGCAGGCATTCTACCTATTACCTTTAAACCCCTACTCTAAAGCCAGGACCTACCCATATCGCTTTGAGTAATCGGCAGACGCTGTTCATGGGGCGACAAGCAGGTACGCAAAGTACAATCTGCAAGTCTATAAACATCAAAAAGCGCCTTGGTGCACGCTGGTTCTTTGTGTGTGGGGGGTGTAGTAGTCGCAGAGGCTTTCAGTGCAGCATTTAACAAGTTCATTCCAACATGAGCAGTTGTCTTAACAAACAGAAAAATCTAAGCAGTGAAAGAAACCTTTGCATATGCAATGTCAGTGTAATCCTGCGTCGGCTAATGCTAACTGTCACTGCAGTGACAACAGTCAATTCTGGAGGTATTACAACCAATTTCCCATTCAAGCAACTGTGCCCAAAAGTGAAAGCCTAATTAATTCTCGCATGTTCTATCCTGACATATCGCTAAGAAAACCTTATCTTCCAATTACACCAGATTAGTGTCAGATGAGTGTGTCCCAACTAAACTGCAGGCAGCTGCAGGACTAAGCTCAAAAAGATTCGGTGGAATTTAACTCATCTCGTATTTGCCTGCAGCTGCACAATCTGACGTTTGACACAGCTGTTTCCTGCTGCTTGATAACTCCAGAAGGTATATCATGACATTGTAGTATTGCATGTCAACACACATTTGCATAATAGTCTATTGGGGTAAATTACTTCAGAGGAGGTAAAAAAAATTTCTTTGCATAGCTCAATAAAGATCACATTTTGTAGTTGTATTATGACTATATTGGTTTAGGTAAATCTCTCTGTGAGAAGGAAAAGCAAACTGGAAGCAAAGAAAATGTAGTGGATCGATAAATTAGTGACTACTCCCTGGGAACAATGTCCCCCGAGGGGATCTCTTGCAATGCATAATGCACTGAGAGAAGATTACACCACTATATATCCCTCATCACCAATCTGGAGAAACAGACTGCGAAGACCATACCATTGTCTTGGCTTGGAGAGACATTGATTAACAATGCAATTACCCTGTAACATGCTCTGTGTCTGAAACTCAATCTAGGCAGCGCCGTGTTTCGCCTAAGGGCAAGAAAGAGCAGTGTTAAGTGCGTGCGCATGCAGCACGCGTGCACGCTTATGTGCATCTCCAGATGTCGGCTGGAGCATGTAGTTGTGAGCAGGACAGGGGCCAGGCGATTCACTGTTTGGAACACAGCGCTTCAGGCCGCTTTATTTCCACCTAATCAGACCTTTCCACTGAGTCCCGGAGAGTCAAAACAAGCCAGGAAACAGACAGACGGTACATACCTGTGCATGATAATAGATCGATGGCAGCGCAAGAGACAGATGCTTTCAAAAGCTCTGAACAGCACAGGGAGGCGTCCTGAGCTCATTGACTACAGAACACAACGATGTTAGCAAAACACTGAAAAAGAATGTGACTTTTGAACAATGCTTTTCAGTAATGAAAGCCCTTGTTTAGCTTTATTTCACGTGTGCCTCATGAAGCCTCTTGCGGTGAGTACAGAAATGCATCGCAGCTCCTTACCTGCTCATTGGAGTCCAAGCCAATCATGACAGAAATGACAGAGCGTAAAGACACAATCTGCATTTCATGGGATCTTGCAGCTTGACTGTAATGTCGCCATGTCGCCCACGTATATCATCCTATGTGTGTCGACAGCATCGTTTGTCATAAAAATGCATTTTAAAAGATATCATACTCGTGCCTTATGGTATATGTAATCTGAAGAGAGAAGCACAATGCTTAATGGTACTTAGGTCTAAGTGGCATTACGCTAAGCTGTCACGGGACAGTCATTCATCATTTAACCACATGTTAAAGATGGAGAGATCTGATGGTCAAAAGGGTCACAGCTGGGTTATTAATGTGTTCAATTAAAACTGCATGCAGTGGAACCAAACCACAGGTGGTTTACCAGAGCTCCCATTAAAAAGTCTTTTTCTTTAATTAGACTTCTCACGTTTGCCTGCAATGCTTAGTCCCCTCAAGACGCCGCTGTTCCCCTTGCTTTCTTGTCGGCCTCTGTTGAGCGGCCGTTTAGCGGTTGATCTGTTTTTTATTTGTTTGCTATTAAGGTGAACTGGCTTTTAAGTTGTCGTCCACTGTCATAGAAGTGAAGCAGCAGTGGTGAAGTACTGCGAAGCCATATTTTAAAGGATTAGCAAATCTCACCTCACCTCACCTCATCTCACCTAAAATGAAAGCCTTTTCAGTTCAGTGTCGCTGGCAAAGTCTGTTCTTGAATTAGACCAACTGGCTATACTCATCAAAGCTGCCTAAATAAAGCCCTAATATTTGAGGCTGGGTGATCTGTCCCACACGTGAGTAAGGGTGAATAAACAAGGCTCAACCTTTCACAGCGGCAGGGCAGACACATTCACATTTGTCCTTTCCTGTAAACACTACTTTGTCAAACAGAAACATGTGTCCTAACTCTCTTCTGTACTCTTCTTCGTCTTGTAGAAGTTTACCTTTGGCATCCATAAATATTTTTCTGTTGGTTAAGCAAGAGCTCCTCAGTTTGATCTGAGCCGTTAAGCCGTCTGGTCAGACTGTCGGTAAATTTGGTAATCTGCCTTTGGGGCAGCAGCAGGTTGGTTGGGGGCAGACAGTTGGTTTGGTTCTGGTCGGTTTGTTCCAACAGCCTTGCCGATTACTCTGCACTATGGTACCCGATTGTGGTGACATCGAGGCTGACCTTGGAGTCACCTCCCCCGCTGCCGCACTCTCCCTTGTCGTACCACCATTTGTTTTTCAATTTGTCCAAGAGGCCTTGCTCATTCAGTTTTAAAACTGCCAGGTTAACAGCATTTCTTGAAACGATAAAACATAACTTGTAAGAAAATGCACAGGTCCGTGAGAAATCTAATGCAAGGTAATAATCGTACTAAGCATCATGAGAGTAGTTAATGGTAGAGAGGCTACCACTGTCAAAGCAGGGGGCTTATGCACAGAAAACTATCGGTTAAAATCAGAATGGTCTAGGGAAGGACAAATTGTTTAAGAATTTCAGGAATATAGAGAGATAAGAAAGGCTCGTATGAGGTAGAGACAGTGTTAAATCTTGGAAAAAGGTGGCATAAAGGGTTACGTAGTTTAGAACTGAAGTGTGCGGGATGGGGACACTTGTCATTGAGAAGAAAAGTAACAACAACAAACATCATGCAATTAACATTCGTCACAAGTGACAGCGCAGCTTTTAAGGGCTAAATTGAAAAACCATTGAACTGTTAAATTAAAAGTGACAACACAACAGTCAGGTAGGACAGCACACGGGACAGAAGGAGAGATCGAAGGAGAGAGAAAAGCAGTGAGAGAGACATAAATATGAAATTATTGTTAGCTTTAGCCTCATTATCTGGATTTGACTGCTCTGCTATAAAACGGCAACTCTTTAGAAATACAACATTAAATATCGTTAATTAACTTTTGTATCCAAGTGCAATGAAAGGCATACAACCGTTACCTCTGTGTCCATTAACAAGAAAAAAAAAGTAAGGAGAGGAAGAGAAGAGAATGACAACAGGGGAACATCAGGGTAGGTGGAATACTATAACAACATAGGGGATATTGTTATATTATTCCACCCACCTTAATGCTGAGCCTTTGGGCGTCGCCACACCGTAGCCTTTCGAGTCGAGGTTCCCGCCGACTTTCATGGTGTCGCACGGCTTCCGCTGCTCGATGTACTCGTTCATGGTGGACTCGAGGAGAAAGGCGAACTTGCCCTTCGACTTTCGTACCCGGGCTACGCCATCGGGTGTGGTCTTAACAAACACAGAGGGCTCAGCGGATTTCATGTACGACCACATCTTCTCGTAAACTGCTATTTTGGATCGCTGCGCAGAGAAGAGAGGGAGAAAAGGAGTAGCTTAGAAATCTGAAAAATCACACATGTGCAATGGATTTCGTCATATTTTTGTGCTTCGTGATCGTACGATTTAAAAAAATGGCATCGTGAAGTATTTATAGACATCTTGGAATGAAAATGTGTGATATCTTTAAATACTTCCAGGGAATAGAGCTGACAGACCTTTATGAGATCATGAAGTACAAGAATTTACAAAATCCATTCCTTTTATCAGCATTCTGAAAATGTACCCTTTAAGTACGTCACTTGAAATTCACTGAATGGAAAAATCAGTTATGCAAAAAAAGATCTTTAACAATTGAAAGGGTGTAAATTGCAGGTAATGATCATTCTATCTGAAAAATTTGCACAGGCCTCGGATTTGTTTCCTGAAAGTTCAGCCTCAGTGGGCTGAGCCTGAGTTTATGGTCCTAATTTAACTTGTAGAACTTATTACATTCATTTATTTCAACAACACTGCTAATGAAATATCTCAACTGTGACTCTGCACTGTAGACGAAGCGAGAGAAGCGAACAACAAGGCAACCCATCACAAAGTGACAAGGATGAGCATTTTCCCGGCGCCCGCAGACAGGCTTAGTGAGCCTGTAAAATCTGGAGGAGTCGGGCACTATCTATAATAAGCATCAATTAAATTATTCAATGCCGCTGGATTTATTTTGGCATAGGCATTTCACACATCCCGGTGTGATCCTTGTCCAAGCAGTGATGAGCCATACTTTCCAAGTGCTGAAGATTGGATCCCACATTAAAAAACAAACAAACAAACAAAAAAAGCCAACACACTTTCTTTTAAGCAAAGGCCAGAAAAAGGAAGAGCAAAAAGTAAAAAATAAAAAATCATAAATTTGCACGTAGAAAATGACCGTAGCATTTGATATGCCAAAATCTGCCAGAGATACACTATATTGCCAAAAGTGTTTGCTCATCTGCTTTCAAACACACATGGACTGGAGAAGCATCTTATTTTTAATCTACAGGGTTTAAAATGATGTCGGCCAAATATTTGCAGCTGTAACAGTTTCTTGAAAGGTTTTAGAGTGTGTTTATCAGAATTTTTTATTATTCGTCCAGAAATGCATTAGTTGGGTCAGACACTGATGTTGGACGAGAAGGCCTGGCTCAAAGTCTCTGCACTAATTCACCCCAAAAGGTGTTCTTTCAGGTTGAGGGCAGAACTCTTTGCAGGGCAGTCAAGTACTTCCACACCAAACTTGCTCATCCATGTCTTTATGGACCTTGTTTTGTCTACTGGTGCACGATGAGGGAACAGAAAGGGGCATCCCCAAACTGTTCCCATAAAGTTGGGAACATGAAATTGTCCAAAAAGTCGTACTGTTCTCCTGGATACTGCCAAACCCAGACTCGTCCATCAGATTGCCAGATGGAGAAGCATGATTCGTCACTCCAGGGAGCAAGTCTCGACTGCTCTAGAGTCCAGTGGCAATGTGCTTTGCACTGTAAGGCTTGGATGTGTCGAGCTGTAGTTTCCATGAAGCTCTCTACACAGTGTCCTTGAGCTAATTTTTTTGGCCACATGAAGTTTGGATGCACTATGCGCCTCAGCATCTGCTCTGTGACGGAGCAATTCAGCCACTTCTGCTTTGTTATAATACCACTAACAGCTGACAGTGGAATATTTACTTTTGGCAACATAGCGTACTTTGCTGTGGCCTTTTTTTTCTTCATACCACAAATCATTAGTGTAACAAGAATGAATAATTCATAATGTTAGTAAATTAAGATAACAAGACTGGGTGTGGGTATAGAGGGAGTGATTACCTTTTGTATATATTGTTCCAGTACTCCCTTGCCCATTTTTTGAGATATCCCCTCTAGCTGTGTATCCTTTCTCTGCCCCGAGCTAGATATTCCAAGTGTTTCCTGGTTTTTAGACTTTGTTATTCCCCTGCACTATTAGCATCATTAGCATTGCTATTATTAAAGCTTGTAAGTAAGTAAGTCAAACTTTATTTATAAAGCACCTTTCAAAATATAAAATCATAGAGTGCTTCTGTCACAGTATGCCGAAGCAGACTGTATGAATGTGAGGAGGACAAAAGGCGAGCCGTTTAATATGGCTGATGGAAAAATACTAAGGCAAACAAAGATGAGAATAAACAATAAACAACCTAATTGGGGAAAAATCTTAAACATGAAACTTGACCTGGACACGTGGATACAAATATACCTGGAAGATGGAAGATGGAACCACGACAACATGACAACACGAACTTGACAACATGGACAAGAGGACAAGAAACATGACAGACTAACAGAGAAGACCAAAGTGAAACCTAACTAAACTAAACTTAAGGTAACCAAATGATAATCCCATTACTCAACATATTTAAAGGGATAACTTAAGAACTAGTGCCGTCAGCGTTAATCTCATTAAAATGACGCTAACGCCATAACCGCCTTAACGTGGCAAATCTTCCTTAGTGAGTTAGCGTGGATTGCCTTGTGCGTGGGGCTGCGCAAACGCGTTAGCGAGCTAACCGCACTAACGAGCTAACCGCCTTAACGCAGCCGTGCAGCCCCACGCACAGGGCGATCCGCGCTAACTTGCTAAGGGAGATTTGCCGCGTTAATGCGGTTATGGCGTTAGCGTTATTTTAATGAGATTAACGCAGACAGCACTATTAGAAACTCAAAACATAAACTGAAAACGCTGGGTCAGAGACCCAGGACAGCTTCAAAACTGCCAACAACTGATAAAAAAAACAAATCAAGAGAAATTAATAGAAATCAGATTTTAAAAGATGTGTTTTTAACTGGCTTTTAAAAGAGACCACTGATTTAAAATCATAAAGAAGACAGTTCCACAGTCTGGTGGCCACTGAACAGAAAACTCTGTCTCCTTTTTTTCAGCTTAGTCTAGGGCACCAACAGCAGGCCCTAGTTACAGGACCTCAGGGACCTGCCAGGGACAATGATATACCCTGATATAACCTGGTGCCTGTCTGTGAAAACAATCCTCTCATGATCCTCACAGGAACATGACAGTTTGCTGTACAAAAAGTGTTTTACCTTTGATATTTTATATATTTAGCATGCTTAATTAAAAAAAAAACAATGGGCACAATTGTCATACAGTTAAGTTAACGTGCTGACACCTGTGGCTTTATGCGCCCAAACATACTGACCAGAGCACAGGCACATGAATTGGTAAAAAGCCCCCTGTAACTAGAGCAAATCCATCTCTGATGCATTTCTGTTAATAAACAAAAGCATTAACCTTGACCAACAAAAGTGCTTTTACTTGCTTTATGTAATCATATACAATTTGTTTGCTGGCATCTGTCACAGTCTAACCGGGCGAAGGGTGAGAATGAAATGAGACAGCAGCATAACACAAATTAAAAAGCCTGCATGATAAATGTTCAGAGCTCAGATGAAAAGGAATTCAAGCTGTAACGATAGCTGATCTGCTTTAATTCAAATACAACAGATGAGGCTAAGGAGAGTTAGATGTGCTATATTTGACAACAGCCACATTCAATGTCTTCAGTTTGCATGTGTCAGACAGCGTGAAAAGGACGCTAGTTTTTGGAGGACATTTCCCCAAAGACACGGGGCTCATCTGTTCAGTGGTGGGAAAGCACCAGACGCCTCCTAGAATGAAGAGAAAAGAATGGATCTGGGCATTGATTACTGACGACAGAGTGTGCTGCCTCAGTGCTTTATGAAGTCAATTCATCAATAGCAGGACGGGGAGTAGGGACCAAGTGCGGCCGAAACCTAAATAGGCTGGTTTCACTGCTTCTGCTAAAGTCACCACTGAGACGCTTAGACAAGATAGAGAGAGAGAAAATAAGACTCAGTGAGAGAGCCCAGCAGGGAAGGAGGGACGTTTGATTATTGAATGCTGGTGCACAATGGCACGTACAGTACACCCACAAGAACACGCCACTAAGAGCCTACTCCCTTACAATGTAATCATTCACAATCCCATCTATGGTGGTCATTTAAAATTCAATTAGGGAATAATGACTGTAAAAGTCCATAATCAATGAACAGACAATTTGTTGAGCAGTTAAATACGGCCATAAATACAGATTTATACACTTGCCACTCCTTTACACTATATAATGGCCCTGTTAGAATATACTGCTGTGTCCTAAATGAGATTCCCACGATTTGACAGGGAATGGCTGTGATGCCTGTGTTGCATGGCTCTGTGTTCGCTATCATGCAAATGTCACAACCCTCCTTCTCTAGATGTCTTTTAAATTACTAAGATCAAGCACAGTGTTGCTATCTTTATAACAAAGTACCTAAATAGTGAGTCTCAGCCTACTCTCCTTCCTACTTACCTATCTGCCTACCTAGGCGACATTGTTACATCATCTGTGTAGGTGGTTTTCCTGCAAGTCTGTCTGAAACTGCGAGTTTCCTGCATAAAGACAGGCTCCGGTCTGTTATTTAAGCCTCCCGACCTAAGAGGAGGAATAAAAAGAGCAGGACTTTCCTCGAGTAAAACACAGTCAGGGGAAAAACGTTGGTTCATTTGGCTCTGTTTGTGAGTCTCCAATAACTGCAGTGGGTTCACAGTTTATGGATTGCATTTTCCCAGTAGGATGTTAACATTAAAACACTATAGTTGCTAGTAAATGACTCATATGCAAAGATATTGTGTCGCAATATAAGAGAAGATATTTAATTAAAAGGGTATCCAGCCAGTAAATGTTGGTCGGCATCATTAATGCTTGAATGGAAGTATCGCTGTCGTTGCCTTAATGGAAACTGACATAAGAACCAGATTTCAAATATAAATTGGGATAAAAGTGAGTTTTATTGTAGTTTTTTTGTTTTGTGTTTTTAACCTCCTAGGACCTGGCGTCCACGTATGTGGACATCACATTTTGGGATGTCCAGACCAAAATAGTACATTTTGCTCTACAAGGGCCTGATATCCAGATACGAGGACATTATACTGCCGCTGTTCTATCGACATTTAAAACAAATGTCCTTATATGTGGATCTCATTTCTCTGAGAAACAAAAATCAGGTAAAAAAATTAATTCTTTGTTTTTACATTCATCAGGTTGCTTTATATTGTAAGGTAAAGACCCTACAATAATAGATTCATGAAAACCCCAACAATCAGACAACCCCCTATCAACAAGCTTTTGGCGTCAGTGGGAAGGAAAAACTCCCTTTTAACAGGAAGAAACATCCGGCACAATCAGCTCACGGATGACTGGCCTTCTGCTGTGACTGGTTGGTGGTGAAGGGGAGGAAGACAGGACGAAAGACACGCTGTGGAAGAGAGCCAGAGATTAATAATAACTAATGATTAAATGCAGAGTGGTGTATAAACACACAGAGAGTGAAAGGAGGTGAGTGAAGAGAGTGGTCATTGATTGTAGAATACAAAATCCCCAAGAATATGGTTGTTTTTTTTTTTCAAACAATGGCTGCTTAAAAAGAAACACGTTTCACTGAAATTGCAGTTGAGTCGAGTTGCAGAAGTTAGTGAAACGTGGTCTTATTTGGATTTACACAAGTCTTGGATTTTCGAGTACAAAAGAAGTTGCAGAAAAGTTCTGTTAAAACTTTAAAGGAAGATTTTTTTTCTGCCATTACCCACTATTCACCTTAAACTACTTTAGATACAAAAGATTTTCCTCTGAGACTAATCAGGTTACCCTGTAAGTAACTCTTTGCAATCTAGAGAATGCTCATTGGCCTGAAAACAGTCTTTAAAGTCTTCTGTGATGCAGAGGAAGAGAAAACAAAGGTGAAGAAGGTTTGCATTTCTTGAAGATTACTTCTCCTTGAAATCAGTTGAAGATTCTGTTATTGCAATATTGCTAATAATGTCATTAAATTGTTCAAGGAGAAACACGTGTTTGAAGTTCAAAGTCAAAGAAACTGACCTCTCTGTTCTAAATAACCGCTTAATCTGTATTGATTTGGAATTACGCAGCGTTTCCAGGATGCTGTCCACTGCCCTTCGAACCGCAACCTGTTTTTTATTCTTCCTTCGGCGTGGCCGGCTGCTTTCATTATAGCCTCCCCTACATACGCTCCACTGCTTGTGTATCTTAAAGGCCATCTCCAAACACACCGCCACTACATTTCATTCGACTTTACTTCACTTCCATTTTGTTTGTAGACATCACCACTTTCCTCCAATATCCTGTGTGCCAGGACTACCTGTATCTCAAGTATGCAGAGATGAAAGTTGAGGCTCTGGGGGTGTACTTTGTCATTGAAGTGCCACATGCTACACCCTGAATACCAATTGCTCGTCTTTGATGCTCGTTGCTGGACTCCAATAACCGCTCTCGCGCCCGCTGTTGCCGCTGATCTAAAGTTCGCCTGGGACCTCAGAGTATGGTGTTTTTCCTCAGAGGTTATGCCTATCTTGCGCTAGACACTTTTGTCAGCTTTCCCTTTTATGCAAACAGCCTCTAATCTTTATAGGAGCCACCCCTTTACCCGGCACTGTACTGAAACACAAAGTGACAAGAGCTCGGGGAGTTGTGTTACAATGCGCTGCATATGACTGCAGGGCAACCTAAGAATTTCTTGCATAAATCTCCTTGACTGCTCTTCTTCGTGCTACCGTGCCCTAATGCAGGTCTACTCTGCATAAAAAAAGAAAAGCTGCTTATTAAACATTGCGTTGGACCCTGCTGAAGCCACCGTGTCTGTACCACAGTAGCTGAGACGTGAAATTGATTTTCATGCTTAGTAAAATGCATTGGTGACTGCACT
Source organism: Simochromis diagramma (assembly GCF_900408965.1). Lineage (NCBI taxonomy): Eukaryota > Metazoa > Chordata > Actinopteri > Cichliformes > Cichlidae > Simochromis > Simochromis diagramma. Next base: position 7,387,898 of record NW_024387477.1, read on the forward strand.
CAAGCTGCTGCTCTCATCTCCAACACACCTGCAGATCAGTAAGATGCATGATGTTCGCTCTTGAGGCTTGCGGGTAATGTGCAGTCTTATGAGGACAATAGAAAACAATGCTGCACTCTCATTTCTCTGTGCAATTATCATTCTTTCATTATTACACTGTTAAATGAGGTGCATGAAGGGACAGCAGTGTGGTTGTCTTTGATGGTCTCACCCCAGTCTTTACACATAATTAAACAGCCACATCAGCTCATTTTATCATCCCGGCCGTTATTATGATCCAGCTTCTGCCTCCATGTACATTTGGAAATGTAACCGAGCCAAGCCTTTCTGATGGAATAAAACCTCATCAAGAGGATAAACATGGCCTCGCTGGTACAACTCATCATTTTCTAATCATCCAAAACCCAAATATTCAACTGGCTGCATGAAAAGATCCATGACAGGAATTCAAATGATGAAACAAACCACAGCAGTGCAGTAGAGCATGACAGCTGCTGTGTTGAGGAAGAGCATTACAAAGCTTGAAGCTATCCCGCCACTGTCTCAAGGTAATGCAGCAGACGGGCTGAAGACAGAGGACCGAGGAGAGAAGGGTGCCCAAACAAGCAGGGTAGTCTTGGGAAGACGAGCCAAGAACGGGCAGAGGCGGTGCCAAGCGCCTGGAGCCAGTCAGGCTTCCGCTGGGCACGTCAGCGGACTCCCAGGCCAGCTGTCCTAGCTTGTTGTGGGCAGCAGAATCAGCAGACTCTGACTCTTTGAAAATTCCTCTGCAGCTTTTCTAAAATTTCAGTCATAGGTGTACACAGCGATGGCAATATTGCCACACTGTCAGCTGTGTCAATTTATCAGGCAGAGAGGAAAACAGCCTTGGAGGAATGTCGGAACTCCAGTAGATAATGGGATAATTCAACTAACATTAATACATTAAAATCCACACAGGAGTTAGAGAGCGTGGTAGCTTATTACCACAAGCAATATTCTTTTTTTATGTATTTCTTTGTACTAAAAAGGTAATAAATGTGTTTTGCAGCACTGTTCTTCTTTGTCGGGGAGCTCTGGAAAATAAACCAGGTGAAATCATGAAAAATTCAAGGCCAGCAGTGTCAGAGATGATGACATATGTCTTGTTTGAAAATTTGGACTTGATTTAAAATTTCCAGCTGGTTGATGCCGTATGGGTCTAATTAAGCCTGAATGTATTTCCTGAAAACAGATCTGAAATAGAACTTGAACTCCGATTAATCAGTGTGTTTTTTTCCTTGTCAGCTTTCTACAGCTTTAATTAAAAGTCCCTTGGAAGAGCAGCTCACACATGTCATTTCCTATTTGAAGACTCGGGGATGTATCTAGGACGCTCATTATACAGAACACAAGAAAACTCCAGACTTCCCGACCACTTCTCAGACAGTTCCTACCAGCAGACCTTCGGTGGCTCCGTCGTCAGACTCTAAAGCTAATTTGTAACTGGCATCCGTCATGTGTGTGACACAAAGGCGTATAGTACACTGTTTACACACCTGCGCGGCATCTCTGGCGAAAGGGAAAGTGATGACAGATTTATGAGGTGGTGTATAGAGAATTAAAAAAAGATGCGGTCATGCGCCATGTTTCCTAGAATGTGCGACGTTACCGTCGAGTGCAGCCCCCTTTTTTTAAACAGCCCCAGAGTTTGCAGACTTAAAAAGAAAAGGATTTTAAACATTAAGCTGTGCAGACACTATCTTTCCCTTCTTTGTTTTAACCCCCCCCAAAAAAAAGCACAGATTTGACTTTGCATTTTGTTGTCGTGAGCAACGCAACCCAGGGGTAATACAAATGAAGTGCTCTTTCTGCCAACAGGCTGCAGCTGTGAAACATATGAATTGTTTCTCTCCTGCTGATGAGTAATGAGGGAGCGTAAGATAAAAGACTGTCATATTGCCTTTTCGTCATCACAGGCTGAGTGCTGTTTCGTTAATGCTTTTTCAACACTGGACTGCTAGTGTAGCCACGGCCATGAGCTTTAGCCATCTCTGCGTTTCACATCAGAAGCCCTGATTGTCTCAGATATGAGCACTGTCTAACTGCTGTGTAGCCTTTCGCAGACTAATACACTTTTGCTTCAGATTTTAGTTCATTTATAACCTAATTGCCTGCTTAGTCTCTCACACCGACGGACATATTGCTTATTCCCTCTAAAATGTCTTTCAGACTGCTCTGTTTGACCTACAGGGCTCTTCTTCATCAGGTCCAATTTGCCTGCCATGGCCAGCTAGCTAATTACACTTCATGAACTGACCCTTCTGAGTTTGAGTCTGATGTGGGTACTTTGATTAGCCTCCTGTTTTTATCACCTCTGAGTCTTCCGTGTTGTTACCACGCTTTCTGCTGACAGGCCCCGTGCCTCAAGGTTGCACACTGCAGTAGTACTGCATAAATTTCACGTTTGTGTCATAAGAGTTCAAGAACTGCTTCTGTGTCAACACGCCTCATTTGGAGCAATCTTGTGCAGGTCAAGAGTGCCGCGCTAAAGGTACAAAATGGAAAAGTTGCAAGGAGGAGTTGATCAAGGACATTGCACAGAGCAGTTTTTTATGATTCAGAACGCCTGAGTGCAAAATATTTAAACCAAATGCATTATTTGCCATTTGAGCTGAAAGAAAAAGGAGCCGCTGGCTGATTAGTGTTGTGCTGTGTGTGTGTATGCGTGCATAAAGCAGTTTCTTGACACTACTCACCCTAAAGAACTCTTTAGTGGAGCCTGAGTCCAAAGTGCCATATGCTATCTCTGTCTGCTTTGCCAGATCTTCGGCACTTTCTATAGGAGAGACCATTCTTTCAACTGTCAAGAAGGCAGCCAGGTTGGCTGTGTAGGAGGAGATGATGATGAGGGTGAAGAACCACCACACACCGCCAACAATTCGGCCTGACAGAGACCTGCGAGAGAGGGGTTGACGACAGGGAAACACGGGATGTAATTACACGGTGGCATGTGGTGGCCATCAACCAGCTAAGATCTGCCAGTTGTGTTTAATGTACCTAATTGCATCAGTCATCAGAATTTCCATGTAAATCATTAACGGCAACCTGGTGCTGCATCAGCACTCTGAAACAGCACATTTCCACGGAACAAGTAAAGGCAAGTTGTTTAAATGTACTCCAATCCAAGTCTTTATTTGCTTGTGAAACAATCAGGGTTCAAAAGTCATTTCACAGCCTGTGGAACGTATTGATCTGTCTACTATGGTGATAAATATTTCATCGTACGCTCACTGACACTGACATTGCACATATGATAGCTGCAACGAATGCAAAATTAGCACAAGCAATGAACACCTAAAAGGAGAAGAACAGAAAATTAAGATTTCATGTAGTCATCAGATTTGTTTTTCTATTTTCATCTACTGTCCACTCCTTGTGTCTACTGGAGCTGACCCACCTGGGGGAGATGTCACAGCCCTGCTGCATGAAGGCGCCCAGCGAGAACCAGAGAGAATTGAAGATGCCAAAGTCATTGGGAGGATCGGGGGGAGTCTGAGGGTCTTTGGTCTCATCCTGTTCCTCGAGGTTCCACTCATAAGGACTAAACCGACTGACCAGGAACAGGACCACGCTCACCCCGATATAGGCAAACACTATACACATCCAGATTTCATAGGCCAGAGGGTCCAGGAAGGAAAAAACACCGGGCTTGGACTTTTGCGGCTTCTTTATCATAATGGAGATGCCCAAGCTCATAAATGGCTTGGAAAAGTCTATCACCTCTTCTCGCACCAGTGTAATGGTGAGAGGTGCAATGGCTATATCTGCTCTCTGGAAACAGGGACATGCACAGCAAGTGTTAGTTATGACCTGCATAAAGAAAGAGGTTATTTATTTATTTCTTTTCTTTATGTTTGAATGGCTGGAGCTGAGGGGGATATAAAACAACAATATTTTATTATACATTTTATACATATCATTTTCATAAATGAGCCACCACATTGGAAGACAGGCTGAAAAACACACAAACACACAAACACACACACATGCACAGTCACGCACACAAAGAGAGAAAGCACGGTCACATTTGCGCCGTGTGTTTTGTCGTGACCTGGGATATTAGCCAACACTTGGAGCGCTAAATGAATCAAAACAAACTGTTTGCAATCAAACACAAGGCAAAATTAAGTGTTAAGTGCGCACGCTAATTAGAACTGTTAACTTTTAATTTGCGAAATGTAAACAGGTTGCTGCATAGAGAAATCTGCGAGCCCTCCCTGTGTACACTTCATCACATGGCATTCAGCACGCCGGGTTTCCCAAACTGTTTATTCTGGCATTAGCTTTTTTTTTTCTTTTTTTTTTTCCCAAGCTGTTTCTCTTTATCCCCCTCCTTTGCTCTGCTGCTTCAATCACATTATATTATCAAAACACATCCACAGAGGTGGTGCTGCCTTTTTAGAAATCACAATGGGTTTCTCTGTAAAGGCAGAAGAAAATAATTAATCATGTTCAACAGTGTTACTGCAGCTTGTGTATGTGATTAATTAAATAACTGCTCCTCTTCAAAGGAGACAATACGCAGAAGACGATTCTTCATATCGGCCTGGGCTGTTGTTTTTTTTCTCTTTTTTTCGCGGCGAAACCGAGAAAACATTGGACTGAATCAGCAGGAGGCAGAAAATGTTTCTTACAAGGTCAGCTGAGGAGCAACACAAATAGAGCCGATAAACACGACTGTTTTCTTTGCCCTGTCAACACAACGTTGCGAGCAGCTATAACCATTTAATCCGGGGTGCGGGCGTAAGCAGCACTCAATCAATGGTGAGGGAAACAAAGCAATAAAGAGCAGCCTCGGGCCTAACCTTTAAAAGACAACTAAAATCAAATTAATTTACTGGTCAAAAGGTCAAAATGTACAAAACCATTAGTCCCGGCCCACCTGCTGTAAAATTACAGGCCTGGAAAGACTTGACAGAGATGTGATTGGAAGATTTTTTTTTTCTCCCCGCCTCCTCCCCTTCCATCTGCAAGGAGTGGTCTTTTCCCATTTGAAAGATAATTTGGTGGCGATAGCACATCAAACCAGGCAATCTCTCAAGCTGATAGTTAGGAAATTGAACAGATGAGGAAGCCAAACCCTCATGCATTTTGCATTTGGCCCCCGCTCAACCGCTGTGGCTTTGGAGAGGGGTGAGCGGGTCGGTGGGGTTGGATGGGGCGGCGGGAGGGGAGGCAATTTTGGATTGCTTAAGGTGTCGCACGGGCCCGGGCGCCGTCAGATGTAAAACACGGTGTGACCCTTCGCTAATGTGAGAGGTTCAACGTTTATGGAGCGCGCCACATATGGATCTTGTTGTTCCAAACCGCAAGCCACAATTTAGCTGTTGATTCTAAAGCAGATTTTCTCAGCTGTGAATTTACAATGCGGCGTATTCATCATACACATGAAACATTGAGCGTAATTACACAATCACTTCAAAGGCATACACTCTTTCATTCATCAAAGTGATTACAGTGTGTTTGCCATATGGACTCCTTCTTTTGCCTTCCACCTACCTCGGTATCGCCTGCAAGAGAGTTAGGATTTTCAGGCTAAAGCAAAGAGCATTAATTGCAATGAACAGCACTGAGAAATGATTTCATTTTCTCCATCTCAAGATGATCACCAACTCCCCAATGCTTCAGGCTGCATTTGACAAATTCACTCACAGCTGAGCTTCCTGGGCCAGCATTAGGCTTTTGCACTGGGCGAGAGCTGATGAGTTCACTATGGGTTGGTGATAACCTTAAGACAGAAAAATGAGATCTCCTCTCATGTTGAAGTTCCTTGCAAACTGTCATGTAATCAGTGAGACTCCCAGTACTCACCCCATAGACCAGTTCACCCACCATCCCGTTCCACGTCTTGGTCTCAGGGTCTCGGGCTCCGTACTTTCCATCCATTACTATAGACAGTTTGTACTTAATTCCAACATGTTTGGCAATCTCAGATGCTAAATCGACGCAGTAGCCTTCATATCTGTCATTCCCCTCCAGATGCATATAATTTTTCTTGTACATCACATAAGGAGCTTCCTGTTGATTCAAACACACGCTGGTTTATTCACTCCCATGCCATCGCACAGATTCCATTATACAGATGTATGCATGCACGCTCTCACATAACTCCGTGCACGCACGCACTCCCGCACACACACAGAATATGAGAAGCTGCTATAACCACATCCATGCTGTCGTGCATACACAGATGATGCCCTGCGAATGCACAAATACGCACTGATAACAGCAGCGTGACTGAGTGTTCACACTGCTTTCATCAAGCGGTGGCAGCCAGCAGACACCAAGGCCAATGTATCAAACCCATTTTTGAGCCCAAGGCTGTAATAAAGGGGGTCAATGAAAAAGAGGATAATCGTTTCAATGGGAAATAATTTAGAAAAAAGAAAAGTTTTTCACTTTCACAGAGTAAGCTGGGCTGGGAGTCATTGGTAGGCAAGGTGTGGGTCAGCTCAGAGGTGGGTGGGGATGGGAATGGGTTTCATAAGTAAATGCCAGTGACAGGAGAGGGATCAGAGAGTGCCCATAGTATCTCGACATATTCAAGCACATTGCATCAATGCGCAGTTAAAGGCTGTTTCATTCCAAAAAAACCAAACCAAAAAAAAAAACATAATATAAAATAAAATGATTATAAAAAGCTGTTGTTTGCTATCTAGGAAAAAAAAAGAGCAAACGAGTACTCTGTAAAATAAAATAACTAGATCAGGAGAGCAGGAGCGTGCTAGTGTTCCTCTCCTTTTCAAAATGCCGGTGCAGCTCGTCTTTTCTCTTACTGAGCACATCATCATCATTATCAAACAATAGGACTGCTCAGGAGAGCAGGCATTGTCATTACAGCCACACACAATTAGAGTGCAAGTAGGAGAGCAATGGTTTGTTTGTTCTGTGCTGAACGTATCCCCTAACCTTGGATCCATTGAGTATTTTCTGCTTGTTAACACGTGTTTGCCTCCTGACTGTATTTTTCACCTGGAGATGTTAAATGTTTCCTCTCGCTATTGAGTGACGCCGGCTTACGGCTCGGAATACAGATGAAGATCTAGCTTTGCATAAATCCCATGGACACTTATCACTTTTCCAAACGTTTTTCTTCGCCATTTTGAAGCGTTTGTTTGCGGAGAACAGGTAATTAGAATGCCATTAAACAGTCAGTAAATATGGGAGCCGTCCAATAAGCCCGAGACATTTATCTACTAAATCCAGTTAAAAGAAAAGAAATCGAAAATATATTTGGTAATTATATGTTCCTTTGTGAAAGTGCCTCGAACATGATCCTCCGTTTAAAAGGCTAACAAGCTGTGCATACTTCAACACAGAACACATAGCAGGAGCAATACAAAATAGATTGAAGGGGAGATAACAAGGGAAAAGAAATACAGCACCTTCTCATCATCCCCATCCAATACTGTTTATTTTGCTTTGCCCCACCTGGGAAACCATTGCAGTATCATTCTGTAGTCATTCTGCGGCCAGTCTATCCCAAGTGTCATTGAACATTTACTTGATGAGGACAGACAGGTCTACTTACGTATGCATTTGTATGCTTTTTTTTTTTTTTTTGTAACTGATGGAGTCAACCATAATCATTTATACCATTATTGTGATGTCACTGCTACGACAGGCCACTGAAGTATGGAAAATCAAAATGCTTTGACACCCACACGGATACAGTTGAAACACTCTTCCAAGCCGGATCGACTGTTTCAACGTGTAGTGAGTGGATGGAAAGCAACACAAGAAAGATGTGGTTCTACCCGCCCAGGACAGAATGTATCACTCATTGGAATCAACACCATGACCTTGAGTGGCAGAATACGTGAAACATTTAAAATTGCGTGGAAAGTGTACCATAATAGTAGTGACCACAATCGTTCGGTTTTCCACTGAGGAGTCGTTGGAGACCTGCAGATCCATAATATTTACAAACCGCGAGTACTCATTCCAGTATCCGATCTGCAAAGAGAAAACAGCGGTTAGTGATGCACTCCGGCCCACGGTCCAGATATAAGTGAGCATACAGAAGGGAAATGAACAAATATTACAGGGAAATGCAGCGCTGCAGAGCTCATTGAAACAACGGAGCTTTCCCCAGAGACTTGCTGCCTCTGCCCTGATGTTCAACCACATGAGCAGAGTACTAAAACAGACCAGATAAACAGGTACAGTTTTCTGGGCATAGAATGCTGCGTTTACATTTCTGCATTCAACGTGCAGATAACGGACGTGATTACAGAGGGACTTTTGCCTTTTACGATCCACCCGAAATTCAGATACCCAATTGCTCCTTTGCAATCCGTGAGCATATGGGAACTTCAATCCCTTCCACCTTTTTATGGTAAATAATTGATATTCAAACCTGTGAACCGCATACACGTTTAATAATCTAGCATAATATTGCAGTGGCTCCTCAGTTTTACTCTGTCCTGCCGCTGTAGTTACTCTGCATTCTGCTCTACAGATGCTTAAGTCAAACCAATGTCAAGTGTTTGTTTGCCCGTCTGAAATAATGGCTGCTCTGGCTCGTGATGAAACGTGTTGCATATGTTATTGCCAAAAGTCTAACTGTTGCTGGCTTGGATTTTTCTTTCCTTCACATCTGGTCTGCATTTTTTCTTTTCCTTTTCTTTTTTTTCTCTTTTGCATGAGATCTTTCATGTTTGGGACAAACAGGTGTACAGCAGAGACTGAGCACCAAGTGGGGGCGCTAGAAAGCAGCAGACGCCTCAGAATTGAGCTCCCGATCGTTACAGCTGTGGCTGTATTAAGTGCACTTGGCAGACTGGGTGATTTGGGGTGGCGGGCGGGGCGGTGCTGGACGTTATTAAATGCTTATTCCAGGCTCTCTAGTCCTTGAGTGATATTTGAGACACTTTGCTCGAGGGACACGGCTGCTGGGACCTGTGTCACGGAGTGTTGCTCCAGTGGCACTGTCCTGATCTCACCCCCTAGCAGCTGGGACAGATATCAGCCCATGCATCAATCGTGACAGTCACAGCTAAGAACCTTCATCCTCGAAACTGTCACTGGGGTGACTGGGGCTCCAGGTCCATGACAAAGTGCCGCCCAGCCTGCCCGACTTGTCTCGTCTTCCCTCGCTCCCTCGCTCCCTCACTCTCTCCCGCTGACCTCCTTTCTCCCGGCCCCTCTCCCCGCTCTCTCCTCCTCTGTTTGACAGTGTAGGGATAGCTGTGAGGGCTTTGCAATGCTAATTGAAGTGTGGGCTTTAGAGGCCTGGGAGGCAGGCGGCATAATCACACATCACATCACACTGAGCCCACACTTATCCAGCTAACGAGAAATTCACAGCTGTCTCTTGGAACTCAGAGAGGTTATGAAATAAAACCAGAGGTCATCATATGGTGCTGGTTATAATGTGAATGTACCACTGGGAATTAGCATTTTGAAGAGGAGCCAGAGGAATTCTTGGATCCTCCTTTACAGTAATTGGTTATTTGAATGGTAATTACTGTCAGAAGAGGACCAAATATCAAATCTGTGCTATCCTACAGCAACGAAATAGTTCTCTATCATTCTTTTGATAGGACAGCTTTAGCTATCAGATTGCAGGCTACGACTGATTTGTGGGGCTTGTAATACTCGGCATAGCTCATCAGTGCTGCTATCTAACAGAGGTGGAGAAAGGCAATCAGCATTACTCTCTGCTGTCCTCTCAGCCCTGCTGGTCCCACCTGGCCCTCAGTACTTTAATAAATGGCAGTACAGGCTTGCTTGAAAATGTTTTCCACTTCTGCACAATCATGCATTAGTCTCTAAATGGCTCGAGGCAACATGTGACCAACAGTCACTGAGTTTTGTTCTTTTAGAGCCGAGAAATAAATCATTTATAAATTACACTTTGGCCAGATTCCATGATTTTGATGTGTGCCAGCTGTTAGATTTTTTAAAGAGAGAGATGAAATGTTTTTTGTTTTTGTTTTTTTGATCAGGTCTGTACGTCACATTTGATAGATTACAGCCACCGGCCTCTCTTACCTTCCTCGGCCCACCTGTTTTCATTTCGTAAACATCTATGGTGTAATTGGTCCTGCGGCCATAGTTGTCAAACTGGATGTTCCCAGTCATCCCCTGTACTTGGACCTAATGGGCAGACAGAAAGACACAGTGGAATGTGCAGTAGTTATAACCCAGGTTGCATACTGTGGCTGGCATTAAGGTACTTGGAGTCCACGGAGCTACTGAAGTGCATGCTGTCTGTTAATCAAATGATGAACTGGATACGCTTTAATAAAAGATGTAGTTTTATGGTAATGAGGGCCTGGATTTTTGAGTGAGCTCTGTGCAGAGATATCTGCAGGCAGAGGGAGGAGAATAGCTCTACACTCTCTTCCCTTCTCTCTGTCACTTTCCATCTTTATCACTCTCTCACTTGCTATTTGTGCTTCGCTTCCTCCAGCCTTTTCTTTAGTTTTTAGCTTGCCACTCGCTCTCCATTTTCCCCGCCCCCACCCTACCGTTTTGAGAGCTCTCTCGATGTCTATGCCTTGGCTCCAAGGTACAGCGGGATTGGCTAGGCAGTCTCCGGCGCTGCCTCGACGAGAGACATCCACACGTTGGCGCCGCAGGTACCTGAAGGCCTCTGCTATCACCAGGATTGCATCGTGGGTCAAAGCTGAAGTGTACTGCACACAGACACACATGCAAGTCAAACAACAAAACAGCTAAAGACACGCTGAATTGGTGTGACGTAAAAACAAATCAATAAAAAAGACGGCTGCTTTTTTAATAAAGCTGTTAAAATGAGAAAATCCTGGTGTAATTTGTTCAGCCTATATGTTGCTCTCATGACTTGCATTTCAGCACTTGCCAGGCGGGTCAGTCTGGGCGGCGCTGGCGAAACCTCTGACAGCTTGCTCATGCTAAAAATAGCTAGATTAGATAGATTGGATTAGAAAAGCCAGGACTTCTCTAAGGGTCAGGACCTCTTTGAAAACTTTTTAGCGGGGAGAATTAAATAGAGAATTAATGCATGATTTTATCTCCCACGCACTTCCCTTCCAACTTCGCCTGACCTTTTCACCACGGAGGCTAGAGCCACTTGTTTGTTGACCAGCGCACCGTGACAAAATCTAATTAAATGCCATTCAAAATCCATTTCTTTCTTGATCATTGTTTAATTAGATGTAAATTGAAGCAGCAATATAACCTTGGCTTGCGCTGCCTATCAATATATCGATTGCTCTGAGGGATGCAACGCTAAGACAGAGGAAGCAAAGGGTGGGAAAGACAAGAGAATGACAAAGGCAAACAGAGGATGAGAGGAGAAGAACCAATAGACAGCACTTTAGAAAGGATGATCGTTGCACTCCGCATGCACAATGAAAGGCCTTGCAAGCATAGCACCTTCAGAGGGGCGTTTCGGGCCTCTGGGAATTCTCTTTCATCTAGCCGCTCCCAGCGCTGAATAAACTGCTGCACAATCGGGTTCTCAGGGTTGACTATCTGAAACCCTGAAATGTTGGCTCCACCGGCGAAGACTTTGTCCAGGCTCACATTAGAAAATCCCTGAGATGAGACAAAAGAGAAACGGGGGAGGATGAGACTCATGTAACTTGTTTTTCTTTGAGGTTTTTTAATATAACCTGGGGCAAAGCTCCACAAAATATTAGCAGCCATTCTGGCAGCGCGCAAGGTGCATTTTATTAAGGATCCTGTGCTGTCGGAGAGAGCAGCATGTGTTTGCAATTACACTGAAGCAAATGTTTCTCTTCACACTTTGCGGTGGAACCTGAATTCATTTTCACATACACAAGCAGCCAGAAGATACTTTAGAGTTTGTGTCATACCATGTAGAGTCTAAATTTTTTACTTGAACCAGCTGGCCTAGTTTCATTCAGAAAGCCTTACCATGTTAAAAAACAACAACAAAAAAAGCCCCCCTAACACTTTTTAATGCATTTTAAAAACGTACGCTGCACCAGCTGCCTTTAAATTTCCTTCTTGACCCTGGAGCTATGACAGTTATTTCTTTTTATGGTCAAATCACTGTTTTTTAAGTGCAGAATTGTGTCATGTTGTGCAAGGACATGAGTCTGACTGCTGCATAATCACATCTTCTAAAGTCGGAGAAATGGCAGCAGGAGATCAGCGAGTGAGAGCGGGGCTGGCCTTTCACTTAAAAACGCTCATGCTAATACCAAGGCTAAATGAACATTACATTCCCGAGAGTGAAGGGAAAAAATATGGCTGCCCTCCAAGGATCGTTAAAAAGGTTAAATCCTGTTTATTTATTGCTAAGGATGCTCACTGATATTCAAATATGACTGTATACTGAAGCAAAATTGCAATGTAGTGTGACTGCTGGACTGTGATTTATAAAGCATGAGGCACAAACATTGAAAGCCTTATATATATATATAGAGATATAGAGAGAGAGAGAGAGAAACAACTATATACAGTCCTATATAAAAGCCTTTAATCCACTTATTGTCCATGCACATTTGCGCCCAAGGCTGAGACTTAGACTCCATGCAGAAAAAAAGCTGGTGTCCCCCTCCCCACACCCCCCGCCCCAGGGGAGCAGCATAGTTATTACTCACAAGATTGGCCAGAATGTAGTGGTAACCACGGCTGTTCTTCCCCAGGGTTACAACCTATGGGAGAAAAACATCGATACAGTAAACCACCCATGAGATGAGAGTTAAGAGCCAGGGCTAATGTAAGTGACTACAGCAATCACAGTAAACGCGGCGGCATCCCGCGAGCACGCAGGATGCCGCCACAGACGTTTAAACAAAGCATATCTTCTAAAGAATAACACGGAAGGGGCACTGCTGGGGGGGGGGGGGGGTTCATTAAAGAGGAATTGATAATGAGAGAGAAACAGCAGCAACGTGGAACATCCTTGATCTCTTTTAAGTCATTCATGGCGCTGGGACGTGAGTCCTCGGTAGCTGCTGGACAGAAGGTAGAAAGATGTTTCAAAAGAATTTGTAGCGAGAGAGTAAGATGTAGATCTCTCCCTGCTTTGAAAATATCACACCTTTGGAGCATAACAGCATGTTTCAACCCACACAGTTTGTCTGAAAATAGTAAGTGGTGTTCTAAGCCATTCCATCACTGTGGTACTAACCATATGCTGTCTTTTATTCTAGATTTTCTTCATCTTTTTTTTCTTTTTTGCTCTGGCCCTGCAGATAAATCCAATACTGAAACTCTAAACAGCTCTGGCTTGTCTGTGCATTACATGCTGGACAGGTTTTTTCAGTCGGACCTCGTGAGGTCTGTTATTTATGAGTTTGCAGTCTTATGCGGATGGACTTCTGAGTGGCTGCCATGCAGAAAACCTGTCAACCATGTCTCCGTTTTCATCTGCGCTCTACAAACAGAGCAACACAAGTTTACAGCAAAATCAGCATGTTTGCACATGTTCTGGCTCCGTTGCAAAAGCAAACTGTCAGTTTATCATCTGTTTGTGCATGCGTGTTCGGCTGGGGACGTTGGATATTTGTTACAGTGGGTCGTTTATGACATTCCCACAGAGCAGGAGAGAGTGATGCAAAGCACTCTTGCATCTACGCATTTTGGCACAAAAAAATGTCTTTGGGAAAAAAAAAAAGGGAAACAGTTTCTCCTGCTTCAAGTACAATTATAGCATCATTTTAACTGACCTATGTAGCATGACCTATGTAGCGGTAGCAGTAAGAAATGATTGAACAACCTCCCTCGCTTGGACTGAGCATACTCAAAAATCAAACAGACCACTCGTCTCCTTGTGGACATTTGAAGGTTGCCCACGAAGGGAAGAGACATCTTTAGTGTTTTTCACAAACTCACAAAGCCTTTCACTCATGCCATCAAGCTGCTTGGGTGGGTCTGACAGCCTCCCCATCATTAATGCTTTAAACTTCCACCACTGCTGAATGTCAGACAGACAAGAACAAACCAAAAAAAAGTGAAATAGAAACAAAGGGGAAGTGAGCTGATTATGATGCAGAAATAGCCAGAGACGACTGTTAGAATCCATCAATCTCCTTCTAATGATTAAGTGACACAAAGCTTCATGAAAATAGCTCTCTGCAACACTTTTACTGCAGTGAAATCACAGCGAGACAGATCAGGATAATTCTTCACGAGCCAATTTGGACTCTTTGCACTGCTGCATTTTCGCTGGACAAACCAAGTGGCTCCACTTTCCTTCACTGTGTGCTAACCTTGACTCTGGCCATAAGCCTCATCACACCTGCTCAGGAACTGGGCAAAGAAAGACCTCACCACCTGCCTGCAACCTAGAGCTCGCAGCCAGTCTGGCAACGGCTACAAGAGGCAACCTTGGGATGGAGCACAGCGAGACATTGATGACAGAGACACACAGAACCTCCAGCCAGAGTACACAAACCTTTTCCCTCAACCTCTTTAATTAGGCAGACAGCAACACCCTCAGCTGCTCCAGGTGACACGGACAGATTTCGTTGTTAAATTAAACGTTCTTTTTAAAAGTCCTTTTGATATTGCAGAATTTATACACACAATACTTCAGCTCAGTGAAAGAGGATGTTCTGAAAGTTAATTTTATTATGACCACCTTTACTCTTCGTCTTCTTTTTTTTTTTAAATCCTGTGCTATCTGGGAGCTTTTACAAACAGAATTATGATAGCACTGCTGTGCTGAACACATTTTGCTTTTCCAAAATCAGCTCTATAAATTCTCTATAGGCTCTTCTTGTTTAGGGTTTATCTGTTTATTTCTTTATTTCTATTCATGTTATTTCAGTTATTACATTATATGTGGTATACAGTATAACAATGTCGAAGGCAGGAAAGGCTGGAGGGAAAAAAAAGGGAGGTGGTGGGGGGGACGTAATAGGGGGTTAGAGTACAAATAGAAATGCACAATGTTTCGCCAACTGCCACTGTGTGTGAAAATGCACAGGTACATACATCAGCAATCTTCTTTTGGTGTGTGTGTGTGTGTGTGTGTGTGTGTGTGTGTGACAGAGAGAGAAAGAAAGCGAGAATGTGTCTTTGTTACGAAATATACTTGAAAATGAGGGTGGGAAGCCTCAATCAGGCCATTCGCAGCCCCCAAGAGTACTGAAGATGTAAGGCCACACTCTCAGGCCTCCCAGAACCGCTCAGTACCTGGCAGAGACCACCCCCTGCTTCCCCTGACATGGAAGAGATCCAAGCCACCCCAAACCACCAAGGGAGTGGGTTAATGACCATGCCAGCCTATCCAACCACACGCTCTGGGGGTAGCAGCATCCAGTGGAGAGTGGTGGAGAGGGTGAACACCTCCCTTGATGACTACAGTGGCATTAAAAAGAAGGAGCAGGTCACCAGCCAGCAGAGGCACATGATGGGGTCTACCCACTGAGACCTACGTGACCCACAACCCTCTGTCTTATTTCTTTATGTTGTTATGGGTTCTCAATAATGACACCCTTACTTGAAGAGAAGGCTTTTTATCGAACTGTACTTCACATGTAAACAAAGCTTCGCCATCACAGTCTGCTCAGAGGTAACTCCCTCTAGCTCTCTAGCTCCCCCTATAGTCTAGGAGTATTAACAACATAAAAACATGATACTAGGCAAATATGGATTTGCTGTTATCATTACACCCTCCATCAAGAACCTTATTTGTATGACTGTCCACAATGACAATAATCCAGGGCACCGAGGGAGCATCCACCTTCCCCACCACAGAGGTCAGGTTGGAGTGTGGATATCAGTCCAAAGTCTTGGGGCTGATCTGCACGCTGAGCCACAATAACAGTTGCAGCCACTCTATTCAATTACAACTACAGTTGCTCCCTCACCTGGGCACCCCACCCCACCCTATGGGCCTGCGGGCACCCATGAGCCGCCAAGGCACAGACCAGACTTCCCAGTGTGGGCCAACCCATTTTACACAGCGAGGCTGCCAAAGGGGCACAGACCAACCCCACACCACACTGGTTAAATGCTTTCTCTAAATCTAAAGAGACAGCAGTGGTTTCTAATTTGTTGATAGAGCAATAGTTCATTATATTTGTTAGTCTACAACCACCTTTATTTTTCAGCCAGCTCACTCCTAAGAAACCTTTCTTGTAATTTCTTTAAGTAGCCTTCAGTATTCAATCCATGTATGCTTTTACTAAGTTAGCGCTGTGTTTGGAATCATTGTCCTGCTGAAAATTGAAGAAAATTTGATGCTTTCCAGATGGTATTCCAAAATCCTTTTCAGGTTAAATACTTTTTATCAATTTAACAAGATCTCTAACATCATTGGCTGAAATAAACCCCCAAACCATGACAGTACCTCCACTGTGTTTACGTATGGCTGTAGAAACTCACTGTTTATCTCCAGAGATCCTCTATATATATTGGTGAACTTATTAGTGTACATATTTTTTGAAACAAAAAAAAATTGAATGTAGATGTTTCACTCTGTAAGACTTGTTGCCACTGATTTTTGGTCCAAGTCAAACTTTTCTCCCTGTTCTGTCCTCTCCTAAAAATTTGCTTCCTCTCCTAAAACATTGTGTATCTATGGATAGTATGTCATGTAAAGATCAATAAAAAGCCAAATACCATTTCAGAATATTCAAAGGTTTCTATTAAAGATAAATAAAATGGTTCATAAAATTATAGCATCTAAGATAAACATAATGGTAAAAATTATTTTGAGGAGCCAAACGTGAAACTAAATATCACTTTATCGTTTTCAGTACAGATTTACATAAAAAGTGTAGGCAGGTGAAAGAGCTAGCCCTGATTAAAGTCGAACAGCAAATCATCTACCAACACCTCTAAAACGCACTAATTAATACACTGTAACCTATTTGTTAAAACTATCTGCAGAATTTGGTAGGTGGATTTAGTTAAATTAATTCTTTTTTACATGTATATATTTAAATCAATTGTTTTGTTTTGTCTTTGGCATTGATTCCTGAGGGGAAGCAATACATGTTATAATTATAAAGAGAAGTGAACTGTAGCTCATCATGACACAATTCATTAAACATCTGTAAGCACAAAATTACTGGGATGCAGCTGATATACTGACTCTAGCCACTGACACAGCACTGATATCTAGGTATCAATTAGTAAGGCCAATACTGAAGTACTACAGATATATTTGTACAGTGTGGTAAACAAGTCCTGAGTCACCTCTCATTTTTTTGTATTTCCCTTCTTAAAAAGTGTAATTGGAAGCAACATATAAGGAAATAAGAAGTGGCTCAAGAACAAATATTTTTTCCTTCCCATCAGGAATAAATGCCAAAAAAATCTAAAACAATTGATTGAAATGTATAAATGTAAAAAAGAAAAACAACTTATTTAACTAAGTCCACCAAAGTGTGCAGATAGTTTTAACAAATAGGTTACAGTGTATTAATTAGTGAGTTTTAGAGGTGTTGGTAGATGATTTGCTGCTCAACTTTAATCAGGGCTAGCTCTTTCACCTGCCTACACTTTTTATGTAGATCTGTGCTGAAAATAATATGGTGATATTTATTGTCACATTTGACTCCTCAAAATATTTTCAACTGTTGTTTACCATTATTTTTAGCTGCTATGGTTAAACTGCTATAATTTTATGAACGGTTTTATTAACTTTATCTTTAATAGACACCTTGAGATATTTTAAAACTGTGGGGTTTATAATATTCTTTGGGTTTTTGATTATTATCTTTAGAGGATGTACTGTCCCAGTGACACTGAAGAGAAGTGTGCTTGGTGTGTCTCCCCCTTCAGTAATTCCTCTTTTTAGTACACTTTACCCCTTCCACATCGATCCACTAGCTGGTCCCACAGCCATTTGTTCTGCAGCTGAAAGAAAGCCTGCATTTTGCAGACTGCAGTTTTCTTTAAAGCCTGACAACTAGGGTGACCTTGACTTTACCCTCATCCAGTCTCTGCCTGCTTCAGACCTCCCAGACAGAGAGCCCTAAATGCAAAACTACACCTACACGTTTCTAATAAACATCTTCCTCCAAATTTGACCTTTCCAGTGCAGAGTTTGCCACACAACACACGAAGAGGCAGGAGGAAAATGATAGGCTCCCCAGAGTTTGTAAATATCATACCATTCACTGCGAGGCATATGAAAGACAAGCAAATAATGATGCAATAGTTTTTAGCCTCTCTCTGAACTATGGAAACCCAGAATCCAAAGCACCATTAAACTCATAGGGCTTCATAAAATTAATCTTTACTGAGTCTTCACAGTTTAACAGTTGGCTGATTATTCTTTAAATTTTAATTTTTAAGATTAGTGAAAAAAAAGTAATTGAATATCTTGTTTTGTTCTACCTACTGTTTCTTGTTTTACCTCAAAGATATTCCACTAGAAAGAATACAAAGACAAACAATTTTATTTGATTTAACAATCAATCACTATTAGAACGGAAGATAATTTTCCATCAGTCTACTAATCCATTTGCTGTAATTGTTACAGATCAGTGTTTTAGTAAGGAATGTCCAGGAAGAGGTTCAGTCGGCACAGCTTTCTTGCAAGGGTCAATGCTCCATCAAAAGGACATTTAACACCAATGATATGAAATCATTGGTGTTATTTGTGAGTTGTGTCATGTGTGATTTGTGCTTACATATATTTTGAAGTAATCTATATTTTTACTCTAAAGCCAAGGTCAGAAACAGGTATGTTTAAAGAAACAAAAGTCTATGAATATTAATACTTTCACTGCAACTCACTTTGAGTGATAATGGCTCCATCGCTGTGCTATGACTTATAATACTAAATGTCAGTCCTAGTAAGTCTCATACAGTGAAAGCTAAGATGTGTGTTTTCAGTCTCCCCTTTGGCTGCTGAGCTGACATTAGCTAACATTTAAAATTCATAGACTGAAAGGCTGCAGCTCATGGTGCTCAAGATGCTGATGTGATATGCCTAAAGGTGTTTTACTCTACGCTAATGTCAGATCTTTGTTGCTTGGTTTTTTGTTAGTCTGTTGTCACCAGAATCGACGCTTAAGACATTTTTTAAAGCAAAATTAAAAAAAAAAAAAAGAAACAATATTTGTTTGTTTTTTCAAGCTTCATACTGCTAACATTAGTTTGGCTCTTTGCAAGCATCTGCACGGACAGCATGCTAACGCAAAGCTAGCCAAGAACCCAGAGTGATGTTAAAGTTGAGTTTTTGCCGACCCCAGCCCAGCAGTCAAAGTCTGATCTTCAACAGGTAACACAGGCAGTGATGAGCAGTCAGGTTTGTAGCCTCCATTTTTACCTGTTCATGTTTCTAAAGTAGAATTACTGTGGCGATTGCTTTGAAGTCTCTTTTCGACTGGTTTTCATTTGTTGGCTCTGTTCAAACATAAATACTAAAAGAAGGACCCCATGTGCGGTCTCATTAGGTCAGGGATTTGTGTTGGTGTGTAGGACTAAAGATTATACTGTTAACTGGTAATTATGAGACAGCGCCCTTTACGACATTTTATGGAGTGATAAGAAAGTAATGTAATCAGTGTTACTTTTAAGAAAACTGTGGGTGTAATAATTATATTTGTTGATTAACGACCCTAACACTGGTACTGAGCAGAGTTCTCAAAAGAATGGATTCTTGGACACTAATTGGTACTGAAATCTATTATTACATTAAATACCCATTAGCAAAAGTATTGATAGCAGCTAATTGCAAGAACAGTAGCATAGCAGCTTGGTGAATCAAGAGGGACACCCTGGGCTTCATGAAGAGTTTCATAAGGTCAGTAAAGCTCTTCTAAATAACATTCAATTTTTTTAACTTATCATATATGTTAACCTGGCCAGCCAAACGTTAGATGTTTACCTATTAGCAATAAACCACATTAACATTTTATAAGTTATAAAAGTATAAAAGTAGTCAGTAAAGTTCTTCAAATTAAAATTAAATTACTTAACTGTTATCATAGGGTGACCAAGTCCGGGTTTTCCTATAGGGCTATAGAGAACCCATATGTGTGACGTCATCCCCGAGCTGCTACTTTGTGAGTTGTTGTTCAGCGCTCACAGACGGGACAGACAGCGCACAGGAGCGCCTGGTGATGTTTGAAAGATGCCAAAGCGCAACTGCAGATTTTCAGACGAACTGCAAAAGAAATTTCCCTCGTACCGTCCCGGTACCATTATTTAATTCCAGAGGTTTTTAAGTTATTTATTTGCCCTTGTTGACTTGTAAAAGCCTATATGACATTTTTTGTTTCACCATTCATTAACCGCACAGAGAAGGCATCATTTACATATGTTAAAATTTTCTTTAAGCAAACAGTATTATTAAAGTTCTTCATGACTGGGCCAAGTGTCCTCTTATGCATTAACCTGCATTTTATAAGTTATCAATATAGGAGCAGCTAGCAACTTTGGCTAATTCACAAAATGTTAACATGGGAGCTAGGCAGCAAACATTATTTTCCTGGGTACTGGTTTGAAATTCTAGTGCACAGAAATATCAATCATTAGTGTTTTTTAAATATCACAACAATTCAAAGTAGCAAACCGTCTTTGGCTAATTGAACATACAACTGTTTCCAATGCAAATTTTAACAAACTTTCTTGGCATAGTTTGACTATAGTTTAGAACTGTGTATGAAAATCCCTGTAATTCCTATTGAGCCCAATCAATTAAAGCTGAAAGTCTGAGCTTCAATAGCATCTTAATTGCTTAATTTCAAATCTATTGTGGTGGTGTACATGGCCAACATTATGAAAAGTGTGGCACTGTCCGTTGTACATTTCTGGACTTCATTGTATAATCTTGCGACTGTAGAGATTCCTAAGTGTCCCACTTCAATTAGGATGGGGCAGAAGGCTGAATTTTAGTTTTATATGCTTTGATGTAAAAGGACTTTCGCCTTTTTCGAACTCCCATTTTTTACTTCAAGGCGCTTATAGAAGTGCTTTTAGTGGAGCACTCTCTAATTAACAGCAAATAGCGGCTGTGGCTGAGACGCTTTTCTTGGCAGCCGTGATATATGCCCCTGAAGTGTTGGCCTTCCCCCAAATGCGGAACGTTTTAGAAACACCTGACTCATATTCAAATGATTATGTCTATCATTGCGCTGAGATACAAGAACTACTTAGAGTTGATACCTTGGGAGGAAGAAATCATCGGAAACGTAGCAGAGACAGCCGCATGCTTGTGTGCCAAAACTTTAAAGGAGAAAGATGGCTTACTCAGTTTTTATTGAAAATGAACGAGGCAATTTCACATGACTGATAAGGTGAAAGGGGCTCCTCTGGTTTATATATTGCAATATTATACACTGTATTCTCACACAGTTATGGCAACATGTTCAAATCTCACAGTCACAGCGCCCGGGTCTCAGCCTCTCATTCATTGGTTGAGTCAGCAGGTCACATTCTTTTTAATGATAACACTTTAATCCCATTTAATTCTATAATCACAGTTAATAAATGGCCCTCAACACCTAAGGTTGGTGTCAGGGATTTGAAAGCAGCACCTAGCTTTACATCAAGCAACATGGGGGCAACGAGCTGATGTTGAGATCAGAAGCGTCTTTTATATCAGTGGAGAGATTAGCTTGCTTTCTTAGCAGTTTTCTCAACGATGTGTAATCAAAGGGCGATGACTGCAAGAGAGGGATTAACGTGGTGTTTTACTTGTAACTCGGAGCTTGCCAGAGTGCATTTATTCAGATTTGTTTTTTCCTCCCATTCTTTAATACCTTCACTCACATCCATGTTTGCCAGCATGTCACAATATGTCATTCCTGGGTTTTCACTGAGTCATCTGCAACATTGATTGAGACTAGAGCTGGGCGATAAAACGATAACGATATGTATCGCGATATAACTTTTACTCGATAGAGAAATTAAACTATCGCGATAGACTTCGCCGCTCTTGTCCTCTTAAAAAAAAACAAACAAACAAAAAAAAAAAAAAGGTCAGCCAATCCAAATTAAGTAGCGCAGAGCCGAACCAATCACAGCCGCAGCGTCACGTCGCGTGACTTGTTACGTACAGCACAAGTGCCAAGCCGCACGTGTGTTTGTTTGGGAAGCAGCCAGCGCGTAATGGAGGAAATGAGTGTGCCGACTAGAAAAATCAACCGAGCGTGACCGAAGAGAAAACAGATGATGGTTCCAACGCCGGAGAGATTGTCGAACGGAAGAGCCATAGAAGTTCCGTAGTGTGAAGGTATTTCGGCTATTTCAAGTCTGACAAAAAAACAGAGTAGCGTGCACTGTAAATTGTGCCGAAAGCAAGTCTGGAAATACAATAAACTGGTGCATGCGTCACACTGCGCCACGTTATTGTTTCGGTGAAATGAATTTCTACAATACTGTTACTGTTAATTCTACTCTCTGCAGTGTTTAAATGCTTACATATACACACAGTTACTGTCCGTCCACACATACGACTCGGTTCTGCTTCTATGCCCCAGCTTTGTTTACTTTTTCCCACCGAGGCTTCTAGACTTCTGATTGGCCAACATTTCTGCATGGTTAGGAATCTAGCGCCACCTGCTGCTTTGGCATGTTCATAGCAGCGTTTTCCTTCATTTCTGCCTTGATGTGTGGACGGGATTATTTTTTAAAACGAAAACGGAAAATCTCCGTTTTCAAAAATACCCGTGTACGTGTGAACGTAGCCTCAGTCTCTGACTGGAAGCGCTAATTCGTCATTCGGCTTTTGTCAGACTAAAGTAACTGTTAAAACTGTTTGAAAAGCTAAGCTATACAACAAGGAGAGATTGAGAATTTCCTTTTAGTTCTCAGTTTATTTGATATTGACAAAAGTTAGTCAGTTTTGTCTGTTCTTCTGTAAAACAAACTAAGATTTATTTTTAGAATTAATATTTTGTTTCTAAGTGGAATTGACAATTTAGTAGTCTGTTTCGTTTGTTCTATTTTGAAACTTAAACGCTTTAGCGGCTGCCTTTTGTGTAGTTTGCAATATTTGCCTTTATTTATCTGAAAAAGTCTCATGTTCCTTAAGTACATCTACCCTGTTGAACTTATTATGGGAAATAAATATTTAAATCAAAACAAGCTGCTGATTATTTCACATTTTACTTGTGAGCAACGGCACATTTAAATCTTACAAATATAGTTATTTGGCTTATATCGTGATATATATCGTTATCGCCTGAAATGAAAAAAACATATCGTGATATGAAAAAATCTCATATCGCCCAGCTCTAATTGAGACTCTTCTGTTTATTGCTGACAGCCTTCTTTTATATGCTGCTGGCGATCTGTCATCCATTCTCTCCCTCTCCCACTACTTCTTATCTCCCATGGTAAAACGTCCTACCCTTTTCTTAAATTCGATATCATGCAAAGACTTGAGATTCTATAATACATGGAACTGCCGGTTTTCTCAGAACTCTCTATTGGAGAGGGGAGAAACGGATGGACGATCTCCAGTTCTCCATGGGGAGGCAATATGGCCACCCTTAATTCCTCTACAGGCAGCAAAATGTTGTTCTAACAAATCCCCAAATGCACCTACTTTTTTTCATGCTCTTTCAGTGAATCCTTTTTGCTTTTTATTGTTTTTATTTCCTGTATGAAAATGCAGCTTTGTGGCTGGCAGGGTGCTCACTGCCAGCCTGTCTTTGAACAGCTTGCTTGCCCTGGGCCTGTCCAAGATGCCATTGTCTGTCTGTGTGTGTGTGTGTGTTGTGTTTTTTATTTTATTTTATTATTTTGTTTTTTTCTTTCCTGTCTGCTTGCCCGCCTGTCTCTCTTTACACTAGTGATGAGCAGGTTGTTGCCTCTAAACAGACTCCAGTGCAGAAATCCCAGGAGAAGAGGCAGCCAGCAAGGAGCACAGAAACTGATACATATACGAGCAATCTCACTGATGAATCAGATTAGGCATGACAACACATACAGTCAAGTAAACAAGCATACATTCAGAGGCTGCAATACATGCACTCACTATTAAAAACCACCAGTGCTAGCAATACAGAGATGATCGCTGTTTGTTTACAGGGCTCCTTTAACGGTATAAATATTTTGGTTCATGTATGCTATCATAAACCTAGATGGTTCGATGAAACACATTGATTGGATATGTTTAGGAGAGCAGAGCTGGCAGAGGGTCTGATATTCTAGTCATAAGGAAAGATTTGCCATAGGGTTAATTTATCTGCAGTGCAGTATTGATGGAGAAGTCTTATAGGCGATAAATCCTGAGTGGTTGTTACAGCATAAAATGATAATGGCCCGGGCGTAGCATTCTCCTCAGCATCTCAAAACAAATTTGTAGGGACGCTCAGTCAGCTCTCGTACGAGTAAACAAAACTTGGCCTGATGCAGCAGTATGCAAATACTTCTCTTATGAAGCTTTTACATCATGTCAAATGAAAAACGAAGGGAATAAAAGAAATGTTCAGGTGGGTGGGTGGGCGCCAACCACAGAAGAGGCACATTCTGTTTTGTGTTTGTCTGTAGAAACCTCCATTTAAGAACATGGTAGGTGAACTAAAGCAAGCCAATTAATTGATTATGATTCTAGAAGGGAAGCACGACCACTTAAATAACAATTTAATCATAGTAATTTGATCAAGAGAGAAGAGAAAGCCTTCTACCTTCTCAGCATATGTTCAGTTTTATTGCAAGGCTTCTTAAGTCTTGTAAAAAGCACTCAGGATGACCTCGCTGTTGAAAAATGCTATATACAGAACCCACGCTTGCCTTGGCTTTTTATATAGTTAGCTATTCAGAAGAATAACATAAGAACGTTTTACTAGATGGTTATTCATCGCACAAAGAGTAGTGGTCTACAGTCTCCTCTAAATTACAAATTATTTTCTTTTAAAGGTAAACAGCTAACCTGCGTGTTTACTGTGCTTCTGTACAGCTAGTGGTAATACTATTTGCAAAGCTGATACCTGAATGGAACTGTGCACACAGAGATCTTTGACTTTCACATTATAACTGCTTCCCATGGCTGCTTTTCTGCAGACAATATGTTCTTACCACACCGATGAGTTATGCAAGCTAGCCCTGAACTGTAGTATATTTCACTACGGTATCTAGTTGTGAATGGCACAATATACTGTACCTGAAGTATCAAGTATGCATAATGACAGATTTTTAAAAACTTTGTTATGACTGTGCAATTGTAATTGTGATGCATTAGCATTTGAGCAGCAGTCTAATTACTTGATAGTTTATTTCGCTGTTCATTTATATTAAATGAAAAATTCTAAAATACAGAAAAGAAGTAACAATAACTATAAAAACACCCGAATATCTATTATATCTAATTTTATTTAAAAGTACAAAGTTAAAAAAAAATACCTTGAAAAAAGTGTTAAGTTTAGGGATGCATAAAATATCTGTACCATACTGACATTTGGAAGTTGAATAACTATACTAGATCGAACCAGCAGAGCGTTCACAGGCACTGTATCAAAAGCGGTGTTAATGAAGAGCAGCACAGAGGTTTCTCTTTCTGTGCAACAATTGTGCAAGCTCGTCACTTTCCCATTGCGATAACGACACTCCACGAACATCATTGTCTGCTTAAAGGAAGAAAAAAAAAAATCCATTCAGCAGTGGGATTACTCAGACTGAAATCATAAAACTAAGCCACCGAGCTGATTCCCATTTCCCCCAGCAATCAGCTAGCTGGATCTGCTCTGCGTCATGATCCTCTCTCAACAGGCACTGACCTTGATGGATTGGAGCAACATTATGACACGCAGACACCAGCGCCTGCACACCGGTTCTGTTCGAACTCAGCCACCAGTCTGCCACAGATTAAACTCTATCTGTCGACAATCATTGGTTAATAGAACTACTACAGCAGGTAGAAGCAGCGGGTTTTACCACATAGCAGACAGTGGGTGCCATTTTTGGCATGATTGCCCCCGTGGGAGACGGTCCATTCCTCTTTCAATGTATAATGGCCCGATAGGAGGCAGCTGCAGAGTGAAGTCCAGCAGCTTCCCTGAATGCCTCATGACTCATCTATATTGGCAGAGCTAGCTGGATTATTTCAATTAGCTCTAACAAAAAACAATCCCACGCTAAGATTGTCACTGAAACAAGGGGCAAAACTGAGCACGCTGCTGCTTTGAAGGTTAGCTTCTGCAAAAGCTACATTTTCCCCCTCTTTGTAGAAAAAAAAAGCCAAGGCAGAAAAATGAATGATGATGATTATCGTCGCATGTTGAGGAGGAAAGAGCTCAACATAAAAAAGAAAGAACAATCATTAACGGGAACAAAGACAGGAACAGAATAACATCAAACAGATTACTGCCCCGCATCCTTATTATTGTTTACAGGGAGAAAGCAATTAAAAACGCAACCATTAATATGCCTCACACGTGATGTGTAATGTGTGTTCTAAGCTTTTCTTAAAAGCTGAAGCATATTCCAACACTTTGAACGGAAACGTATTTCGATATAGTCCCAGAATTGTAAAGGGAGGAAATTTGCGGTTCAAGAATTAAATTAGACACAGCAAATTATTACTAAAAGCTATTCTGTTTTAAACTATGACTCTGGGATCAAATTAGATTCATAAAAAACAAGTGAAACTAACAGTCATTGAGGGGATATTGTGAGGCAAAGAGAAGCCAATATCTAAATGAATGTTAACGAGCAGAATCCAATTCAGGAACTGATTGCCTTATAAGCAGGCGGCAGCAGGCAGGGGTGCAGGCTGGAGAGGAGCAAGCGAGCAGAGGAGATGCATGGCATAATAGCCACTCATCTATTCATGGTAATTGTGTTTCCCCTACTACAAGGACTGGTGGACCTTTCATTTTCTCCTCAGGCAATGGACGTGATAGAGGAACGGAGGGGTTTTGGGTTGTTAGGAGAGGATTAAAAGGGCTGCATCATCAGTGGTCTCTTCAAATGGCTGCTCACACTCAGACCTCTCGCTACCTTGGGCTCTCGGGCAGCTTCAATACACAAAGATTTTCAAACGAGACAGCATCAGACGTTGCAACCAAACAATGCCAAATAGGGCTCTTCAAATAGGCAGGGTTGCTGCTATGTCTCATAGGCCTTAGGTGATCCCAAACTGAGTGAGTATAGGAAAAAAGAAAGAAAAAAGAAAGAAGGTTTGGTTCCAAAATTAGCTATGGTGAGTCAAACGCATACATAAAAAACACCAGTATTAGCAAAAACCTGAAAGTCTTAGATAATAAATTATAGACGGATTAAATGTTTCTTGATTTTATCACTTCACTGATAAAGTGGAGCTTTTTCTCCACAAAGCGTTGCCTTCTGCAACTGAAAAATAAATGTGTAAAAAAGGAACACATTAATTTAAACCTGATAAAAAAGAGCTAAGAGGACCTGCAGAGTTCTGGAGGTTAACGCTTTTTACGCTACACATCAGTCATTCGACACTGAAACGTTGGCAGCACAAAGACACAAAAATATCCTGACTGTAAGTATTATAAACAAACTACAGAGACTACATTTCCCATAATGCTAGATGTTCTGTTAACCTAGCCTGACAAGTGCACAATTTTTATTACACATAATGATCTTGCCTCTCAGCCAAAGATAACTCAAAGCATGTATTTAGATGCAACTAGTGTTCAAGAAGACTGCTAAATAAACTTTGGTATATAATAAAATAAGTCCTTTTAATATCTGCTGTTTTAGTCTGCTACTACTGCAAGCGAAAAAAACGGACTTGAGGTAGAGTGTAAGTGTAGGCGGTGATATAATGAGCATGCCTATACACTGAGGCTCAGAGGCTCACCTGCTCTAATATAGTGTTGATCCTATCCACCTCGCAGTCAATCACATAGCGCTTCTCCTGCCTCCTGTCCATCTCCTCAATGATGCGCTTGAACTCGGCTGCGTCCGTTGTGCTGCTAACAGAGCGAGCGGTCACCTGCCAGTTGTTAGCGACTGCTGCCTCCATGATGGCCTGCAGTATGGAGAAACCTACAGGGAGAGAGAGAGTGAGAGCGTGTAACTCAGAGGATTAAACAAAAAAATCGACCAGCACACATCAAGAGTTATGCAGAGCCGAGAGGCTTCTAATTTATTCTGGAGAGGTTTTTGCTTGAATCCAGAGGTTAAAGGCCATCTCATTACAATCTAAAATAGCATTACAAAGTCTGCAAGCCCACTAAAATATTTTCTAGAGTCTAGACTTTGTGTGCCTGTGTGTATGTGTGTTTAATTCACATTTGCATATTGACAAGGCAGTATCATAATGAAGTGAAAGGACAGGAATCGTATCTCCATATTATTAAAAGATCAGTGGGTGATGTTATTGCACTTGGCATCAATTAAATTATGGCATTTAGCTCAGCCACATGTTAACTTTGACAGTGCGGTGAAACACATTGCAGCCTGTGTCTCCTTGGAGGATCCTGCCAACTCATTTTAAGATAAAGACAATGAAAGATTTATCCAAGCCAGTGGTAGCAAGTGATCATTATAATACTAGAAGAATGGAAAATGAGCCCTTCTAATGATTAATTCACACATGAAATATTTTCATTTAACAGAGTGCTCAGAAACACTATGGTCAAATCACATACCACACAATGAATAATGTAACCATATTTCTGGAGGGATAGATTGCATGTAGGACAAGCTGAAATAAAAATGGCTTAAATCGTCTCCAGTGTATAACAAATGGGCATGAACGTGATGAAGATTGTGAAAATCAAACATCATTAGGCCAAGCAGAATGCAGTCATAACATGTGCAATAAGCTTATTTTTCAATTTTTTTTATAATATTCACATGATCTGTCATGTGCGTAGCTGATACAGAAAGGGAAACAAGGAGAAAAAATAATCTTTCAGCAACAGCATGCCCTGGCAAACATGTAGACAAATATAGATTTTGTTTCTGTGCAACATCATCACAGCGATGTTGGGGGCAAAAAGTAACTCTTCAAGGCAGCGGAGCCAGGCTCCAAAGCAGAGACAAGGATGAAAAAAAAGATGGATGGGAAATGTTAAATAATCCAAGGGAATCATGTGCCTATGCTAAGAACAGAAGAAGAATATGAACCCAGACCACTAAATGAATTCCTGTCGGTCCTAAAGCCAGCAAGGTTCTTTACAGTGCTTGGACCCTTATTCTCAATATGGTTAATCCTTTGGACATATCCCAAACTTTAGCTTTTGTACACGAAGACAAACAACATAACTGTATGCACATCAGCATTCTCACATTACAAAGAATAAGTTCATTAATATAATTTATGGTCAGAATTACCGAGGCTTCTTGTATCATCAATAACAATCCCAGATTTAACTGACTATCACAGCTAGCTAACAGCCCATGTTGCTTCTTTTTATAATTAGTTAGTGTTTATTTTGTTGGCTTAAGTTTTGTTTGTGGTGCTATAAACATTAAAACATTATTGAATTGATTTGAACTCAATGCCTACAGTACCTTATGTCTGGTACAGCATGCTTACAGCAGTTATAGCAGGTCGAGAAGTATGCTAACCTGCTAACTTTCACATTAGCTTCTGCACACAAAGACAAACAACATAACTGTATGGGCATAAGCATTCCCACCATTACAAAGAATAAGGTCATTGATATAATTTATGGTCAGAATTACCGAGGCTTTTTGCATCATCAATAACAATCCCAGATTTAGCTGACTGTCTCACAGCTAGCTAACAGTCCATTTAGCTTCTCTTTATAATTAGGTTTAGTGTTTATTTTTTGGCTTAAGTTTTGCATTTGGCACTGTAAACATTTAAACCTTATTGGATTGATTCGAATTAAATACCTACAGTACCTTATGTTTGGTACAATATGCTTACAGCAGTTGTGGCAAGTCGAGAAGCATTCTAACCTGCTAACCTTCACATTTACTAAATTAGCAACAAACATTAACACTAAACCCATGCTACGATATTGTTAAATAAGGAAATGACAGACACACTCAACATCCAACTAAAAACATTCAAAGCTTGCTAAATTCAAACCAAGAGCATGCCAACAATATATTTTTTTATAGTTAGCTTCTTTTAGCCAAACTTTGGCAGGTTTAGTGCATGGGCCACTTCATTCAGACACCTGATACTTTTGCCTGCTAAACATAATTTTACATCAATATGGAAATGAAAGGCAAACAAACAGATTCAATTTTGATATGGCATTTTAATATGAAGTCTGGAAGAAATTACAGACAACATTATTAAGAAGTCAATAACAATGTTTAACTTCAATCTGGTGACCGACTACCAGAGCGGTTTTCTCCTTTAAAAAAACGAGCAGACTTTGTAACCATTAAAACCTGTCTGTGGAGGCTGTTATGGAAATTGTCGGACATAATATGAAATAAGTGGGCAAAGTAAACATTTTACTTTTATTTATTTATTTTTTTACTTTACCTTTGTTATTTATTTTGAGCTATTTTTCTGTACAACTTTATCTCCGTGAACCGGCTGCAGACAGCCAACAAAGCCTGCACAGAGACCAAAGAAGCAACAACAGCAGCTCTAACAAGGAAGCCTCTTTGTGACTCACTGCATTTGTCTTCTGCATGTCTTTTCTTTTTCATTTGGTCAAGTAGCTCTCTTTTTTTTTGTTGTTGTTATTTTTTGGATTTCCACATACTTTGAGACTACTGTACCATGTGTGTCTGTGCTCCTGGTGTGCCAACATTGCTTTAGCACACAGCCACATCTCCACCAGACGACCTTTTGGCAAGCAGTACAGCAAGTAGTGGAGACTGACACACACTGTGTCATCTGTCCAGAGGAGCGGTGGCATACTGCCTAGAGACATTAAGCTGCCAGATCTCAAGGTTATGTGGCAACCTGGTTATCAGGTGAAAGGGCTCTAAGGATTCAGCTCATAGCTTATGAATGTAACCTGTAGCAAAACAGAGTTTCCATACTACTGTATGTAAAGAGTGAGTCTAGCTAACAGGTCTTACCAGAATTAAAGGTCAAAAACTTTACACTGTAGTGAGTTTAAAACAATATGGATATAGATATAATTTGTCAGAATTATTACTTTTATCAATCGCAACTGGTTACATAAAAAAAGAAAAGAAAATTGAAGTGAAAAACATTTTCTAAACTATCATCATTTTTACATGAGTGGAGCAGAGCACTCATGTGCTAAACTTCCTCAGATCTCCTTTACCTAAAGCACAAGTTACAGAGTGAAGGTTTGAATAACATGGATGCATTATTCATTTTCCTGAGGCATATGCTCACAACCTCACCAACCACAAGCCAGCTGGATAGCATGGCAGTCTTCCCGGCAATAAAAAGCTTCTCACATTAAGAGATGTCACGCAGATTAACTGGGTCAAAATGGTCTCTGTTGGTTTGGGAACTGTTGAGAAGGCTGGTAAAGGTAAAAATGCCAGTGTATCATTTACCACACGCTAATCACATTGGGTGTACGACATGCCATGCATGTGGGTTAAAATGATAGGGTGCTCATTGTTTCAGGGCTGCGTGTATGTATTTGTTTAGGGTAGTGTAATCTGTGATTCCCGTGCTCCTTGAAAGGCACAATAGTATGTCTCAGAATAATTTTAAATGATAGAAAAACTAAATTCTCGCAGCGGAAATGATTTGGAAATTTGGGCTTTACATATGCAAGGATCTACAGTGTGCTGTCCAGAAAATGAAACAAACAAAAAAAATCCTATTTTCACTTTCGAGATGAAGTGGGAAGTGAAAAACATGAATTATGCTTTTATGTGGAGGAGGGATATACTGTTCTGTCAATCAGATTACAATCAAATAGTTCTTTTATTTTGAAATTGCTGATTTGTGCAGCATTTTGTCTCCCCCTCTGCCTCTGGCAAACCCTGGACTGTGTGGGAACAATTGGATTCATTTAAGATTCACAGAAGATTCCATGCCTGCCTAGTTTTACATTTGTATGGAAATTAAGAGATGGAATCTAGTGGTGGTAAATAGTCTGTCCAGAAAAGGATTAGGCCTGCTTTTTGCTGCTGTTTTCTCAAAAGTCAGCATAAAAGTTTGCATGCATTCTGATTGGGACTATCAAAAAACCGAACAGTATCCTTTGAGCGCAACTTAATCTGACAGCCCTGAGAAGACTGATAGTTCCTTCTTCATCTCCACCAGCAAGTAAATATAATAAATGTCTTTGGTACTTCATGCAGCTCTTCCAAGATTACATCAGCCACTTACCTTTCTTGGACCAGAGTCCATCTCCAGATTCAGCCAATCAGTAAATTAATCTTCCTAAAGAGCACTGGAGACCCTCATAAATGCTTTTGTTACTAATATTTATTTCCAACGTGGAGAAAATCCATAAATTCTATACACCTTCCTTTTTTTTTCCACCAACAGGAGCCCCACATCTGTGTTGCATCTGAAAATGTAATACAGTCAACTACATAAATTATGGACGACAACAACAAGGCTTCCTTATCACCACCTATAAATCCCTGCAGTACAAATCCAGCAGCATGGAGCGGCTTCTGCTGCACATGCTCCTCGGGGCTAATCACGCCATCGAGACAGGGAGACTTTTCACGCACCGCTTGCGACTCAAACACGGCGTACAGCGTAATAAAATGTGGACAACATCTATAAGCGTGGTGACTCTAACTACACATTCAAGATACAACCTGGTCACAAAAACATTGGTGCACATAAACATTTTATATAACTTTTAAATACTATAGAACTGCACAACCCACCATTTCATCAGCGCTCAAATGATAGATTATAAAACACTTTATTTCACCGTAAATGTCTTTAAAATTTTATCGCTACCCTTATGCAAACTCATTCTTTATATATAGTTATCTGATATTTTGTTCTGTATGTATGTGGGAAATGAACCTCTGTGCTTTGGGGCTGATGAACAACAATTCTGCGTCCTCGCCCTAAAGAACGAGGCGGTGACGTTAGCCACCAGTAATGCTGCAGTGGTTTTTTTTCCACTGATAAAGTGCACGAGTGTTTCTACTATATGTTGCCAGGATACGGGCCAAAATAAATGTTAACTCTGACAAATGAATACTGCAGCAAAAGAGAAAACACACGGCTGAATTTGTCAGTGTTGAAACATCCCTGAGCGCCATATACAGGTGAGGTCATTCAGAGATGTTTCATATTTGTATAGAACTGATTATAACATTTATATATATGTGTGTGTGTGTGTGTGTGTGTGTGTGTGTGTGTGTGTGTGTGTGTGTGTGTTTTTTCCCTTTGGAGCCTTTGCGACCTATGGTGACTCATAACAGCTTTCTGTGTGGTCAGTCACAATGTGTATCTTCAAAAGAGTTATTTCAGCGAACAGTGAACAGGAATCAGAGTTAAGATGAAGGAAGTATAATGAGTACTGGAGAGACAGAGGAGAGGGGTAACTCGAGGGCAGAAGACTAGCGTCCTGGTCTGACTTTAGCTTTTGAATAAAGTCCCCCCCCCCCCCCCCGCATATAAAAAAGCGGAGTTATGTTGCTCTTTAAATCTAAAACACACACTTGAAACAACTGTATAGTTTGTGGAGCATGCAGTGCAGGAACCGCTGCGATGGGTGAAAACTCAATTATTTCTGCATTTCTCTGCTATCAAATCCAGAAGGAGCCTAAAGACGGCCCGTGTGCTTATAAATCAGAACTGTTGCGAATGAGATGTTGTGGCAGTGTAGCGTACAGTGGCTGAGTGAGAGCTGCAGTCCTCTTCTTCGTCTGTGAACCGGATCTTAACAGGATGAGTTTTGAAGCGTCACCCGTGGCGGCTCAGCAGTAATTGAATTGAGTTGCATCTAATCTCATTGCCCAGCTCCTTTGGTTCCCTGCCTCTCATTAGGGTTCGATGCAGAGTGTCACAGGCCTCCATCTCTCTCTCTCCCCCTCTATTACTCACAGCCGTCTCTCATATCTCACAGCCGATCCAGCCTAACTAGGCAATTCAGAGAAATATTGCAAATTCCTCAAGCCATACACCTCCGCATTAGCCACGACTGACTGTGAGCTTCAGAGGCACAACTGCAGTATAGCACTCGCTCACATTACCTCATATCATTACACTGTATTATCACTGGTATTATAATAATCCATACTGCGTCAAACTCTACTGATCTTATCAAATAATGAAATGTAAGCAGATGAGTCGACGTTAAGCACACTGTGGTACACAATAAATAACAGCGGCCACAAACAACTAAAGCTACCACTTAATGGCAAAGAAGGAGAGATGGAGGGTAAAACCAGTTCAATCTGAACCAATTTCTGAAGGATAAATCTAAAGAGCACATGTGAAAAAGAGGTGTTGTCCACTGAGCAGGCAGTAAATGTGGCTGCTTTTCCCTCTAGCTTGTCAATCCTCTTGTAAATGAGAGTCTCTGGGGAGCTGAAACGCCCTGCTGAGCACTGTTCATGGTCTAAAAGGGCATCTTAAACAACTGAATGGAAACGGTGAAGATAATGCCTTTGATTCTTAATTGTAGGCTTGATACTTGAGTTGCGCTGAACATCTTTTGAGACAGTTGGGATGTCATCTTTATGCGTTTTAGATAATTACATAAGTGTGTAGTTCAAGGGAAAACTGAATTTTCAGAGGTCATTTTTAAAAATATGCTTAAACCATTTACCTCTGCTGGTAAAGTCATGCAGGTGAATTTTTTCTTTTTTCCAGAAGATTAAGATTTCTAGATTAAGCGCCTTGAAGGTTTAAAATTTTTTTTATTTAGTTGCACAATATTGTGGCAGAAATGACAAAATAGGTGTGTCAAATGTTCTGCATTTCTAACACTAGAGGAAAGTGTTTGGGGGGCAAGCAGTTCCACATTTTAATCATAATCCATAAATATGTGAACAGCAGTGTTGGGAAGGTTACTTTTAAAATGTATTCCACTACAGATTACAGAATACATGCCCCAAAATGTATTTTGTAACGTATTCCGTTACGTTACTCAATGAGAGTAATGTATTCTGAATACTTTGGATTACTTAATTTATTATCGTGCTTTTTACAACTTATGAATGTTCTATTGCTGTGTGATTTATTACTATTACTGAAGGCTACTAGCCATACCAATAGCAACTAGATTTTTAAATCTTAATATAAAATGAGTAACAGTAGGGTGGACATTAGGTAAGGCTGCACTTTTTGCAGCGATCTTGTATAGAAAACTATTCTGCGCGTATATAAAACAGGTCCGCAGCTCCGAACCGTAGTAAAGGGACCTCTGGCTAATACGTCCGGTTCCGTGTCGGGCTCGTAGCCGAAAACTAGCTTTACTTTGTTGTCTAGGTCCACTTTGCTAGTGAGAGACAGAGAGAGGCGTTAAAAGGCTGCTCCAACTGAACTTATTGTTTCGGAGGAAAACACGAACACGGTGTACAGTCGAGTCTTAATAGCTTACTTACAATTGGGCTCGTCAGGCACTCTTTTTGGCTCCAGTGGTTATTATTATATTTACATGCTTCCAGCTCCCGTTTCTGGAATTACCAAAAATAGAGAGGGCATAGCCTAACATATGAAACAGGAAAAGACTTCTGTGTAATCCCTTCTTTTCAACAAAGTAACTGTATTCTAAATACCACCCTTTTAAACGGTAACTGTAACGGAATACAGTTGCTCATGTTTTGTATTTTAAATACATAACGGTGGTACATGTATTCCATTACTCCCCAACACTGGTGAACAGTGACACCTCTGAGAATTACACACATTTTCATACATGGTCCATGTATGAAAGGCTCATAAGTAAATGGACAATTGACAGCCAGTTAGTCATATGATGCATGTTGCTTCAGGCAGGTGCTGCCTGAAATGGATTTTTATCTAGGAATAAAAGAAACAATCCTTATATTTATGCTATGTATATGTCTTAAAATGGCTGCAATTCCTAAACAATTCATGCAAACTCTTTTGTAAAATGTGTCAAAATAAAGCTCAGTGTCTGCACTTTAATCAAGTCTTGATAATATTTCTCTTAAAATCCAAAGTGGTGGTGTACAGAGGAAGAACTGAACGAACAAATAGTGCCTTTGTCCAACGTGTTATGGAGCTAGCTGTATACATTTAACTACAATTAAGTCATAACAGCCACACAATTGTTTTTCATGACTAGCCTTATATATTTCAGGACAACTTTCTTTGGACAGTTTTTATATTTGGTATCACTTCTTTATGGGTGCACAGCTACATCGAGTGCCATTAATGAGACGCCTTGGTTGAAGTTGAAAAGCTGTGAAACAGCAGAGCAACAATCTGTTTAAAATTCTCAAGCTGTCAAAATCTCACTCTTCATTAACTGTTCCTGCATTTATATTTTATTATATAGACATTACCATGTGTGGTCCCCCCCCCCTCTCTATTGTCTTTTGAGGAAACCAGAATAAACAGTTAAAATATTTAAGGTCTGGCGAGTCTTTGCCTCTGGGCTAAGTATGCTCACGGGGCTCTGAGGATCCCTCTAGTTCAGGGGTCGGCAACCTGCGGCTCTTTAGTCCTTATAGTGCGGCTCTGCGTGGTTTGGGAAAATAAATTATAAGTATTTAGCTGAAGTGTACTTTATTTATGTTAGTTCTTTTTTTTAACTTAGTTTTTTTTAACTTAGTTCTAAATTGGAAGATTATTGTGATATTGACATATAAAAATAAAATTATATTTTATTATTTTTTCATTGCTCAAAATAAGCGTCACACTCGCGGAAGCCGCGAAACGCCGTGCATTTATCAAGACTTTCAACCCCAGGTAGGCCAATTATGGATCTTCGGATCCACATTATGTCAGCAGCTATTCTCCTCCGTGAACTTTGTTAAAAACAAACACCGCTCACGCCTCACAGATGACAGCTTACAGTCCTGCGTAAAGATAAAAGTGACTTCGTACAGCCCCGCTTTGCAGACGCTGTGCGCAGAGGTTCAGGAGCAGAAGTCCCATTGTAAACATACCACAGCAGACCCGACGATAGCATATCAACAGCATAGATGGCACAGACGTTAAGGCGGGGCGTGATTGCGGGTGCCGCTCAGGTGCGTCCGCCTCCTCTGCAGCGGCGTTGCAGACGACGTCCCGCCACACACATTAACCAGCTAAAATACATATTTAGGCAGAATTTTGCAAATATCTATTTTTCATTTTTTAGCAGCATAGTGCTTTTTTCCCAGTTATTTTTTAAAAGTCAGGTCAAGGCTCCAAAAGCACAAAGGCGATATAAGGGTGGCAGCACAACAGTTTTTGTTTGCTACATGGATCATTTTAGTTCAGCTGGGTGTCTTTCCTTTTGTTATATTTCTTTAAGAGTTCAAAATGTGTTAAATACATAAATAAAATGTAATTTTCTCTGTAGCACTTCATGGATTTCATAAGCAACACACCTAAAAAACAATATATACAGTGTTATCTTCATTTTAGATGTCAAAAAGTATTTGCGGCTCCCAGTGTTTTCTTTTGCATGGAAACCAGGTCCAAATGGCTCTTTGGGTCTTAAAGGTTGCTGACCCCTGCTCTAGTGTTTGTGCAGTGGAGATCAAAATCTTGGGCTTAGGAGGAAGGCTTTATCTGGCCTACTATTAGTCTTATCTGGTATAGCCACACAACTTGTATACAATAGGCTGCGGTTTAAAAGGGTTGTGTATTATTGACTTCTAAAGCAAACAGCTGAAAAAAAAGAAGAAAAACTGCCAATTAACAGAAAAAACTAGGCTTTGAAACAGATCAACTTGTGTTTTTTTTTAAAAAAAAAAAGAAACATGTGATGTGATGTGAAATCAGGTCGCGCTGTGTTAGAGCTCCTCAGCTTCTTCCTGCCCACAGGAGAAGAACGCTTTAGAGACGTAGCATTCACCGTGAAGCAAAGTAGCCCAAAAGTGTGTAGCCAAGGCTTTGATGTGGTATTTACAGTAGGCCTATAACCACAACAGTTTTACTGCCAAGTGTTGTCCTAATCAGAAAGACAGCGCATGTCAAATCAAACAGAAGCAGCATGCTGTCTGTATCTTTAGAAGTGCATATATGCAGGAGGGAGAAGAGCTGCTTCACCACTCTGAAAATCCTCCCACAGATTTTTCAGAACGTCTCCATCTCCCTCCCCCTTCCGTCAGTCTTTCTTGTCTATCCCTCACACATACTGTGACATATTATTAGCACGTACTATAACACGAAGAGGGGGGCGGGACATCCTTGCACACATGTAGAGCTGTGTGTGCACGTCTCAGAGGGGGTGATCAATAACGATGACAATAGACTGATCACGAAAGTCTCCCAGCAGCTTTTTTCTAATCTGCAGAAACAGAAAGAGTGAAGACAGAGCCTTTTACAAAAGAAGTCCAAATATTATTCTACTTTTTGTGTTTACTCTCGAGGATGACATTTTATTTGTCATTTCGAACAAACAAATTGGCCGTGTGACATAGACCGACCATCAAGGCAATCTACCTCTTCTATGACTGCTTGAAGCAAAGGCCAGGACATTTTGTTATAATGAAAAAAGAAGCTCCCAGCAGTAATTTCATGGCTGCTGAAGCTAGCAACGGGTAGGTGGTAAAATGGCTTTATTCCAGGTTCAGTTAAGAGGACACAGAGAGAGCACGGGGTTTATTGTGTGCTTATTGTGACAGACGATGGCTCTCATATGATGCTTTTTATTTTTTACAGGTGCTTGACTTGTAGTATATCGAGAGGTTGCTGAATCACGCAGGTTCCTGCTGCAGGTTGGATTATCTGTATATTGAGATGTCACTTCATGTGCGCAAAATAAAAACGCGAGAAAGAATGCCAGCGTTGTATAGCTTCCTCCATATTTCTTTAATATTATTTTTCTTGTGCATTTTATGGCTTCTCTGATGTGCCCTTCCTTGTCAGTGTGTCCAAGCTGATTTATTCTTCTGATGCATGCATAATTTAGTTTTTATGAAGCCGCCGTGAAGGAGAGGGCCACTAAAGCACAAGAGGTGTATGTGCATGTGTGTGTGTCTGCATAAAGTCTCAGCTGGGTGCAACTGATGTCCTATTATAATGGCTGAGATGAGACCACAAAGCTGTGGAAGTAAAGTGTGGTCCATGACATAGACATGGTTTCAGTAGAGAACTGGCATTCACACTTATTATCTCACATTGCGAGCGGCGAGTATAAATCAACAGTTGTGGGTGACAATATTGCACTTGACTAGATGTTATTTGTGTGAAATTTGCTTAACAAATTGAAAAGGGAGAGAAACGACTAATGGTGTGTAATCCTGCATGAAAAATATCGCTTAGGCTTCTCCGCACATATGAAAAGCTGAAAAGCTGCACGTAAAACAGCAGCTTCTTGAAGCTAAGAGAGGCTCTAAGTCTTTGTTACTGGGTAAAAATTTCCTAATAACCTTTCAGCGTGGTTTAATTTAAGTGGTCTAAAAGAAAAGTAGACGTCGGCATCTCTTGGATTCCTTTTCAGGTTGACTTGTGATGGAAGATGTTAGCCAATCACAGGTCTTTCAGAGAGGTTTTGTTCCTTTGGGTTGTTTTTATGATAACCTTTGAACTATAGTTCAAACTATTGCTAAAAAATCATACATATAACATGTGTTTATATGTGTGGAGCTGCGGTTGTCAAACTGAGTGAGCCACTGCATTCGGGCTATAGATGATGGCTGCAAAAAGTATTTTTAATCTTAAGGAATGTTTTCTTTTTCTTTGTCTTTTTTAAAAATCTTTTTCCAGATCATTGCTGCTTAATATTCAGAATAATAAGCAATAATATTTCATGTTTTTTTTGTGTTGAATCACTGTAGTTTGGACTACACTTTTGCTCTTCTGGTAACGTGTCACATCTCTTAATTTGTTATGCTGTTTACACCAGTGAGAACAATGCCAAACCACTTCAATCAAATTAAAGGCCAGGCTTGATTTGGTTTGCCATCGAAGACATTGCATGAGAGCAGCGGGAGGCATTTATCGTTTGACTCTTTCAGAGAACAAAGGCAACTGTCTCTGGATAGCCAATTAGAGGGATCGCTGAAGAATAGGGAGCAAGGTTCGCTTTGGTTACAGTACAACCGGCTGTGCATGATTGCTCACCCCATCCACATATCTGTCTTTCTGTCTGTCTGTGTTCTGTAGCTTGGCAGGAAGTAGAGATGAAGCTAACTATGTGCGGTCATCCTCCCATTCAAAAGCCTCCTGGCCTTGTTGGCACATTCCTCAGCCAGTTGTGCCAGGCCAGGAGTTATCTTCTCTGCCTGTTTCACTGTGTCTGTGGGGAGACATAGAGGTTTAATACAAAGCCAAGTGGTCTTCGATCGATGCCTGCAGATTAATAGAATCTGACAGATAATTTTTTTAATCTCATTTTAGTGTGCTTGCAAATATTCTTTACACACAGTTCAGCAAAATTAAACTGCACCAAACCTTTTATGCATAAAAATAACAACCGAACCTGTGACTTAGCTAAAAAGCTAAAATGTGACATGTGCTGTACTGACGTTCTGCACGTCACACAAGTGGCATGTCAGCACTGTGAGCGTGTCCTCTGTCAGTGTCACTCTTGTTCCAGTCGGTCTTTTTTGTCACATGTAGTCACCATCTTCTGACGGAGATAACAGACCCACCATGCTCCTAAGAACTATCATTCTTTAAAACAAAACCAACCTGTAAACACAAAATGGACATAGTCAGCATGGCCTAGCCCACCTGTTTGCAGCCTGCTTCTTAAATCCTGAGATTAGAGTTTTTTGACATTATGAGCTACAGATGACTCTTACTGAGAAATTCAGGACACTGCATGTTTATACAGTAGCCAGTTGTCAAATGCAAGGTAACCACACTGTAGTACAGTGTAAAGGATGCCCTGCTTTATCTTCTGTTATCCTCTAAATGGGGGCATAATTTACAAAATTAACATAATTAAATAAGACATGAAATGACCGATGGAGGCCATAAACTCTTCTGGATAATGTTTATTGAGATCATAAATCATGTGAGCTGTTGGGTTATTTTGGTCTTCTGGTTTTTGCAGCCATAGGAGTCACCCCCCTGCTGGCCATTAGACAGAATGCAGCCATTTCCCACGTTAGCTTTATTTTAAGTTTTCATCTTTTATAGTCTACGGGTGAGTGGCTTTTTGCTTGGAATCATAGCCTGAAAATTAGCTGACAGTGAACACAGATTTATGAGATTTGTTGTTGTTGTTTTTTTTAAATGTAACATTAATTATCACAAATGTAGGATTTCTCCTTTTCAGTTTTGTACCTCGGATTTTAGTTTGCTGGTTACTTGGTCATTTTGAGTTGGTGTTTCAAGCTGAAAACCAAAAACTGCTAACCACAGTGAACTATAAAACAAATAACTACATCTTTGCATAATTATGTTACATTTTTCCACAGAGGACAATTTAAAAAAAAATCAAGTTATTTGTTTTCCAAACCCACAGAAACAAATTATTGCTTCTATTATGGAAATCACAGACTGACTTGTTTGTTTTAGGTTTAGGTTCAGACTGTTGTCTGGGAGACAGCTGCCTGGGTGATAATGAAAGAGCAAGTAACTTTTGTTTAGGAAGTAAATATATTTGTCTTGGGGACAGCTTGTGTGCAGTTCAGCTTCAAATACTGTAAAGTCTCCATATAATCAATCAGAATAAGCTCGTAGACATTTGCATGTTTCATAACAATCCAGTCCCACTGTGGCTGCGGCAAGCTCTAATCAATACTCTGCACGCACCTTATTGGTCCAGATTAGTTTGCTGAAGTGATTCAGCTGTAGTTGGGGTCATTGAAAATATTGGCAGAGTAAATCAAAAACATGCTCTGGGGATATTTTTAAGACTAAAAGCTGGGATACAGCTTCCACCTGGAAGATTTCTGCTCGGAGAACATTTGACTTCTTTGTACTGTAGTGGGGCTGTGACATTGAGCACTATAGTTTCAACTGTCAGCAGTTAAATGATAACAGTAAATAGCTCTGCGCTCCCTGCTTCAGCTGTGTTGGATCATTTTCCATCTAAATGTATCACATTTAGAATATTGATTGGTAGAGAAGATGATGGAAAGAGACAGCGGGATTTTTTTCATCATGTCATCAATGCCTTGGTGTGGTGATAGATATTGCACGAAATGCTAAAATCTTCTGTCTCATCATGATAGATTTCAAGAGGTGGCGGCTCCAGCTCTTGTGACAAAATCTAGCCGGAAGTGAATATCTTGTGTGAATTTTTCTTCACATATCAAACATAAAAAGTGCCTTCACACTTTCAGAAGACTCGGTCATATTTACGTCATCTTTCATAAATGTTTTATTATTATTTATTTATCTTGTTATCCTGTTGTCTCTCCAGACTGACAAAATAAAGTAATGCAAAAAGGTAGCTCAGTGAATTAAACAGTGTTAGAGCAGGGTGACACAGCAGAGATGAAAGAAGAATGAACAGGCAACTGTCCTCCTGATGTCTGAGCTCCTCTCCCATACAGACTGATCAGTTCCAGCTTTGCAACAGTAACTGGTCACAACGGGCCTGTCAAGCTTTGGATTTATAGGTATACAGTGCATCTTAACTGTTTGTGTGTTCATGTCTTTTCAGACAGAGCTTTAGGACAGGATTATCTGCCCTGATTAAGCTGCAGTTGTTAGCATGGCTGGATAACTAGCCTAAGACACTGTAAAAGGCAGAAGAGTTACAGCTAACACCACCCTAAACAGACCCTTATTTGTGGGCTTGGGGGTTACGTTTAAAAAATCCCATTGATGATTTTCACAGAATTGTATTGACACGCCTGGAGTGAATACAAATGAATGCTAACGGAGTTCGGGGGTTATTAAGTAGCAATTATTTTACTAGATCTGGGAAGGTTACGCTCCAGCAACCATCGGCAAACTAATCACACAAGATGTCACTTCGGTCAATATTTGACACAAAAAGTTAAAAACATCACATTACCGCCACACTGTGTAGCATTAATGGTTGTCCAAAAGTTTTTATTTTGGTTCCATGGAGCCAGACTGTCTCGTAATATTTTAAAATCTTCTTGAGCATTAATTCTCTAGGCCTTCTTAAGGTCTTTCAAAATATGAAGAATAAATTTGGTCATACCAAGTATTGACTGTTCTTTATGTACTGTATATATGCTGTTGCAGGCCGTTCTCACTCCCAACATGTAATATACCGATGATTTGTCACATCCTGAGGCGTACTATGAACACGAGAAAGGTGACCTTCCGCATTCCTATGCTACGTGCCGGATTGTGGATGAAATCGAATAGAGTGACGCTCCTAGTAACACACGTTCCAGCCGTGTATTCCAGCCGTAACCCTAGCCTTATACCTAACGTTAACCACCACCTTAATCGTGTTAGATAGTTTTTTCCAACGCGATTTAAATAAAATAAACGTACATGTGTAGATTCATTCCAAATGGTTCTCATGTTTCCTCATTTTTCCCAACTCGTAATATAGGGACGCGTTGGGTGGCCGAAAGTGTAATATACTGACGATTTGTCAAGTAGTGTAAAATGTTACACTTTGGGAGTGAAAACGTGCTGGCTGTTTGCACATTTCCATAATATGATATAAATGAGGTGTGTTTCAATAATTTTACATAGTATAGCATAGGGCTGTTCGATATAACGATAAATATCGGATGACGATATAAAAACGTCTATCTTTCATTTTACGCTATCGTTTGTTTCGTGGTGTCACAAAATAAACTGTTTACGGCAATATTTTTTTCATCGTTTTGATGGTCACTGTAGTGGCTATATTAATTTCTTATTCTCTTATATTGAATATAACCACACTACAGACGGACAAGCGACTGTTTTTATGCATTGTCGTTAGCAACAACGACGGTAAAACCATCGCGTGTCCGCTTGTTTATTTTCCACATAAACCTTTCACAATAAAGCTCAAGATCCTGTTTACACTTTTCAAAATAAACTGAATCACGTGAAAGAGTATGCAGTGTTTACGGATGAGAAGCAAAAAAGAGCTGCCAGGTGCTAAAAAATAAACCTTAGAATCAAACGTTAGAACAGGCTTTTCCCCGCAGCACGCCGTGTAATAAATACTCACAAAGAAAACAGAGGCCGTTTACAGCTTATGTCTAAAAATGTATAGTTTCATGCATCGGTTAAAACACTCGACTCCAGCTACATGACGCCCAGCTGGAAACACTTTACACAAGTCGAGCTGCCCGAGATTCACGGAATTTTCAGAAAATGTAAAATTTTTGTGATTTATATCGTTATCCGGACGATAGATGTCTTATATCGGGATATGAGATTTTGGTCATATCGCACAGCCCTAGTATAGCATTTTAGCTAATTATACCTGCTTATTTTATGTATAGTAGTTGACCGGCTATAACTTCAAAAGAACAAAAGGCTGCTTTTTCATGACTGATCAACTGGTCTTTATAGATGTTGACATTTGAAATATTTCTGTTGTTGCTGTTTCATGTAATACTAAAGGTTTCCCTGAAATTAAAAAGTCAAAAATAGCAGCAACAACCAACTCACGAAGCTAATGTCAGGCATTAGCGACAGGTAAAATTTTCATTCCAGCCAGCAAAATGTCATCAAGTGTTTGTTTTCAAAGGGCCAGTTACTTCAAAAGTGCTACGAACACG
The DNA here is from genome assembly GCF_900408965.1 of Simochromis diagramma. Classification (NCBI taxonomy): domain Eukaryota; kingdom Metazoa; phylum Chordata; class Actinopteri; order Cichliformes; family Cichlidae; genus Simochromis; species Simochromis diagramma. Next base: position 7,432,349 of record NW_024387477.1, read on the forward strand.
GCAGCTCTGACATCCACACTGAGCTAACTGAACCTGAAAATCCCAATTTGTTTTCTTTTGTCAAACATGCACCATTTCTTATGACTGCTTACAGTTTGTTCTTCCCATTCATCATTTCTTGACTACTTTGCTGTGCTTAAGGAAAGGTTGCGTCTACTAGACAACAACGGTGAGCTCCAAGAGGAAGGGACATAAGAGAAAGCTAAAAACATATAAGGAAGAGGTATAGAACGAAGTGAAATAGGAAAGAAGGAAAGACAGAGACTCATAAATCAAGTAGAGGTGAGATTGCTGAATCAGGGTTGATTGTGCCTGGGAGAGACAATAAAGCCTGTAATCATCTGTCTCTGCTGCACAGAACTGGCAATTATCTGCCCATACCTGACCGCCAGAACAGAAAGGGCAAGATCCATCTACCTTCACCCTATCACCCTATAGAGCTCCAGCTTTTAAGGGGAAATTCATGTACTGACGCAAGCTGAAAGCAAAGAAGAAGAAAAAAAGAAACTCCAGGAGTGCTATTGATATTGAGAAGAAGTGTTGCTGGGATAGTCTTTTTTCATGTATGAAATGTAGTGGCTTGAATCAAAGTAGCTGTTTGGATCTTTCATCTCGTTCCATCCACACACATATTAACACACACGCACACGCATAATGTATCCTGTCAATATATTACCTCAGATAAGAGGAGAGTAGCCACTCATTAGGCTGGTATAACACTGCCTACGGAGGCTCCATTTGCTTCCAGTGCAGTTCCTTCATCATAACGTCTGCTTTCAAACAGCTGTCTGATATTGGCATTTAGGGTACAAATTTCCCTCCATTTCCCTCCAATACATCTGAGCCCGAAGCATATGGACCATCACTCTCCAGCTGAAAGCACTGCACTGAGGCCTAAAAGCATTTTTTGCCAGTCCAATAACAGAGCCAAATGAATAGTGTGGCTGTAATTAATCTTTTCTATTGACTGAATAAAACCTCTTGGTGGAACTCAGCTATGTGATTTTTTTTCCCCCTCTGTAGCGCTGTGTGTTTTCCATCCCTAATAGAAGAGTTTGGAGAATAATTGCAAAGTTGCTTCCAGTATTATGAATGATCAATGCTTTTATAAAACACAAATTAAAAGGCAAAAAAGGCACTCAAGAAACTAATACATCGAAGCAGGTGCTTTGTGGCAAACATGAGCCTGAAGCAGAGCAGAGGGTCAGCTGTGATTTCTGCTTGTTTGTTCATTTCGCTGCTTGCGTACTGCAAAGTTAGAAATCTGTCACAGCCACCTGCATGCAGGGACATAATTTAGACTTTTTAATAATTAATTACAATCCTCAGACAAAAATTAAAAAGGAGAGACCCAGAGCACTGTGACAGATTAAGGTGTTGAACATGCTACTTCTATCCTCCGAAGGAGGACATCTTAAGCTCATTTAATAATAATAATAATAATGATAATAATAATAATAATAATAATAATAATAATAATAATACTAAGTAATTATAAAAAAAATAATAAATTGATGTGATGCTGACCTATAGTGTCACAATATAATCAGCAAGCCGCCGGCTAAAAGCGACTAACTTCTCACCATACCTCCCACTCACATGAGTCAGCTGTAAGTCAGAGCATGAGAACTACAAGGTTAGTACGTGAGCAGAACTTTAAATAGTTTCCTGAAACCGAGAGATAGATTCAAGTTTGAAAAGTTAAGTAAAAAACTTTGAAATTAAAGTGCTGTGCAAAAGTCTTGAGACTTTTGCACAGCACAATGTAAAGAAACATTGTGAAAGCACTATGTTTCTTTACATTGTGCTTTCAAGGAGCCAGACTTTCCTGTACTGTTTTAAAGGGGTCTTGAACAATAGTACAATAGTTCTTCAGACTTTCTGAAGATCTTTCAGAGTTTTCTCAGGATACTCTAGGCCTTGTACCCGACCATTTCCAGAGATTTGTTTTAAAGATTTTTTTTAACTGTGACCTATGAGTCCTTCAAACATAAAAGAGGCATCTAACGCAAGGGATGAACCTGTGTTTTGTCCAAACATAAAAGAAAACTTGTATCTTTAGAAGAACTGCCAGACCTATAAATACTATCTACACCAGATAAACAATATCTGCAAGTCGTATCCTTTACAAACAGGAAAGAAATCCAGGACCTGACACAGGACTTGAGAAATGCATCTAGGTTGTCACTGGATCCATCTAATGTTCACCTAAGCCTTAAAAATGGTCTCAGTGGAGGGTGGTTGTCAATAAACCATTCCTAAGGGAAGGAAACGGGGATAAAAGACTGACATTTGCCAAATTACACAAGAACTGGACTGAACATCCATGGCAAGAGGTCTGATGAATCCAAATCTGATGTTTTCAGTTAAAATCCTCATCAATATGTATGGAGCAGGTCAGGAGAGAGCTACAACTGTGAGTTTACAGAAATCTGCAAAACATGGTGGAGGCTCCGTCATGCTTTGAAAATGCAGAGAGTTGTCTGTCAGCTCTCTTTTGCTCCAGAGAGGTAAAAAAAATCATGCACCCTTGAAGACCATTTCCTCAGTCACTCCTCTTGGTTTAGCCAGCAGTCAGTGTCCATATTGCCAAGGGAGCTGCACTACCTGATAAGCAGAGGTAGAGGTTCTCTGACACATCTGTCTGCTTGATGAGCCAAGTGTCAAAGCCCCCCAAAGTGCTGGATGGAGTGCATCAATAAACGACTTTAATCCCCTCCTGGGGCCAATGTCCTCCCCCTAATAAGGGATCGTCTTACACCACTGGCAGAAAGGAGAGAGGTAAAAGTGACTTGGCAGGGGCTTCAGCACGGGGATGTACTGTACACTGGGAATTGTCTGTACACAGGTAACAGGCTGTAAATCAAACGCGCCTGCTGTTGCCTTAATTGCAGGACGGAATTGGTGTTTTGTTTCCTCCTCCTCCTTATTTTCCCTCGCTCCTTTGCCCTCTATCGCCCTTTTTCACTCTTTAGTCTATATGTCTGTTTGTTATCACTCTCGTCCTATAACACCGCCTCTGTTTTTATTTTCTCTTTTTTATCTCAGGCTATTTTGCCCACCTCCGCTCTGTATCCCACTCTGCCCCAGACGGTCTAACTTGCCAGACAGAAGCGGAAAAGCACAAGGATGGGGGACGGGCAGTATTGGTTGTGCTGAAGGACGAGTGGGTTGCTAGCATCCGCAGGGAAGATCCAATGAGTGTCCTAGTCAGAGTGACCCTAATTAACCACATATTATCTGCAGGCTGTGTGGAGGATTAAGGCCCTCAGCTCTAGACCCTACAGGCCTGGAGACCCATAGACAGAGACTCTCTGCTAAAGCACACTTCATATTCTGCCTCAAAGCAAGACAGAGAGAGAGGTGGGGGCGTGAGGCAGGACCATGAAAAAATAGAACCAAAGAAAAGCAGAAATCTTGCTGAAGGGAAGACAGGTGGCTTGAAGCACATCTGTGGGTCAGGACCTTTCTATAATGAGCAAATAAACAAGACAAATAAAAAGAAAAGTGCAGGAGGAATATGTAGTGACTATTACTGACACCTTCACAAAGAGGAAGACATAATTTGGCTTTGTCTGTCATATCCCGAACATATCCATTCCCCCCTCTGCCCAGGTGGTGTTTGAATAAATTGAAGTTTTTGTAGGAGGAGGGGATCATTATTCTACGGAGAGATAATGAGCTCATTTTCTCACCTGACATTAAAAATTCCCAGAAATGAACACTTGGCTACGTTGACAGGTTGTCATATACACGGCGTCAACAAGGCAATGCAATCTGGGAACTACAGAGAACCCTCATTGACACAAACAATAAGCAGCCCCCACAGGCAGGCAGAGACTCTGATTTCTGTAGAAAACATTTTAGTAGCAGCTGTGACATACCTCATTTCAGATGAAAGACGAGCCAATATCAACAACAAGATTAAACAGGAGATTAACTGACACCAAGCAGCCAACTGTTTGAAGAATCCAAAGGTTATAGCTCATAGAGCATGCCGTCTCTTAAAGCATAATAGTTATTACCAGTGTTATGAGCTGCTGGTGAATTTATTTCACATTTACATAACAGCCAAACCACTGTATAAAATAGTGCAGTGTTAACAGTTCAAGCATTTACAGGGCTTTCATGAAGCATTACAGGGTAAATCTATCCCTTACTAACCCTGCTGTTCGTCTGCCATTCTGAGTCACTGCAACATGTTTCCGTGATGTAATTCCGGCTCTAAGTCCCGAATCGAGGCTCGCGCTGTCACCTACCTCGGTCGGTGTCGTAGAGGTAGACGAACTTCTGCCATTTGTAGTGAGAGAGGAGGCTGAGGACAGCACCCCGGAGGGCAGGTCGCATCTGGATGACAAACTGCACCTCATTATCGGTGGGGTAACTGGGTGTGACAAAGGAGGTGTGCAAAGCGCCGCAGAACGAGGTCAAGGTGTTCATGGACTTCTTGTCGTAGAATCCGAAGATGGCGTACACCCCGCGGGAGAACTGAGAGCAAACTGCAGGGACAGCAAAGTACATGAAGGACACGAGTTAAAAAAAAAACATGATCATTCTCCGCAAGAACACTTTATTTTGGATACTTGACCCCTCAATAATATCCAATCGAGGGTTCATATGACTCTAAAGGAAGCTCAGCGCACTTGATAAATTGTTAACAACATAAATAGCTTAAGAGTCAGAATCATAATGTTGTTGTCTTTGGTTTTTTTACGATGTAGCTTCAAAAAATACATTGATTTCTCAATTTCTTTCAAATCATTATTAAGCGTCGTTAAACCCAAATTAAAAAAAAAAATTAAATCAAACTTTCTTTGTCTTTTGTGCCAGCATTGTTGAGATTTTAAAAATAAGCAATACAACGTCTGCAACGTTCTCATATCTTATAGAATGAACAATCAAATATATCGACACGGCTAATTCAGAGTAGGTTTGGAGAGAACTCAATAGTGTACCTATTGTGCTGCGTTTGTTGTGCTTTATATTTGTTCCATCAATAATGGCAGATGGAGAAAGATTTGGTAGCTCCAGTTTCTCCAGTCAGTATGTCAAAGTATACTTTGATAAGATACTGAACCCTAAACTGCCCCTGTTCCAGTGATAGGTAAAAGCATTTTTAATTTGAATGCTGATTTGTCTATTTCAAGTCTCACCCTGAAGTAGTGATACAAAAACTACTGATATACTGCTTTTTTGGGGGGAGACATGCACCAGTTACGCACACTGCAACAGATCTGCCAGCATCCTCAAACTCCACCCCTTAGATATAATTCACAGTGAACTCTTCTGCTTCAAGAGCTCCACACTCTTTTCCTCAGTCTCTCCGTACTGTCCACCTCCAGAGTCATGTTGCATTCCAGATACCTCAGAAGTCTGGTGTCGGAACAGGATTTGTTTTGGCCTTTAGCATGGTGGAGCCATTATTACTAACAGTACACAATAATACTTGTTAAAAAAAAACACAGCTGCAGCACATTCATGGATAGATCCTGGTCAGTGCTCGGCTTATGGTTTATTTAGTGAGCTACAAATACACAACAGTGGCAGTACAGATGAAAAGTTTTACAGTTTTACTACTGTTTACGTTCACTGCAGCCATCTTGGTTTGTTAAATCAGGGTTTCAGGGAATGCTCCGATTTTCCGAGTAGGGAATTCAAGTTGAGGGGGAGGGGATTCAAATTCAGACTAGGAACTTGGAAATTCTGACTTCCAACTTATTCAGGAATGCACCAGGCGTCTTCATGTGAAATTTAGCTATGTGATTGGATAGGGCTGCCTTTCATAAGGCAGCCCTATCCAATCACAAAGCTGTGCGATGGCTATATTGTCCAGATCGTACTTGTGTTGCCATTCTTAAACAGTACGGGCCAACTAAAGATGGCACCTTAAGGCTTAGAGGTGTCCACAGTGTGTCCTCTCTCCATCCCATCACTACCAGCTGCTCGCTACAGTTTTTCTATTCTGTACCTATTGTGAGTTACAAACTGAGGAACTTGAATTTTCTGAACAGTAAAAGCCGGCCAATAAAAGACCCTCAAAGCCTTTGTGGCTAAAATTATTACCCATTATTTTATAAGCTGTTGCGAGTCCTCCGGCTTTAGATTAACCCCTTAATTTAGAAAACAATCTAGAAAGGAATCAATATAAAACAATTCCTATCGTTGCCTCCCCAAAATGCTTTCACATTTCTTGTAAACCTGGTATGCAACCCTGTCTTACCACTAGTTCCTCCCTTGAGGTCCTTGCAACAGTTATTAAAAGCAATTTTTAAGAAAGTAACCTATGACTGTGTGCACACGGAGCATTTGTTGTGCTTTATATTTGTTCCATCAGTAATGGCAGATGGAGAAAGATTTGGTAGCTCCAGTTTCTCCCGTCAGTACGTCAAAGTATACTTTGATAAGATGCTGAACCTCAAACTGCCCCTGTTCCAGTGATAGGTAAAAGCATTTTTAATTTGAGTGCTGATTTGTCTATTTCAAGTCTCACCCTGAAGTAGTGATACAAAAAAGGGGACTTAAAAAAATCTTCCTGTGAATACTTATGTACGGAGGCTGCAGTTGATCTGTATTGAGCCTTTACATGTTTTCCTGTGGCTTAAGAGGTTGACGTTCACTAAGTATGGAGACAGCATTCTATCTGAAGGGGAACAGATCCAGTGGTAGTGGTTCAGAAATGCAGGAATTGCAGCATTTCTGTGTGTCTGCGTGGCAGTCAAGTGATAGAAACATCACGCCATTCACTCAAGGTCTCCCACACCCACTAGGAGCTCCCACCGGTTATCGCTTTGCTCCCTCTTCCACGGTGAACGACTTACTGCAGCATTCACAGCAGCTGTGTGCACCGCTGCTGCCTGTCGTCGCTTCTGTTGCCTCCCACGGAAGAGCTGAAAAAGACAACTCTTTGTGCCTCGAGTGCCAAGTGAATCTAGTTTCATTTTCAGTGACCTTACACACATGTTTGTGTTTCAACAACTCCACACAGTGTTTGCTATTCTCCAATGTGCGCTGCATGATGAGAAGTATTGGGTCACACCTCTTGGTGTTTTCAGGCCCATTTCCACAGTGTATAAAGTGAACGCCAAGCCATGCGGTTTGTCTTTACAAATATTTGTGAAAGAATGGGTCGTTTTAAAGAGGTCACCGAATTCGAGCCATGGATGGGGTGGATCAAGTGATATATCTCAGTCACAAAGTAGGAGACCACATAATGTTACAGAGCTGAGGTGCATAGTGTCCCAAACCTCCTCTGGCATTAACATCAGCACAAAAACCGTACGCCAAGAGCTTGGTAGTATGCGTTTCAATGGCCAGTCAACTCCTGTACAGTAGGTGTGATGTGGCCCAGTACTTTTGTCTCTTAGTGTCACAGTGCTTCAGTTACATATCTAATGTGAACAGAGTCAAAACAAAAAGACAAAACAGTTTTAAGACGTGCAAATGAGGATCACATTTCAATAGACTGACCCAGAAGGTCAGCTTCTGAGGGAAAAAAAACAACCACTTTAACTAGCTGCACAAAAAAGACCCTGTTTTATAAGACTGCTATCTAAGGAGACCAAAGGTGGAACTTAAAGAAAATAAACAGTTACACAATCATTTTCACTCCAACATCTCAGTAGCACCAGTAGCATTTTTGATCAGCAACATTTCTTGAGAGATGTTTTGATTTGTTTGTGTATTCATCGCGCACTCTGGCGGGATTGGCGTAAATTGTTAGGCAGGGGCAACTTCCATTCACTCAGAAGCCATTAATGTGTAAACTAATATTTAGAGCTACAGGTGTGTTTTGCTTTCCTACCCTATCATGAATGACTGTTCACTTATTCTGATTGACTCTCAAGCGTTCCCGCTGGGTAATCAAGCATTCTTAACATCCGTAAACACTTTGAATATTCCAGAGGATGACGGGGAGGAAAAGGACGGGGAGGAAAGCTCTAGCCAATCTTATGTAATGGCTATGTTAAAAATTTATTTTTGATTGGCTAATGGACAAAAAATATAAGTCATATGATGGGGAAACATCAGATATCGCTTTGGCTCTTGCTCACTTCTTTAAATATTCTCTGGTAGTATTCTTTAAACTGAAAACAAAATAGAAATCCATCACCAAAGTGACAGTTGGCATTTTGTGTGTCCATCTTAATCAAGGAGAAGATGCAATCACAAACACAAAATAACTTGTTTTCCTTTTTTTGTGCCCGCAAGGACTCATCTGACTTTGTAAAGAACTGTGCTACAGCATGCACAAACCTTTCTGATGCTCAGAGGACAACACAACAGCGCTTATGTATTTGACTCTTTAGCACAATTGCTGTGTGAATAAGAGATCTGCTGGGATTTTCCTCATCCTCTTTAATTCTGTTCCCTCCCCTATCTGTCCTGGTACAGACACCTCGTTCAAGGTATAAGCAGTCTCAGTCTCACACACACCACAGGCAGGCACGCGCACGGATGCAGAGGCGCAAGCACATACGCACACAGCCGCGACGCAGCTCCTTGATAAGTGAATCAACAGATGGACAGCAGTATTGTGGGTAAGTGATGCTGGGTAAGTGGTGCAATCTCCCACAATGAATGGGAGCCAGTAGGAGTTCCAGCTCTCGTCGAGGCCCACTTTTCTCTGCACTCCCTCTTAATTTGGCCCGGTACTGACACAGAACCTATCCTACGGGACCAGATCTGGCAGCCTCTTTCTCTCTGCTCAGCTGTCCTCTTCTTATTAGGTTGAGCTTGAGCAAGCCTAAGTTTCAATAACATGTATGTCCATGCAATCCCTTCTCGCTCTGCTCACACTGGTCTTTTTTGCTCTCATCTTCTTCCACGGTTTGTCCCCTCACAGAAGTGCAAAGCTCTGTGTTGCGTTGATCCCATGAGGGTAGGTTCTGCTAAAAACTGATATACTGCTTTTTTGGGGGGAGACATGCACCAGTTACGCACACTGCAACAGATCTGCCAGCATCCTCAAACTCCACCCCTTAGATATAATTCACAGTGAACTCTTCTGCTTCAAGAGCTCCACACTCTTTTCCTCAGTCTCTCTGTACTGTCCACCTCCGGAGTCATGTTGCGTTCCAGATACCTCAGAAGTCTGACGTCGGAACAGGATTTGTTTTGGCCTTTAGCATGGTGGAGCCATTATTACTAACAGTACACAATAATACTTGTTAAAAAAAAACACAGCTGCAGCACATTCATGGATAGATCCTGGTCAGTGCTCGGCTTATGGTTTATTTAGTGAGCTACAAATACACAACAGTGGCAGTACAGATGAAAAGTTTTACAGTTTTACTACTGTTTACGTTCACTGCAGCCAACTTGGTTTGTTAAATCAGGGTTTCAGGGAATGCTCCGACTTTCCGAGTAGGGAATTCAAGTTGAGGGGGAGGGGATTCAAATTCAGACTAGGAACTTGGAAATTCTGACTTCCAACTTATTCAGGAATGCACCAGGCGTCTTCATGTGAAATTGGCTATGTGATTGGATAGGGCTGCCTTTCATAAGGCAGCCCTATCCAATCACAAAGCTGTGCGATGGCTATATTGTCCAGATCGTACTTGTGTTGCCATTCTTAAACAGTACGGGCCAACTAAAGATGGCACCTTAAGGCTTAGAGGTGTCCACAGCGTGTCCTCTCTCCATCCCATCACTACCAGCTGCTCGCTACAGTTTTTCCGTCCTACTTTTACCAAGTGGATCCTCATAGGGGTCATTGTTGGGCATTTTCTCTGTCTTTATCTTACAATAAAGCGCCTTGAGGTGACTGTTGTTGTGATTTAGCACTGTGTAAATAAAATTGAATTGTTCATGTAGCATAGCCTGAAGATGAGCTGCAACCCCTTAAAGGATGATTCTGGAAAAGAAACATCTCATCAAAAAATTATCCCTTTTTTCCCCCAATTTTTACAATCTGCTGTGAGATAGTGATGGGTCGGTCGCGAACGAAATGGCTCTTAGAGCCGGGTCTTTGACGTGAACGACGCGAGTCAGCTCCTTATCGCGAGCCGTGGTGTTTTTTTTTTTTCTTTCTCTCAGCCTCTCTCTCGCACTTTTTTCCTCTTCACTCAGCATTCGAGCCTTGTGCTTTATGCTGGGAAGAGGGGGGAGGGGCGGTAGTTACACTCAGTAGCACAGGAACAGAGCGGGAGGGAGAGACAGAGAAAGAGAACCAGGGACAACAACATCACATTAGAAAGGTATAGTAATCATCCACAACTATTTTCAGTTGTAGATGATAAAGGATTCAGAAAGTTTATTCATGCAGGTCCATATGACAGAGAATATGCATCTTCTTTTTGTTTTCATATTATAATTTATATTTAATTGTGTTGTGGTTTGCAGTGTTTTGTGTTGTTTCACTTTAAATTTGTAAAAGGAAAAAGCTGAAAATTTAAATAGTTAAAAGTTGAAATGTGAATAGTTGATTTTTGTATTTATTACATTTTATGTGGAGGGAATAAATAAAAGTATATTTACGGTGGCCCCTACAGACAAAGCACACACAAACTTCAAAACACGTACAAACTCCAAAACACGTAAAAACACAGAAGCACATAAAAACTCAAAACACGTACAAAAGACAACAGAAGTGCTCCAGGATGCTAGGGGCAGTGTTGAGCTTTTGTTACTTGGTGGCTACACAAGCCAGCAAGTACCAACAACCGGATTTGGTGTGTGGTAATAACAGGTAAATGAACAGGTTTTTGTTTTTTTTTTTTAATTATTTGACTATATATGAATGCTTGTGTATAAATACACAAACAATACACATATGCTTTCATGCTTTCTATTGTGTAATTTAAGTGATCTGGGTAGCTCTGTTTTGGAAGTTCAGTTCATGCTAGAAATGTGTTTTGGAGTTTGTACGTGTTTTGTCTCTAGGGGCCACCGCATATATTTATATATAAACATATATAAATAAAACCACTTTTTTTTTTACATTAGTAATTCCTTTTGTGAATAATTTTATATTATTGTTAATAATAAATAAATTAAAGCAACTAAACAACCTGAAGAGCCGGTTCGGAGCCGAAAGAGCCGACTCTTTTTAGTGAGCCGAGCCGAAAGAGCCGGTTCTCTAAAAAGAGCCGGAAATCCCATCACTACTGTGAGAAAATAGCAACGAGCAACTTGCTTTTTAACTCGGTGCAGAAGGATGAAAAAACAAAGTCGTGTTTGCTCTTATCATCAACAGCAGGGAACTCACAAAAGGGATGAATAAGTGTTTTTTTTTTTCTTAAATCAAGGCACCGGCTTTTGTGCGATATTGTAACTTTCTTTTTGTTTTACATTTCGTTGTTGAAAGCGGAACCAATTTCCTACATCGCTACTTTGCCAATAACTTTAATTAATTTAATTAGAATGCATTTTTTAATAATACTAATATTTTAAGAGTGAATAACAAGACAGTGGAGCAGCTGAGCAGAGCACGTACAGCACACTGGGATTTTTATTTGCAGCAGCCAGAGAGCAATCAGTAGAAACACCGATCAAGCTGAGGCTGGTTCTTTGCAGTGAAAGGGAAATTCATTTGGACAAACTTGTGGGAATCTCTTGCTGTCTCAACACAAAGAACTTGTTGCATCAGTATTTCTTAACCTTCTAGTATCAAGATGCCCCTCGTGTGTGATTCTGAAGAGACAAACTCAAATCCGAGTAGTGTCATACACCTCTCCATACGGCACTTCTCTCCACGTCCTTCACTTTCTAACTCCGCTCTCTTCTCCTCCGTCCTCGCCACCTTATTTGACCTCTTCTTTTGTTGCCTGTGTTTTTTCTTTCGCCCCAGCCATCTGGTCATCCCCCAAAGCACACATCTTCTTCAAGCATGGCAGGATCTCTTTCCACCTGAGCGCCTCCCTCTTTCCACACTCGAATTGTTCCCTCCCCATATTATTGCCCCCAGTCCATCAGTGGACCGAAGATTGGTGTTGGGGAAAGGAAGGAAAAAAAAACCATGGTACAGTCAGGGGACAGGGTTACTGTGGAGAAATGTCCTGCCCTCAGCTTTATGTCTCTGTAATTAAATAAACGTGATAGAAATGTTTTTCTCCGCTTGGAAATAAGCGGCCTGTCTCCAACTCTGAAGAAATAACACATCAGATAATAAGATTCAGTGGTTCTGTGTCACCTTGAGTTTCAATAATACTAATTTACTCAAGAGTCCTCAGACAGCTGTGTGCATGTAGAGTCATTATAGGAGCTTGTATGAGGACTGTGTGGTAAACAAGACTACATAGATAACTCCCTCTCATCTGCTCCCTCTCTTTTCTTCATTCTCCAATCTCATTTGTCCCTCTTTTTTCATTTTTTTCTTCCTCTGCAGCTAACTGTGCCTCCACCCCCCACCCCATCACCCACCCACTCCCCCTTCCTGCTGCAGGGAACCATGCATCCCATCTCCAGTTCACTGGTCAAACACACACAGTGTGCCGGCCTCATTCCCTTCCATAATCAGGACAGTCGCTAGTGCTACAGGGATGTTACATTTCTGATGCATCACTTGAGATGCCTGGCCTGGAATGCTCGTTCAGAGGGATATGTGGTGTCCTGTAGGCACGCACGGCTAATTCATAAAAAGAAAAAAGGAAAAAAAAAACAACCTTTTTTCTCTTTTGTGGCCCACAAGCCAGGGTCTTACACTGCTTTGGGACGGTGTGCGGTGCGGAGGGTTGCAGCAAAGGGTAAATGTCATTGCTGATTGTATCGTTTTAGCTGGTTTCCATTTTTCCACATTCTCACTTTCTCTCTTTGGCTTCGTTCTTTCTTCTCTCAGCCAGTTGTCCTCCATTTCCTGCCTGTGTCTGGATCTCCTTCTGCCTCTGGTCCCCCCACTCGCACCCCCCACTGTCGCCTGCCTACATCAGGACCAGTCAGTCCTGCTCTGAAAAAGGGATGCTGTCACAGGGAGATAGCTTGTAAGTGCCCTGGGGAATTGCATCGAGTCTTGTCATATAGAGATGTGAAGTGCCTCAAACCGTTAACACAAATGGTAGAGCCGGATTCAAGAACTACTCAACTGCAGTGGTGCTGCGAAACGTTAAAAGGAAGCTGTTACTAGTCCTGCTGAATCAACGTCTCCAATCTATTTAGACTTCACATGATCTGCTGGGCTAAATGACACCAGTGCACACACTGAAAAAAAGAAAGTATGCGGTATAAACACTCACACGCTTCAATACAGCTGTAGTGGGTATTCGAACAGGGCTATATTTTTTACATTACTGATATGTGACTCGTAATGATGTCAAACAATCATGCTGCTGTTTAACAAGGCTCTGTACTGTGTGGTCGAGAGCTGAGTCCTGTGAAAACACAAGCTAAAGAAAATGGCAATACGACTACAGGAAAACAGTAAAAAAACAACAACATGATAATAACACAGAAAACACCAGAGAATACAGAATCAATCAGTTTACCTCAGTGATACCGTGCCTTTATAACTTCGGTAAAAGTACCGACGGAGTTTCTGGCTGCTGAGAAGTGATTCTATGCATAAAGGTATGATCCTTTTGCACAAAACTGTGGTAGTAATTTGCATATTTTTTAAATGTATATGCAATTTGCAGGGGAGGGGAAAAAAAGGACTTCGAGGCGTTATAAAAGATAGCAAGCATGCTGACATTAAGTCAGCATGCTTGCTAATTCTCAAGGATACGCTGAATGTAAAGAGGAACGCTGGGAATCCCCTTTGCTAAATATACCTCCTCTGCTGTGTAGGCTGAAAAAAAAAAATACAAGCGCAAGGAAGCAGCTATACATGTGTCCTGAAGCATGTATGTGAGTGTTAGTCTGGTGGAGTGCATGATGGATGATACAGGGATGAAGATCCCAGCCTACGGATACTTTTTCACCCTTACCCTTGAGCCCACCCACCTAGAGATCTGTCTTGAAGACAAGCAAACACACACACATATACATGAAAATCAGTATGGAAAGTATTTTCCTTCACCTTGGTAAAAGACATAATAAATAATGTAAATATAGATATTTATAGTATAATAAATATATATAACAAACTTGAACAAATAACTCCAAAACCACCAATGAACAGTTTCTCTCATGTGGTGCAACAGAGGGCTTCTGAAAAGCACACTAGCTGTTTCATATTGTAAGCATGTGTTACATCATGGTGCTCTTTATTATGTGTGAATAAATGAGTATAAGGTCCCAGTACTGGCCTCTCTGGGTGCAATTCTAGTTTGTATCTTTTGTTCTTTTTTCGTGACATTTGGTTTATTGCTAGTAATGATTTTTGGTGTCTACCACCTGTGAACATGCTAGTCGGTATAACTGGGAAAAATACCTTTCGCTAAAAGAACTTCAGAGATTGTCAATAGAAAATTGTACTTAGTAGTCAGTATAATCTTTTAATAATATAAGTTTGCATATGGTAGTGATAGGATGTGCGATTCTTAATAGTCTGCAAAGGCTTTGTGTGCATTCCAGAGTGCTCTGGCATTCACACCCACATCCTGGGAGCATGGGAGAGGTCGTACCTTGTCTTATTGTTTTATGGTAGGATAAATGTAGCTATGTCAAGTTTTAGTCTAAGTGCTTAGATGAACTGTTGGACTTCCAGACCAGCATGTTTAGGGAAGTCGGTTATGGGGTCACACACTGACTCCATACCTACACCCACGCACACACACACACATACATATAAACATCCACATTCCAATGTAAGGAACAAACACCCACTGATGTATAAAATAAAGACCAGGGCAGTCTCAGAGCTGCGAGTCCCTGAGCCCTCACTCTCGTACGAGAGCTCTGGTGGCTGCCCTTGCTAGCAAGTGAACCTGTGTGTTTCTCCTCTCTGATTCTCAGCTGAAGAAGTGTTTTAGAATACATCTTTTGACAGAGATGTTTATCGTACTGCTCTCAGTTAACAAAATAGTCTCAACGTAACTTATCTCACAGTGCCATTTATGCTACAGGCTGCCATTATTGTTTTGAAAACTGTTTTGAACACTGTCATCACCATATCCCACGGCTTCATCTGAACGAATGTTGTTCAGCCAAAGATGCATTATGATAAATTAATTTGAGAGTGATAGGGAGTACTACTGACAATAACTTTAGTCCTGTCTCCCTGAGCTTTCTTTCTTCTTTTCTTGCCACACAACGGCAGACGGCAGCTCCTCTCTGAGCCTGGTTCCACTAGAGGTTCCTTCCTGTTAAAAGTGTTTTTTTCCTTCCCACCATGACAAAGTGCTTGTGCTTTGTAAATTGAATTGAAATGAACTGAGATTGAGCTCACATTACAATAAAATGCTGTTCTCAAGCAATCATATTAAACTGTCCAACTGATGCTCCCTGTCGCATTCTTGTGTTGTGTCTCCTGTATAATTATACACAGCGTTTAAGCCACTGTCACAAACTGACTGTCAAACCTAATCTGAATCTGTGTGTTCATGCACTGTTCTGTAAACGGCATTTAAAGATTCATATATCACATTTTCGTCACGTTAAGCTGCACCGAAGTGCGTCGTAAGGCAAATTACTGACAGAAAATGGCTGTGTGAGTTTTATTGTATCTATAAAGTGTACACCACTGTAAACTGTAAAAACCCTGTGGATTTCCTATTTGTATGACATTAATAACAGCCACACACAAAAAGGCAACTGTCCAGTAACCTTAATGTTCAAATAAGCATTTATATCTATCAAAGTGATGTCTGACTGGCTGCCTGCAATCTTGGTTGTGCAACTTCTTAGCAAAAAACATTCGTATTGTATTACAGCGTTCTCACAGAAGGATGATATCTGACCTAAAAAACAGTAGGTCCAAACAAGACACAGCCAGCTGTTCGGTGTTGTTATCGAAGACACAGGATTCATTTACATGACTGTTTCAAATATTGGCTAATTTATCTAATTAAATAAAAGTAATTAGTTAAATACAAAAGTGATGGCTTTGATTTCAAGCATTTTCAAATAGGAAAACTAATACTAAAAAATAATAATGTACTATAATGTACTAGTACTAATATTAAAAAATAGGACTCTGTGACGACTATATGAAACAAGATTATGTTAATATGGTGTTACTGCAACAACCATGCTAAAAAAACTCATACATTTAAAATATGAATGATTAATTCTTATTTACTCAAAGTGGTGCTTATCATTTGGGCACAGATAAAGCAGGTATCGGGTTTTCTCCCTGTCAAATAATGTTTTAAAAAGAACTGAGCCAACGTCATTTCTAAGTCGAGCTCAGGTCCCGTTTATGGTCTGCATCCGAAGCCTTCGTGCCATCGTTAATAACGCCTGACACATTAAAGCTTCAACTGCTGCGACTCAGAATGAAACAGTGAGCTGTGAAACTGACCAGGGGACCGGAGTCACTCAGGTTAAATCCGGAGTCCACGCACGTAGCATCACTAAGGTTCATTAACTATTGCTATATTTCCTCGTTTTTCTCTGCAGCCTTTCACCCATCAGCTCCCTCTCCTCTCCACCTGCCATCTTGGTGATATAGTCCTGTACTTGTGAGCATGGCCGGTGAACAAACCTCAAGGGACTCAATGACTCTCAACTCCATCTCCTTCTGACAGATATTTTCTGGTCCTACCATCATGCTTTTCTTTGAACACAGAACAACACACTGGGCTGAGAAGCACCGTGCGGGTCAAACAGACATACACTGCGTACACAGAGGACCTGGCCTGCGCATGCGGTGATGTCTTTATCATTGTGGCGATGCCATCTGCTCATTGTGATGCAGAGTATGGGAGCAGGAGGTTGCACGAGAATGCTGTTCTTATGTTTAATGCACTGGACATTTCTAAAGTTCAGATAACATTGTAGTGGCGGAGCTGGAAGATTGGACAATTTGCCGAGCATCTCTGGGAAAATCAGTTTGATAGCACTCAAGCGATACATGCAGAAATCTCACTTTGCCTGGCCCTGTCCACTGCATGTCATTTCCTTGACACATGCAATTAAGGACTATCTGTGGAAGCAGATAACAGAACTAAACCCTTGGCCCTCGCTTCACCTTGACAGCCATGCTCTGAGATACTGGCCCATTACATTGAACAAATAACAATCCCCTCTCTCTCAGGCTTGTGTAGTCTACCATTTGCTGCAATGCAGAGGCAAGAGGAGTGCTACAGGACTTGTCTTATCCTTTCAAAGATGATCGTTCCTTTCACCTTCAGAAGGATGTCACCGCTGTACAGAGCGAGGACAGCTGCTAAACGCTGACCCTTTTGAGGCTGCCGGTGTGCATTTTTAAGGAGGATTCAGCCAAGTGTGAAACATGTAAGGCTTATGATATTCTGTAATTGGATTTCCCAGAAAGCTGGTGACAAAGTCCCTCGCATACCACTAATCCTCCCAATCAGCACTGCGGGACTAAAGCATGCCCTTCCTCGCAAATGAATATGGAGGAAGAGAATGGTGGATGATCGTAGAAGAAGACTGGTGTGGACTGCACTACAGGGATGGAGAGCCGCCAAAGGTGTGCCAGCACTTGACTTTCAACAAGAACGCTGGGGTTTGATTTACATGTGGGACCCTTTTAGAAACTTAAGTAGCTACACGGTGAAATAAACCCGTCCACAACAGTAAACATGCTGGAAAATGTATATTTCCAGACTAGCGGCTGCTAGAATTTGCTTAATTTTGACACTACTGGTTGTAATAAGCTTCTCACACAATCGACCTATAGGGTCATTCTTTGTGGGAGAGCAGTCTCTGATAAAATGGGCAGATTGGCTCTGCTGAATTGCAGGAAACAGCTCACCTAAGGACTGCCTTTAAGAAAAGAAGACATAAGGAAAAACCTCTTAGCTCCATCAAAGAGATTAAAGGAATGGGATAAGAAGATGCCTCTAAATTATTCGACTTGACTACAGGAGAGCTGGGCTTGCCTGAGTAAAGATTTGTGGTGATATTTCAGGTATAGAGTGCTGCACCCAACTGACTTGTTTTGAATTCTATTCACCACAGCGGGAAAAATACCTGGCAGCTGCAAACCTCTCCTGTTCCTGCTATCATTTGGATGGATTGTTAAAAAAACAAAAGAAAAATAAGAGTAAACTTCGTGGATATCTGGCAGGCACACATAGTTTTCCAGCAGTGTCAAAATGCTCCCTTTCCCCCCTCTGACCTCACGTATACCTCAGTTCCATCTGTGCCTCACAAACCAGTGTGTGTTTGTCATTTTCTCTTTTCCTCATCTGCAAGACTGAACAGCAAGAAGTCTTGAAAGTCTCATGCTGCTGTTAGAGTGAACACCGTCTGATTTTAATGTTTCTGACTGGTTGTTTCCATCCTTTAGGGGGATTTCGGATGCCTGTTTTTCGTGTACAGTCAGAGTTATATGCACCTGCAAAGCCAAGAGTGTGCCGCCTAGGGAAACTGAGACGGGATGACTATCTGCCAATCTCACGAGGTCTGCTTACCGTGCGTGTAAACTAAGCCTTTGCCCCTGGTGACACTAATCAAATTTCATATTGCAATCCATATCCTATGACGGCGGAACAATCCAAGTCGAGCCATGAAGGATTTCCATTGTGAAGCTTGATTACAGAGTACAGAGAATTTTAAAACAGCACCTCTCTGAGCCCATTCTCCCCGAGCCTTTTGTCTTTCAATGAAGAATAATAGAATAAGTCAATGAGGACAGGAGATGGGACCAGTTGTTTAACCTTGAAGGCATCACTTAAAGACTTCCCTCTCCTTTTCAGCCTTGGTGCCAGCATAGTTAAGTATGTAGAGTCCAACACCACTTTTCATCTTATTAGTGCCCTTCCTGAGATGGTGCTCCGTCCCTGAATGATAATGCTAGGGGGAAGTAGGGGAGAGGCTGAAATGGAAAACGGAGAGCTATGTAAGGGAATAAGTTGTAATCCCCTTATATTCTGGGGCCTCGGCATGCACACTTTTCTAAAAAACCAATTTCCCCACAAATACAAATAAAGATTTTTGGTAAGTGGCTTCACTTGAGATCCACTTCGTATAGCGGGCAAGAAGGTTCTCTTTTCTCATTTGATGAAAAGACCTCCTATTTTTTATTCTCAGTGGACTCGTCATTGTCTGGATGTGCTGGGCACACATACCAATTAAAAGACTTAATAGCAGTCTGATATATTGCCTGATATAGTCGCCATGCTACAATGTAATCAAGTCATAATAAGCCACAGGTATTAAAATATCTCTTTTTATCCCGACAAAGACACTCTGTAATAGATTCATTTTATGAGGCTAAGAGACTGGAGAAAGCAAAATACTATCCGCTATATTTTTTGAGACATAGATAAATGGATAAGGCTTATATAGGGCTGTGTACAAACCCCGCAAACAGGCCAACCTCCAGAAAATAAATAAACACTCAATGGTTTGCTAATCTCTTAAATCTTATATTTAACTGAAAATACCACAAATTAGTTATTTTGAGTTCTTCTCAAATTGGATGACAACAGGTGTCCATGCCTGTCACCCAGTGAAAACATCTGGGACATCATTAAAACAAATATTACAACAAACGCAGCCTCGAGCAGCCGAGCATTTGAAATCGTATATCAAGCAAGAATGTAGAAAGACTGTTGTTATTACTGTTACTGTTAGCTTATTTTGTCCCTGCTTTTATTTGATCACTGGCTGAATATAGTTATACAGCAGTTCTTTCCACATTATACACACTACACGTCTTCTTATATCTCTACTATCCCCTTATTCCAATGATTGTTGGAACATAGTGGATAGTAGATTGTTTTCCAGTTTGTGTTGTTCTTATATGTATCTTGTCCATGTCCTGGATATGTCAATATCAATTGCCGTCCTGTTTTGTAAATAAAATTTTAATAATTATAATAATAATAGAAGGATGTTGCAGAAATGGTAAATATATAAACATCCAGTGGTTTGCTAATCACCTAAACCCTGTATTTAATTGAAAATACCACAAAGTGAGAATTTCTTCTTTCCAGCTGTCCAGACATGTCACCCAATGACAAGATCTGAGGCTTCATGAAACAAATAGCATAACAAATCAGATCTTGTGCAGTTAAGTGGTTGAAATCATATATCAAGCAAGATAAAACTACAGCAGTCGATCGATGGCGTTGTGATGCAACGCAATTATAAACACGTGCCTGCATAAAGGTTTTAGTTGTTTCGGTGCTCAAACCGGTGGACCAATAAACCATCTGCTGTGAGAGCGCTCAGGATGCCACGAGCCACAGTTTGTGCTGGTTTTTACTCACACGGAGATCTTAGGATGGTTCAGTAATACTCCGAATGAACAGTCTGAAGCTGGTGAATGAACTCCCTGCATAGATTTAAAAAAAGGAAAAACCTGCAGTGCCAAACAACACTGTGCGTCAGACCTAAAGCTCTAACTCGGCCTAACAGTGATGTTCCTCAGCATTAAGTTTGGGTCAGTTTGAAGCAGAAATGATGCTTGCTCTCAATGCATGTTTGGATGCCATCATGAAATCAAATGGAAGCAGTTCAAGAAAGATAATCAGAGGACAGTGTGAAACTAGCAGGAATGCTGAAAGCACTGCCTGAGGAGATTACCTTGAAGGGATACAAGTCAAATTCAAGTCAGGCTTTTTTCTCAGATCACTTTTCGGTCATACCTCCAAAAAGCTGGTTGCACCTTTTTACTGAGATGCTGAGAACCCATT
This sequence comes from Simochromis diagramma, assembly GCF_900408965.1. Taxonomy (NCBI): domain Eukaryota; kingdom Metazoa; phylum Chordata; class Actinopteri; order Cichliformes; family Cichlidae; genus Simochromis; species Simochromis diagramma. Next base: position 7,452,994 of record NW_024387477.1, read on the forward strand.
TACTTTTTTGCAATAGCAGCTTTGCAAACAAAGGACAGCCTTGATAGCTGTTTTTGCATGTTGCTCATTTCTGCTTTCTCGGAAGTTTTGTTGGCACTTGACTGACTGGCCCAGTGGACCAACTTTTAGTAATGCAGCTGAGCACCAAGATATCAGCATCAACAAAATTACTCTAGGTATAACTAATGTCACAGGTGGCTTGAAACTACAACTAAAAACTCTTTATCATTCTTTTAAATACACAATGATTGATACCACAATTTTCTGACCTAAATTTCATAATAACATTTTATTAAATTCAGAATTTGAGTCCCCATTGCAGGATTTGGTTAACCCCTCGTGCAACAAGAGGCTTCATTAATCCTAAATATTTCATTCAGTTACATGGTGTCCTAGGGCTAAAAAGCTTTACTCAGAGACAAACCGCAGAAATTGGGAGTGAAATGTTCACTGACTTTTCACAAACTTTGGCCACATGAGAGCAATTTCCAAACTTAAGCTTCTTTACGCATAAAAGACCCAAAGTCTATCCCCTTACAGCTTAGTGATGGTGCATGTACAGTAGCAGCACTAGCAGCACTACAATGGGCAGAAGGAAAATGGAATGAACAAAGTCCTGAGAAGAAAGCAAAAGCACATAAAGCAAGCCTGATGAGAAATGCGCGCCTTTGACACACTGGAGAAATACATGTTATTCAGTCTTACTCTCCATTTCCAGCAGAAATAGAAAGGTGCTATTCGGCATCCACCCTTTAAACATATTGTACATTCCTTTACACAAAGTTAATTTCAAAAGTCCTACTTTTGGCTCCTCTTCAAATCGCCGCCATCGCAGTTCTGCTAGAAAGCGGGTGCGGCTCATCCGCAGAGATGTATAAAATCTCACATATCAGCTGACAGCATATTCCAAACACTCAACTCCAACGTACAAGTGGGAGCTTCTGTGTCAGCGATTGAGAATCCAGTTCACACCACTTGCATGTGCACAACCCAGCGTGCGCTATACCGTTGCTGGTCACTTCATCTTTCCATCTACTGTGCCTCTCTCGTCCACTGTTCCCTTCTTTCACAAACATGGCTAATCCACTGAACTCGTTCATGTCCTTCTTCATCACATTCTAACACTGTCAGGGCTGCAAAGGGCACCGGCTTCTGTGAGAAGCTTTCCATTCAGGCCTCTGGAATAGATTCACTCCAAACGGCCTTTTCATTCTGCAGCTGCGATGGATTAGCTCTGTCATGGGTCCAGATGAAGTTTGCTTCCCTGATCTGCAGGCCACACTGCGCCACATAAAGCCACACTACCGAGATTTTTTTTTTTTATGGAGGGAGGGGGTGGGGTTGAAAAATAACAATTAAGGAATGGCACTGACGGCTACCGAATAGTTGATTGTAGAATGATAGAACACTTCAATATTTCACAGCACAGTTATGCATGGACACACTAACATGGACAGCGGCCTGGGAGCTACCGCCCACAGGTTTTACGTATCCATGTGTGAAATGGCAAGAGCCACACAACAGCACTCTCCGAATTAACTGTTGGAGAGAGAAAGAGAGGAGGGTCATGGTTGAAAGAGCACATCATGTTCAGTTAATTCTCACTCATGGGGATAGTGAGCTCTAAGGATGGGAGAATACCAGTAGGAAATATGTAAAGCACAACCACACCGCCGTGCTGCTTTTAAACATTTTTGCCTGATGCGTGTCTTCCCAACACAAGATGGAGAAAATGATGGACAGCCACCTTCATCAGCACCAATCTCTGCTTTATAGTTACCCAGGACAGATTCAAAGAATCGTACCCACGCTTGTTTTGTTATTCATTCTTCTCCTCACAGCGCTTGTGTAGATTTAAACACTCTGAAATAAATCGGTGCTTTTTTTGTAATGGTGGCAGCATTCGCTCCAACTAAAGCGATCGCAGCCATGCAGATTTTGCTCCTTATCTCCTGCCAGAAGATCTTCTTGTTTGATTGTCATTAGCACTTCCATCACACCAGCTGACCCCCCCCTCTCTCTGTGACACTGCTAGGGGTTTTGTTCTGCAACTGTTGCCGTAATTGGCTGTAAATCTGCAAAGGTGTTGGTCTGCATTATGTCGTTGACTGTGTAAGATGTGTTTAATATTAACCACATTCACGGCACAGTGAGTGTTACTCGCATTTTTTCTCTCTTTTTTCTACCACTGCAAGGAATATGCTAATAATTTTATTTCCTCCTCCTCCTCCTCCTCTCCTTCAGCATGTATGAGTGCTCATCCACTAGTTTCACAAGGTTATGATGCTTCAGTGGCCCAGCGACTGTGAACTGTCACAAGCAATCAGTTATGATGGAGCCCTTGTTTCTGCACAGACATGCCGCTTTGGCAGGGCTCTGCTAGCGACTGCCTCTTTTGAAACAGGCCAGAAACGTGCGGATCAATCTGCTCAGTCGGCAGACGGAGAGCTGGAAGCCCCATCGCACTGTGATCCAATATTTACTCATTGGGAGAGTACATCGTGACACTCCCTGTTGGTGTTTTGAATTCAACACAACAGTGACGTCCTCCTCATTTTAGATTGTCTTTAGCACACACATACACAAATAAACAAAACAATAAACAGCTGATGGTTTAATCCAAGTGTTTTGGTATGTTTAGACAGCACCAACGGTGTCAATGAACGAGGTTCTTGAGGTTCTTGAAAGATCATAAAAGCATTTTAGTCAAATGCTGTCTGACCTTGGTTAGGACAATGCAGTCCGCAGCTCCTTCTGAAGAAGACCAGAGATTTCTCTTTTTTTTCCCTTAAGACTCGGTGAAGCCAAACCAATGCAGAAACTTCCAATGAAGCACGATGCGGATGTGCTATTCCAGCTCAAGCAGGGGGATTACTGATCCAGTGATTACGGGTATTGTCAGGCAGTCTAGTGAATAGCCAATAGCTAGCTGAGTGCGACTGCAATAGCTGCAAGAACGTAACTGTAATGGGCTTTGTGGAAGAGATTAAATATATATTAAGACGTGGAGATAGAAATGAGAAAGACAGAGAGGGAGAATAAAAGTTTAAAAAAAAGAAAAATGCTGACTACAATGTTACTGATCTTTACAAGTGACAAGGTTTGAAAATGCGCCTCCTTTTCTTTTCTTTAATCTACTCCTCCCTTGGCTTTTCACATCTGCTCCATGCAGGTAAATGACATTTTGAAATGAAATATAATCTCTGCCACAAACAACATTGCCCACTCTCCTCGAGAAGTTTTGCTCACTGAGCTAACAAAATGGAAAACAGCCGTCACACGGAGCTAGACTGCTGGCACACACATCCCCGATGCACCTGAGATAAGCCGTTTGTAAAAAAAAAAAAAAAAAAGAAAAGAAAGAGAAAAAACAACAGCAACAACAAAAAAACTGTAGCTTTCTCCCTGTTGGTTTTGACTTAAAATGCACAGCATTTAGACGCCATTCCTCGTCGGAAACAGTGTTTCCTTCACAGCAGCGAATTTGTTTAATGGACCACTAAGATTTTGCGTGTCTCCTCCTGTGTGGTTCCTGCAGTGTTTATTGCTGTCTTTTATGTGGTCAGCCAGCTCCTCTTGTTCATCAGAGGGCAGCGTAGATATCATCTTCAATAAAGGAATGCAGACTTGGCCTGTCGTTGTCGACTTATAGTTCAGAAACTACACCATTATTTGAGTTGTGGTGAACTGATGTGTGAAGCAGAGATGGGCCTGTCTTGCTGGTTTTTTCAAAGCCCACAATCACTGACTCACTCACAATATAAAAGCATCAGTTATCACATTAAAACAATGGAAATTCTAATCATTCTGTTTGGCTATCTTAGCAAATGCCATCTGCTGACAATGATATCTTCAGTGTGCCATGACATTTCATCTATAACCATTTCCCCCTTATCACTTACAATTTATGATATTTGCCCAAGAAAACTGAGCAGATACATAAAGGAAATCAATAGACAATTCAAAGACACCAACACTCGCCAGATGGTCTGAGTACTTTGAAAAAAAAAAAAAAACCCCATAAAGACTGATGACTGTCAGAAGCTGGAGAAATCTTTAAAAGCAGCAACACAAATGTTTGATGCAATCATGGGATATGCTGATTTCAAAAATCAAAAAACTCTTTCCTTACACTGACTTATAGTTTTTGTACTTCACAGCTGCTGAAAGTGGCCAAATGCCCGGCGTTTGTGAAAGATAAATGGAGATTTGAAGCCACCGCGGTGGCAAGGGAGGAAATCTGTTGTTTTAACAAACAACATCTGCCAGCTACATTGATTCCAAGACAAATAACACCCCGACAGCAGCACTTCTCCTCAGGTTGGGTTTAAGAAGATCTTTTGAAATTCTGATTAAAAATTCATTGTGTTGAAACTGCCTTGGAGTGTGTTCTGTGTTTTTGTATTTTGAATCTCATTACTGTTTCAGCTATGCGCCCGACTTAATAAAATACAGCGAAGGGCATCTAATGACCAGCAAATTAGGTCAAAATAATGTTCCCTTCGGAGATTTGGCCTTTGGAATTTTTCCAGCTCTTTTTTTTGTGTTGGCTTTACCAGGAAGCCTCATATGACTGTGGCAAACAGTAGCAGTGGCTGAAATCATGCCAGGAGTATTTCAAGAAAACGGCAAGAAATTCAGGATAACTCATTAGAATTGTATCAGCAGTAACATTAAGCATGAGATGCAGTGTGCTGCTAAACTAGCAGTTATTTCTGTAGCACTTGTGTTAACAATTACTTATGATTCCAAAGTAGCTCCTAAAAGACAATAATGATAATAACACATTAAAAAATGTTACAAATTGTGACCTAATTGGACACAGTCGCCATCAACAAGGATTGGTCAGCCAGCTCCTCTTGTTCATCAGAGGGCAGCGTTGATATCATCTTCAATAAAGGAGCGCAGGATTGGTAAATAATTTAAGCCCCGTATGGGATTCAAAGTGGCATCAAGACAACAAATTTCAGGTTTCTCTATCACTTCATCTTAGTTACCGAATGTATTTTGCTAATCGAGTTGACGAGAGCTTGTTATGTTAATGGCCATATGAGTGGTGTTTTTCTGTTTTCATCCACTCACTTGACCCCTGTTCACAATCTAAACGAGATCACGAGCTCGTAGCTAAATTATGCGAGCGCCCCAGTGCACTGCTGACTCAAGATGCAGCACAGAACTGAACTGAACACTGCAGCCATCAATGTTCCAGTTGTCCAGTTGTTTGAGTCAGTCTCACACAAATAGCTGACATAACTATCGGATCAGAGCATCCCTAACTCGATAACTTGTCATCTATCTTTAAACTCTGTTTTTTTTTTTTTTTTTGTTTAAATTTACATTTTAAGTGTGTTATTTGAAAACAGGGCTGTCAGTCACCCTCTTCTGCTGACATCCTGCTCCCCTCCCAGAGGCTTTGCAGCTCTCCAAGCATGTAACCTCATCCGTGGCCATTTCTGTAGCACTCATTTGACTTAGGCCCATATCAAGCCATCCAAACAGGCCTCTGAGACAGCCCCGGCCTGCTGGCCTCAAATTCACATCACTGTAGCGTGGCTTATGTTAGCCTCAGAGGATTTTGCACAGTCACTGTGCTTATGAAATACATGTTTTAGCTAAATTTGGGGGATTATTTTTATTTTTGCAAAAGGTCGTAGTCTGCATATATAATAAAACTATGTCTTTTCTCAAATTCTCTTATTTTTGCACCAAAAGCATGGAGCAAGCCCACCATATTTTTACCCTGACCTTTATTTTTGATGAATGATGAAGTGTGTCAAGAGGCATTCGGCACAAAACACTGAAATTTAACCAGAAACAAATATTAAGGTCCAGACCAGACTTGTAGTGTTTAAGGGTGTTTGCACGTCTCTACATATATGCATACACAAACGTGTATAAGCACATGGCTCCTACATCCACAAACAAACCCCCATCTGTGCTTTCAACACAGCTGGACTATGATGGCATGTCCTGGTACAACCTCCCCCCTCCATAGCCTAAAGAGCTCTCCCTCTCTCTGCCTTGGTTATACACTCACACACACACAAACACACTTAGCAACCTTAAAAAACATCCTTACTTATATTCTTTTTCCCTCTTGCTTTTTCTCACTGCAGTCTTTTGTCTCTATCCCTCCTCCCCCCCTCAGCTTCCCTCTCCCTCTTTCAGCTGCCATGTTTCCCTCGTCACACCTTTCAAACTGAGTTACAGCCTGCGAGAACAAGAACCGTGGCACCTCTACAATCACCTGAGGAGCTTCTCTCGGCCATACCCTGTCTCTCTCAGACCAAGCACTGCAAAAAAACACGTCTCCCTGTCGCTTTGTTTACCGTCCATTCACACCACCAACACCACCTCCACAACAAACCCCCAAAAGCTAAAGTATATGAAAAGATTTAGTAAGGGCTCTTTCAGTGTGTGCTCCGCAACATATGTCATTTGCCACATGTGCTCGGTCACAGAGCAGGCCGCTGGTGTAAAGAGACCGTTGGTGTTTCTCAGCAACATGTGCAGGTGTAAAGGTTAAAGGTAAAGGTTAGTAAAGATGATTTTTCGAAGGAAGTGTCTAGACAAATATTAGGCATTGCTTTCTGGAGTACTCATGATGGTGCTCATCAGTGATGCTGATATTCCCACCTCGGTGTAAATACAAGCATCTGCTGGAGTTTTTCCTCGCGGCCATTAAATTAAATGTGCCTTAATAGGCTTCTCGCACGTTCCGATGCTTACAGTATTCCCACGTATGATCGCCAGAGATCGTCTTGCATTACATCCAATCTAACACCAAGTCAGAGTGCAACACATACACAATGTGCAACATGCAGAGCTGTGTTGAAGATATTTGTTAGATATTTATAGCAAACGTGCTTTTCCTGAAATCTCAAACTATCCCTTTCCTCTCGCCTTCTTTCTCTTTACAGTGACACCGTGCACCTTGCAGGTACTCTCTTGTCCTTCTTCCTATTCTTGTAACTAGAAAAAAAGACAAATGCAGTCAAAATGTCCAATTTTACCAGTGTTCTTTTCCACACTCTCGGAGTGAAACGGTTTTATCTGTGGCTGACAATGGCGGGAGAAGGTGGGTGAACGGTGGTGCCAGAAAAGCATCTGCTACAAGGTTTAAGGAGCTGCAGGATTCAATAAAAGAAGGGTAGGACCATGTAAAAAAGGCTGGCAGAGGGGACACACACCATTAGCTTAATGACAGAATGAGGAATGAGGAATAGTGAGATGAGATTCAAAAGCCAACCAGTGCAAAATTTGCCTTTAACAGGAATCAAGGCGAGTAATCTAATAAGTAGCGTGGCAAGGAGAGGCAGAGAGGGCTTGATGTTTTTTCCCCCCTCCGCCTCAGGTAAAGGAAGAAGAAGAAGGGTAAACAGCAGAGAAAAGGATAGTGGTGCCATTAAGTTGGCTAGCCGTGACCATCAGGAGCATTAATGCTGTCTGCTGTGCTTTCTTCAAACTGGTACCCTTTGCTTTGAACTACTCCTGCCTTCTTTGTGGGTATTCCTGACTCCTAGCTTCCATGGCTATTATGGATCCCTCCACTGGTAATTACACATTTCGCAATTTCTGATGTCACTTCAAAGCAACAACAGTCTTGCCACAAAAGCACACACCGAGTCGCTGAAGTACAAAGCAAAGCCTCGAGGATTATTGAAGCCACGCATTGTTTTTTTCTTTTCTTTTCTGATGGCCACTAATTCAATTAACAGCAAATGCTAACAGCTTCAAACCAGCTTGAAAGAAACAAGACCAGGGCTTCTTGGATTTCTGTGCTTGGTTTCTGAAAGGCTCAGCAGCTAAACTGAAGTTTAATTTGAATTTGTGCACGCCTTCTAGTTGCTCTCCCAGTATTGCATTATGTGTTAAAGGATGCGCAGCAAATGAGGGGGCGTGATCTTTATGATGAGTCAGAGTGGAGAGCTTTGGCACTGGCTGTCCCAGACCAAAGAGGGAACGCTCACTAAAGCAATATCAAATGTGAAACTGCAGAGAAAAACAAAAAGAAGCCAGATCTCATCTTAATCAAAGCACTGGAGCTTGTTTCAAAACACTCCCTGAACCCTACTTTTGTAAAACCGCGTCTGTTCATAGAGTAATGTGTGCTGCTGCTGACAAAGGTCTGAGTCATTCACATGGGGCTATTGATGACAAAGGAGAATCTGAATGTCCACTAAATAATTGTGACAGCTTGCAGAACAAACAGCAGTGCTGACAAAAGTAAAACCCAGAGCACAAGAGCTCCACAATCACTAGAGGCAAAATCTCTTAGGCCTAGAAGTCAGCAGATAAGTGATATTTAATAACCGTCATCTCTATTTTGTTCAGTACATCGGTAGAGACAATCGGAGGTGCTTGTGGACTGTTGTGAGCTCAGCATGAGCTGTCTGCGGTTTCCGAGCTCAGCTTGACAAGAGACTCAGGGCACTCGCTCGACAAAGGCATCAGATCGTGCATTGATTTTGCAATTAAGAAGACTTTTTGTGTGTTAAGCACGCAACTTTTTTTTTTTTAAAATATGATGTAGCAGGTAAGCACTCTGCCAGAGAACGAGTTATCAAACATGCATTTTAAAGCACCACACTGTGACATTGATGATTGCCCATCTTTTTCTTTGCATCATGAAAGGTTTAGAGTTTTCTCATCTGAAGTTTAAGGCAGTGTTGAGACAGTGCTCTTGATGGAGACGCAGAGACACGGCAGCAGGAAATGGGGTCACGTCTCCCACAGGATCCCCTTCCTTTTGCTAAAACTCTGTCTGCCCCCAAATTTAATTAGATTCTGATATCAAGCCTTCCTCTCTTATGCTTCCCTTCCTCTTCAACACGCGTGAAATTGCATGGCACTATCTATTATTTATTCACTCTCATTTGCTTATTGTTTCTTATGGATGCCTTTGTTAAGGCACTTGCAGCTCTGCTGCCTGTGATAGGATGCTCTCCTTCATCTCCCTCACTGCTCAGACCCACCTCCTCTGCAGGTCTGAGCCCAACTCATTTGCTGGCGTTGGTTGGGGAGCTATGGATTTTTTTCCCCTTTCACCCAATGACAGCACGGTGAGGTGCTATGAGGGCTGAGTGCTAATGAGCTGACTCTGCAATGCTGGGGGAGATGCACTGTAACACAGGGGGGAGTCAGAGGACGGAGCAGGCGGAGGCGCTCTGGCACAGGGAGAGTCAGAGGGGCCATTATGAGCGTGCCACAGAGGGGTTACAGGGACACAACCTCACCATCCAGACAGAGCTGTGTGCCCACAAAGTCAGCCATTCAGCCTAAACTGAACTCCTCCTCTGAAATGACATAACAAAATGGCTCTCCGGAGCCTGTTTCTTCCAGTTTTGTTCGTGTTGAATCTGTGTTTCTGCTTATTTCAAGAAACTGCAGCTAAAAGGATTACAAAAACAGGTTATTTACTACATCAGCAACTAAGCAAAGTTACACCAGTTGCACAAGAGAAGTCTGATAACCAAATAATAAGACAAAACATCATTTGTGTGATGAAATTAAAGGCATTCACACTACTTGCTATAACAAAGACGCTGAAAATCTATAAACTCCATGAAATTGGACTACAGATGTGAACTCCTCCAGGGCTGAGCCCCTGGTTTGTGCAACTGGCAGCATGTTTACTGCATGTTGCCAAGGGAACTTCTTTTACAATGTGGGATTCATACCAGCTCACGTAAAACTCATGCAGGAGTGCCATAAATGTACTAACACTGCGTGCTCCCTAACTGTAGCCGATGTCGTTAAAAATGTGAAAGACACATTTAAATGTTGGAGAAATTTCTAGAAAATTCAGGATATATTGAAAGAAAGAAAAAACATGATTTTATTAGAACAAAGATTTGTGCGAGAAAACGTCCTAATTTTATTCCCCGCTGTGACTTTAAGAATCACAGTGAAGTGAGAAGAACTTGTCTTGTTTCCTCCTGCAGATGCTGTAACATCTATAAGCTCGTGAATAATCGCGGTCACTTTTCGAGCACAGAAACACATTAAAAAAAGAAAAAGAAAAAAAGCAGACTTACAGGCATGGGTGACCGAGAAGCTGTTGGACGACTCGAGGTTGTCGACATTGTAGTTGAGGTGGAAAGGCTTTTCCGTGGTGTTCTGGTTGGTGTTGTAGAGTTGGACAGCGAACCTGAACGCGCTGTGCTCCTGCACCGTGGAACGCATGAACAGTCCCCCTGGAAGAGATGAAAACCCGAGATCAGACAAAGCGCTCACACACGACCGCCAGCACTGACCGGCATTTTAAGGAGTGAGGGAGAACTCCGTGTAGTGATTTAAAACACGCCGCTGTTATTTAAAATAATACGAATTTTTATGTTTATTTTTTTTTAACCCGCGCGCTTCTCTGTAACTCTTCGGACAACGCAGATGAACCGCCAGTGTCACGTATATCTTATGTTTGATAAAAACCCTAAAGATGACAGTGACACAGTCAGTGGTGGCTTTAATGTATTTTTTAAATTCAGTGGATTTCAGCCTGCAACATATGAGAAATCAAGTTGGTCTCTTATCATTGCGCAGAGCTCCGCGCGCCGTATCCTCTTTAAAACGCAATCTTGCAGTTCAAATGTCCGTTAAAAACAAAAATCACAAATCTTCAGCCGTGTAACAACAAAACACTTACCGATATTGATCTGATTGGGAAATCCAGCGAATGAGCGATCAAAGAGCCACAGTAGAAAGAAAACCACGCGCTGTGCCATTTTCTCCGACCTGTCTGTTCAACTCCTTAAAAGGCTCTGCCTAAGAAAATTCATATGTTCTGGATTGAAAGCCGGGCGCAAAAGAAAATCCAGCGGATAGATGATGGTCGCTCACAGTGCACCAATTCATTCATTGAGGTGCTGCCCAGCTGCAGAGCATTTTTTTGCAACTAAAGAAAGAGAGGGGGAACCGAGTGAGCAAGAAGGAGAGAGAGGGAGAGAGAGAGAGGAGGGGTGGGGGTGGTGGGGGAAAGAAGGAGCTGATCTGGACTCCGATTGGATCCGCCAATGTTGGTCAAACTTGATCTGATGTTAAATTTAAGAAAAAAAACCTCAGCCCGTCAGATTAGCAAGCGACGACAAGTTATGAGAGCAGCACTTGCGATATTAGCCTGCTGTGGGATGAATCAATTAAAGGAGAAAAAATAAAATAATAATAAAAAGAAAAACACTGCAATCTCAGGTGGCCGATGATTCCGTACAGCCCGGCCGCTTCCAGCTGTGGTAGTTGCTGCATTTCAAGGCTCGATGAAGACGCTGGATTTGCACCATATGATTCAACCTGCGGGTTTTTTCTGTTTCCACGTTTGTGGCATATCTAAAAAGTTTGTGTGCAAGAAATTCCGCTATCACTGTATCGATCCACTGTCGAGAAAACAACACTTTGAAGGCTACGTGTGATAAATACTTGTAGGACACCCAGAGCGCCCTGGGTACGCAGAGCCAACAGAACTGTCCGTGGTCCTGAAAACGTCTAAAAAACAAGTCTAAAAGAAAGCAAAAAACATGCATACTGCAGTGTTTCTATTGACCTCACCTGAAAATATAAACATGCAAAATACATATTCGGCTTTCTTTGACGACTTGGGGATAATCCAATATCAGACAGCCATCAACAAACTCGTGTTATTTACTTTAAGTTGTACTCCTCTATTGAAACATCTATCACCCCTGTGATTCTGCTCAAGAGAGAACAATTAAGGGATTACTGGCCCATTTATCACCCTCACCAAAGCGCCTTGAAAATTGAGTTTTTAATTGCATTCCAAATGACTGGGGCTTCCGCTATTGATATTGCAATGTACTGAGTTCCTTTTAACACAGGGCAGACTGTGCATTCTGTGTTAAACTTTCTACCATTATTTTTTATTTTGCATTAAAAGGCAGCATCACGATGTAACCTGATTTCTTGCAGTCATATTTCTTATTGGCATTTATAAGAGCCAGCAGTGAGATCAAGCATGGGGCAGCTGGTCAAGCATCATTAGCAAATAAATAATATGGAACTAGGATCATGCACGTGAAGGTGTGTGTTAGTCACCCGCGTCAACCCAGCAATGATGCTGCATGACCTCGTCATCAGAGAGTGACACTTCCTTTTCACCAGGGGTCAGATGACATCTGTCCCCCCCCCCCCCCCCCCCTCCCCCACTGGGCAGCTCTCTGGGGAAAAACTGCGATGACATCACATCGATTCTCTGGTCCCTTTATTGCTTCTGTGTCCAAAGTTCAGGATGTTGGTTACTTGACCCTAAAGGCTGAAGTCATGATGATCAATGTTAAACCATGACCTGAAGATTTTTCTTGCCTGCTATTTCCACAAATTCACATCACACCATAGCCTGGTTTAAAATCTCATCGGTGGTTTGCAACATGTTGTCACTCCCAAAGCGTAAAACGGGCTGTGGTTTGAGGGGGAATAAGAGGCCACCTGCTGATTTGGTTACAAGCGATGCAAAACAGTTATTTGGAGGAATACCAAAGGAGCTGTTTAATAGATCATTTACAGTAGATGCTGATTCTCTGTGTAAACCAACCTAATCATGCATCATTTCAAACAAAACCTACAAAGAAAAAGCATTATTCGCTACAGGGGGAGCCCAAGTAATTGAGATAAGACCTCAGTATAATTGATATTAAATGACGATGACTGTGCTGCATTATTTGCAATTAGGACATTTTGGCCATGGCGCATTATCCTCTGCAGGAATTACAGAGTGTAGAAATGTGAAGATACAATCTACGTGAAAACAAATAATTATATGATCCGGCCTTTTTGGGGGATTTGAGAGGAGTGTTACTCGAGCAGGCGTAATGAAGAGACTAAAAAGCAGATGAAAAGATGTTTCTTTTTATCTCACGATGATGACGATGATTCACAGGCAATAGCTCAGAGCAAGGCAAGCCTTACCAGCAAGAGTTATTCATTTGTTCCCTGCATCCTCCTCCTAACACAACAGGATGGAACCTTCGTCTTTGCCCATTAGAGGATATGTGAGCAAATAAGTTAGAAACTCTAATATTTATTAAAAATGACAGCGTGCCTCTGTGGGAGGTCTGGAGGCAATAAGTGCAGCTATTTTTAGAGTTGATTTGCTCGTGATTGCTGGGTAATTATTTTGTCATCCCGACATAACAAGCTTATGTTTTCTCCAGGATCAGAAAATAATCTCGACATGCGAACATGTGTAATGTGGTAATCATTTATAATCAGCAGGTGGAAGGAGTTTCTATTATTTATTGCCACAGATTGCCTCATGTCGGTAGTTCTCAAACTTTTTTGAGCTTGTGGCTCCTGGCCAGCTGGAAAGTTTCTGCTGTTGCTGCATAAACGTTGAACATATTGAATGCAGTTAGGCTCATATTTTTGTAGGACAAAGACATGATTTTTGTAGTTTTGTACGCCAGCGCAGTGGAATTTAAATCAAACAATCAAGATGTGATAGAGGTGCAGAGTTTTAGCTTTTATTCAAGGGCTTTAACAAAACGTTTTCTAGGAATAGCTTTAAAATTAGTGGCATTTTTATACAGAGTCGCCCATTTTCAGAGGCTCATGAACTGGACAAACTAATGTAGTATTAAAAATAAGGATTTATTTTAATGGTTATAAAGGTTTTCACTCCTTGATTGCAAATCCTTTGACTGAAGTCATGGACATCACCAAGTGACGCATTTTCTCACTTGACATACTCTGCTGCATTCAGTTGCTGCTTGTTTGTGGGTCTCTCTGGCTTGATTTTGGACTGAGATCAGCTGACTGACCTGGTCATTTAAAGACTATCTCTGTCATTGCCTTGAAAAACTCTTTGGCTCGTTATCTATTTTCACTGTGAAGTTCAGTAGCATGTGGCTGAATCTGAGCAGAGAATACAGCCCTGCACACTTCAGTCACAGCATCCATAAACACTAGGGGCCACAGGCAGCCATACACACCTATACCATAACAATACCTCCATCATGCTTGACAGATGATGTGGTATGCTTCAGCTAATGAGCTTTTTCTCTCCTCCATACTTTTTCTCTTCCCATCATTCTGATATAAGTTCACCTTGGCTTCACATCTGTCCAAGGGTTTCTTTTCTTTGAGATGTTTTTAGGCGAAGTTCAATCTGGTCTTCCAGTTCCCGAGTGTAACCAGTGGTTTCCATATTGTTGTAGATTACCTGTATTTCCATTAATGATGGCATGTCTCAGTTGTTGAGTGAAGGTTTTTTTTTTGTTTGTTTGTTTTTTAACTATGGAAATAAATCTGCCATCATGCACTCCAGTTGTCTTCTGTGGGTTTTCAGGCCTTTTGTTGTTTCTGAGCTTTCATAGACATTCATCATTTTTAAGATTCAGTATCTGAGCCCACATCGTCATTTTAGGTTTGACAGCATTTTTAGTAGATAAAGGCAGATGGCTTAAACATGAATTGAGATGCGTTTTGGGGAAGGCCTGGCAAATCCCATGAGAAGTGAAAGAATTGAAAAAAGGCGAGGGAGGGACAAGAAAGCGAGAATAAACGGCTTGTGAAGCTGGGGGTGTCATATATAGATAAGAACTGGAAGTGGCATGTTTGGAGGTGTGGTAACGCTCCTGAAATCCAGATGGTTTATCTCCAATTGTACTAAATGGTTAATTTAACCACTCCTAAAGTTTCGGCCTCTCTCTCTCTTCATTTATTTTGTTTGTTTGTTTTTTTCTTCAGCCTACTGATGGACTCCTTTACCTGCAGTGACATCTCTTTGTGTTTAGAATTACAATAAAAAGTGCTTTGAATCAATTTGAGGCATTAAATGTGCTTCATTTGTCATAAAATAATGGAACATACCTTACCTGGCCACAAGGCTGTTTGTCAGCAAAATGCCAAATTACTTTTGAGCCCTCTGAAAATGGGAAGAGTCTGTATAAAAACATCTCTAATTCTTAAATAGTTAATGAAAATTTTATGTAATACCCATTGAATTACAGCTGAAAGGCTGCACCTTCGTCACATATTGATTACTTGAATTAAAACACACTGTGGTGTTGTATAGAGGCAACCTGTTCAACATCCACCAAAGCCAAAAGCCTCCCTGACCCCCAATTTCAAATGAAAATATTCTAATCTGCATCTGAGTTCATAGAATTCAGCTTTTAGCTATTTTCTTTATAGCTTGTAAAAGACAAACTGAAAGCATCATAACCTCCAACTTAGCTCCTGCCTTGGCAGAGGATCTTGCCATCTTGCAGCTGTGTCTCTGCCAAGCAGCCAAGCTTGAGTTCACATATTTGTTTCCGCGTTGCCCATTACTGAGAGCTGTTCCTCATCCATCTTGACGGTCTAAGGATAGAGGGTGTCGTTTGCTCTACAGAACGTGAAGCCCCTTGAGGCAAATTCTTGATATGTGATGAAGGGATATGCAAATCCATTGCATTCGACTTGCCTTTCAGCTTTGCTGTTTGTGTGTCTACTGTATTAGTGTGAGAGGAATAAAAACAGTCGAATTTCTTTGCGCTGACAATAAATCTTAATCTGATAAAGGACAACATTGAAACCATGACAGAAGACGATGCTTCAAATACAGATGCTGCTGCAAAGAAGCTACAAATAGCAAACTTTTTATTAACCTGGCAGCACAGAAGATGTACAATATGCACAGTTTAAAGGTGGGTACCCAGGATGCAAGATCACCATAAGCAACAAAATGTGAAACAATTTTAGTCTTTCTCCATCTGTTCCTGAGTATATCATTACTTGGATACTTTATAAATCATTATTTTTATTTGAATGCACCTCAAAACATTTGCGTAATTCCTTTTTTAAATTCAAAAGTCCAAACACTGCAGTGATTTATGGCTTTTTTTCTCTATGTACGGCTTAACACGCAGCTCTGCAGCTCCAAATTTAGGCTTTCCTCTCACTCTAATTAAGCAAAAAACTACAGTGTTGCAAGCATTTGGGAATCAAATGGCCCATCTTTTTATATTCATATTCTTAAGCCTAAAATGTATCATTGGATGACATCTGGGTTGTGTAAAAGGTTCATATGAAGATGTAATCCATGGCCACAGTGTCTCTCCAACTCTACAAAACTCATTTGGCTGAGTTCACCTGAGCCGGTGACTCCTACTGGTTGATAAGAGCATCTGTGCCAAGATGTGTGGGTCTGCAGGAGGTTCTCTGAATCTCTGCGTTTCCTGTGAAGCTCCTCGCTGCCAGGTCAAAAAAAAACAGCTGGTAACTCCATTTGTGTTGGAGACAGCGCCTCGCTGCCTACAGCCTCCTCTGGTGAACAGTGGGAGTCAGCTCCGCAGGTCTGGGTATACGCGGGGATTTGGTCTTTAAAAACAAGGGGGCCGGGGGGGTGGAGATGGGGAGAAAAAGGCGAAAAGAAAGCCACCAAATAAAAACAAAACACCGCAGGTGGGTTCCAAAGAAAATGCTCTTTGTCACAAAAAGAACACCACTTTGATGATTACATTTTAATTATTTCAAGATCACATGAAAACAAATCTCGTTGTGCAAGGAGATAACTCTTCAGCAAACAGAAGAGAACAAATCTCAACATAATTAATTGGTCCATCCTGCTCATGTCAGACTGTTGTGACAAGAACAAATCTGGCTCTGTGTGACACATCTGCTTTGCTACACCCTCCTTTGCTGCGATCAGAGGCTTGGCACCCGTGACTCGCAGCTACTGAACCAGGTGGTTGGATAAATTCTTAAATCTGGTGCAGATTACCTTGGAGCTTTAATCTAACGGATAACGAGGCACTGAGACCATTTGTTTTAAATCATCAATGATGGCTTCAATTTGGCAATTTTCTGCAATCAAAAAAAGGTGCACCACTTTTCTTCTCAACAGTTTGCAAGTTCTACATTTTTAGGACTTGTAATGTATGAAAGGGGCTTTTCAAACCCAATTTCATTGACTTTTATCACTTATGGCTTTACTCACCTTTCAGTCTTTCATTTTTCCACCCTTTGCTGTGCTTCTTCACATCACTCCTGCCCTGCTGAGGAACTAATTTAAGTAATCATAAAAGCAAGTTCCTCTGGTGAAAGACACATAATGAGAGGGGGCTGAGTTAGTATTGTAGGAGGGATGCAGTTAAACAAGCATTATGCAGCTTGAACTCAAAGATATTTGGAGAGCCTTTCCAAGAGCCTATCAGTCTTGGCCAGATGTTGGGAGCTGATAAGAGAGTCTGCTCTCAAGGAGCGCTTCTTTATTCTGTCAGTACCTCTTTCCATGAAAGAAATTGTGGGAAGGCAATGGCCTAAGGAGACAGAGAAGCTCTTGCCATTGTGGTAGAGTGTCACACAGATGTAAAGAAGCAACAAATCTAGTTGAACAAAAAACATTTTGTGAAAAACACGGTACGATGTGGAAATCGCATTTGGTTAACAAAGTGTAAAAATATCTCCACTGGGATAAAACTCACTGTATGTCAAGCGGCAGAACCTTTTGATGGAAAAGATGTTCAGGCATAATCGTTGTGAACTCCCCATGAGGAAAATGAAAACACATCTAGTGGTGCAAAATAAATGACGTGACACAGTTCAGCGCATGAAGAAAGAGTGCCCACCCCAATTCCACTATGTTTGAATGGCACTGTATGCTGCGTCACAAACCCATCACGAGCTTTGGCTTCCCAGCAAACACTCTTTGGCCTGACTGTGACAGAGGCGGTGTTATCAGCTGCACAGGCTGACACACTTCAGTCTCTCGCCTCGGGCTTTGCACAGTCAGAACTATGCGACCACAGCAGTCACTTCACTGTGGCAGGAAGACATCTTCACCACATGAGGCTTGAGCTACATGGACTAGGCTGTCAGCACACAGAACGGTATCTACTCCCCCCACCTAACTGACACACAAATATGTACAGGACCTACATGGTTATGTACACACGTGTGAGTGCACTGGGCAAATCGCTGTGCGTTTACGATTAATGATGGCACCGTTTGACATGTGTGTCTGGTGAAAAAAACAAAATAAAATTACAGTATATATATTTTTTCAAAATTTAATGATACTGGATTTGTGGAACAGAACCCATTTAGGGACTCCTGTATACTGGCAAATATGCTTTATGCACAGCTGTATGCACATATATGAAAAGACAAAAAAGGACGTCACATGTCTCTGACTCTGATTTCTCGGGTCAGACGTCTGTGACGCAGTCATTTCAAGACCTCCAAAAGGGAGTGACAGAGGTTTGAGAGCCAAGCAAGTTATGTTGGAGAGAATAAAGAAACAAAAATGCAGCCAAGAAATACTCAAAACAATCCCTCAGTGGCAGCAGCAGCATCAGTAACAACAGCAGCCTGTTATTTTCCCTTCCCCCATGGCCTCAGTTGCCATATCCCAGTAATAGGAGATGGGTGTTGTTCAGTGCCTGCGTGCCTAATTGAGAGGAAAACAAACTGGTTGCTACAGATAATGGGAAAGGTGAGGCGAAATACCATTAATAGTCAGTGATCCTTTTAAATGATTAACAGTGCCTGTTTTGTTACATTGCCACATCCGGTGATTGATGTTTCAGCTGTTACTCCTGTTAATATAAACTTGTTAATGTAAAGGAAAAGGGGGGTGTTGGCAGTCTTGCACATTATCGTGTGAATGACATTTTCTCCATGAGTAAATACTAGAGTTTAAGGTGAGTTGACAAACACTGTTACATAAGGTTTTTGTGTAGGCTGAGCAGTAAATATGATGAGCAGCACTAAATGTACTTGTTCATAAAATGTGCGTGAATAACGACAACCACGGGCATGTTAGAAAAGCGGTGTGTGTGTGTGAGTGTGTTTATCTTTATATCACAGGCGTGCGTACACATTCCCAGACGCGTTCACCGCATGATATTAAACCAGTGGTACTCCCTCGTTCCCAGCATGCGAGTAAAGGGGAAAAATTAAAGGTTGAGGGTTTTACGGGAAAACACGCTAAAGACCCGAGACCGTGATGAGTGATAAACATTCTGGAGGCTCTGCCGTACTTGTTA
Source organism: Simochromis diagramma (assembly GCF_900408965.1). NCBI lineage: Eukaryota > Metazoa > Chordata > Actinopteri > Cichliformes > Cichlidae > Simochromis > Simochromis diagramma. The sequence goes on from NW_024387477.1 coordinate 7,471,971, forward strand.
AAAATGCACTCAGCGTCTCTGTAGTTAGAATGAAACATTCAGTAGCTGGGAAAATTGATATTGCATGTCATTACTGGATCAAAGAACGAAGCGGTCAGGAGCCAATGCCAATGTTTTAACAAGTATGGGGCGTACTGGATGTCAGTTTCAGAAGATCAGGGGCAATTATAATATCTTTCTTTCTCATCTTTGGCATTCTTCCAGTTGGTGGCGCCCTAGGCAACTGTCTAGTCAGCCTATACTAAAAAAAAACAGGCCTGGAAGCAAACATATACTCTATTAAGTGTTCGTGTGTCACTGTATGTCCATGCTAGCATGTTTGTGTGTCTGCTGTTTGTCAGGAGGGAGACTCCTGCTGTTTGTTAGTCCCACACAGACTGTAATGCTTCAGTTATCCCATTGTTAGCTGCTTCTACTGTACCTGCAATTAAATTTCCAAAGTCAGGGGAGCTTAACTAATTACTCCCAGCAAATGCCCCTTCTTTCCAATGCAAATAACATCACAATATGCTCTAATAGTGCAGAAAGCCATTGCATGGGCTTGGTGAATCGCACACTGTCAATCAATATGAAATTGGATTTGGAACATAATGTTATGTCAGCTATTTCTGTGCATTCATTTGACAGATAAAACTGTAATCAGCCTAATGCAATGCTCTCGCAGAACGGCGTGGCAGTGCAAGCATAAAATGACACCACTTTTTCTCCTTTTTGTCGGAGCGAAGACGGCCAAACTCACTTGCAATATTTCCCAATCACGATATCGACAAGTGTTTGATGAGGCCAGAGCCGGGCAGCTTGTCTGCACGTGAGAATGAAGTCATTTTCTTTTCTTCTCTTTTTTTTTTGAACTCACAAATTATCCCAGAAAGAGCACACTGGAATATGAACTGCAATGTAAATTCCCCATTTTTTTCTGAGGTGTATTATATTCTAATATAGCGTGCTGTCAGGGGCAGCAGCGGGTGGTATTGGAGCACGGTGAGGCTCCAGAGTACAGTTTGGCAAACAACTACTGCTATAATTATATTAGAACATCTGCAAGGCCACCGTCAGGCTATATATTTCAACTGCAGGGATGCAAGGACTCCAAAACAATCTCTGCACTATAATGTGACTCTGTGAAATACTATAGCCAGAGCCTGAGCTGGATCCAGCTCAGAAAGGTTACTGCGAGTGGTGATTCATACAAGATGAAATAACGTGGGGAAAACAGAAAAAAACAAATAAAAGAAACTAGACAGAAACAAGCCAAACAACAGCAGAAAATAAAAAATTAATGTGGTTCACTATTAAAGTTTATATAAAGACACATCAAGATAGATCAAGATCAGGTATTACAGGTGCTGGGCAAGGCTGACTGTAATAAGTGACAAAGCACAAAACAAGCTTGCTATGAAGTATTTTAAAGATCAAATAAAAAGTCAGTAGCAAACTGTGGTGATGGTTTTATGTAGCGTCAAATCTCTTGTGTGACTGACACAGCATACACTGTGTGAATAATTCATTAAGGAAGGCAACAGATGGACAGAAGTACAGCAGCTACACCAGCATAGGAAATGTCTTGAATATCCAAAGTAAGAATACTTGGTATTGCAGTATTCATGAGACTAGTGTCTGTTTTTGAACTGACAGATGTCCAAAAAAAGGTATGAGTATACACCGCATTGTTATACTCAACAAAATAACACAATCAATATAAAAACACTGAACATGCAAAAATGCTTTTTTATTTTTTTACCCGTAACTTTTATTTTTAACCTCCTTTGTATGTGCGTGTGTATGGGGGCATGCTGCAGTTTATCACATAGCATTTCCTGAACATCATATTCCTCTTAGAGTCATTAAATTTTCACATATTTTCTTTCTTTCTTCTAAAGGTAAAGTGCACCAGTCGTGTCATCCGAGTGATCCAATTCGCTCTGACAGGAGCCTTTATAGCTCGGCCACGTTTACTCTGCATGTTCGTATGTCCTTGCGAAATAACCCTTATTCATTTCCATTTATTTTGAACGGTGGTGGAGCCTCGGCAACACCGGCAATAAGACAGCCCATTTATTTGACATGAAAGCTGATGATTACTAAAGACAGTTAGAGTGGTGACAACAAAGGCAGAGGAAACCCGAAGAAGATAGAGTTGGATTGATCTGCCTCGGATCAAACAAATGGTCCTGTCAGCGAGCGGAATGGCTATACTTTATCGTCTATTGCCTATCTAGTAAACCCACATTTTTGGTTAATGTTATGTTGAAACAAAAGCACCTACCTGAGCACAAAGCTAATATGACAAATTCCCCGAGTTCATCAAAAGTCTGGACCAGCGGTTGTTATGCAAGTCCCCAGTTGGGTCAGTGCACCTGAGTGGGAGTTCTGTTTTAAAAGGGATTTCCAGGAACTTATCTAAAACTATAACAAATTGCCCTGGGCTGTAAGATTCATCACTGTCAGACCTTCGTTCTTGCCACGTTTCTATAGGTCATCACGAGCGCACTAAAACAGAAATTTTCTGAGAATATGGCACACTTATTTTAAAACCTCTTCACCTGACATTTTAAAGGTTAAGCTCCCTGGAAAGGCCAAGCTAATTAAACAATTTCTTCTCAAAGAGAAAAATATCAGCTAATCACTGTGGAGATGTATCTCAGAAATATTAGATCATCATTTAGAAGCACTTTAGAGGAAGCACACAAGCGTGTCACATTGAGCACACTTTTTTGGGACTGCCATATTAAGCAATTCAATTCCATCAGACTCTAAGTTAATCAGTTTGCACCATTCAACAATGACTAGAATTCAAAGCTACACAATTTGCCAAAGCCCTTCTCCCAAACTGCAATTGTCTAATTATGAGTTAACTAAGCACAGGAGGCCTGTTGGGCTTCAGATTTTGACAAACATTGAAGAAACATAAATGAAGCTGCAAAAGCAGCTGTGTGCATAGTTAAGCGTTTTTAGAAAACTGCACAGTTATTAAACGTGCAAATTTCAAAGCAAAAATGTACCAGCGTTTCAGCCTTGTGGCCTTCTTCAGATTGTGGAAGAACATGTGGTTTATGCACAGCAGTTTGGCCCATTTACTTAAAAAGTTTACTAAAGGGTAATTCACTTTCTGAGCCCATATACATCATAATATTTATGGAAATACAGTAGTACGATTCTGACTCCATTTTAAATGGAGCCTAGTATGGTTAGAGCTATTTGGCTGAAAAGCATGTACGAGGTTATATCTGAGTCTCTTTGAAATGGAAGAAGACGAGCGCTGTCAGTGATTTTACTTACCGATGGATCTTCTTGTGAAATACCAACACACTCCTTACATTTTCAAAGCAGGTTTGTTACGTTAAGTTTAACACTTTTTTGTGGGAAGGTATTATTTCCCGTCATTACACGGCTTCAAACATCAAACCAATTTTAATCTAAATCAAGGGACCAGTAACGATTGAGAGACACTCCTATTCCGGTATACATAACAAACATTATTTATGCATCATTTATAGCGCTCCGGGGTTGAAGAGGTCCATAACAATCTGAAACATTGTTGTTGGGTTTTTTTTTGTGCAGGTGTCTGTCAGTTTTGGTTGGGGTGCTTCAGCATCTATCTATAGTGAAACAAAAAGAGGAGCTAGCATAAAGGGGGTAGTGTTTTTTAACCCTTTAAGACCTACCATAGAACCTAGTCCGCCAGAGCTTATCTTTATATGTTTACATGCTGTAGTGCCATTTTGGGGGGCATTTCAAGTTTCTATACATCAATACATCTGTTATATTCCGAATTTTAATCATATGTATGCATTAAGTCAATAGTAACTACATAAATTGCAAAAAAGTGCAATAAACTAGAAAAATATACATTTTTTACACATATTTATAGTTAGAGAAATTTCAAATGTATTTCCCTCAAAACTGTAAAAGCCAAAAAGTTGCACAAAATAGTTTCCAACCACAGGAATTTTATTTTGGGTGTCTTCATAGTTTTATTTTTGAGATACACCAATTTTTATATACTGCAGGAAAAATGAAAATAAATATTATAATGCAAATTTGAAAAATAAATAAATAAATAAAATACATCAAAATAAACTGTGCAATTTGAATAACACCAGTATATGTTTAAAAAGGCCGTGGAGGGGAAAAAAAACACGTTTACCACAAAATGTGACGGTACTTCCGGTTTGGGCAGGTAATGGGGGACATGCGATAGTTCATGCTGACGTCTATTCTGTAGGAAGTGCTATGAACAGCTGATCAGATCGGTAAAGCTTTTTCTGGAATATTATATTTTTGTTGCTGCAAATGCTTTTTATGCAAGTTTTGCAAAACAATATGTGGAAGGAAACCGTGACCTAGGACAAGCTGAATGCATAACATGTAAGTACAACTCCTCAGGGTTGCTATGCAAAAATATTTATTGCGCTAGCTTATATGGTTGCAGTTCTGCCGGGATTTAAAAATGGTTAATAACGCGCTGCTCCAATAAGTCTTAAAGGGTACATTTTAAATGCAACATTTCTAACAGCTCAACAAATATTGTGCAGTTAAGCTAAAGGTCCAGTTGCTGTATCTCCCAGGGAGAGAAACGGGCGGAAGACGGATTATTTGTAAATCTAAGGACTGCTTGGTGACATGTGGTAAACTGGAAACTTATAACTTACATGTAATGTCCTCAGACAGTTCAAGTTTTTAATGGGATACTGGAGCTGTACATCATGTTGTTTTTTCGTTTTATGAAAAATTGTGCAAAACAAATTGAAGTGAACTTACTAGGGTTGCATGAAAATAACAGAGAGCTTGGTGGATGCTACGCTGGTTAGTTTGCGTTGCAGTCATAAAATGTTTAACTGGTGCAGAGCAGCTGTTTCGTTACATCAAGGTTGGCAGAGATCACATTGAATTTAAGCTGATGATGCTGATGAGATTCACTCATTGAATTCTTCCTTCATACTAGCTTCATGCCGTCTAATGGTGGGAAATCAGCCATGAGAACTTGTGCAACATCTGCTTTTATCTTGATGAATTGCATTGCATAACTCCACAGCAAGGAGTAATGCTCAGACCAGCAGCAGCAACATGTCAGCTGACCGCAGCCTGCGCACAAAGAAAACCTACAGGAGCTGTCAATAGAAATTATTATTAGTCTTCTGCACACTGCATCACTACGGCTGGTCTTAGTGTTCCCACATCTGTTGAAGCCCACATAACATTAACCCCTGTCTATACTCATTTCCTGTTTAGGTGTGGAGGAAAAGCTATGATCTACAATGAAGGCAACAACATATGGAGCTTTTTTTTTTTTTTTTTTAATAATTTACCCCATTTTTTTTTAAAAAACAAAAAACAAACATTTTTTAGTGTTTCCACTAGAAGTAGAATTTAGATTGAAGTATGGCTTTCCTTGCATTAATATTATTTCATTATTATATTAATATGACATCAGATTCGGTTTCCTTTGCCCAGAAATAGTACTCGTTAACACAAATATCTGTACTTGTCTGTACGTTTGCCACCTCTGCTTTTAATTATTATGACAGTGATTTAATAAGTCATTCTCTCTTGTTTTTCAGACAGGGTTTTAGGCATAAGTAGTTCAGCTCTTGAAGATGTTAAAGCACAGCTGAGAACAATTTGGGTGAAGACCCTTCAGGTGATGATAGTTTGTAATGACTCAGTCACACTAAAGCAGGACTGCAATCTCCTTGCGACGAGGAAAAACTGATGGTTTTCCAGTGACTGCAGTGGATTTTTTTATTTATGTATTTATTTTCCATTTGAGACCAATTGCAAGTAATTGTCCAGAAGTTGAGTGTGCAATACTTTCAATTTTGATCACGCCACGGTCTCCAACCACTGTTTTCCCTAGTGTGACTGTAGCATTAGTTTGATTAAATTCAGCAGAACCATGAGAGATTCTTGTGAGTTGTGGGCAGGATAATGGACAAATGCCCCAGCACAGAATGACATCATTAGCCCTTTGTCTGGATGAGCTACAAGTTTATAGTGTTGTCCCTTGTACATTTTTCAAAAAGAGCTGCTTAAATTTATATATATATATATTTATATATCTGAAACATTTGCAATTTCAGACTCAAATATTATTTCAAAATGTTACATTTGGTCTGGATTTACACTTGAAAATTATTATTGTAAATAATCTCTTTTTTTCCTGTGTGCCACAACCAGGGATACGAAGCTGGTGCTTCTGCTGTATCCATGAGAATTTAGTTAGTTTCCTCTACAGAGATTAAATCTAGAATTTATCAGGACATTTTTAAGATGCACATAACTTCCAATGAATTTCATACTGCAATGTTTTTTTGGAAGGGGCTCCTGCATGCAGGTTTATCAGAGCATTATATTGCAAAGTTAATAGTTGCGAATCTCGATCAGATTCAGCAAATTTTTCACTGAAGCAGGAACTCCAGCCATAGCTCTTATCCAAGATAGTATTGGTAAGATAAATTGGTTATTTGTCATCCTATTGCCCTCTTTCTTTGTAACAGTACAAGTGAATACAAGCTACAGAAACACAGGCAGTAAAATACAAACCTAACCCCTGTTCTATTTATTTAAGCCAATGCATGCATTTTTTTTTATCAGCATAAACACACACCAAAAGCTCACGGATTATCTTGTTCTGCTATGCATTATAAGAAAAATACTCTTTCTTTATCTTCCAACTGGATTCTGAATTGATATAAAAATGCAGCGCCTCGATATTACATATGCTATCAAGCATGTATGTATGTGTGTGTGTGTGTGTGTGTGTGTGTGTGTGTGTGTATGTATGTATGTATGTATGTATGTATGTATGTATGTATGTATGTATGTATGTATGTATGTATGTATGTATTTTGCCAACTAAATCAGTAGTAAGCATATTTTGTTTGTTAAGGTTTTTATTTTTTAATAAATTTGTAAATCCCTGTGTAACTATTATAAATTAGTTATGTGTTATTATGATTGACAACGTAGGGCAGGATGTATCATCCATGCAGATCATCCAAGAACCTCTCGAGAAACTGTAAGACCTTAAATAATGCTCATAACTGGTAAAATTGAAAGAAGTCACATCGCATGAAATAAATACGTCCTTTTGCACTCTGCACATACACACATTAAAGTCCCCTGATTAGTTTAAACGTCACCTTCTGCACTCACACATGCAGAATAATTAAGTGCTTTTCATTTTTAATATATTGATGTTTTATCACCACTTCTTTTTTTTTTTTTAAACGCTTTTTTTGGAAGTAGGCCACAGCAGCCAGCTGCAGTAGTACGGATTACCAGAATCCTCCTGTATGAAGATCACCTCAATAATTTCACCCAGACATTATCAAAGTCTTTGCATAAAATAGTACTCAGGTTTGATACAGCGGGCGATGTTTAATGACTGTATTCTATCAGACAGGATGGAATGAATGGACAAGACTGCTGGACTAACGCAAAGTGACACTCACTCTCTCAGCGACTCCCCTAATGGCCCACGGATGGACGTGCAAAAGTGGGTGGCGTGAAGGTCACGGGGTTACGGGTTTTTTCAGCCACTTCTCTGTGTAGTCAAATTTGCTCTATTATTGAAGTGTGCACTTTACCAGAGATACAAGAGTCCATTCAAAATAAAACTACTCTTTTGTGTAGTTAGGGACAAGCTCTGATGTTTATCCTGATTTTTTGGGGTACGTGCGAGTGCTTTAATTTTAGAAGAAAAACATCGCTCTGCTATTGGAGCACTGCACACATGAAAAAAAATTACAACAAAACAAAAGACTTTACTAGAGAACACGACTGTAATAAAAGTGCAAGTGGGTGTTTAGCTGAGTGACAGTATTCATTTATCATCTTGCAGACTTCTGCTGGTTAACTGTTTGGAGCACAGGGGTGGATGTATGCTTGCTTGTGTGTGTTTCCAGGTAGTTTTTAAAGCAATGGACACAGAAGCTTGCTGTAAATGTTAAAGGTTTTACATACAAAACTTATAATGTTCTCTTAGAAAATTCTCCCACTCGCGGCATACGTCCATACGATAGCCAGCTTTTGCAAGCATGTCTGGAGTCAATGCAGCCAATACTGTTGTTCTGCGATTTTGCATTTCATCCACAGTTGATGGAAGGGGAAGTCTTTTCCAACCCCCCACAACAAAGAATCACAAACAGCGAGATATTGGTGGCCAGTGACCAAAAGTTGGGCCCCAGAAGTCTTTCTGCTGCACGATCGCCATCTTGACTGAAAGTAATGGGCTGGGAGCTTGCCACGTGAAACTCATAAATCCCCTCGCTTTAGCAGTACCTGTTTTATTTGTTACCAGTGAACCGCTGCGGACCTAAAGCTCTTTGAAATCAGATGATTCTTTTTCATACACACTGGATATAAAATGCAAAGGTCATGAATTCAAAAGACAAAAAATACCTACAATTTAGGATTTATACCACACTGAGAATGGCTCTATGGGCAATCATTCTGTCTGGCAGTAAGCATGAGCTCTGTGTAGAATAAATGCAATGACTCTATTACTTCATTTAACAGAAATCACACAAATCTATGCATTTTAATGTAATTTTTGACTGTGTGCTAAACAAAACGTTCCATCTTGCATGAGCAAATTAAACCCCAGTTAACAAATTTGATTTAAAAATAATTTTACTGTAACACTGGAAGGGAGGGGGAGGATGTCCTTCTGGGGCTCACAAAAAGCCTCTTTGGGCGTAGAGTGCTAAAAATTCCTCCATGCGGGAAAAAAACCCTGCGTTTAATCTAATATTGCTCCATGCACTGCAGGCATCTTGCTTCTCTGGAAATCTTAGTTGTCTTGTTTGTTCTAGCTTTATTAGGTATAATCCTATATCTACATCAGGGGGTAAACACACACTATCACTGAGAGACTTCATCTCTTTTGCAGTACAATATTAAGATGTTATATAATCTGCCCCTGCAGTGGCCCAGAGCACCATCCAGGCTGCTGTTACAACTACACAGTGGGCACCTGCCTGCAGAAAATACCCAGAAACTGAAAGAGGAGAGCTTTCGCTCAGCTCAGTCTTTTGATGTTGTCGAGACACTTGTAGGCATTAGAATATGTATCCAGTAAAGATCTCATTCTGTATTTTGCGATACTAATGTTTACATGTTTTAAGATTGTAAATGATTCGGTAAGCCTTTTAACATACATAGGGCCAGATTTATTAACGTGTTGCACCAGTGCAAACTGGGTTTTAGCATAAAAAAAGCATTATTTACAAAGAAAGCACAGTGACACGATTGCATTGAAGGTGGCAGTGTAGGTAAAGAGATTTTTGCTGATGACCCTGTTCCATATGTGTTTTAGGCAGTTCCTTTCTCAAGGGGCATAACATAGGGTGGATCATCACACATGCAATTCCACTGATATTTAACAACAAAAGACCTCATCATCTAGAAAACAGTGAAACTTTTATAAATCATGAGTAAAGCTACCCACACATAGGGGCCAGATTTACTAAATGGGGCAAAGCAGTGTTTGAGTGCAAACCCCAGGTAGCGCTCGTAGCTGTGGTTAGTTTTACAGGTGATTTACAAAACCTAATCTCATACAATCTTTTCACTGTGCTCTCTTTGTAAATACTGATAGTGCTAGCACTAGCTTGCGCTAGTGCAATGCATGAGCTCTATGAGCACTATTTAAAGATTGTACTTATCCTGTATGCCATTTTCCCCATTCGGTCAATGTGGCCCATTTAATGTTAGAAGAAATGAGTGTTGAAGAATTTTATTAAATTTATCTTTGCGTTTCAAGATTATCTCATGATTGTTGCAAGAATATTTCAGATGGGTCTTTTGTAGACTCCGATCAGCACACTACAGGTCACTGATTCAATAGGAATATAAATGCTGTTAGGACATGATGGCATATTTCAACCAATGAACTCGCATTTTTATATGAATTTACACTGTTAGCTCTGCAAATTTGCGATGAATGTTACATTCAAAAGTCCATGAAAATGCACAATGTTTATAAAGTGTCACAGTGATTTACATCACATTGTTATTTCCTGTCACACAAGTCTTTAGATCCATTTCAAATCAAATACTTGTAGCACGCTGAATCTAGAAACCTTATTTTAAGTACCAAAATGACCTTCAGGGCTTTGGATAAAATAGCTGCTATTTAAATAGCCCCTTTCTCTCACACAGAGCTTTTACACAACAAGCCGCTTTCACTAATTAACACTGTGCCTCACTCTGTGCACTTTAAGTGCTTTTACCTATCACGCACACACTGACACACTGATGATGCATCAGGGGGCAATTTGGTTCAGGTCAGTGTCTTGCCCAGGGACACTTTGGCATACAGACTTGAGGAGCCAGAGATAGAACCGCCGACCTTCCAATTAGCAAACGATGAGGCAGAGCAGGTCCACAGCCTCCAACATATTTGACGTTGGCCTGTAAAATAATCTGCCACTTGTGATTTGTTTTGAAGTCAATTTTTTTTTTACTTTTTTATGGTACTAAATTTTAAAGAGCTATACAGATGAATATGAGGAAGAGTCACATGACAGCTATCAGCAGTAGAGGGGAGACAGGAAACATGTTTTCGATTGCTTCAGTTTTAGAGGACGACTCCCAGAAAATCCAGGAGACAAAAATACTCACAAATATATTTAAATTGGCTGTTTGAATGTAGCTGTCATTTACATGGTTCTTGCTTTTGCAGAGCAAGTAATGAAGAAAAATGATTTGTGCAAACAGTCGCTTTTACCTCTGGTTGTTGCTACTGAATGTTTTGTCTTAAAAAAAAAAGAAAAGAGAACCTGCATTATAATAACGGCTTTACCCTCATGTGGTAACAGGCAGCTGCGATAATTGGTAATGGGATTTTCACTCAGCTCTAAAGACAGAGTCAAAACACTGATGTACTGCTCTATGAAATGATTTATTTCTACAATGGCCCCAATTTTAACATCTTTGTTATTCCACAGAATAATATATGAAACAAGCCACCCACAGCGCTGAACCGAAAGAGTAAATTATTCTAAATGACCAGATTTAAAGGCAATTAAATTAGTAGGTGCCAAGTTACCTCTTTTTTTTTTTTTTTTGTTAAAAAAAAGGAGTAGGATAGAATGTTGTCTTATTAATAACCCCTCTCCGTAGAGCTTTGTCTTTATTTAAAAGAAAGAAATGTTCATTTGAAGCTTAGAGATACACTGTTTGTTGTTAACAGGAAAGTGCAACAAATTAAACTAAAACCTCTTTATTCCTAAAAGTAAACCATCTCTATTCAGAAGAGTGTTTTTAATCTCTGTACATGATGAAGCCCTAGAAACACGTATCAAAAGACTCTTCACTTACACAAAGCATATAAGGAGTAGTAGTATAGTTCAATTAAAAATAGTTTAATTAGCATTAAACTAACTATGCAGTGGCAACACTGTTGTTTCTTTTCTATTTTATTGTGAAGGGATAATAATTTGTTAAGAAATAGCCAATATAAGCTTGGACCCAATACTAACTGTATTTATTGGCCCTCGCTGTTAACTAATCATCAATTTGGCAAACAGGTGGATAAAAGTTTGTGGTGTTTTCTTTTCTCTCTGCATGCATGCATGCATGCATCATCCTGAAAAAAGATTCAGGTACATGAATTTTACACGAGCCTTCAAATGGAGAATGGCTGCGTAGCACACTCATCATCAGGCCTGGCATGCCCCTGAGGCTTCACACAGTTGAAACTGTGTCCAGTGGGGTTGTAGTGTCTTTAGGAGATCACAGTTCATTGACATAAGCGTGTCGAACGCAAACAGCTTTCATTCTCTGGGGACCAATACCTCTCCCTGCAACACTCCTCAGCGTGTTATGCTCTGTTTGGGTTTGTCACCCAAAGCTGCTGTGAACAAGGTGAATGAGTAAAGGCGAGGCAATATCACAGACCTACTCCGGCCGTGAATGCAGAGTACACTGGGCAGTGTGTCAAGGAAATGTTAACAATCATATTTTAATATTTTGCGATACAGAATGCAGTCATTATTCCAATTAGGTTTCTATTATAAAAGGCTTCACTTTGTAAATACAGTGTTTCCAGCAGATCTTATGTAGGTGTGAGGGTAAACCTTCATATTACCATCAGCTGAGAAATGTGTGTTTAAATGTCTTTCTCTTTTAGGGAGATTCTTCATTCTGTGTCTGGGTTTTTGCTATTTATTTGTTCTGTTCCCATTATAAGTCCTAAAAGTTCCTGATTAAGCATAAACAGTCATTTTGCACACTGAGGAAACCACTGCCAGTTATTGCTGAACTTCTCTATTGTTCCTGTTTATCTTACAGAAACAAATGTTTCTGAAAAGGGTTTTTTTTATTTATTTTTTTTTATGCAAATTTCTGGTCATGTTGTAAGAAACATTGCACTCAGTTGAATCAAGGCATTCTTAACATACGGGTGTTGCACCAGTCTGCAGAATTAAAGACCTTGCAGACTTAAGCCTGCATGCAGAGCGATAAGATAAACTTCTGAATGACCAAAGTCTCCACTGGTTTCACATAAATGATTCAGACTTTGTCAGATGCATTTTGTGGTTTGTTATTGCTGTTTTGTTTGATTTGTTGCTTAGGATATTTTTTGAAAAGTTTATGCTTCAAATATAACCTGAAAGTCAACACAACCAAACTTTCTTGATCGCTACAACCTGTTATTATGTATATACATAACCAAAAAAGACACTAAGGGGTAAGAAAGACATTAATCATGAAGTTTATTCAGAATGGCACCACAATAGTAGTCTTGATTAAAGCAGAACCTTTTTTTTCTCCATCATGCAAACAAATCAGTATTAGGTTACATATGGGAGATCATGGGAATGTGATGACTCCTGTTTTATATTCCATTAATTAAAAAAATATGTGGCTATAATTAAAGAAAAAATAAACAAACAAGAAAATGAATCTTGCAATCATCCATCCATTCTCTTTTGCTTATCCTCACTGGGGGGTGGGGGGTGTTGAGCCTAGCCCAACCACCATAGAGCGAGAGGCGGGGTACACCATTGACAGGTTGCCAGCCTGACGCAGAGAGACAGAGGACCATTTGCACTCCAATTCACACCATTTGGGAAATTTAGAATAACTAATTAACCCAGCCCCACCAACAACATGTCTTTGGACTGTGAGAGGAAGCAGGAATACCTGGAGAGCGCTAACCAGTGCACCACCGTGCTGATTTTGCAATCACCCATTGAAATAACTGAAATAAAATATATTAGACATACATTCCCCAGGCTTTTCAGTACACCTTGCTAGTACTGGGTTAGATCCTTTTCTGCTTTCAGAACTACCTTACTACTTTTTGAAATAGATTCACTGAGGTGCTGGAAAGTTGCCTCTGAGATTTTTGTTCCATATAGATGTAATAGCATCACACGGGCACTGCAGATTTGTTGGCTGAACATCCATATCAATCTCCCATTCAACCACATCCCAAAGGTGCTCTATTAGATTGAGACCATTGAGGTCATTTAAGTACACCAAACTCGTTGTCACGGTGAAGAAGCCATCATGACATGGAGCTTAATCCTGCATCCATCAGAAGATACAGCAGTTACAGTGTGATCATAAAGGAATGGACATGATCAGCAACAATAATGACATTTAAAGCGTGCCAAGAAAATATCCCCCGCACCCTTAAACCACCAGCAGCATCAGCCTGAACTGTTTATACGAGGCAGGATGGATCCATGCCTTCATGTTGTTTGCGCCAAATTTGGACTCTAACCTCTGAATGTTCCAGTCGAAAACAAGACTCATCAGACCGGGCGCTGTTTTCCAATCTTCTGTTGTCTAATTTTGAGGAGCAAGTGCAAATTGTAGCTTCAGTTTCCTGTTCTTAGCTGACAGGAGTGAAACCCAGGGTTGTTTTGTACTGCTGTTGCTCATCTCCCTGAATGTTTGATGTGTTGCATGTTCACATATCTTGGCTGTAATGAGTGATTATTTGAGTTACTGTTTCTTTCTTATTACCTTAATGTAGATAGGCCATTCTTCTCTGAACTCTGCCATTCTCCCCCAGAGAACTGCTGCTAAATGGGTAGTTTCTCTTCTTCAAACTATTCTCTGTAAAGTGATGGTTGAGTGGGAAAATCTCAGTAGATCAGCAGTTTCTGAAATACTCAGACCAGCACATGTAGAACCACCAATCATGTCACATTTAAAGTCACTTAAATCTACTTTCTTCCTCATCCTCATGTTCAGTGTGACCTCCAGGAGGTCTTGAGCATGTGTTCATTCCTAACGACACGTAAATTCTGCCATGTGATTATCTGATTGGATGCCTGTATTAACAAATTGGCTGCTGGGTGTACGATACAAAGTCACAGAACTACAAGAAAAAAAATGTGTGTATCCCTCCTAAGTTTATATTAGTACACATTAATACTCTAATTATTACCACTCAGCGAGCCAAAACATTATGAACACTCAAAAATCAATGAAATAATACTGATGCTCTTATAACAATTCTGGCTTTGAAAAAGGCCAAAGTAAATAATTGTGTTCCTTAAAACTTAAGGGTGGTTTGAGGCCCTTTGTACTAATTCTTGCATTGTTGGTTTAAGCTGTATTCAAAATTGAAGGGTGCGAGCCAGGCAGCTAGGGGTTGTTTTTCTAAATGAAATTAAATAAAAATGGTTAGAGGCATGTGTGTACCTTCACTGTTAATAACTGTGTAACTCAACACGTAGGCTTAAATTTGCTAAAATACACAGCCAACTGCACAGTGAGAAATGAAATTACCAAAAAGCATTTGGGTTAGTTAGGGAAACAGCAGAGTAAAATGATGGCGCTGCCTTTGACAAAGCTCTCTTGAGTACTTCTGTTTACAACAGAAGAAACAGCAGATTAGGGTATTTCTATGTCAAAATCCAACCATTAAACAGACAGTCGTGGTTTTTTTATCCTTGTCCACAGCTTTTAAACCACTTACTGTACTGTAGGAATTTTGATGCCTCTGGTAAAAGGATTTTCTTTCCAATTCCCGTTTGATATGGAAAATAGTGAGTCTGTCAACATAGGAACCAAAATGTGTTGAGAAAATTTACATTTCCTGGATGTGAAACATGAAAAAAAAAACCAATCAAAGTACTCAGCAGTGTCTATCTTCCTACATGTTACTGCAAGTGCTTCAGTATGAATTTTGTGATAAGTTTTGTCCTTTACTGCATTTAAAATTTCATGTTTGGAGCTACTGAAAAAGGCTTAGAGAGCAAATATGTTGAACGGTGATTAAGACAAAGAGAGGCCATCTCTCATTCTGACACTACTTGTTGTAGAACTAGTGTGACTAACAGCAGGGCTGAATGTCTTTTGTCAGTAAATGAGAATTTAATATGTTGCACCATGGAGATGGGACGTACAGTGTGTGGCCCCTGCTGTTTCCTTCATCAATGCCTTGTCTTGTCACAGGCTGCACCACATGAAACCACTCTCATCTTCAGCAACCGAAGCCTGAAAGAGCACAAACCTGAGACCTTTATAGCGGCGTCCTGAATTTCCTTCTGATGAACAGTCATCAAGACTGCTGCACTCAAATTCACCTAAAGGTATAAATCTCCATTAATCTCCATTCGCATAGACAAAGAAGGTCATTTGTCTTTTTTTTTTTTTCTAATAAAAGAAACTGCCCTAAAAAAAGACTAACAATTATTCCAAGCTATTTTGGTGTAATAAAAGGCCTGATGCATAGTGCTGCTTTATTTGTAAAGGTTTTGGTGGGAATACAGTTTGGATTTTTGCCTTCAGAGTTGCGTGAGACAGTTGTGATGTAGCCCTAATTCAATCCTTTTTAAACATGGTGTGTATGTTGCGATTGCAAATATTTAAAGCATTATTTTCTGTAACTACACATGAAAAATGTAATATTTAGAGTACTGTGCAAAAGTCTTAATCTGCCCTTTATTTTTTAAGTAGCCAGACTTTCTTTTCATTTTTTAAAGCGGTCTTGAGCAATAATTCTTCAGGTTTTCTGAAGCTCTTTCTATGTTTTTGTTTGGACACTTAATGCTTTTTCACTCGTTTTTGTTGTCCAGTTTTTCTACGTTTTCTTTTCATATAAATCATTAACATTAACACCTCTGACTTATTCAGGCATAAAAAAAACCTGGCTCAAGGGATGACCAAGTGTTGTATCCATACATAACAAAAAACGAACCCAGTTTTACATATTATAGCTTGACACATTGTTACTGCAACCTTTTGCAAAAACACATGATTTTTCACAAAGAGCTAGTTGAAGATTTGGCAGATCTCAGCATGGTGTGCTGTGTGTCCTTGAAAATGTTTGAGGAAACTGGACAAGTGAAGGACAAAAAAGTAGTGACAGGCCTATAAATGAAAAAGAAATGCTCACAGTGGAGGGCTGGTTGTCAAGAAGTCTTAAGTCTTAAGGCAGGGAAAAGGAGAGAAAAGACTTAGGTATGCCAAATTGTACAAGAACTGCACTAAAAACAGTGTCAACAGCTCTTATGGAGTGATGAGTCCAAACTTCAGAAAGTCTGGAGACCTATTGTTCAAGATCACTTTACAAATGACAAGAAGGTTTTTGGTCCTTGGAGATAAACTATAAAGAAATGAGGGGGTGACTCAAGACTTTTGCATCGCACTCTATAAAAACCTCACAGTAGCACACAATGACAGTTCACAGACAGCCTTCTACCAACAATTGCCCTCAAATGCCCCATTCCACTGCCAAGGAAAATGCCCCTCAGACATTTAATGCTTACATGCTACTCCCTATGCATTTATATGCCGCTATTACATGCCATTAACTTTGTGTCTTCTCTTTCTTGCCGTGTCCTGTCTGTCATCTGTCCTCTCTGTCCTTGTTTCTTCCTGTGTGTCTCAGCTGCATGGTCCTGATCTGCATTGCTAGCCTCACAACCTTCTGGGTTTTAGTTTTTTAGTTGACTTTTTTTCTTTGCCTTCAGTTTTCTCCTCACCCCCACTAGTCGGGGCAGACAGCTGGCCTTCCTGAGCCTTGGTTTGCTGGAGGTTTCTTTTTGTTAACACAGAGCTATCCCATGATGTCAACTACAAACCCCCCAAAAAGGAACTGTTGGTATCCTGTCTATAATGCTGTCAAGACCTTAACTACATCAAGTGCCCTGAGATGACTCATGTTGTGAAGCGGTACTAAATAAATGAAATTGAATTCAATTTAAATGAAAAATATCATATTTTCAGTGCTATTCAATAGTCATAACTGTGTTTTTGATTTATGGAAAATATGTTTGACACATTCCCCGTCTGAAGCCAAGCTCAAGATCAGGTTTGCCCTGAGGATTATTTGTATAGCTGGGAACTGCCGTTCTACATCTATTATGTGCAGAGTTGGTAGGAGTGAAAGGAGGGATTGTGGTCACCCTGCACCTTTGCTTCAGGAAGTAAGCGTCAGCTCCATAAGCCAAGGTTCAATGTAACAGTGCTACATGACTCACAGGCTATGCATTTCTCCCACAGACCAACATGACCCCCCCCACCAGTTAAATGATCAGTATGAATCCCACATGCTTGTTATTGTTAAAATAAATGCCTGTGTTGATATGTCTCGGCGCAGGACTGAGCTTGGTGAGGTAGATTTTATTAGTTTGTAACAGCACAATAGTTTGAGCACTGAATAGAGAGGAAAAAAGTCTAGAAAGTGAGAGGCGGTGTCATTATCATTCAAGCTTTACATAGCTTTAAAGCCTCTTACAAACGGAGCCATCAGATAAAATGTTGAGGTTGATTATGAACATCCATAGTTTATAATCGCAGATTAAACATTTTGAATTGTAATGTCCACAGATTCCAGGGGGCATATACGCTTTGTATCAGTGTCACTCTTTGATCTTTTTCTAAATTGATGCAAAAAAAATGAAGAAAAAAAGGCCTACCATAAAGATCAAACTAAATTCACATAACATGCAAATCAGTAGTTAGAGCCTCGTATATGAAGCTTGAACTGAACTAAGATATATACAGAGCAACTAGGATGTAAATGCATGTATGCACGCTACCGTGTCCTGTAACTCAGAGTGTCTTATTTTCTAAATGGAGTCACACCTTGCAAGTTTTTATTTCGTAATTATTTTTTAAATATGGGCTTAAGAGCTCTTCCTCATGTTTTTATTAGACCAAAAGCATCACGTATCAGTGAAGCAAAGCTCACCTAAAATAAAATCCTTCACCATGCCCAAAGAGTGACATCATTTTTGAATGGAAACCAAGTTTGAGCTGGTCCAACTTTCCAAATGTATTCTTGCCATTTCCTTAGGGATGTGGAACACAAAAGGCCCCCATGAAGTAAATTAACATTTTTCACAGTTCATTGAGCTCATTTAAATGAATCAAAAGATGCAACTGACTCATTTTCATATAATGTGGCAAAGCTGTGCAGCATTAGGCCCTACTGTATTTATGTTGTTAAGAAAATTGTGGTTTCCCTGGGAGTTGGCTTGGCATACTACACTATGTTCAAGTCTCCTGTTTTTAAAGTCTGCTCTTAGGCGAAATACATGTGTCTTATTAAATCCTATCTGGAACGCATTCCTCTTAAATTAGCAGTAACACTAGCTAGATTTTGCCTCGAAATCCAAAAACAACATGCATGCCAAGATTTCCTGGACTGAAGGAGTGTAAAAATAAAATAAATAAATAAAAATAATAATAATGATGAAAGTACACTTGGTATTAACAAGCGTGCACAAAGGACTTCTGCAATTTTCGTATTTTTTATAACAATCTCCCGCAATCTAAAGTTTCCAAAGAGGCTCGTTTGATCCTTCTCGGGGTTGATGTCAGTGTTTGATTTACAACATATTTTGGGTATTTTGCATAGTCTTGGAGCCAATCCCGTGGAAAGTTATTTCCCTTGGAGGATCATTTATTTAGTCAAGGCCAGAGTAGTTTAGCGGGTTGGCTTTCATTTCACGGTTCATACGCTCAATGTGATTAATAAGTAAAATGCTGTTGAAGAGAGAGAAAAGCCGTCATTCAATCCTATCATCCTGGAATGGTAGGAGGACAGAATATCCTAGGGCAGTCGGAGCTGTTGTCAATCACTGCACGGAAAATCAAGTACATTTGGATCTTCTCTGACAAGTCCTCATCAGGTCTAACTACAGGCACAGCTATAATAACATACTAGATAGAAGGCTGGTAGTTACTCAATGAGTACATCAGTGTACACCAGTGCAATTAAAGATAATGTGTGGAATCATTTGCAGGATTTTTCTTCCTTTTTTATGCATTTGAGGATGAAATAATTTGATAGGCATGTGTGAGTTTTGTGGGTGTGTGCCATTGGTTAATTGACTTGATAACAAACGACTGGTTCCTCTGAGAGATAATTTAGTTAGCAATTTTGTTCAGATTCTCTTTAACCTCTAGAGTCATGAGGCTCAACGGAGCCGCCAAAGATTGAGCTTTACAATTGGTCAGAAATGATCATTACTTGTGGCTCAGTCTGGCTTTCCAGAATTACTGTGTATTGGACTCATTTTTTATTGAACTGTTCTGCAATATTACATTTTTTCCCTTTGATTTCTGTTACACAAAGCATCCTTAGTTTTTACTGCTACCTACTTTAAACTTTAGGCTGGTCTGACCCACAAGGATAAACAAATAATTAGAGAAAGGAAGGCAGATTCTGTCTTATATTGGTTGGAGGATTTTAAATCAGCCTTTTCTTTACAGCTACCCTTTGCCTGCTGCTACATCTCTGGAGGCTGTCACTGTGTAAATCTTAATATGAAGAAAAATCTGTATAGACTTTACTGAAACTCAGACAGTTCATCTTTAGAAATGTTGATCACTATGAGATCCTTGATATTGTCTTTCAGTGTCATGAAACAAATGTACTAAACACTAGCATAAATATTTAAATTATCTAATGAATGGAAATCTCACTAAATCTTAATGTACATCAAGAACACACTGGCTGTGTATTTAAACACCAATATGCTTCACATTCATGAAAAGCAGCACTGAGCATAGCCAACACAAACGCACATTGTCAGCACTCGCTGATTTGAACCCTGGTCTGTGATTATTATGTCTAATCAAAAGAGAAACATGTATTTGTTCCTGGAGGCTCACTGAACAATATCAATACAAGGTTTTACTGCCGTTACCTTCAGACCTGCCTTAATCCGATGTGACATAGATTCAACAAGGTGCTGGAAATGTTCCTCAGAGATTTTAGTCCATATTAACATGATAGCATCACAAAGTTGCGGCAACTTTATAGGCTGCACATCCATGATGTGAATCTGCCATTCCACCCAGCACGGTGCTTTATTGACTTGAGATCTGGTAACTGTGGAGGCCACTGGGGTGCAGTGGACTTTTAGTGGCATGCTCAAGAAAAACGTTTGACATGATTTGAGCTAGATGACATGGCGGCATTATTCTCCTGGAAACATCAGAAATGGGTAGACTCCAGTCATTAAGAGATGGAGGTCGTCAGCAACAATACCAACAATGCTCAGTTGGTGCCAAGTGTGCCCAGAAAAGTGTGCCACACCCTTCAACCTCTGTAATCTGAACTGTTTATACAAGGCTGGATGAATGCATGCTTTTATGCTGTTTACACCATATCTGACCCAGCCACCCACCCAAATCTAGCTTTAGAAACTGTGACTCATCAGACCTGGAAATATATTTCCCATACTCTTTTGCTGCTTCAGTGTTCAACGTGTTGTGTTTCCAGACATGTTGCATCCCTTGATTATAACAAGTAGTTATTTAAGTTATTGTTGCCTTCCAACAAGGCATTTATTCCAGAGCTCTGCTGCGCACTGGATATTTTCTCTTTCTCAGACTATTCTCCTCCCAGAGCTGGCTGTGTGGGAAAATCACAGTAGAGCTGTGGTGTCTGAAATTCTCAAACCCAGCAACCCAGCTACAGTCAAAGTCACTTAGTGTAAATCACTTTTCTTCCATATTCTAATACTCAGATTCATTTAAAGCAGACCACGTTGACCATTTCTGCATAACTAAATGCACTAAGTTGCTGCCTTGTGATTGGCTGATTGGATTTTTGCATCAGTGAGTAGTTGAACAGGTGTACCTAAAAAATGGTCAATCAGTGTATAACATAAACTCACAGAAATACTCATTATATTTACATTATATTTACAGTGATTCTTAGGTGTTGTTCATCATCAGTGCAATGCAACACTACAACACATTGCAGGTATTTAAAAGCATTCTTGATACTAACTGCACTGCTTACACAATTATTCAGAGTTCCCTACATGTTGCATTTCTGGCCAAGAAAAGTGTTTATCAGCAGGGAGATGTGGAGTTGGAGCTGAAAAATCCTTACACTCCCTACGGGAATGTATGCATGATTAATACGACTGCTGTGTATACAGCACACTCACCATGTAACTAGTGTCTACCATGACTCATACAGCCTTTGGCAGGTGGGACAGTATCCATCTAATTTCTGAGGAGTGTTAGTGCTATCCTCTGCTTTGTCATTTTTAACGCTGTACGGTCACCTGTCATTTTGATTAAGTAAGCTCTTGAATCTTCTCTGCTGTTATTAACTTCAATTTCCCATTCATACTTACATATAGTCGCTAGAAAGAAGTGAAAAAAATCTGTGACCTGTGCTGAAGTCTAGTCACTAATGACGTGTTCCTTTCAGGGGGGAGTCACCAATGTTTTAAATATTCAACGCCAACAAAAGTTTTATGGTTTAATAATAATAAATGACTGGTGGAAGTAAATATTTATGGAAATTGGTAACAGTGGAGTATGGTTAAGGAAGCATACACACACACGCACGCACGCACACACGCACACACACGCACGCACACACAAATAGCAGCATTATGAATTCCTATTGCCTGATTACTCATCAGTCAGTAATTAACTGAATGCATTTACGTAGCACTTTCCTAGTCTTATTGATCACTCAAACCACTCCATCTCATAATTATGAAAAGTTAAGCCTCTAATTATCAACTGTTGTTACCTATAGATAAATGGACTGCATTTACTGTATATAGTGCTTTTCTACTCAGTTTGAGCACTCAGTGTCCTTACTTACTACAAGCCTAATTCAGCCATTCAACCAACAAATTTGTATTCAGATACAAGAAACCATGGTAGGGAAAACAACTTAGGAGTGAAAAACCCAAGTTTCCCCCTTAGGACAAAGTAAATTCAGTAAACTGAGGGACGACTGGAGAAAAACAGGCAATCAAACATTGAGCGGTTTATTTGCATTTTACCAACTGTTAACTGGTGGTGGGGTGTTTTTTAATCACTGTATTGTTCTTTTGTAAATGCTGAAAGATGAGAAGCGTACATACTCAACCACAGGAAGACACAGACAAGGAAACATAGGAGACACAGGAAAAGGGGTAATTTTGGCAAGAAAGGAAATAAATAAAATCGAGAGCTTAAACTGAAATAGACAAAGACTGTAGGTAATCATGGGATTATCTCATTCAATCTCCATACCCATGTATGAGGCACTGAGAAACAGTGATGTAACGTAATGTGGGTGTCATTAATACTAGTATGTTCACATCCATCCATGAATTTTCTTCCAGTTGTTTAACTCAGGGCCATGAGGGGTGAGTGGGCGAGAGGCAGGATACACCCTGAACAGGTCGTGAGTCTATCACAGAACCATCTCGAGTCATTATGCTCTAGTCTGACCAGCTGGACGTCACTCTCTTCCCGCGTAAACTGCTTAACTAATGCTTCGTTGATATAAAGTCCTGCATTTGAAATGCACCCAGCTGACGTGGTGGTGTTTCAGATACTGCTGTCAATGCTTGTCTCGTCATTTTGTTATTATGGTGTTTTTCAAGTATGCAGTTAATGTTAAATTTAAAGTAACAGCGATAATACATCTCACTGAAAGTGTCTTTTAAATGCAGTCCAACATGTAACAGCAATACTTCTACATATATTACTTCTACTATTGACATCAATGACAACTGACCAAATGGTTTCCTGTTTCATAGTCAGCCCATTTAAACCTATAACACAGAGTACATCCAGGAGTGAAGGATGATGTGGGCTTCTGTAAACACTTTCCTGCAGTGTTTATCATCTCAGTTAATCTTTTTGGGTCTTACTAAATAAAACCTAAAAAAAAAAAAAAGGTCATTCTAAGTGTCAGAAAGGAGGAATATACAGGGTGGCTGGTGACTTGTGATTGACAAGCCAGTCAAATCTTCCTTAACATTGCAGGTTTCAAAACTTGGAGATGTCATTGGTTTGCGAATTGGGTGCCATCATTGTAGCTACGTCCTCGTTTCATACTGTCTGTGGTGGGTTTTCACTTCCATTAAAAAAGGAAAGATGTAGTCCGTTTTAATTAACCAGATCATTACAAGTTACAATACCATAACTTTTCCTATAATTGTGAGATCTGAACTTGTAATCATGAGGTCTTTTATTATAATTATATTTTTTAATTACTAGATAAAATGTAAGCTTGTTTTCTTTAATGCTTTTGTGACAGAGTGAGTGTGTGTGTGTGTGTGTGTGTGTGTGTGTGTGTGTGTGTGTGTGTGTGTGTGTGTGTGTGAGAGAGAGAGAGAGACTGTAGCCTGTAATATTGGATTCAGGGACTTTGTGTAAATGTCAGCAGGCCTCCAAGCACCTCCCAAGCAGTCTAACTGGAAATGGCACTGAGACGCTGCTGACCATATGGCTCTTGTAATTAATCGCACCGATTAATTTTTGGCTCGCCCTCAATGTCTCCACAGTCACTTATGTAATACCAGAACCCTATGAGCAAGTACTTCCCCACGCCTTTCATTATGGAAGCTAGAATATGAACAGAAGGTCATGTGGTGCTAAGGTTAACTCCACAGCAGAGAGCTTGGTTTCATTTAGAGAAAAAGTAATTTTGTTCAATTTCATGGTTTTGTTCTACTTATATTGGAATATACTATATACTGTCAGAAACATTATTAAATTAGCATGACAAAAAAAAAAAAGATTACAACACTGACTAAATCAGTAAATCAGAATTTAACTGTTCAATATGTAGATGTATCTGTGGCCCAGCGTACTTGTACCCTGTCTTAAAAAGAAATGGTGAAAAAAAATCTCTAAAATTGTCTGTTCCCAATTTTATTGAAAAGAATATTTGCTTTTGACTCTAGATATACCATCCATCCATCCATTCGCTTCCGCTTATCCTTTTCAGGGTCGCGGGGGGCGCTGGAGCCTATCCCAGCTGTCATAGGGCGAGAGGCGGGGTACACCCTGGACAGGTCGCCAGTCTGTCGCAGGGCCAACACACAGAGACAGACAACTATTCGCACTCACTTTCACTCACACATTCACACCTAGTGGCAATTTGGATTATCCAATTAACCTATCCCCACCTATCTAGATATACCATATTTATTTAAATTGATATTAATATAAGAGTTAAAAGAATTGGCATGAGCTAAAATATTTGGACTCAACCTAGTAATAAAGAGCAACATGCTTTGAGACAATCGCAGCAATCAAGCTCTTTTTAATGAGACTGCTACTCGCCTCATTTGGTCGTTAAGGGCCATAATCTTATAATTCCTTGCGCACCCTGCCTGCTCTTCCTTGAATAGCCTTGGGTTTTGTTAGATGAAATTGCTAACATGCCCATCCAAGCAGCATTTAATGTGTGATTGAGGAAAGAAAAGATTTTGAGGAATCTCCACCAGAGCTCCCTTGTGCTTCACTCACGAGTGCTCGCATATGCCATTTCATCTTTATTTTGGAAAAATATGCACCCTGATATACATTACAAACTACTTTAAAAAAAAATCATTACAGCTTCATCAACAATTATTTGCTTGCCTACAGCAATGTGAAAAAATCTCGAGTTGCCTTGATTTTTAAAATATTTTTATATGCTGGAATAATCAGAAATATTTGCAGTGACTGATTGATAACAGTCCATGACTGTGTTTTCTATCTAGATACGCTTTTACCGCACTGGCAGTGCATTTGGCGTCATGACCATGCTGAAAAAGGAAGTTGTCGACAATCAGGTGCTTTCCAGATGAAATTGCATGGTGGATAAAATTCTAACTGTATTTTTCTGCATCAATTCCGACAAGCTCTCCAACACCGCTGGCTAAAATCCAGCTCAAAACCATGACCAAGCCGCCACCATGTTTTACAGATGGCTGTAGACAATTACTGTTGTAACCATCCTTCAAGGCATCCACCACCATTCCTGCCACCAAGAAACAAGTGGTCTTGTGTGGTCTCATGTCTAAATGATGTCACCCTAACATCTGTCATCATAAATTGCCTTGAGTGGTGGGCCAAAAGACACATGTGCTCCTTACTGACGTGCAGGACCCTCTTCAATTTGCTTACAGAAGGAACAGAACCATGGACAACATCATCACCTTAGCAAGAAACACTGTCCTCACCCATATAGAAAAAGGAAACACAACCTTCAACACCATCATCTCTTTGATGATTTGGTCACCAAACTCAATGACTTTGGGCTTGGAATGATTTAGACTTCCTCACAAACAGGACCCAAGTAGTGAGAGTTGGTAATCACACTTCCTCCTCACTCATCACAAATGCAGGAACACTGTAGGGCTGTGTGCTTAGTCCCCTTTTGTACTCTTTGTTCACTCACAATTCTGCTGCTAAGCTCCAACATTTTCAGGCAACCATCATGGGCCTAATCACACGCAATGATAAAAAAGAGGAAGTGAAGGCACTAAATAACTGTTGCCAGGAAAACAAACTCTATCTCAACATCAGCACTACAAAAGAAATGCTAGTGGAGTAAAGGAAACAACAAAGAGGAGAACACTGGGCTATCAGTGGTGTTAAGGTTAAAAAAGTTAGCTGCTTCAAGTTTCTAGGTGTGAACATTACTAAAGAGCTATCTTGGACCCTTCTCACAGACATTGTGCCTATACTTCCTAAGGAAACTTAGGTTGAATGCCAACATCTCCTGAAACTTCTACAGAAGCAAAGACTAGAGCTTGCAGATGGGCTGTATGACATTTTAATATGGATATTCCTCTGCCAACAGCCAGAGATCGCTACAAAAAGTGGTGGAGAAAGCAGAGAACATCACTGGCAAGAGCCTTCATTAAGTAAATCTAAGGGCCGCAGCATTATTGAAGACAATAGCTATCCAGCACACCAGCTATCCTCCTTGTTGCCATCAGGCTAACGATACAGGATTATGGCTGCATGGACTACTAGATTGAAGAACAGCTTTTATTATCAAGCCATTAGACTCCTCAACTAGACTCTCCAGTCTAGAAATATTGTCTCAGACCTACACTGCCACTTTACTGTAACACTATTATTTAATTGGTCACTGGTACTGTTGCTTACAACTGTCAGTATTTCTCATGTGCAACAATGCTGGACACCCCACACCCCCATGCACGCATGTAAATTTTAGAATGTTTATGATGGTTTTTTTAATTATGGTACTTTATACATTTATATTGCTTTATTTGGATCTTGTTCTGAGGCCATTTCTGATGAGGCTACAGTAAACAGTTAACGGATCGTCTGAAGTCCATTTGAATTGTTAAAAGTAATAAATAAATTAAAATCTGGCTCTTTGGGAGCAAAATGTGAAGAAATGAAAGATGGCTCGAGATTTTTGCACATTACCGTAGGTTCCTGTCATCCTACATAGTTTATGACAAGCAACAACTGCTACTGCACATGGCCTTGATACAGACCAAAACACTTCAGAGTACAAGAGTTATCTATAATGTATTGTTTACATCTCAGCCCACATCCACAAGAAAGGTGAAGAACAGCTAGCGGGCATTTACCAGATGTTCATTTATAAAACAAAATATATTCACTTCAAATGCTCTACTCCTTTCAGCACAGTCCTGCTGAACTTTTTAATTATTCACTGTGCTTATGAAAGATTCTTTCTTGTATTTTAGGTGCAAGATAACTGAGGAGGTGAAAATTATCTTTGCGATAACCAAACAAACAATCTCATATCCCATATCTCAAGCCTGAACCATGAAGTAATTGCAAAAAAACTATATATATATATATATATATATTTTTTTTTTTAAATTTAGTGTCTATTTAACCTTCAGATGGAATGTTACAAAACCAATCAAATAGCAATTTGCATATATTGATATCATCATATTTGTTACATTCAGATTTGTTGTAATTTATTACTTAACAATGTACTGTACAACTTATTTATTTTTGAAGAAGGAAAAAGATCACATTGATCAAGTAGAAGTCTCATGTATCAAATATAATACATTTGGCTTAGAAGGGATATACTGAAACGGTGCATGTCTGTTTCACCATCTACAAATCTGTTTCTGAAATTGTGCTCTCTTGTGCTGGGCATGTTTTTCTATTTTTATTATTTTATCTTATGCCTAGAAGTGACTTAATATTTGAGGTGAACGGTTTGCCTGCTATGTGCTAGACAAACTGCTTACCACAGTATCTGATTTTTTTTATTTTTTTTTTGCAGCCCTAATTGTTATGCACTGAGCCATCAGCTGTCTGAGTCACCTGCTGTGGCGTAGGGCACTATGCTAATTGTCCTTGAGTGACTAAAGAGCTCAGATTAGACCGCTGATTCGTTCCTTTTTTTTATAGGCAAGCAAAGGTCAGCCTTTCAAAATATTAGTTGGACTTTCTTCATGTATGAAGTAAAAAGGTGTTGTTGGGGGTAGCCTGAAAGGCTAATTCTAGTCAGGTTTCAAGACTCATCCTCCTGCTGCTCTCTCACCTTAGCTCGGGGATTGATAAGACTTCTGTTCCTGCAGCTGTGCTGCTTTGGAGCATTGCACAGTGATAACAGACCAGCGAGACGTCAAGCTGTTATCTCCTTGATGCTGACACTCACCTCATATACTTGGTAACATGTGCCCAAAAGGTACAGAGCTCTCACTGAGAAAGCTGCGGGAAACCAAGGAGGCAGAATACAGCAAAACAAGACTGCTCACATTGACAATTGAAGACAAATTGAGGAATCGCATCCAACTACTGAAACAGACATTTCCAGATATTTATGTTTTTAATTTAGCCATTTTATAATACCCTTGCTGCCACTATATTTATTAGCTTTGGCTTGGGTGTAAGAAAGCAGAAAAACTGGCTTAACAAGACCATGGTCAATATGAGCAAAGCTGGCCTCAACTCAGGTGCTTCAGGGCACCCAAGGTACTCTAGAGTTTTAAGGCAATTTAGACAGAATGAGATTAAAAAGAATCATATTTACCCAATACATAAATCATGTTGACAGATATACAGTTATTTGAATTCAATGCAGCTGGACCTAGAGCTACCAAAAGGAACTGCACAAAAGCTGTAAACGTAACACAGAAACTATCTCCAGTCATAAAATGAGAAAAAGACACAGTGCATGCTTTGAAGCTATCACTCGTTTTTGTTTTAAACATGACAGAAGTTGGACAGAACCTGTTGAGAGACCATGAGTTTTGAGACACTTTGTTCTTTAGAATTAAATTAAGTTTTACATTAAAAGGAGGTTTGTACTTCATAAGCGCTGGCATTGAAAGGGAAGGATGTACCTTATCTCTGCCTGTACTCTTGCTCGCTTTTATTACTGAGGTAATTTGCATTTTAATTTGGAGCTTGAACCTGCGCTTAATAGAATTAAACTGAGAGACACATTGACATGGTTTTCTGACCCCTTCAAGCCCTGAAAGTACAGAAGGAGTAGAATCACTCAAATTCTAGCAAGGCACAGGCTTGACCCTAGCTGGGATTAGCTTTAAAGGTAAACACTGGCTCCTTCAGTGCCAATTATTAACATCATTTAAAACAAACTCCCTGTAGATGCAGCACATTAACCTGTAAAATTGTGTGCTATTGACAACAATCAACTATATTTCAATGTAGCTTTCCCTGCACAATCTTGACACTTTTGTGTTCAAAATTAGAAGACCTTGCACAGAAAACTATATTGTCTTTTTCTCTTTAACGCACAGCGAGCCTGTGGTTTATTTTTGCCATAATAACTCGAAGGCCTGTATCTGTGAAATTGGAAGTAGGCTTGTCAGACACTTGAATGTTTACAGCAGCTTTGGATTTCTTATTCCAGTCAATATTAGGTTAGGGTATGGGGGAAATAGCCTGAGAGAGAGAAGTGCTATGAAGCATGAACAGCCTAGCTGTCGACCTGTGAGAAACAGAATAAAGTTTGGCATTTTGTAATTAGAAATGAGGGGCCAGATCAGCAAACAAAGCATCTCAACTGGCACACATCAGTGTCTTCCACTATAATTACAACTGCAGAAAGTAGACATAGCATAAGATGCCTGCCTCATCGAAGCACAACTTAACCAAGGCAGGTGACTTTATTTTGCTTCACTTTTTGTTTGTCAATTTATTGATCAGTTTCAGTACTTCAGAATTCAGACTTTACTGCCTCAAATGTCCATCTAGTCAGAGTCTAACATTATGTTCCTACAGTGTAATAGTCTTCAGCCGTGACCTGTAAGTTTGTTTTAATAAAGGTGAAATTGACACTGACTCAGAATCTCGTCTATGCTTTTTGCAGATGATGTGGTTCTGATGACATCATCAGGTGACGACCTCCAGCTCGCACTGGAGCGGTTTACAGTTGAGTGTGAAGCTATGGGAATGAGCATCAGCACCTCCAAGTCTGAGGCCATGGTTCTCAGTAGGAAAAGGGCGGAGTGCCCACTCTGGGTCAGGGATGAGTTACTGCCCCAAGTGGGGGAGTTTAGGTATCTCTGGGTCTTTTTCACGAGTGAGGGGAGCGGGAGATCAGCTGACGGATTGGTGCTGTGGCTTCAGGGATGCGGATGCTGTACCAATCCGTCTTGGTGAAGAGGAAACTGAGTGTAAAAGCGAAGCACTCGATTTCACCTATGGTCACAAGATTTGGGTAGTGACCGAAAGAACGAGATCGCGGACACAAGTGGCGGAAATGAGCTTTCGCCGAAGAGTGCCCGGCCTCTCCTTTAGAAATAGGGTGAGGAATCCGGCCATCTGGGAAGGGATCGGAGTAGAGCCGCTACTCCTCCTGGGTGAGGAGTTCCGGGCATGTCCCTCTGGGAGGAGTAGTGGCAGACCCAGGACATGCTGGAGAGATTACATCTCTTGGCTGGCCTGGTAATGCCTTGGTGTTCCCCCAGACAAGCTGGAGGAGGTGGCAGGGGAGAGGGCAGTCTGGGCTTCTCTGTTTAGCCTGCTGCCCTGTGACCCAGTCATGGATAAACAGTATAAAATAGATGGGTGGATGGACTGCCAACTGACACCTACAGACAGCAGCAATGGAAAAAAAAGACTAAATGAAGCATAATCCTGAGTCACACTGAGCACAATCAATACACTTTATAGAGCACATAATACAGCTTTTCAGCAAGGTATGTGGTTAAGTCTACAAATGTGTATCATATCTTTAAAATAAAACTAAACCATATGAAGGATAACTAGATGCCCAAACACTACAATATAAAGAAATTAATTTCATTCAGTGCTGCGGAAGTAATGTTAAAAGAATTTTGCTTTTTTACACACAGAAATTTGGATGATACGTAAGAAGAACACTTAATATGTAGATTCTGATTCTCTTCATAACTGCAGTGGACTTCTCTGAGTTTACCGTCTACTACAAATTTAACAGGATAAATCCTTAAATCTATGTCATTTAAAAATGTCCCATGATGCCATGAAATCACAGAAGGTAGCCCAGGCTCCCGAAAACAAACAGAAAATTAAAAAAATTCTGGCTTGTAGTTATGATAATACGAAAGTTCTGTTAGGAATACAAAGAGGGTAGATACATGTAAAACTAATCTCAACACTGAAGTAAATAAATAACAGAATCATAAAACACTTTTGACTGACATATTGGGGAATATACAAGAGTGTTATCTACTCAACCAGGAATGCCTACTATTGACCAACTGGCCCTTTCTTCAGTACATTTTCTTCCACAAGTCACCACAATGTGATTTTCCAAGTTTACTCCTTCTGATTGGGTTATTTGTTTGTAGGATACGACCTGTGTGGATTCGGCTTGTATATCTTATGAATCATTGACCGGACTGAGATATGGGGATGTTTGAGGCTAGGCCAATGGGTTTGGCCTTTTTGAGAGTTCCTGAAGCTGTTTCTGAGAAATCTGTTTGGTTTGCCAGAGAGAGGTCTGTTTCCTACCAGCAGCTAAATTTTCCATGAGCGCTGCATCGTAACAAGATGTTCACGCTGACGGTTTTACTGTTGTTGATTGGAACAGTGGCATCAGAATGTGCCAGAGAGGACCAAATCTTTGGCAACTGCTACTCCAGTGTACTGAGACATTAACATCCATCCATCTATCCACTTAGCTGCTTTTCCAATGAAGTTTTGCGAGAGGGCTGGAGCCTATCCCTGCTGTTATGGTCCAAGAGATGTGGTACACTCACCACCAATAGGTTGCCAGTTTATTGTGGGCTCGCACACAGGGACAGGCAACTATCGC
Organism: Simochromis diagramma; assembly: GCF_900408965.1. Classification (NCBI taxonomy): domain Eukaryota; kingdom Metazoa; phylum Chordata; class Actinopteri; order Cichliformes; family Cichlidae; genus Simochromis; species Simochromis diagramma. The sequence goes on from NW_024387477.1 coordinate 7,503,433, forward strand.
GTGGCCAATTTAGAATCAGTTATCTAACAAGCGTTGTCTTTGGACTGTGGGAGAAAACCTAGAAGAACACATATACAGAGCCCTGATACTGCGCCCTATTCTCATGTCACTGCAGAGTACTTAAAATGTATGCAGTTTAACAGTAATACACACTGCTATACAGATAAGCAAATTTTCACTTCTCAAATATTGCTCTTCATTAATGCAAATTTAAATGAATAAACCTAATATCAAAGTTATGAGATTATGCCTCAAGCACATGTAGCCCAGTGGCAAACAGATGCAATTAGAGACTGTTTATTGTAATTATTATTAAAGGTGTTTTATTCTGTTCAGTTAAAAACACTCATGATTGGAGAGAGACTCTAAAGAAAAAATCCAAATTATTTTGTATGGAATTGCATTATTTGTGTTATTTATTTATTTTTGTTTCTCAAAGGTTATTTTTTTGACCTGGATACAAATGCAGTCCAATCAATGGGATTGTTTGTCCCGCCTTGTGTTTTCATGTGTGGTTGCGCTGCTAAGGCTGCTTAGACCACACGCGCCATAGCTGTACCTAGGGTTGCCAACCGTCCCTTAAAAAACGGAATTGTCCCGTATTTAGAAACAAAAGTACACGTCCCGTATTGAGCTAATAAAGGACGCACTTTGTCCCGTAATACAGTGAGAATCAAAAGTAGTCTATAAATGTTTATGGAATTAACACTTTGTTTGAAAACATAATTCCCAGCCCCTCTCCTGCTTTGTGACCAATGAGCTGACAGCACACTTATGACAATTCGAGTATGACAATTCAGATTACCGCTCATCTCATTGGTTGAGGAAAGGTCGCTTACGTAGAAAATACCCGAAGACAACAGATGACCACAACAACAAGCATGGCCAACAGGGAAACAAATGCCGACACTGCGGTGCAAGTCTCGGACGACAGTACACCTTGTGCGACAGTGTCTGCCCAGCGACACTGTGCGATTTTTTTCAGTCACGTTATTCAGCTCCTGCTCAAACTGCACGGTGGACTCGCAGGGGTTAGAAGTTGGTAGGTCACGATGCAGGGTCTCACACTATACCGCCCGATGCTCTGATGCGACCTGAGTGCTCACACTGTGCCTCCATAAAATGAAGGTTATAACAGAAAATCTGTCGCTCTCTCTCCCTCTCTCTGTCTTTCACTCACACAGACACGCACACCACCACCATCAACTTTGCTAAATTGCTAATGAAAAACATTGATCAGGCAGCTGTGATTGAGCAGCAATGTAAATGCAACTATTTTCACGGTTGTTGTGGTCGTGATAATTTTGAGATGCCACATCAAAAAGGCTCGGATGAGCTTTCCCAAGTTCTACAAGTTGTGCCTCCATCGCTTGTGTCCAGATCACACGCTGCACAGCCGTCTTTTTCACCGACGTTTGCGTGTGAGCAGTGTGAGCGGCTGTGGTGACATCCTCACGAGCGATTGATGATCGGGAGCTGGTCGTCAGGTGTTAATCGTGTCTCGTTACCCCACGTATACTACACGATGCACGATGAAGGCCAAAATCGGACCGATCACCAAATCGGTCGCACGACTCAAAAATCGTCTCAAAAATGGGTCAAAAATCGCACAGTGTAAGCCCAGCATTAGAGCAGCAATGTTTGTTCCCCTCAGAGAAAGAAAAAAAAAAAGGCTGCAAAACTACAGGGAGGAATGGGAAAAGGAAAACACCTGGCTGGGAAAATGCACGATAACACCTTTAAAGCGCACTGCACTGTGTGCCGGCGCACTTTTTCCATAGGCATGCTTCTAGTGGTGGGCACATGAAGAACATGAGGGGCGTGAAAGCTCGGGGAACCCTTAACCAATATTTTGTCCACCAGGCCACGGCAGAAGCAGATATGGTATGTAAACACTGGTTTGTTTTTTTAAACCCTCTGGTTAAGGTTAATATGGGCATGTGCAGTGAATATCAGCGCTATGTGGCCAGAAGTGTGATAATATAATTTATTTTGTGTAATAAACAACTGCAAGGATAGATGATTACAACAAATAGATCACTAATACATAAAAGTAATACATAGATTAATAATGATGATGAGTTATGATGCGTAATCATGGGAACAAGTGGGTTTACAAACAGGAGCAGCTGATTAGCATTAGAAAAGCTGAAATAATACCTCAACTGAAGCCAATTGTACTAAATGCACTATATGTGCACTGTTACAAGAATGTTTTTGTTCTATTGTTTTCTATTAATTTATATAATTTTAAGTTAAGCAGGACAGAGTTCTTTTAAAGAAAGATTTACTTATATTCTCAAAAGTTAAGCATGACAGGCTTCTGTTTAAGAAAGAGACCTGTTTTACTGTGTTAATGTTGTCATTTTGCGCTAAAAATAAATGGCTAAATGATCATTTGTTTCCCATATGGTCATATCACAAAGAATATGCATCTGCTTAAATCAAATTCAAGTCAAATGGTTAAAAAATCATTTCACACACAAAAAAAAGAGCTACAAAATTCACCACACTGGGAAGGGTGAACTGGGATGCCCGGCCCTGGCCACGAGGTGTCCCTTATTTGTTTTTCAGGGAGTTGGCAACCCTAGCTGTACCTGTGGGGAAAACGTGGTAGCTGTTGAAACAGCGAAGCTGTTGGTGTCTGCTTGATTAGCCGCCAGATTTGAATAGCCGAAGCTAGTTTTATGAGTACGAATTGCTTTGCACTGGTGAGTAACCAAACTGTTATAGCCACTGATCGGCATCCTGAAATGTTAACGTTGTTCGCTTCAAAAAACAAACGCTAATGGTGACTGTACTATGCAAGTAGCTAGCGGGTATTAGCTAAACGCACACTCCCGTTGTTAAGTGTTAGTTGAGAACTTATTAGCTGTTGTTAGGTTAAGGAAAAAACAGTATTTCTATCTGTTGTATTGAAATGTTTTATTGTGTTACTTTTATTCCTCACTGTCGTTACTTGACAGTGAGCAGAGTATATTGAGTTTGCTGCTTTTAATGAGCAGTGTGAATTGCTTTAATGATTGGTGATAGCTACATTGCCATGTAATGAAAATGTTTAGAATTTGATTAGTTGTACAACATTAGAAATTGAAACACATTTTGTTCATGCTTTATACTTTAAACAGAAGTGTTGTTAGTTAAGTGTGAACAATGTTCATTTGAAGTAATTCTGACCTCACTCTTAGGTCAGGTTTTTTGAGTTGGAGAAAGGAGCCGAGACTCCCCGGAGAACTTTGGATTACAGACTTTGTGGAAATCCGCAGAAGAGGAATAATTTTCCATTGTAATGGATGGCAAGCCACAGCCCATTTGGAATTGAATCTTGAAGTCTGGTTGCCTGAACTGTGTGGTAGGACAAAACAGTGCAAACCATACATCGATCGTGGACTGAACTCACACCAATAACTCACTAGATCACCAAACAGGCCTGATCTGGATCCTATTGACACTTTAAAAGACCCGGGTCTAACATTCTTATTTTTTTATTTTGGGTATCTGTGCGCGCACACACAGTTTTGGTTATTATTGTAAATGCAATACAGTGCACAAATTTCAAATACAGTTGAACCATTGCTTCATCATTTGCAGTTGTGTTTTCATTGTGGTTACCCATCCTCTGGGCTCCTGTCGTTCCTGAAGTCTTCTGATTTGCCCATTGTTTATATAGTTTGTTACATACTGGTTACACACACAAGTCATCTCACTGGCTCATTGATTAAATTAGGTCTATATTTTTTGTTGTACATAAGACATCATTTTTTGCAGTTTTTCCTCTGTATACCATCACAGCAAAATAGTCAATGAGGGATTTAAGTGCAGACTTTTTTTTTATACCCATATTTTCAGTGGTTCAAAAAATAACTGAACCAGCTCTTATAATCTTAAGTCACGAACCTATGGACATCCCCAAATGCTGTACTGCTTCCCCTGAGATGCTCTGCTGGGCATTTACTGCAGCTGCTTTAAGTTGCTGTTTGCTTGTGAGTGTTTCTGCATTCAGCTTTGTCTTCAGTACGTGAAAAGCATACTCTCTTGGGCTGCGATCAGGTGACTGACTCGGCCATTGAAGAATATCCCATTTGTCTGCCTTAAGAAATTCTTCGGTTGCTATAGCAGTATGCTTTTTAGGTCATTTAGTTCATGATGCCTCCGCACTGGCTGATCAGTTTTGCAACATTTGGCTGAATCTCAGCAAAGAGCATAGATCTGTACACTTGAGAACTCATCGTGCTGCTCATCAATAAACACCAGTGAATTAAAGCTGAAAGTCTGTGCTTCAATAACTTAAACAACTTGTTTTTTGCCTGTGGTGTTGTACAGGGGCAAAACTACAAAAAGATATGGCCCAAAGTATAAATACCAAAATAACACAATTGAGCACATCAAATAAAGCTTATTGTGTAAGTTCAATAAGAAAGATCTGTGATTACTCATCTGTCTGCTTTCCTGGGTGTTTGGCTGATATACTATTCTTTACATCACTTCCATTTTCTCATGCTGTCAAACTCAATGCTGACATCATTGCTCTACTCCAATCACCTTCTTGCTTGCCTTGTCCGAGCCAATCAACCAACATTTTACTTTCAATATTAGTGCTGTTTTGTCATTCTGACTTTCAGACTTTCATTCAGGCAACACTACCTCCTCCCATATCCACTTTACCCTAGTCAAGTGGACCTCCTGCCAAGCCTACACCTACAACATCACCAGTGTCTAGACTGCAGGTTGTCCTGTCCTAATTCCACTCTGCTATAATGGGCCATCATGGTCTAATTGCCAGCTGTTTAACTGAATTCTGTATCTCCACAAATCATGTTAAGTTTTTCGAAATGGTCTCTCCTTTATGAACTGGCAGCTTGAGCCATAACACCCACAAACTGCCCATCACTTGCAATTCCTTCTCAAACTGCTAACTGTTTGACTACTGGAGGATACCAGCAGATCATTGTAGCATCGGCACATAGGTGGAGCATAGTGCATGAACCACTTTTGTATCTCTGTCTCTCCCCGCAAAATAAGGGGGACCAGAGTAAACCGTATTATCTTTAAAAAATTATCACACAATACATTTTTGACACATCTCGTCCTAGCTTAGAAAAGAGGGAAAAAAATGGTTACCGTGGTTAGCGGGTTCCTTCAGCCTACTGTGTGTAGCAGTGTTAGCTAGCATTAGAGCATAACATCTGAGATTTTTCTATAAAAGTTGTCTTCTCACCATCCTTTTCAGAAATATTCCAGAAGTCGACTGATTCTTCAACTGCTTTTTTGGTCAAGAGGCTAATTCGGTTGCTTGCTCTCAGCACCAAATGTACATATGATTTGATTATTGGCATGTGCATGGGTTTACAACAGCACCTCCCTGTGGTGATACCTAGTGTCACAGTGTCCCATGTGGGATGGTAAATATGAGTGAATATTACCTGAACTTCTTCTCAATTTGTATTTTAAGAAAGCTTTGTTTTTTCTTCATTCATTGAATAGGCTAAACAAGGTTGTGCTACTAACACATCACTCAAGCTTACACTACATTTATGCACTTTTGCTCTTTTCTGTAGTGTTGCCATGAATTACCAATATGTGTTTGAAACCTTCAGGCTGTTGACAATGGAAAAGAAAGATTAGTCATAGCAGAGGTATTGCAGTGATATTGAGCTTCTGGCATCACTGGGGAGATCAACAATGTAATGCCTATTAATTCAGAGATGAACTATGCAGTTCTTTTCATCTTCTCTTTGCCCCATGAAATAATGTGATAATACTTTATGCTCAAAACCAAAGTATCAGGTTCAGCAGCTTTCCTTTTCAGTTCTTTCTCGTTTCCAGGCACATTTGTTAACATACTGTAAACCATTTAATCTGGATCACTATTTAAACTTCATGTGCTTTCCCTACATTCTCAAAGAAACAGCTTGAACACAATCTAACCAAACAAAATAAAACACAACAAAAAATTTCCACAATAAATGAATGAACTTGGAGATTTAATTCAAGCAGCGCTGTGAGTTCTTAATAGCATTCTTCATAATGCACACAGAGATCGCCCCTCAGACTGGTGCTTTCCGAAGCCATCAGCATACATTTAATTATCCCCGGGGCTGTGACAACAATTAGCAAACAAACTCTACAGACATTTGAACAGAACTTTTCTTTGAAAACAGTGTAGGTAAACTGCTTTTAAAGTGTTTTTACTCAGGCTAGCTGCTTCTGTTTTAACGATATATTTATAGACCAACAATGCAGAAACTGTGCACCACATTAAGCTCAGAATCATCCTCCCGACAAAACACTAACATATTTATTTCTTTTTATTTATTATTTTTATCACTGTCCCTTTATGAGGACATCCCATCAAGAATTGAAAGAGCCATTATAATTTATGCTATATATTCATTGCTTACAGAGAGCTAACAAAAGTACTGCATCCATACCCACAAATGGAATTACAAAAAATTCATCTAGGTACTAAAGCTTGTTAAATGCACATTTTAGATACTTATAAATAATGATAATTTAATTTATATTCTCATTGCCCATCCATCCTCTTCTCCAATTCAGGATACAGAACAAGCCTTACGATGGATTAAAAAATGTCAAAAATATTCAGGCTACAGTATTGGCGTTCCAAGGAAACAAACAAACAAAAACACCTCACTTAGTGATTTAGTTGCAAGGCTGATAATGCCTTAGTGCCTCCACCCCACTCTTTCACTCCATTTGCAGCTAGCATGTTTGTTTAAAGGTGTTTTCACAGTACACATCATGAAGTCTTTCACATTTCTAGGTAAACTTCAAGTAAGCTTCTGTTGTTCGTATTTGTGAAAATCAATTAATAAGATATAAAATGCAATACTTTGCATGGTGATGGATACAGACGACAGCGTAGTCATCCAAATGGTGTTTGATTTGAATGTGTATTCAAGCTCCGTCAGCTTCACTCAGTTGCTTAGTGATGCGGTTGTTATCCTTACTAGACTGCAGCATTAGCTCATTTGAAAACAGTGCACTCTTTATAGGACATAAGTCCATTACCAGAGTTGTCAAAAGTTGAAACTGAAATAAATGTTAAAAAATGATCTGTTAAGTGAAAAATATGTTTGTCCTTGCTCAGAATAGACCTTTGTGGGACGACAACATATCTCAGGATATTTGGCACTTTACAGTAAATGCCAAACAAAAAAAAAATCAATAAATACTGGTAATAATTGTTTCTTAGATCTCTGCTTGGCACATGCATTAATTCACAAAGTTGATGAAGGTTATACAGAGGTTACATAGATCTCGTATGTTTACGAAGTGACTGTTAAATTTGAAAAAATAACGACGGAGGGTGTTTCAGCTAGAACAAAGCCCACTTGTTCATTGCACCCGAGAGATCTTGACAGCCTACAATATATTTCAAATTAAATAAGCTCCCAGTAGACAAAGAACGGCCAATGGATTTTGCACAGGAAATATGTAGGGATAGAAATGAAGCAAATAATAATAGCAATCAAAGTCCTATCCTATATTTCTGTGCAAACAAGCACAGTCTAAGAATAGAAGATTCAGGCAGCATAACTATATTTATTCAGATTTTTAAAGCATTACAAACATGTTATTAACATCAAAGCTCTGGACATCCTGCTCTTAAAATAGGCTTTTTTTTAAGAGCAGAATTCACATGTCTGAGCAAACAGATGGTAGTTTCACGCAGTTATTCACTTTGAAGCTGCATCCTCACACAGGACCCCTCCCTTCTATGCTGCAGAGCTATGGGTAAAAACTATCTCCCAGCTAGAACATACTGACATGATTTCAAATGCTCCTACTCTGTTGCTCTCTCTCTCTTTCTCTCTTTCTGGCTGCTGGTGTACTCACCGCAAGCAGTTGAGAATGTGAATGTGTTCTGTATTTGTTTTGCTGAGGGAGAAAATGCACACACTCTAGAGTATGATCTGAAGGAAAGTAGATCGAGACGGGCACAGCCTAGATCTATAATTGGAATCTGTTCTTGTACGTGAAGAGTTCAAATGCCTATTCTCCAAAACCCTTTCTCTTCCTAATGGAAAAGGAACGCATGGACACATCTTTGTAGATTTCAGCTTCTGTTTGGCAGTCTCAATGGAAGACTGAGCTAAATATTAATGCTGCATTGCAGAATTTTTCGTGGTAATACCACAACAAGCTCTTATTTCTTTGGGTGCAGATATGCTTTTCTAAATGGCATTATAGTCACGCACTATGCTATATGCTCAAGCATCAGTTACATATTTACAGTGGGAGAATACACATAAAGCTCACTTATTCTGCCAGAGTCTTGGATGGACATCATTACTGCTTACAATTCCTTGTTTTTGTGCTCTCGGGGTCTGAGTCCTGTGTTCTCATTGATTGGCCCATTATAGAAGACACCAACATAGAGCAGCCTGTGGTGCTAATGGCATGCTCTCTCATTCATACAGACACTGAGAGATGGTAAGCCATTACTACATGCAGCTCCTCAGCATAGCCTGTCACTGCTGCGGCTCATTCCGCATCCATCCTCACCAGAAGACCCGTGATTGTTGTTAAGGGAAAATGATAGGGCATGTTCATTTTTTCTCTCTTAAAGAAAACCAAAATAACATGAAAAGTTGAAAAGCAGCCAAAGTTATGATACATTTCTCAATCATTGGACCAAAAGATCTAATTGGAAGGGCTCTCTGTAATGTACAATATATCATTGTCATGGGAACCTATAGTTGACTTTTACTGGCAGAGCTTTGGGAGCATCAAAATCCCTGTTGGTCTGTTTGACCGTTATTCAAAGCACTTGTTAACACTTCTGATACTAGCTTTAGCTGCCAAGACCTGGTTTTCACTTATTTTATGTAGGCATTCCACATCTCCTGTTTGTACAGAAGCATCTAATCTCACAGTGCAACACAAGGTTTACTGTCTAGTTGGTCTTCGAGTTTAACTCTTTACCCCTTGGCAGCCTACTAGGAGTAACCCTTGAAGCTTTGTTCTGTTTCTGTTTGTATCAGAAGTTAGTGAGCGTGGTCTCTACCTATGCAGCTACATTTGGAAAGACCCAAAAACTATTCTAATGGTCATCAAACCACATCTTTATTGAAATTAAGGGTAGCAGTCCAATGCTGTCTTTATGGAGGAAGGAGTTCACTGTGGTTGACAAACAGCCAGCATTTGGCAGTAGTAGACCATTTCTGCTACCTGGTAGAATCATATTTCATATATGTTACATTATTTTAAGGCTAGAACATTTACATATACTATTAAGTTTACTAATTACTAGTGAAAAAGAACCAAAAACCACGAGCCTCATAAACTGCTGAAAACAAACAAGCAATTGTGAAGTGTGCAGCCTGGGCATCCAACAGCTGATGAATTTCAACCAACGTTTGAAGGTCCTATTAAAAAAAGAGCAGCACATTTTGTGTAGAGCATAATGCATAGTTGCCTTATTGCTGCAGTGAAAATGTGTTAGTTAGCTATAGGAAGTCTAGAGAGCTTATCTGGGTCTCTGCTGCAAGAAAGAACCAACAAGTTTTACTATTCTTGCTTCATGACTACACTAAACAAGTTATCATTCATGGGGCAGACGCTACAACATTACACTTACACTATAATCAATAAAAGTGCTGCACTGAAGCTCTACTGAAAACTTTTGCTATTTTTCCTTCAGATGCAGGTTCATTGCTGTAATACACTTTGGGGAAAATGTGTATAAGATGAGTTTGGAGACATTTAAGTTTTGTTTATCACAGTCTGTGAATAGCAGAGCAATTTTTCACTACCTGTAATCTGCACAGATCAACCTGCTTCACAGAAAAAGAGTGATTGAAGCACTTCCTCTTTCACATGCACATGTACTATTGGGCTGTATAAAGCCAGACTGGCCAGTGACAGGGACCTAAAGGCTGTCAGAGGACAGAGCCACTAACCCTCTCTTGGAGAACTATTTATAGCTGAGCCGTGCAGATGTCAATAATTTATGCTGTCACATGAAAACGCTGCTGTTACATTTATAATTATGTCGCTAAATTAGTCACAGAAACATCACGCAGAGCGAAATGTAGGCGGCCGGGGAACATGGAATGCTTTTCATGAGTGTAAATCATCTAATGTTATTATGATCATAAGAACTGCACTCATGAAAAGCAGCCTTGCAAATGATGTTGGAAATCAGACCGAAACACATGAAACTGGTGACTTCGGTGACATATTTTATTTCAGTGTAATACAGCTTGAGCTAATGACAAATTCCCAGAAAGAAATTTAAATGCCGTTGCAGATACCTAATCCATCTGTCCTATAGCAGTTTGGTGCACAACGTGTCCCGTTTTACAATGAGCACATGAAGAAAGGCATAGCAATCAATATTTCCTGCACTAATTGAAGTGCTTTTTATCTTGTTGGACTTGCAGTGTAGTGTGCGTGTGTGTGTGTTTGTTTGTAGGCACTTGTATATTCAACCACACTGCTGTCCACTTCTCTTTGTCTGGCCTGTCCTACCTTTAAACTCTGTCAGCCTGTGAGAGCCCCTTGCCTTTTATCAATATTTATGCCAGACAGAAATCTAGACTCTGGTCACGAGTTTCTGCGCTACCTACAGCCTACTGAAGCAACTCATGGATCTCATCAAAGCTGTATGATTCTTCAAATACAACAGAGTTAATCATTCTTTCTCTTTTTTGCCCAAGAATACTATGTGTATTGTGCAGCAGCGTCATGCGTTGTGATAATCAATTTTGAATCAGTCAGAAGTTGGTAAATTTATCCCAGTTTTGTTTTCACAGTCGGAGACTCAATCTGGCACAGTGTCTCAGTACAAAATCCAAAAATCAATACAGGGAGACGCTGCAAATGGATGTTGCTGTTTGACAGTCTAATTCCTTTATCATGGCAAAGCCAAGGCCCAAGTCTTGACAATTAATTTAACAAACAAGGCCTCAAGAGATTTACGAAATCTCAAGGGCTTGACGAGTTGTCTATGGCGAAGGTAAGGAAGAAGAAAGATAGGAGCAGTGTAATTTTATTCCACTGTCATAATCTGATGATTTATTCGCTCCTAAATGTCATTTCAAGAAAGGACATTAAGACTGATTATTTTTTTCATTTTATCTTTTTTTTTTTATCCTGGTCTCTCTTTAAATATGTCTTTGTGAGGCAGAAACCATGCCTGTGAATGTCCACTATAAATTCAAATAAGTCTACAGTATTTGAGGTGAGTTTACACAAATGTCTCTGTACATGTTCTGTCCAACAATCATAAGTTTCTCAGCTAAATCTTTGAGACCTTCAAGGCAATTGCATAGCAAATATCAAGTTTGCCAACCGGGAAATTTTGTCTGAGGCTATGCTTATGTGTGGTAATCTTCCAGACTTTCAAGTGCAATCACTCTACACTGGAAAGTCCTGCTCTTCATTTGACACGGGGTGTTACTCTGGACCAGCAGCTAATTATGTTGGCCCACTGATTAACATTTGGAGGAAACTCTATCTCCTACAGTCAGGGCAACAGTTGCATATTAGAGCTTAAGGGGTTGCCAAGATTCTTTTCTCCTTTACTTTTCTTCTTTTGTTGATGTGTCTGTGTTTGTGTGTGTACGTGCATCAATGAAACGATCTTGTCTTTTTAAAAAAAGCGTAATCTAGTTTCAAAACATGCCATTTGTTAGATGTTGCTGGCGTTGCAGTATATATGACCAATGAGTCCTTCAATATCAGTGCCTTGATGCACCATCAATATCAGAACATGAGGGATAGCGGTCCTCTTTTAAGGACTGATAATGTCAGTATTTGGAGGCTGGAGGAGTGGAAAGTGGATTAAGCATCAAGTTTGTTTGATGCTAGGGGAAGCTAGGGGACCGTTTAGAGTTCTGTTTTTCCAGTTTGTTTGTTCTCAATCATTTTTTTACTCTTTGGTTAGGTCTAGGCACCAAAAATACACTCACTGACCACCACATCAAGAACACCTTCCTAGTATCAGCCTAATTCTTTCTGGAATATGTTCAACGAGGTGCTGGCAGCATTCGTCAAAGATTTCAGTTTATACTGGCATGATAGCATCACACAGTTGCTGCAGATTTGTTGGCTGCACATCCATGAAACTCCTGTAACCAAAAGTGCTCTACCGGATTGAGACTGGGTGACTACGGAGGCCATTTAAGTCCAGTGAACTCGTTGTGATCTTCAAGAAACGAGTCTGAGATGATTTGGGCTTTATAAAACAGAGTGTTATCCTGCTGCCAGTAGCCATCATGGGAATATGGGTACATTGTGGTCATAAAGGAAATTCTGACCCTATCATCTGTATGTCGCAGCAGAAATTGGGACTCATCCGATCAGGCAACATTTTTCCAATTTTCTATTGTCCAATTTTGGTGAGACCATGAGTGGTTATTTGAGTTACTATTGCTCTCAGTCTCATCAAAGCAGTCTTTTCATCCTCTGACTTGTAGCATAAACAAGGCATTTTTACTCAGAACTGCTGCTCACTGGATATTTTCTCTTTTTTGGACTAATGCACGTAAATCCTATAGATGGTTATGTGAGAAAATCTGAATCGATCAGGAGTTTCTGAAATACTAAGACCAATTCATCTGGCACCAACATCCATGCCACATTCATAGTCACTTAAATCACCTTTCTTCCACTTTCTGATGCTCAGCTTCAATGCTAGCAAATCATCCTGACCATTTCTCAATGTCTAAAGTCACTGAGTTGTCATGTGATTGAGTGACTAGATATTTATGTTTTAGTATATTTTGTCTCTTCATTTAATCACAGACTGACACAGTACTGTAGAGATCAAGACTCTGTCTGGAGCCATACCATCTGTTGAAGGACCCTTTGTCCTTGTCAGTGAAGATAGTTCTTTATGACTCAGGCTATGTGTTTGGGCTCTATCACAGCCCTCCCTGATGTTATTGCATACTGGGTAAGAATCTAAACAGTTCCTGAAACTACATATACTGAACTTGAATCTTAATGGAATGTGTCAAGTAAATATTTGACTTTGCTAATATGTATGCACAAATGTAATGACTTTTTAAATCTTAGCTGGTGATCTCAGACTGGGATTTCCAATCTATTTTTGCCAGTTACAATGACAAATGCACACAAGCACAACACACTGAATGTCTGCATGGATCAGGATGGAACTAATGAGCATTGTCAAGATAAAGAACATACTAACAATAACATAATGGCCACAGTTTACAGAATAAATAACTGTATAAGTTTCAACACACCAGTAATTATTCTTTACAAAAAAAAATATCCTTGTTCTTAGGCAGAAGCAAAAAAGCCTTATATGGTGTAATCTAGACTGGACATGACAGCATACAATTACAAGCACAAATTACAGGTCTCAGCATAGTTTTGTTTGTAGCTGCCGTGCTGAAACAATCGCTCTTTGAGGGCCATTGTTTTCCAGACTTATAATGGCATTCAAAGATTTAAGAAAGGATTTGTAAGACGCCTGCTTGCAACAATAGCAAGCAGAGACCTCGGGCTCCATTGCAGATCTGTTGCCTCATATGTACAGCGCAAATTACCATTATACGTTTCTGAAGTTGTAGAAGTGTTTTAATTTGACAACAGGTTAATGCAGGGATAAGATACACTGAGGTTACAAGAAACTGAGCGACAACCAAGATATCCTATGAAAACTCAGCTCTGCAGAAGAAAAATCAAGAACTGGCAAGGCAGCTCAGTGATGCAGGAAATAATGTCCTGTGGCATGCTGCTAAGACCTATCCCCAATGGAAACACGCACACACTGCAGTAACCAAGCTACAGTTTTCAGCCCCCTGTCAGCTGTAAGACTGGGCGAGTCAGTCAGGACTCGCTCTCCTTGCTTCTTCATCTCATGTTGTGTGTCTTTCATGCAACCCTTGCATGGTAAAGTAACACATCTTAACAGGAGCTCATCTCTATATAACACCCAGCCCTGTTTCCTTTGCTAAATATATATCTTTGGCTACCTTAAACCCTCATGCTGCATGTATCTTAATTGCTATTGTTTGAGAAGTTTGCAAGGATACTCTTGTGGGTGATAAAATAGAGCAGACTGTCGGTGAAGTGACAGGTTTAATTTGACGCAGGCACAAACTTTCCTTTTATATATGGTCTATAAATGCCTACTCTCAATTGTTATATTCTACCCTTTGATGTAGTGCTGCTGGAAGTGGTCTGCAGTATAATATATGCCATTAATATGAAATCTAAGCCCACCAATGTCTTATCAAGTATAACAAAAAGCTTAAATTCTCCCTGTTCAGAGTAAGAGAAAGAGCGGCTTATACATTGCTATGTGAACGTCACATTTTAGTCAGTAGCATACGCTTAGGTTCTTATCCTTGACATGGTTTATATAAGGGATGCACCAATATATTAGCCAAACACCATTATGGGTGTATCGTTGTTCTGTCCTCACTAAGTGTTGTCCTCATGAACGTAGACTCAGCAATACAGACAGCTAAACACTCCCCTAATCAAAATCCAAAGAACAGGCCGATGTGTTGAGTTGGATGATTTAATAAGGATAAAGTGTGAAACTGCTGACAAAACCAGAAATAAAACCAATAAAAATGTTGCGTCAATGTACAATATAACAAAAACAGCAGTAAGTCACACATTCAAAAATATGAGCACAATATTTACCTGCTTAGTGAGTCCCCAAATAAACCATCAAATGAAATCAAGCTTATGATCAAAATGTCAAAGAAACCACATGGCATATGAGCTAACTTAACCTAACTAGCGTAGGTTATACACCCATTCAAATTAGATTCAAACTACAAACTATATCACGCTTTCACAACAAATAATAATGCACACAAGTTGTTTCAATGATAACAACCAACAACTTTATTTACAGACGATGCTATTTATCAATTTCTGAAGGCATGGATGGGAATAGGTTAACAAAGGTGAAACTGCCACTGGCGAGATTTTGCGGAGTAAAATACACAAAAAAACCACTAGAGGGCAAACTGCAGAACAGAAAATACCTAATTCCATCATAAACGATAGTCTGAGAATCTGTTATGGTGTTGTATACCACATGGACTTGTTAAACAGAACTGTGAAAAGTTGAACATCATCTCTAATATAATCCCCAAAAGACAAATCTAGGAATTACTACTCTGCTTTTGTTGTTCGACCTAAAATAATCAAGCAATTCAAGATCAGATTAGAGCAGATTCTGGCTGCTTCTGTAAAGCCACCAAAAACAACCTACTAGTAAGTCTCCACTGTCTCTGTGGGTCTTATATGAGCTGATGCCATAATCTTTGATAAGAGTTTGACAGGTTAGATTCTAAATTAAAAGAAAACATTCAGACTTTGCTCTCAGATGCTTAGATGGAGAGTTTCCAGTAAAAAAAAAAAAAGGTTGCAAAAGCAACTGCATTTTCTATGGTTTCTATGGAAACAATAATTGGAGAAGAAACCTGTCCACTGAGATCCCTTTTGATATCTCTTAGCTAGACAAGATGAGCCCTAGGCAGCAATTAGCTTAGCCTGGGAGGAACACGGCTGAGCATACAGTTTGAACTTCACCCCCAACAATTGACACGTGAGAAATAAGTATGTTTAAACAATTTAAAACACAGCTGACAGCATTTCAAAACACTTCTGTCCATCCGTTGTTCCATCTCCTTAGGCATGTGTATGTTAGCTATTGGATGGGGGTCAGGTAATGTTTGAATTCATCTTCTTAAGCTATTGAGATGGTGAAGCACACCAATGAGGGGGTTTGCCTGCTGAAAGAGAAAAGGGCTCCTATACATATTAAACACAGCCCTGAAGAACACTGTGTTAATGTCAGGTGTTCCCTACGGTGCAGCAGTGTCAAGAGCATCTGGCTCATTTCAGGGAAGGGCGAAAAAATTTTTTTCTCAACATGCTGTGTGGTACAATGGCACAGAATAACAGGGGAACATCTGCATTTTTACCTCAGGTATGAAAGGGAGAGAGAATGACACTAGTTTGATGGCACCAGTGTGCAATATGGTGCCTAATGACTAGCACAGATTGGGGGGAGAAAGTGCTGTGAAACAATAAAATTGTTATTGTCATGGACATAAAAGTTTGATCAGTTTTTTTTTACCTTAATCTTAAGTCACTGTGCACATTTAGGCTGAAGCCCTGAACTGTAGAGGAGACTAAAGTATTACTTAGATTGCACAGTGGAAATATATAATGTTCTTGAGTGTGCTGAATGTCTTTGATGGACTCATGGCTGTATGAATTTTCCATTATTTTCTTAAAATGTGTCAATAATGAACCTGTATATAGAGCTTTTGTAGTCTTGCTGACTACTCTGAATAGTTTCGAATATAAGCCACAATTATATGTACATTCATAAAGTGATTTGTACCTTATCTACCTCACGTCCATTGCTAGTTTAGATTCACCAATTAAGCTAACATTCTTTGGACTGTGGAAGAAAACCACAGTTGAGGATGAGGAGACAGTGTATACTTGTCACTGAAGCCTGAGGTCAAGAGTCTTCTTGCTAACAAATAAAATATAATTCCAGATTCTAAAATAGCAGGTTCTTTGGCCATATCACCACAACATATTTTTATTATAGATTTTTTTCTCATGTAAGTAAATCTTTCTCCATGTGTAAACATTAAAAACTAAATACATTTTAAAAAAATCAAGATCTCAAGCACTATCAAGGGCATTCTGGTGCAACAGGTGGAGCTATACCCTAACAATATAAAAATGTTGGCCAATTAAAAGCCTACATACAATAACAAAAAAACTGCACAACTTTGATGCTGCAGGACAAAATTTTGGTCATTTACATGTAAATAGAGAAACTGAGTTTCTGAGAATCTTCAAAATCAAAATGCCGTCCACACGTAGACGAAAGTTATGTTTGCCAAAAATAGTTTTTTTTCCTAACAGACCAACAGCCCCAAAACCAAAAATATATGGTGGAAAAGCAGTTCCATTATTATCATTACAGCTTCTAACTTTTATGTAGGCTCTGTTGACTGTTCCTGCAGCAAAACAGATTCAAGTTATTAGCACATAATGTAGGTTTCCATAGGACACTTTTAAAGACGTCAGATGCCAATAACAAAATGACAGTGGTTAAAATGGTTTTGAAAAGTCAATGCAAATTGTACAGAAAATCTTTAGAAACCTGGAATGGCTGTCTTCATCTGACAGCTCCCCCGATTAATCAACTGATAAGGATGTGACAAAACAACAGAGACATGATGAAACTGTGCAAGGTTTTATCAAAAAGATTTTTTAAGAATCTTTTTTTTTATCATCATTATTATTATTACAGCCACAGTCAGCAATACCCAGCTTGGAGTTAAAAACAAAGCAATTCCTAATTTCGAGCAGTTACAAATGCCAGAACCCAAGGCACATGGAGGAGGAAGATAAAGTTGTTATTGGCAAATGTCCTTGGTGCAAGCAGAATGAGCGCTCAGTAATCCTACTGTGTTATTAGTCTCCCAAGACCCTGGGACTCTGCGTTACTATCACAGGCTGGTCCCATGTAGATAACACCAGCTCTATTCACCCTCAAATCTACTCATAGCTAAATCGTCTGCAATTATCAGGACTGGTGAGCTTATTATTGCTCCCCTTTATTTCCACGCAGACTCCCATGCAAGCCCTAAACTTTTTTCTCTTTGTGTATGGTGGTAGCCACTGGACATTTCAGAATGTTTTTAATTCTCTATTATAGCCTCTGGAAAAAACAGCATTGATCTCATCTGCTTTCCCTTAAGCCTTAATTGACCACGGGGCCATCAGGTATTGTATGGTTTTCATTTTCATTTTGTTGTTGACCATTTAAGAAAGTTACTTGGGAAAACTTGAGGTTAATTCATAGGTTTCCAGTTGTTAAATGTGTACCTATCTGCTACACTAGGTATTAAAAACTACAGTCGTGCTCAGAGGTATTTTGATGATGACCTTTTTTTTTATTTTGCCCGTACACAACACAACAGTGAATTTGAGATCAGTGTGTTTTAGCTTTACCTGTTGTATTGATTTTTTTTTTTTTTTTTAAACGATTTCTCCATTTCCACGGGCTCAAAAATAATTGGACACTCACCTGATAAGCAAGTTAATAGCCCATTTTGATCTGTTTACCTGTTACTTCAATACAAATAAAGGTGATACTAGATTAGGAGTTACTTTCAAGTGTTTAATTTGCATTTACTGATGTTCATGAAAAATCTCAACTTTATTAAAAAAAAAGATTCTATCGTAGAGTTTGCAGAAACTTTGAGAGTTACCAGACCAACAGTTTGGTCCATTTTCAGGAAGAGGGAAAGTAACACTGAAAGCCTTTTTGTTTGTCTGCAAAGGTGAATATCATTCAAAGGAATCATCAAATGGAGCAATCAACAGATGTGAGAGTTTAAGTACAAGGTTCAGTTCAAGATGCAAGCTGCCGGTCATATTCAAAAACAGAACAGAGAGGTCTGCCTAAATCTGGATAAAGCAAGATAATTTTTGGTGGGCTTATGATGCATGATCACATGATTGAGCCACATCATGGTGATGATGTTACTATTGATAGAAACAACCAGATCAATTCTGAGGTCTATGGCACTAAATGGACTTAAAGCATCAGCTCAAGATAAACACTGGCAAAACAGATAGAACAGGGCTTGATAGTACAAATGGATGATTTCTGTATTTATGACGGTAAAATACTACTGATAAAGAATTCTTTTCATCATCACAGAAATACGAACATGTGCCATAAACACATTGCAATAGACTGCCCAAAACAAGATGAGTAACAAAACTTATTTTTACAAGTTTCACATTTGCCTCCATTAACAGCCGCTATATGGATATTTGACCTAGTAAAGCCTGGGAAAATTATTTTAGGACAGAAAGTGGTTTGGGGGATGTTTATGAGCAACAGACGTCAGTCAGTGAGGCTGCAAAGGATTTCCATAGAAGCATTAAAAATAATCCTTGTATTTACAATCATCAGTTTGACTAGTTATTTGCCTGTAAAAATAGAAGAACAATAATCCACGGCTGTAATTCCTAAATGGTTAATGCCAAAAATTAAAAACTCAATCAATATGTTGATTGCTTCATTTTAAATCCACTGTAGTGGTGGTCAGAAGCAAAATTTTGCTAAACTGTGTCATTCTCAAATTACTTAGACTACTCTTTCTGTTTACATTTTATTTTATGACTACAAGTCCTGTAATATTTCCGTATTTGTTTCAGTGTTGAGTTCATTTAATGCTAGGAAATGCTTTGAAAACAAGTAAGGCAGGGCCAGCGGCCTCAGTGCAAGCCGTCATTCACTTAAAACAGAAAAAACAAGTAAAGAAAAACAAAAACAAAACAGCATGCTCCTGAAAAATGCAAATTACCAAGTGGAGGGGGAAGCACGGCGAGACCATGACCCTCTCTATCAAAAGACTGTCACCTGTGGTCATCTGCTCTTGGTAGAGCCGTGACTTTGCTCTGGTTCAAAATCTGGAAATATGAAGTGGCCAGTCAGTAACGTGACGTCTGGGAGGACACCAGTAAACTGGAAGGGAAAAATATTAAAACTTATCATTTCTGACACGGCATGTGTCGAAGCATTTTCAGTCTCATTTGTATTCTGAGTTCCCAGAGGCTTTTCTTTTCATTCATCCAAGCATGCCAGCTGACAGGCAAAATAAAAATGAGGCTTATCCATATGGGTAAACTGACATATACCGCTGGACCTAAAGCAAAGTAAACGACAAAATATTTTCTCGAAGAAATAGTAAACAACAATATATTTAGGGCCATACGACATAGTTGTACTGTAAAACCTACGTAATATATTCATAATGTTATATTTTTTTAAAAAGATTCAAAAGATTAACATCATAGTCACGCTTACTTGGAGTAACTGCAGGATTAGACAGTCATCCATTGCATCAAAGAAAAAGGGGCATGCATTATGTATGAGCTTTATCATGAATAAGTGACTGCTGCAATCTTATATGTAAGTGCATCAAACAGCCCAGAGTAATCGTTGATAATGCTGAAACAGTTCCTCAGTCTTGTCTTGCTTTTATGGAAGCGAGCCGGCAGTGGGTGCAATTTGGGTCAAAGTTGTGCAGTTAAAAAACGGAGGCACTGAATCAAATAACTCTGAATTCAAGCCCAAAAAATGGCAAATTTAATATGAATAAAGTTTCTGTCAGCAGTGGGGTTATTCATCAAAGACACTGCTGAATAGGGATATATTTGGATAAAACTATATGCATTCAGACATTATTGAAAGACCCATGTGTATCAAGTTTTCTGTGGGCTGTGTTATTCCACCTGACCTTTTTGAAAATTTAATCTCAGATTATGCTGTATGGAAAAATACTGAAACTGCACAGGTGTTATTGAGAGCTCACATTTCATGTCATTGTTGTACATTTGTGTATGGAAATATGAAATACCTGTGTTTCTCATTCTCCAGGTAGAAAATAGGCAATTTAAAAACAAGTCTAATAGACTGATCTTCTATTGTACTGACCTTTGAGAGAAGTGATATCTGAGTGGTGCATTCTATGTATCATATACATGAGTATATATAAACATATTCTTGTTTTTGAGTCCTGCTTCACATTTTAAATAGAGAGACATAAAGGTTTGTTCCCTTTTGAATGGAAATTCTGAGCAGTGAATTAGTAATACTAAAAAACCGCAATTAAAACTATTGATCTCTCATAAGTGTTTTCCAAAATTCAAGCTTAACGAGAAACAGACATTTAGAAGAACGGCACAAAAATTGCATGTTTAAATGAATTATTCAATTGGGTGTCTAAATACTTACCATCTTGCTGATACATCTAAATAGACTTAGTAGCTTTTGAAATATTCATGCAATTACACACTACATACACTGTGCAGAGCTGGGAGGAGGTTAAGTCTCATAGGCATTAGTCACACTTAAAAACTCTCCTATAGAATGTGCAGCACGCCAGGTGAACACAGCCACTACATTCTTTGTCATTCTGACTTCCAAGACATTTTTTAACTTTGGTGTAATTATATATTGACCTTATGGTCAGTTGTCGGTAATCATTGCATCACATTTTTTCTTTGTTTCAAAATTTAAAATGATACTCCAAACAACAGAGACTGAGGTGTAACTTACTGAAATATTGAGAACTGGATACAAAGAAATTTTACAGATATTATCTTATCTAGTTGTTGCACAGTTTAAGCAATGAAGACAGGGATTGATTGGTCCAAGAATGACCTTATCACATGGCTTAACTCAGCTGTCTTTTCTTACAAGGATCTGTGATTATAACTGATAGTCATGGTTTAAACAGGGAGTTTAAAAATATCAGAAATTAAGTCCAAGTAGCAACATCAAGATAAAGTCTGACCCATGATTGTTGGAACATCATTTTTGTTAAAAAAAAATAAATGTTAAGGCAATATGATTTAAATATTTAAATGCTTTTGGTGACTTTAATAAGATTTAGTTTTGGTAGCTTGAATGTTCCTGTTCATGTAATTACGACAGATGTGTGCGGTTAACAATTAAAATTCTAGCATTTAAAAAACAAAGATTCTTGTACACAAAAAAGATTCTAGCATCAGAACAAGCTAACAATAAAACTTGTTAGCTTGTTAAGCACATGTGCTAACTCCTACATTATAGAAACATGTCATGTTGTAGCTATCTTTCAGTCCATTTTTTTTAATAATTAGCAATAATAATTGGTTTGATAATAATTGGTTACAATTATTATTAATTGTAACCAATTATTAATTGTATATAACATAAAACTCCTCAAACAATTAATGCATTTCAATAGTGTAAGTGTTAGCAGGTTTGCATTATATAAATGCTCAATTTGCAACCAAGAGGAAAGCTAGCCTAGCTTGTTGTGAGGGGTCCCAATCTAGTATTATCCAGCTGATAATCCCAAACCCAGATTAATGTCTGTACTAAATATTTACACAGTTCAGTATATGACTGGTGGTCAGCAAGTGGTCTACATCATGTAAATATTACCTGAATGCAAGTTTATTTACTTGTTGTTGTACTACTCCCCCCCCCAAAAAAAGCTTCTAAAATGTATATTAATTGAACAAGTCGATATTGCTTATCAGATTTTTGATTACTGGAATTACTGAAGAAAACCTTTTCTCAGTTGTCCAGTAGTAACTCCTCTTGTCATGGTTCAAAGGTCATCCACAATGATCACATTAGGCTGATTTTTCCTTTAAGTCGCATTTTTAGGAGAGGAACCCCAGTCTTCTTTTTCTGAATTGTTTCATTTTATGTAATAATCTGTGTTTGTAGAGTTTAATCAAAGCTTTTTAATGAGCTATTTCACATGTTTGAAAATTATTCCCCTTCCCTTCACAGATAATTCAATATCCGTGACAAGAAAAATAATAAAGGGGGTAAATGTCCAGTTTAACCTCCATGGTAAATTTAGTAATCCTTTCAGGAAAATGAGATACTAGGCTGTAATTGCTTGAGAGTGATTATAGCTTTTATTTTGAAGCCTTTGAAAGAGAATGAAAATGAATCACCATTACACTGCCATGATTGGTCTGTTCTTGTCATCAACTGGATAATTGTTCACAAGATCTCTCTACTGTACTAACTGAAGTGATTTTGGAAATTAAAATTGCTGCTCTTTCCACACAATCCTATCCTACTGAACCACCTCGGCATTAATTCCGAGCTTGAGCGCAAAATTTCCAGGAACATTATTTCATCATTATGTCCACTTAATTCATATGGCTGCATATTATGGTGTAATTTACATTAAACAAACTCATATTTTGCTCACACTTCAGTGTAATGATACATGCAAGATATAGAAATTTTAAATTAAGTAAAATGTAACTTGTACATATTTGGATATAGTTAGAAGATGTATGGTTCCCCCCTATGTACTGCTTATATAATTTTACTGTAATTTTTCATTACAGTAAAATTATATGCATAAAATGCATAAAACATTCTCAAAAAAATTACATTGCTTTTTTATATTTAAATGCATCTCTAATTTTAAGGAAAATAAAGACTTTTCTTAACCCATTGTTGAGATGATTGCAAAAGACTGGGAGAAAGAGGACTCGGTCTGCGGCCAGTGAATTGAATGGAGGTCCTCTCCAGCATCCTTGCCTGATAGCAGAACTGATGAGGACAGCAGACTTAGTACTGCAGCAATCTGGCCTCATCCAGACAGGCTCCATGGACATCAGCAATGAGATCTCCATTACTCTGTTAAACTGTATCTGAGAACGGAACCTCACTATTATGTCAATGTCAGGGGCTTAATGCTGATTCATACAGCCGCCCAAATCCCAGATTAACCTCCAAGCTGGAAGACTTTTTCCTGCAGAAAACTGCATGGGCAATTTTGTGTCTAGAAGGAGATTTTATTTTGATAGCAGAGGCAGACAGGCAGACAAAGGTGCATAAACTCAGATATCTGTATTGAAATAAACAATTACGCAACCACACAGACAGATAATCACCAAAGCATTCAACAGCATTTATCTTGTTTTAGTTATATTCATTTTTTAAGGATATACTGTACTTTAATAGTACAACTTTTAAAATAAAAAAAGGTAAGATATAATTTTAAAAAAAAGTGATTTGAATTGTCATGTGATTTGAATACAGCATTAAAAAACTATTATGTTCTTGGCTACATTTTAAAATGCTGCCAAATGTCAGAAAGAAGAAAAAAAAAAGACCTGAAACAACATTGTCCTTGCTCAAAGATAATATAGGGAAATCCGAGTCACTATTGTTAAAGTGAGCCTTCTACTGTATGCTGCAGTGCACCCCCACCCTGGCCTGGCTTCTTGGGCACTAAGAGCTGCAGTGTTCCTGTAAGAATGAGTATTAAGCCATTGGGGGTGTGGAGCACTGGCAGTGGGGTAGTATTCAGCTGCAAACCCTTGTGTGCCGCCCAGTGGTATCAGTATTCTTATATAATTTAGCATTGCTGTGATGTGTGCTATATAGCTATATATATCTATTGTGTATGTACATTGTTTGGCTTTGTGGTGTTTTTACAGCATACTAGTGCAGGCATGCATACAGTGGTGCTGTAGATTGAGGCACTCCTCGTGAAGTTGCAGAATTGTTTGGGCAGGTTTTGTAGCTGTAACACGTTGAGGCATGGCATGAGAAATTGCGATGTATCTTGTGCGAATCAGCGAACTGCAATCTTGCTGAATGAATAGGTGTTTGTGGAAATGGGTATGTGGTGAAAGAAGTGCAATACAACAATCAAAAACATGAAGGCACGAGATGAAAGTTTCTTCCCTGGACAATGGCTTGAAGGGTTTATTTGAAGAAATTAGGGTTTGGTGACTAACAGGCTCTTCTTGAAAGATGTGGCACATCACAATAGCACTTAGCCTTAAGAACGTTCAGACTGTGAGATGTGATTTAGATTTCGAAATTCATTAGAGATCATTGATATAGAGTCTGGGTGGCCCAGTTGCTGAACAGTTCATGTCGCTGCCCACGCCCGCACCACTCTGCCCTCAGGGATATATTTTTACCTTCTTGTTTGATTGAGCTTACATCCATTTCCCATTTTCATGATCTGAATCATCTGTGTTTTGAAGAATCCAAGTTTTAATCCATTTCATCACTGTCTGGAGCAGATTGAGGAGTCCCATCAAGACAATATAAACAAATGTAGTACAAATATATCCAATAAACATGGTAGACTTGGATGATTGAACTGGATTTCTCTTCAAAGTGTATTTGTTTTAGTTTATTTATTTATTGGTTTTAGCTCATCTAATCCTTTTCAGAATGGAAATCAAGGCAGACCTGCAAATAACCTGACCAACCAAATCAGCACCATTGCTTTAGTTTAAATGCCAAGCCTGGCCTTGAAGAATGATTCCAGTTATCATCAAGAACTAATTTCCGTGCATTTTTTTCCATTTCAGTGACAATGTTCTGAATTGCTTCAGTTTTAGGCAGCTCTAGTTTACCAGGTGCATTGCTTTCAAACACCCAATGACAGCTGAGGCGGTCTTCAGTAACTGACTCATAAGGTAATTACAACTTGTTCTTTGCACAAAACGAGAGATCAGCATCTTTTGAAAGGCTGTGATTGAACTCATAGATGCTATATAGCATTCTTTACTTCCACCTCCTGTTTTCTGATATGTTCACATCACAGAAAACTTTAGTTGTTCTTCTAAAGCATGTTTTCAATTAGAAAGACATCCTCAAATGTGTGTGTGTGTGTGTGTGTGTGTGTGTGTAATTCATTCTTTTAAAAGTCAAAATACATTTTTAAACAATTGTTAATAACCTCAATTGATGAAATTCAACATGAAACATGTGGCCTGTATACTGCATACTGTACCAATTATTATCTTTTGTAGTGTCTGTATATGGAGTCCATATTTCATAAAAATATCATTATTGGTAACTAAGGTAATGTGCTCTTGGAAATACCTTATATGGACAAAAGCAGAGCGCCACCTGCACATTGCAACTGCAGGCACTGCTTGGCTAATGGAAACCATGAAGCTCCTGGTGTACAGTTTTTGTGTTGATGTAATAACAGAGTTACTGAGTATTTATTGACTTTACCCACAAGTTGCTGTGGTTCCTAAGTGCTTCCACTTTGCAAGAATAACACGTATCATTGACTGTGGAATATAGGAGGAAAGAAATTTCACGGCCTGATTTGTTGCAGCGATGACACCCTGTTAGTCAATCAGCTGTTTAGACTGAACCATTCCTTCACAAATGCTTGTAAAGGCAGAGTGCATTTCGAAGATTAAAAGGTGTGGCCCAGTGCTTTTGCCTACATAATGTATATTGTATAGCTTTGGCTCTTTAGGAGAGATCAGACCTCTGGATTGTTGTTTCCATTACTTTACAGGCAAAAGAGGGAGCACTTCACTATTGGAGATATTGTAATGTAAGCTTCCAGCCTTGATTATCCTAATTCCTTACAGTCACGCCCCACCCCCAGTCTCTGGACATACATTCAGCATGCATTTACTATTAATATGAATTCCTATAAATGTGGCAAACAGTTAAAACCAAGATTGGATACTCTCTGGGAAGACCAGCACCTTATCAAGATTTCATTTTAGATGATAATGACAAATGTAATTTCTTTGAAATGAACTTCAGTTTCATTATGACACGTCTTCCTGATATGAGTTCAAGAACATGGTGTTAAATTCCTGCCTGTTGGTCTGTTATTGATTCATATCTCCGAAGCTCAGTTCTAAAATCAAAGACAATGAGAGATAGCTTCCCTTGATGCAGTGGGATGCTAGATGAACTAATTTGCTTTGACAAAAAAGATTGCTAATATTTTCTGACATGTATGTTGGCATGCACTTTTTTATCTACTTTGCATTTCCAAGTCAGATTAATGAGAGCCAAGGCGTTGTCATTGGATTTATCAGGTTGACTTTGAGCTTCAACTTCAAGAGACAGCCATGTAGCTTTCATGAAAAAAAGAAAAATTGTCTCTGTATTGCATAAGGGAACTAAGAGCAGGAGCTAGTTTCTGGATAAAGTGGGAAATGAATCCATAAGAAGCGGCTCAGCAAGCACAATTGGAACTAAGGCATGGTATATTATAGGGCATGTGCTGCAAGGTCATGGAGATCTTGGTCTTGGCATAAGCAACACAGACACAATGACATCCACAAAAAAGAAGAAAATGAATTTAAAAAGGCAAAGATGATATGTAAGTGAGAAGGACTGCAAAGAAAAATTAGTATTTGTGCCTATAGATGTGATGTTTGAAACTGGAAGCATACTGTTCAAAAATTAGTATGCTGAAAACCCTAGATGCACTAGATCCATTAGTGCATCAAAACATTGTCCCAATACCAAAGTAGCTTTCGTTAGTGCAGTGGTCCAATGAAATATTGTACACCCTTCCTGATTCCAGAGTTTATTCTCTATATATTGACTTTCCAGTGCCGCTGAGCAGGTCACATTATGCAAAATATTCCCAGAGCCTCATTTAATTCTGTTTTTGAACTACTGAATTGGCTATTTCATTTCAAAATGAGCCAGCTGTTCCATTACTGTGTGATTGGCAGTAAAATCTTGTCTCTAAAGTTCTGAGTTGAAGCTATGAGGGTCGGCCGACCCATTAAACTCTGATTGCTGGTTCAGTTCAATGTAGGGATGGGTTTTTATAATCGATTTATCAATTAAAATCGATTCTGGCTTGGATAACATAAAATCGATTCATTAAATATATCAATTTATTTTGCCCGAAATGCCAGAATCTCAGGTGAAACGTCACAAAATTTCAACAACCACCAAACAGCTAAGACAGTAAATGAGAGCAGGAACACGGCTTCTGCACAAAGACTTAAACACACAGCGCGGATCTGCGGAGCAGAATCAGTTAGCTGTCGCCTTTCTCACGGTCGGGGATGAAAGCCGACAGCTCGCTGATTCTGATCTGTCGGCGGGTCCGCGCTTTGTGTTCATGCCCTTTATGCGCTGATTCTAAAGCTGTTAGTTTGATGTCTCTCCAAACAATATTGACCGAACCAGCAGCAAAAGAAGATCCAAACTACGCTTCACGTAAACATCGTCATGAATTCACTCTTACTTTTACTGTTTTGCTTCCACCACGATGCACAGCTCTCTCTCTCTCTCCCTCTCTCTCTGTTTTCTGCATTATTCCCTTGCTTGTTACCCACAAGTCTACCGTTGTTTACAGCGCTGTCGGCTGCTGTTTTTTTTTCCCCTTTTACATTCTTCCGAAAAGAAAACCTCATTTCTGCCGTTCAATACTGAACAAATTTAAACTTTTTAAAATTATGCAAAATGCAAAACGCTTAGACGTGTCTCTAATAAAACCGCTGTAACGTCAGAGGTAATGTTCATATGTTGATTAATTGTTTTCTTTCGTTTTTGATGTACTGCAGAATATTTTTATAAAATCCCAGGCCTGGAAAATCACCTTCATGTTTTTCTGTGTTTTATCTTCAGCTACTTTGACACAAAGGCATCTGCTGTGATGCTCACACCTTTGATAAAGTCTTGCGTGCGTCAGCTTCCTTTTTATTGATACAAAAATATGTAAATGTACTGATCTGAATTGTAATATTTCTGACTGTCAAAATTTCCCAGATTTAAATCGAATCGAATTAAATCGAATCGTGGATCGAATCGATTCGGGACCTTGTGAATCGGAATTGAATCGATTCTAGAAATCAGTGACGATACCCAGCCCTAGTTCAATGCTGTTCCTCAACTGCTGAATGGCAAGTTGAAAAGCAGCAGCGTCTGCTATTTTATTGAATGTTGTAGCGGAGAATGACTTTTTTTTTTGACATTTAAATCACAATTATGTAGACTGCGAACAACTGTAGCTATAGGTGGAGTAACTGCGGAATGCTGGATGAGGTATTGTTTGATCAGTGCTACAAGCATGTATAAAGTTTGCATTGGTTTGATGAGACTTTAGATACTTCATGCTAAATCTCTAGAACATTTTTTTTGTTGCCAAATTTATTCAGGTTCCTTATTAATGATTAAATGAGCAATGGATGGTTACAGCAAATGTTGTATTATGGTAAATGTAAAATATATTCACCATAATATCACTTTTTTCAACCCCATTTAGTGAAATATTTTCTATAGGGACCCCACAATGTAGGCAAAGCACCCCTGTAATTACTTATTGATGTAACTGCATTTGTTTTCCCATTGGTCTTTTATCGTAATAGGGAATTGGACACTAAAAAATGAAGTGTATATTATATACTATTTAATCTTTTCAAACCTTGATGCTTTTCATTTTAAAAAGTGGATGCAAAATATGCCCCTTCCACACATTCACTCCTTTCCATTAATCTGACAGCTTCTGAATGCCTGTTTCATGTCTGAATGAGCACCCTGGTCAGTTTTCCATAAAAGTCAAACTAGTTCAAATGCCTAATTGGTGAGATTTACATATCATTTTAAAAAACTTTCTAAACAGCATACATTTGGACAACATGCAGTCGCAGAATAAGTGTTCACAAGACAATGACGCCTGGTGTTTGCCTTGCATGGATCATCATATGCTGCTCAACTCATTAAAAAGATGGAAGCTGTGGAGAATGCAGAAACGCTAGAATAATAATCTTTGTTGTGGTAAAACATTAACAGAAGCAGCATGTCGTTGGAACCTTGTGTCTCAATTTATTTCATTCCTACAGCAATATACAACAGGAGGATTTACTGAAGAGCATCTCCAAAGTCAGAACGGTGTACACATTTACACAAGCGGGGACGTCAACAGTCACTTTGTTAATTAACCTGCTTTAAATAAAATGTCACCAACGTTGAGACAGGCTCAATCTATGATGTTCACTTCAGACAGGTGAGTTGTTACATAGATCCACACTTTTTAAACTACACTGTCAGAGATATACAGTTATCAAACAGTCAGGTGAATAAACATACTTTTAATACTGCAAGATTAATACTTTTCTGATCCATTTAGTGCAAAACACTCCGTTGGTTCATAGGTATACCTGTTCAACTGCTTATAAGCAAGACTGAGAAAGAAAAGTGATTTAAGTTAATTTAAACGTGGTTTTTAGTGCCAGATAGGCTGGCTGGTTGGGATTTTTCCCACATAACTATCTCTATGGCTTACGGAGAATGGTCCAAAAGACAAAAAAAAAACCTGACTTGCTGATGTCAGAGTATAATGGCCAGACATCTTTGAGCTGATCGGAGGGCAACAGTAACTCAAATAACCACCCATTAAAACCAATGTATGTAAAAGAGCATCTCTGAATGCACAATCCTTTGAAGCTTCAAGCAGAAGACCACACCAGGTGCTACTAATTTTAGCTAAGAACAGGAAACTGAGCATGGGCGCACCAAAACTGAACAACAGAGTACTGGATAAAAGCCTGCTTGGTGTGATGAGTTTGATGCGATGGATGGTAAGATTTGAATTTGCTGTAGACAACATGAAAGCCTGAAACCATCCTTCTCTACATACTTCAGGCTGCTTCTGGTGGTGTAATGGTGTGGGGGCACCATTTGTTGGCACACTTTGGGGCCCTTGATCAATGGTCATGACAATTTGCATATTAATGATCAACAAACTGACCTCACAGCCTATTATTCATCAGTGATGCTAGTTTTAGTCATGGTGCAAGGTACTGTTTGCATGGTTGGGGAAATCTACAGTCATCTAACACTGAAGAAATCACTTGGATGAGTGATAAAACGTTTCTCCCACTGAAAAGGCTACGTCCAGATGCATAGAATCAACTTACCTGGATGACTGAGCATGCATCAAGAAATTTGGGTCCCTTCAATACCAGTTTAGCATTCTTCAGTCATAGGCTATGTTGTGGAAATTTTAACAATAACCTGCAATACACCCAGTGAGCATTTTGAAGTGGTTTAATAACATATTGCAATATGGAGAGAAACATCTCAGCCAAACACTAGGATCATCTCTGAAATTTGGCCGCCGCCCTCACATCTTATATACATCCACAGAGACTCTCTCAAACAAAGAACATTCCACAGCAAATTACATATCCCTATAGCTTCAATCCATCTCATCCTTGACCCCATCCCACTCTAAGAAAAGTTACAACCACCGGTCACCTCCCTTGAGCAGGGTGTCTGGAGATCTTTAAGTCTACAATGAGTCCACTGTGAAGAGCAATAAAACTTGGGGCCCACTTGTGATAACATTCTACATGCATGCATACAACTGGTTACAGTTGTATGCATGCATGTGTATGCTGGAGTGATGCTGCTATACTAAAGTGAGAAAGTGATGTTACTATTACTAATGTGATATAATTAAAATATATGATTAATACATCAGAAAAGAAATCTGCGAGTACACCTACCTGACTGTTGCTGACGATGTCCATCTCTTTATGACCAAAGCTCAGATTATCTCAAACTGGTTTCTTGAACATCACAGTGAGTTTACTATACTAATATGGCCTCCACAGTCATCAGATCTCAATCCAATGGAGCATCTTTGTGATGTAGTGGAATGGGAGATTCACATCATGGATGTGCAGCCAACAAATCTGCAGCAACTTTGTGACGCTATCAAGTCAATATGGAGGAATATTTCCAGGATTTTGTTGAATCTATATCATAGAAAATTAAGGCTTTTCAGAAGGCCAAAGGGGATCAAGTCTACCTAATGAAGTGGAATGTGTGTAGGAGTGAGCTGTCATGATTATATATAGCAGCTGCATCTGAAGAAATGTTACCTCTTTACCTTTCTAAATCCAAGGTAACATTTCCAATCTCATCCATGATGGCAGGACTTTCTCTAACATTGTAATGGGAAAAATGTATGTTAAAATGACCTATGAATGTTAAATTGCCATCACTTCAACAGACTGATGAAGGCAGCAATGTTGTGTACGCCATGTCTGAAAAGGGCTATGTGTGGGGTTACTGACTATAAGCTTTTTCTGTCAGCATCAGCAGATAATAGAATAAATTTCTTCTATTAAATATATAGCAATTTGCAGTGATTTTTTTGTTACTATACCGTAAAAATCCTCCACTGTGCAGAAAATAAAATGTGTGATATGTTGAAATACAGTTAGGATTACAGCTCAGAGGATTAGGCTAAACCAGCTGAGCTCGTCTAAGAATTACATGTTAAACATTACGGGTAAGCGTGTTCAGGTGAGATTGTTTATTATTATCCATTTCAAAACACCCCTGACAAAAATAAAATGGAGAAAACCTACAGTCCCTCTGGTGTGTATGAGCTTTATCTGATGAGAGACAGCAAAAGTACGGTTCAGCAGATTCGAGCCATTCATCACTTGCCTCTGCACCGTTGGGTTGTGTCACCAGCTAGATAGCTGTAAGAGTTTGGAGTGAACCTGCAAATTTTGGTTGTTTATTTTTAAAAAGGCAAAGGGTTTAAAATAAGTACTGAAAATCCGCACTTATTCTCTTCTCCCTGGCCGGTTTTGGATTGTGTGTTTGTTGTGGTGGACAGAATGATAATGAAGAAGAATGGCATGCAGGGCTCAAGGCTGTTTGATTGGATGGGTGACTGTAAATCCCGGGTTTAAAAGTCCCAAAAAGCAGACTTGGCTGAATTATTTGACTCCGCTGTTCTCGCTGTGCATGATATTCAGAATTACCAGTTTTGCCAAAGCATAATTGGTAAAATGAGTAATAGTCATCAATGTCACATGACACTTAAAAAATATTGAGTCAATCTCACTTGTCATGCTTAATTTTTTTTCTCATTTGAATGAAATATAATGTAAATATAATGCAGTATTTTTACAATATTATATTAATATTACAATATTAATTTAATAGATTCCAGAAGATAAAGTTAAAACAAAGTTACATAGTCGTTTAAAAAAGATCAGAGTTTTGGAGGCTGCGGTGCCCCATATCCACTTTGGTGATGGAAGGGTGCATAATGCCCTGTGACAGCTATGAAATAAAGTAAACCCAACCCTGCTGTGAGCAAGTATTTATCTATAAAGCCTAACATTTTGATGGCACAAACATTCAAAAATGATGACAAGCTCTCTATTTTTTTTTCATCTTGAACAAAATATAATTTCATGCTGGATTAACTACATATTGACCAGAAGTAAGAAAGAATAATATATGGGCACAACCGAAGCCTCTGGGCTTGGAGATCTTCATCAATTCATTGCATTTCAGCACATGGCGGAAAAAAGAAAAGAGAGACAGGGAGTGAGTGACGAGAGATGCACAGATGTGAAGTAAAGTGAGTCTGATTTTGACTTGTGACCTGAGGCCTGCCGCGTCCTTAATCTAGAGACATTACTTCTGACGCTGCAGTCTACACTGCCCCACACATCTATGATTAAATCCCACTATTTTACATTTTAATTGCTTTATTACCATGATAGTTCAGCATGTAGGAATGACTTATAGGTCTACGATAGTAAGATATCCCCTGCATAAGCTCCATTACAAAGGCACAGATAGCTGCATTATGAGAAACCTGCAATCATTCAAGCAGAATCATGTTACAAAATCTGATACTGCTGTGTCTTTGTCTTTGAATCTACTTACAAACAGCAAGTTCAGATTTTGAAGTAGATAAGTGCACTTAGATTCCACCTTTTATCTTTTTGTCCTGTAACACACTGTCCAAGCCAGTGCTGAAATATTCCATCAATCGGTATTTTCACGCCATGCAACAGTGTTCTTTCTGTTCTTTCTTTTGATATATTCATGGAACAAAATATTCTGGGAGGTCTTGAGTGATTACTGATCCATGAGTCACAGGTAAGTTCAAAACAAAACTCTGGGGAAAGTGTTCATGGACATGTTACTCGATTGCGTTACACCTGACCTAACATAAAAGTTTATCATATTCTATTATTCAAAAAAAGCAACGATTAAAAAGTGCACTGTGTGTAATTTTTCTTCCATTTTTAATAATTGGTTATCAAAACCCTGAAATGAGCAGTTCTTGTCAAGAAAATTTCACAACTCAAAAAACAGTTTGTACTTTTGCGTGTCAGAACTACGTTTCTCTCTCTTACCTTAATACTGTGCATTTATGTCTGAAAGGACAAGGCCAGTCACACACTGTCAGTGGAAGTAGTGAAACTGGCATTCAGTTGAAAGCAAATATAAATACTTGTATCAAAGGTACTTGACACTCTTAGGCTAATTACACAAAAGCGTGTACTATACCTATATGTAGTGTCTTCACTGTCTGTGCTCTGTTCTAAGTTTATATATTTTTTCGTTGTCTGTTTTTGATGCATATAGTGTCAGGAGTGATTTGCAGTGAGAGCTGCTGTGATGTACAGCAGGTTTGGAGACGGTGGCATTGACAAAAAAAGACAGGAGGTGGACCTGGAAGTGACAGACCTGAAGATGCTTTGATTTTCATTGGGAGTGACCAGGATGGACAAGATGAGAAATGAGCACATCAGAGGGAGTGCTCAGGTTGAGTGGTTTGGAGACAAAGTTAGAGAGGCAAGGCTGAGATGATTTGGACATGTGTAGAAAAAGGATAGTGAATATATGGTGGAAAAGGATGCTACAGATTCAGCTGCCAGGCAGGAGGAAAAGAGGAAGACCGCGGAGAAGATTCATGGAATAAGTGATGGTTGGTGTGAAAGGAGCTCTAGGCTGTTTGTTGGAGCCAGTCGAGCACAGAGGAGGATGCTAGGGATCGGGTGAGATGGAGACAGATGATCCGCTGTGGCGACCCGTAAAGGGAGCAGCTGGAAGAAGAAAAAGGAGATGATGTATCATCTTGGCTTTTTTAAACCTTTACGTTTCATTTTTGTGTCTGAACACTTTTTGCACTACATTAGGCCTTCATTCTTTTGCACTGCTATTATGTTTTGAGTATTACATATTTTTAATATGTAATATTTTTCTCCCCTTTTTTCAAAAGTATGTAACTGCTAATGCTATATTAAAGTGTATTATTTGGGTTTTAATTTTTAAAATCAGGCTGCAGTAATGAAAATGACGTGGCTGAGGTGGTGTGTGGGGGCGGGGGGCAGATGGATGTGCAGAATATTAGATGAAGCAGATATGTCTTACGGGTGTAGAAGAGAAACTGAATCACAACACACTGTTGTGGTTCAAACACAGAAAAACATCATGGGGCTTTTTGGATCATTAAACATCTTCAAACATTCGCTGTGTTGTGAGAGAATAATTTCACAAATATTAGAATACATTCATTCATCACCAGTAAAATGATGTTATCAAACACTGCTGTTAACTTGAAAATAGATCAAATAGAATTTGGTTTTGTAGATTGTATTAAATTGATAAAACATTTGAAAAATCAACCAAATGCTTCCTTTTTTTTTCTACTTTTTCTACTGAATATGAACTTGCTGTGCCACATGGCTTCAAACTGCTGAAACCGAAACATTTTGTTATTTTTAGTTTCAATAATATCCTTTAGGTGAAGCCAACAAAATCTAATGAGCTTCGACTTTACTATACTGGGATTTGAGCAAGTGTTTTGCATGCAGAGTGGCGTTGTTTAGAGCTTTCTGTCTTTGTGAAAAAGCTCGGGCTACTTCAGAGGCTTAGGGGGGTGGGATGACTGATTCATTTCAGATTGTATTTATTCACAACAGCCCAACATGTACAACAACCAGACCTCCGTCTCTATGTCTAGCAGACAGTAAATGCTTTTTTTTTTGCAATGCAACATCTGTACTGTTAGCTCTGCTTAAGAAGTTTATAATTTCTCATTATTAAATTTGAGGTAATGCAGGTTGAGCTTTGCTAGCTGACCTCAAAATGCTCCCTTTGTATTTTAGACTTTGTCTCCCACTGTTTTTTTAATCTGCATTTTATTTCACTTAAAAGAAGGTTGATTTAATGGAAATATGCGATTTCTATACTACAGCTAGGAACGACTGAGGGAATTCTGAAAGTGTATTGGTGCTACATATAACTTGTCCCGAAATGACCGCAAACGGCAGATGACAGCATTTCAAAGTGAAAAATAATATACCAGCAAAGCACGTTTTGTTAAAGATCCTTAGTTAATGTAAAAGAAAGCACTGCTAAATAATTGAATCAGACTGATTGCAGCGCTACAGTCTGCACGAAACCATTTTTTTAAGGCAATCTCAAGTTCATAACTGCTTCACAGTGAAATCTGAATTCATCATGTCATTGTCAACATGTTCTGTTATGCGTCTTTTTATTCCTCTGCATCTGTGTTCACACAAAACAATGCTGATGGCTTGAAGGCGACAGACATCATGCACAGTAACACATTAAGACTCGTCGTGGCCCCACAAGAAGAGGAAAAATATGGGCAATTATCATATCTCTACCAACGGAGTGAACAATTTCCATGATCACCAGCTGCCGCCTGCTAGCGTGTACACCTGTCTAACTAAAAGTCACATGCATAGTGTAAGCCTCAGTGGCAGTCCATGGCTCTGTGCCCTCTGATTGCTCCTAGTTATCCCCAGGTTTCTGCTTAGCTGACAGGCAAGACACACAGGCCAGATGGTCAGAACCCACAACCTGAGCTTTGAGTTCACAAGCCCACTTCCAGAGCTGCCACATAATAATAATAACAACAATAAAATGGATGATTTAGCAGAAGCTGTAAGTATTGATTTAAATTCATTTTCAATCAGTCCCAAACTCTTGAATAGAATTGAATGTCTTAACCTTAACATCATTAAAATTATATTTTTATATTTACACTATCATTTGCACTATATTAATAGCATTAAACTACTAATGGCTCACTGTAGCAGTTCAGTCTAGCTAGCTATCAGGAGCCAGTATTCTGTTTTCTTGTCACTTTGCAATTGTAATCTTTAGGTAGGAGGTTCAGTGAAATTTATGATAGTATTATGGGAGTCATGTCAGAGTTCAACTTATAATCAGGTCATTAAAAAGCAGTTAAAACTTTGTAACATCAGGCTAATCTAATACTAATTTCTTCTTTCAACAAAATCATGTATATTTCTCATCCCATGTCCGTGTTTAATTATTATGATTTCTTTTTAAATATTTTACATATAGTTAAGGGCTTATATCTTTTTTTTGGTAAAAACTGGACACTAGTGGGGATATTGATGGTGTCATAAGTAATTCATTGAATTTCAAGTAGGCATAATTCTTCAAACTTCACATCACTATACAAGCCTGAAAACAGAATTTTCCTCTTAGAAGTATTAATAATGGAGGAACTATACAGCAACTTTCTTTCCTTACTTGAGAGACTCAAGACTGCTTTTTTTGAGAAATGAGGAAAATCATTGGCATCCACCAGCCCCAGGTCAAACTCATCAACACGTCCTACGCTGATGAAGAGGGGGATGAATGCTAATGAAGGTGTCCTTGACTCACATTGAGTTAGGTTATGTATCCTAAGATCATTTAAGAGCCGTTTTATGACACAGTTGCCTATTTGGTGTTACTTTGTAAACAGTGTTGGGAAGGTTACTTTTAAAATACTTTTAAAATAGTATTCCACTACAGATTACAGAATACATGCATCCTGTTTATACAAATACTTAGGCACTTTTGGCAAATTGTTTTTTTCACATCTAAATGTATGTACAATACATTGTATGAAGTTATCTTTTCACACTTGCCTTGAACTGCTGACACGCTCCGCTTGTTCCCCTTGAAGACTGTATGATGTCCTTCATCTGAACTGTGTTTCTTCTGTGTCTGCAAGGAAAGCCCATCTCCAAAGAACCACTTAGAGGTTTCTCTGTGCAGGAGGTCATCAAAGCGTGTGATATTTCCCCAAGGTTCTTTGTCAGGGAGCTATTAATAGGTTCAAGGAACATCCTCCAGCCCCCAACAGTCCCACCCACCTACACCCCTTTTGCAACTGTCCACAGATGGGTGCGCCTCTGTTGGCGTGCCAAGTGAAAAGGGATGCGCAGCCAGCCATGATGCGAGTGTTTAGATGAGAAAACTCCAACATGGTGAGAGACACTATGCTTGTTCTTTACAGGCAACAAGGCATTTATTTCATCTTTGGAATTTCAAGACACTGTTACAAAAAATATGGTGAGGAGCTAACACTGAATATCATAGGTGAATGTTAGTGAGACTGATCAGTTCAATAACCACGTCAGTGTAATTTACT
The DNA here is from genome assembly GCF_900408965.1 of Simochromis diagramma. NCBI lineage: Eukaryota > Metazoa > Chordata > Actinopteri > Cichliformes > Cichlidae > Simochromis > Simochromis diagramma. The sequence continues at coordinate 7,541,025 of NW_024387477.1, forward strand.
GGACTTCTTTTTGAATATCAGGTGTATCTCACACAAATAGCACTTGTGGATCTACTACCATCAACCAGGCAGAGAGGAAAATACGCAGTACCTGCTGAAATACAGTACACCATAAAAAAAGAAGTTGCAAAAACTGATGATGTATCAAAGCTTTTATATCAGTTATGTAATAGTATGCCAAAAACCAGTAAGAGCATCAAAGTTTTGACTATCTATGCATAGCTGCAGCCGGCATGCATGTAGCTATGCATAGTCATACTGTGCAAATGTTATAATGCAGAGTTTATTTTTAGCATTTTGTGTTTCTTTACTTACACGAATGAACTTCCAAGATGTATAGTTGAATGACATATGTGATGCATGTGTTATTTACATCTGTCATATGTTACAGATATGATGTCTACATATTTAACACATGTTGTGTGTGTGTGTGTGTGTGTGTGTGTGTGTGTGTGTGTGTGTGTGTGTTTCATGCCACACGTACATAAAGGCTAAGCTCCACATTCTCGGCATGCAGCAGTTCTCCAATGTCCACTGATGCATCCATGTTATTAAGTACATTATTTCCATGTTAAATATTTGCCCACAGCAGCACCTTGACAGAACTGAATAAGTCAATATTTGTCTTTCATGGCTGTGTGATGAAAACTAAAAGGACTTTTAATACTATAGATTTTGATAACTCTGGGAAAAAAAGGGTGGGGATATTGTCTTTTCTTTTCTTTTAATAGTCTGCTCGCCTTCCATGGAAAATAAACCTTGAAGAATTTTAGAAACATGGAAAATCAACTCCCCAAAAACAGGTAAAGATCTCTATTCATATTCAAGATATGATTGGACCACTTTGTTGGCATTTAGTCTATGCAACATCACCAACCTAAAGAACATCTAGGTCAGTCTATATATTGAATCTCTCCTACTTTTTTAACACCTAAGGAAAACAAAACTTACCTTCAACAGAAGCTACACCAATCAGCCACAACATTTAAATGGGCAACGAGGTGAATGACATTGATAAGCTCATTTAAATGTAATATTCTACTGAGAAAGCTTGAGCTGTTACATCCACCTGGGTTCCACTTTAACACATAGCATCCTGTTAAATATTGCTGCAAGGCAACCCCTACCATCCCTCTCCTATAAAACCACCCGACAGCAGCAGCCTCACTCAGTAGGTTGATGCGTCCCATCACATTACAAAACCTGCTCAGGAATGCCTCTATGAACACAGCAAGGAGCCCAAGGCTTTGGAGGCCAAACCTCTCACATCCCAGTCCAGCTTATTATTGTTTGTGTTCATCAGAACAAGCCGGATCCAGTGAGGCCCACCCCATCTCCCAGTAACTCACAGGAGCCAAATGATTTGTTGCCAACATCCCTGTGCCAGATGCCACAGGACACTCTGAGAAGTCCTGTATCCAACTGGTAACATAAGGGGAACCGACACAATATTAGGGAAAGTTTGTGGAGGCTAAGTGGGTGAGGTGGGTGTTTTGTTAGTAACACAATGAATGTTACTCTGTGTCATCTTCTTACAGAGTTCATTTATTTCAACATTTCTATTCTGTAAATGCCTGTTGTGTCTTGTAAGAAAATTTCTTTCATCAAGCAAGAATTGGTTGGATGTTGCCCCTTTTACCGCCTGAACTCTCTTATTAGTGGTCATTAGATTAATAATGTGTGAAGTAGTATTCTGCCACTGACTGACACTTCTCCAGGCTTGCAATTGTAAGCTCAACAATATATCTAATTCTTCAGAAAGTGAGTGCCAGTGCAAAAATTTTGACTTTGAACATCTATAGTCATCGTCATCATCATCTATAGTATAGCATCAACATAACAAGATTTAGAGCACATGTGTCGAACTCCAGGCCTCGAGGGCCGGTGTCCTGCAGGTTTTAGATGTGTCCTTGATCCAACACAGCTACTTTTAATGGCTAAATTACCTCCTCAACATGTCTTGAAGTTCTCCAGAGGCCTGGTAATGAACTAATCATTTGATTCAGGTGTGTTGACCCAGAGTGAGATCTAAAACCTGCAGGACACCGGCCCTCGAGGCCTGGAGTCCGACACCCCTGATTTAGAGAATCTGGAGAAATCTCTGTGCACAAGGAACAAGGCTGAAAATCAATATTGGAAGCTGTAATCTTCATGCCTTCAGCTGCCACTGCATTAAAATCAGCCATGTTTCTGTCATGGACATCACTGCATGGACTCAAGAACACGTCCAGAAATCGTGGTCTGTGAACACAGTTCACTATGGCAACCACAACGGCAAGTAAAAGCTCTATCATGATAAGATAAGAACTTATGTGAACATAATCCATGATGATGGGCCAAAGGTAATTTAAAATGGGTAAAAATCTTTTGGAAAACATGGAAACAAGAAACAGCATCCTCAAATACCCCCAAAGCACACCCAAATAATGCATTTTTTCATGTAAACATTTGATAGTTATTTTTTGATGTTTTCTATTATGAATAAAATGTGGACCGGGAGATTCGCATATCATTGCATTTTGTCGTGAGCATTGTACTACAGTATAAAGTATAGTAGGCTGCAATTATGAGGTGGTCCATTAAACTGCACATAAAGACTGCAGGAAGGTTTCGTTAACATTCACTTCATTGCAGAAGGGCTGTATATGAGTGGAAATGCATGAACATATGTTGAGTAACTGATTTTGTCTTGCCCACAGGCTCTTGTAACTCTGTGCCAACTTAAGTCCTTGAACTGCCTTTGCCCGAATCCAAATTTAATTGGGCAAATTCTGGCCCTGTTTCACATGAAATCATGTAGCCTCCTATGGTACACACATTTTTAAAATCTGTGCCAAGCCAGTTAGTGTATCTTAAAAAAAGGGGGAAACATTATTGTCATAAGGAAATCACTAAATCAGTTGTGATGCTGAGCCAAGTAAGAAATTAGTATAGTAAGTAATATGTCTCTCCATGAACAATTTCCATAAGTGGACATTATCAGAATACTAATGATACACTGTGGTATGCTCAGAGAGCAAAATGGAAAATATCTCCTTGGCAAGGTCACTCTATACGATGATAAAAACCTGTAACTCAATAATTAAGTATATTAAAACACAATCAATTAAGAAATATAATTAAAATAGTCCACTGGAATATAACCATCAGTTGACCATTGCATAGGCTAGGGTTAGCCTAATTTGTTAGCAAGAATCTGTCAGTAATGACAGTCATAACCTTGATGCGCTCTTCTTAAACTTCAATTAAGTCTGTGTGATTGCACATATTGTTTCTGCATGTAGATAAGTCTCTGCTGTCCCTGCTTTCATTTTTCATACTTTGCTTGGCAGGTAAAGGACATTGTAATCACAATCACACTATACGGCATCGCTCAGGGGTTTCATTGCGAAAATGAATACCTGAATCATTTTTAACGCACTACAGACTTTTCCTCAGTGTTTGTCCAGATAGTTATGCAGCACAGCAAAGGTCAAACACTTTTAGAAATTATCATTATCCTTTGTTAAGCAGCTCAACAGTCCTCACCTTTGCCACTGCAGTCTGTTGTTTCGTGGATTATTTTTACTGGGCTTGACTGCTTTCCTGAATGATACTGCTAATTGAAAAAATAGAAAAAACAGCCTTTTGGTCTACATCCATGCCTTATCTGGCTGCTGTGTGTAGCGAGGACTTAGAAAGAATTTAACTGGCCCAGCAAACAGTGCCACAATTAATGCCACCAATTCAGTATTCAACAGAACCTGAAATACAGTCAGAATCTCAAATTTGCTTCCATCCACTGTCACGATTTGACCTTGTCACCTCAACCCTGACAAATGATATTTGTTTTAGACCTGGTTCTCTAAAAGCCCACAATAATCTCCTCAAGGCCGTCTGTATTCACATCAGTTCCAAAACACAAACTCTTCTTTCTGCCATTTGGCAGCTTGTTCCAAAACTGCAGAGTCGTCTAAAAACATCTGCAAATGGTAAGACTTGCACAGAAAGTCCAAAAGCAAAGACAATTTCTCCCTGCTGTGCTTTGGTGCTGAGATGCTACTAGTAAATGACAGCGAATCATGTGAAGAAGCATTAAACTGGCACAGCATTTGAGAAGTAAATATTAGAGTCGATCTGCAGAAGAAGAAAAAACACCAAAAGATTAAAAGGAAATTGTTTAGAATTGAGCTGCATCAAAAAATGTCAAACTCCCCCCTGTTGCAGCTTAATAGCCTGTCTTTATACCCAAGTAAATGCCTGAATTCATAAATCTCTGCACACCTGAGTTTACAGTACAAAACATTTGTTTATATTTGAGTCTCCAAGTGGAATGACATCATTATGATACGATCTGGGTTATTTTCTCAGTGTCACAGAGCCACAGAAGAAATTATACAGCAGTTTCCTCTGGCTTCTGTTCTGACAGCTAAACTGATATTTATGTGCAAAACAAAAATCATATTGCTACAGAAAATAACTTGTCTTGGGAAATACTTGGAGATGTAAGCGGTTTTCAGTTAAAGGACACAGGATATGTTTGGATTTGATATCGGCCATGTATGCACTCTATCATAATCGCTATTGTCACCTCACAGTAACGCAATAATCTTTGCATCAGCATTTGTGCGTCTGTACCTGTGATTGTGTGTGTAGTGTAGCTGACAAGCACATAGTAGATTGAAGAACTTCGACAATCTCAATGGCTTTTTTTGTAATCCAATGAAAAGGAGGCACTCTATCAAGGAGAAATTGAAAGATGAATACGAGTCAAAATGCTGAAATTGTGAAAAGGGCCTGACAAATAATGGGGGAGGGGGCATCAGTTTCAGAATAGGCCCTGTTATTTTCATTAATGTCTAAAGAGGGTGGATTTGTCAGGGTGAAATGGAGAGAGCACAGGCCAGCTCCGTGCATGTTTCCATTCCCATTATTCTGTCATGCTTGTTTCATGGCAGACAGCAGCTCAAAACCTTCACTGCAGTGCTTTTCAAATATAGCTGCTGTCTAAATCAAGGCTATAGGTGTTACTATAAGAATGAATTGCCAGCTTACATCAGTGAAACACAGATATCTTTCACCACTGCCCCGCTTCCTTCCCCATTTTTCACAAAAGTGTCATGAGAGTTCACTTTAATTACAGCAACTCTGGCACTGAAAAAGAAAATAAATTGTTAAGCCGCATGTGAAGCAGTATATTGTTTCAGCATTCATATGGATACAGATCTGGTAATGCTAAACCTACATATCGTCAGTTTGCTGAAGAGATAAGAGTTTGATGTAAAAATGTTTAAACTGGGCAAGCTGGTCTTCCAGCTCTGTGGGTGGGAAAACACTCGTCTCTGTTTTCAAGCAGTTCCACTCTGAGAGAAGGCACCCCTGTGATAGTCGACATGTAAATGTAAATTGTAGGTAGGTGGTTATGCTTTTCTGCTCTCCAGCTGTACAGTCTAGTCTAGAAGACCAGTGCCACCTAGTGGTGTCATTCAAATCTGAACTCCAAGTTTGTCAGCATGACATCAGCTGATTAAAACTCAGTTGATGTGTCATTACTACACACTATTAAGCAGTATATTTAAAATTGGCGTGGCATTATTACAATATTTTACTCTGATATAACAGTAAAGTAGGTACAGGATGAATATTATTGTTTTGTGAGGCCCGTATGCCTCAAAGATATGCAGGACGGCAGTGGCCCATCTAAAACAATGACTATAATTAATACAACACAGAGCAGGTTATAGTGCTACATCAACAATAACGTTTTAAGGTCAGTGCTTCAGGTGTCTCACCCTTTCTTCCTTTATCTCTGCGTCAAAGTGAAATAAATGACTTGGTCTGGGTCCACGATCCTGCAGATTTGTGATCCCGGGGAACCACTCAGCCATACCATGTTCATCAGAGTAATTATGTTTTGTTGTGCCCACAGAAGTGACTCACAAAAGGACAGCTGCATGTGTTGTTGCAAAATACAGGCGCACGCACGCAGACACAGGCATGCACATCTGCTCTCCATCCAAATTATGCTAGGTCAAACAAAGGGTAAAACCATTAGCAAGCTGAAAGCACTAATGGAAATTAAAAGTAAGGGAGCGCTGGGTGAATGTGTGAAAAACTTGAATCAGCTTCGTGAAAATCTGATTAAAGAAATGTTAGAACAAAGCTGTAATCACAGGTGGAAGAGAAATAATGTCATGGGAATGAGGAATTCACTGCAAGCAGTGTATTGAGAAGTTCTATAGACTCTGGAAACACCACTAAAAAGCCAACATATTCATGCACACACACAAGTAAACACAAAAGTACTTTCACCCTTTGAAGCGGGCTCTCAAAGAAATCGAAATCGAAAGAGGAAAATCATAAATTATACATGACAGGTTATTTCCTTTTATACTTTAAATACTTTGTTTGGCACCTCGCAAGGTACTGTAGCAATGAGCTGGTTCAGTGGTTGATAACAGAAAAATGCTTAAATTCTTGACTACAAATTGTCTCGGAGTGCAAATGTGTTTGATGATTGCATTTCAAACCTTCGAACAATATTCAGCAAAGTGCATCGGCTCAATGGGACAAAACTATTTGTCAGCAAAACCTTAATAAACAGAAGCAGCGAATTAGAAACTAAAACTGGTGCACATTTGATCTCTTATGGGGAAATTAAAGGTGTAAATTCGCCACTCAGTGGAAGAACTTCAGCTACGAGCAAGAGTGAGGCTTTTTCCCGGCTGCTGAAATGAATATTCAGAATGAGGAATTGATTGGCCATTATGAGAAACTAGCACTCTTAATTTGCTTGTAGAAATGTGTCAGAAAATAAATTTGCATATATATTGCAAAGGCTTCAAGATATAAGTAGCTTGTGTAGAATTCAGACCAGTTTAGCTGCAACATTGAATTACACCCTAATTTAATCCATCATTTACTGTTGTGAAGGATTAAATTTGGTATCTGAGAGGCCAAAAAGTTTATCAAAGAAAGCTTCTTTTGCAGCAGCTGTCGGGGCCAATTGCAACAGCTCGGCTTCTTTTAAAATCACTGTTGTTCTCAATATACTAGTTCACCATATATATATTTTTATTATTATTGATGTTCCCGTAGAAGTTGAAAACTGCGATTTTGTAGGTTTGGCTGAAACTATGCGGTATCTCCCCTGGTCTCTGACTCCATCTCGTTCTCGCTCTCTCTGTGTTTCTTATCATACTCTCCACCACACACTGTATTGTTCAGCTGATGATGAATGACCATGTAGCTGGAAGCCAAAATGAGCTCTCGCTGAGACCACACGAATGCCGCACTTTCAATACCCCTCCAGAAAGATTCATTACAGTAATTAAAGTTTCTGTTTTCTCACATTCTTCCACAGAAGTCACTCCTTGCAATCATTCCAGACTTAAACAGAAGCAGAGCGCGCTGCCGTTCTGCTGGCATTTGGAGTGGGTGGCTAGACGGCTTTTCTATTTTTATCGAGGTGGACATCAGCAGCTTGGATAATCAACTCCAACAGATTGCACTCTGAGAAACAAATTGCTTCATTTAAGCATGAAAATGATTGAGCAAAAGGATGACAAACAGCGGAGTGCATTTATCAAAGCTGTTTACATGAGACACAAATCACTGCTGCTAGATCCACTTGAAAAATTGCTTTGTTATAGTTACAATTTATCATTGACATGTTGTATTTACTGAAAAACAAATCTGTCAGATGGTATTCAAAATAGATCCAATGTGTCAGTTATTACTACTGGAAAAAAGAAATTACACACACTCTAACGTCTGTGCTGTACATACTTGAGTTATGCAGGTCAATGCATATTCATGCTTTTTACACACAACTTCAAAAATTTGGCAAAAAAAAGAGGTTCCAATAGAAAACTGCATTGCATCCATGCCCTTGATATCGCTTTAGTTTGACATATTCTGTATTTGCATATAGATGGCTCATAAATTAAAGGAAGCCAAATAAACGAGTGTAGAAACAGATGAATACAAATCAGTCAGCGCGGGGCATGACAGCTCACTGAATAGTTTGTTGTATAAAACATATTTCCTATGTCCCAAAATCACAGCTTAGATTTTGGAACAAATTGTTAGACAGCACTCTGAAACGCCATCCTCAAAATAATGAATAACGATCAACTCAGACACCTATATGTACCAGTGTTTCTTGCAGAGAAACATATTGACGTATTTTTCTCCTCGCACGTTACATACCTGCTGAATGCACACTGTTTATCATGACAAGCACCATTTGCTTGCAGTATAGATAAAGAAAGCTTGCACAAAGAAATAGAAATTAGTTAAATAAAGGACAAGTGAAAATGCATCAAAAACATATTTTAAATGAGATGCCCTTCCAAAGTTCTCTTGATGCTGCTAAAAGAGAATTAAGATCACCAAAAACTCTTTTTTTCATCAAGTGAAACAACTAAATTTACATTTCAGTTTATCATTTCAGCAATGCTAGAAGCCTGGTGTCAGAAAAAAAACCTGCTTAACCTGATGAATACAAATAATTCAGATTATTTACCATCCATCCATCGTTTTTTTTCTGCTTATCCCATTCAGATTTGCAGGCAACGCTGGAACCAGCTGTCACAGGGTAAAAGGATACATCAGGATGTCATGCTATTGCAGGCTGAGCGTCCGAGTTGGTGTAAATGTTCAGACAGAAAAATGTCCAGCAGCACTTACACGCTACCTTTAAGATTTACTTTTAATATGGAAACCTTCAAACACCTGTACTGCTGGGTTCACTCTTCTTGCCATTCATTTCATCATATTTCTCGCTGGGACAGCCTGGTAATGAGGTACTTTTTTTCTTCACAGCAAGAAGGTTCTGGGTTCCCTACTTCCTACTTGGCGGGACCTTTTTCTGGTTTGACGGGAAATGTCTTGCGTGGGTTTTCTCGAGGTGTCCAGGTTTCCCTCGTGGGTTGGCTGTGTTACTCCTGTAATTTGCAGACTGCCTCACCACTGGCCACCTACCCGTAAACCTGTGAACTACATAAAATGTTAACAAATTATGTTTCCAGCCTTCACGGTTTCCTGGAGTACATGACTGTGGTAAAAAGTTAAAACAACATAAGTCTACAAAAGTACGAGGTGTTCCCAATATTTGAAAAGTTTATCTCATGTCAAAATTGGTCCTTTATACATATGCCTGAAGCTGCTTATTCACAGTATATTTATGGTCAGGATGTTAGTTGCCAAAAAGTTAGACAGAAATATTATAGCTCCAATATTATAATTTCAACCCATAATTACTGCTGATCATGCAAAGCATGACTGTTGCCAAGATGCCATTTAGACGCCGATTCTGAGTGTTCTGCCTGTTTCTACTCTGTTATCTGTGGCGGTTTCTGATTGCACAAGACCACACACACTTACACAGCAATCAGGTCATCGAAGAGACAATAAAACTGACCTGAGATTCTGCAAGCACTGCTAAATAACCACGTGAACCATGCTTCCAAGTAAGGGTGACGGCAGTAATTAGTAATCACTCCTCACATTACACAGCTAGCCTGACTGTACTAAGCCTCTTTAGTTTGGGTTATAGATGTTTGTATTTAAAGGTTTTCCCTGTTTTTAGGAAAAATTGGGAATTGAGGAAAAATAGAAACATACAATTTCCTCTTTAGATTTTTACCTGAACAGTCATTGTATTGTTAATTGTCAGTTAGAATATTAGCCCTGAAATTCCCTGCCAGTGCATCCCCACCTAAACACATATGTTTGCATTTTCCTGTGTGTGTAATTACTGCCCTCTCCAACAAACCAGCAACTGTGAATTGTTGTCATGTGTTTACGTTCACAACAAAAGCAGAAGTGCCATGACAGTGGTCTACCACCACAAAACTCATGGGAAGGATGGTCAGGTTTGATGCCTTTGTCAACAGTGCATGTGAATATGATTAGACTGTGCTTTCCATCTCATTTCCTCCAAAACAGTCAACAATTGGTATTTCTAAGCATGCAGATATTTCCCTAACTTTAACCTCAAGGCTTTATGAATCACCAAAATATTTGTCCAAACATCATCTAAACAAAGTCATCAAGTTAGCAAATCCACAACCACTGTTTCCAGTGAGCCAAGTTTGAAATATATGTCCACTCTGGGTCTTTATTTTTTTTTGGATACCAATTATCAGCCTACTTTAAATTTAAAAGACAAAAAATTGAAAACATTCAGTTGCACAGCCACCGGAGCAGGAAAGAAAAGCAGATCTAATCCCTGGCTTAAAAAAAAAGACTTAACTCCACGACAGGCCCAATGTGACTGTTTTCCTATTACGGCCACATTATATGCCATTAACCACACAACACTCTGCTCTCACAGCAGACAGTAACCATAACAATTGCTTGGGGCCATCTCCAATCAGAGATGATGGTTTCATCAGAGAGACTTTAGCATGCTACTCCCCTCCCTTTCTTCTTCGACCTGATCTTCACACCACACAAATTCTCCAGCCACGCTTGGCACAGTTGAGAGAGATGATTATTAAAATGTGTGAGATGTCTTTGGTTTATCCTACCTGCCTTTGTCCTTGAGGTTTTTTCACAGACTTTAACACCAGCCCACACAGAGAGACACTCCGGAGCCCGAATCCATAAGAATTTACATGGCAGGCTCAGGCAGTGGTAGAGACACTGATGAAAAAGGACTGAAGGTCGAATGAGAATTGTGCTGCAGAGAATCTGATTTAAGGGCTGAGTTCCCAGATAGTTCCAAGCACACAGGGCAGCGATAAGACTTACACTTTGCAGCAGTGCATGTTACTACAGTTAGTTGAGTAAGACTGTTCTAATATAATAAACAAATAATAATAATGATGATCATAATATATAATTGAAGAGAAAGGACTTCGGTGTCACTGAGACTATCATAACACCAGGTCCACTCACTTAAAATTAGCATGTGATTGAAGCAGTTAACCTTGTTGTTTATCAAAGCCTTCTTGAGAGTTTACCACCATCTTCTGCACGAGCGTGATTCCCTACAACATTGTCTTTTTTTTTTTTTCAAAACAAAAGCTTAGGAAATTGGCAGAGAGATCAAAGAATGAAGTCTGTGATTTGGAGAGTGGTGTGTATGCTTGAGAGATTTCCGCACAAGTCTCTTCATTTCCCTGGAAGCAACATTAAATCCTATTCAGCTAGGCCAGCCATATTTTTTGGATTTTCGTCCAAACAAGAACTTGGAAAGAGACCAGTTGTTACCCTCGTCGGGATTTATTGGCTCACTACTAGACAGTTTTAAGGTGCAAGATGATAATCTTCTCATCAAAATTAGATTCAGCGTTCCAACCACCACAGATGGCACCAAATACATACAGTGCTAGTTTTTTACACCATAATCGCAAAGTGTTTTTTTCCTACTGCCTGGGTTGCCTTTTGGGTTTGTTTTCTTTTGGGCTCTGTTAGGGTAAGGATTAGTTCATGAGATATTCGTGCTTAATTGGCACTCTGCTCATATTAACTTTATTGTTAAGTTTCTGCAACTACAGAGCAGGAACGCTGTGTGATAGCAACCGCTCTAATTAATTAACTTGTGGAGTTTAAAATGATGTTTGCAGAGAAGAGGGATCCTGTGGGTACGTTGAGTGATAGAGGAATTTTGTATTCTTAAGAATGTGTTCAGCATGCCTGCTTTACAGCTTCTAGCGACTTGAACTTCTTCTGAAAGTGGCATGTATTCATCAGAGTATTATGGGCCTCAGGTAGAAATCTACAGGCCTGACACAGCACAATTTGTTTCAGAAAATATTTGACACATGGATAAATTTTGTATCTCTCAGACCTCAGTTGGCTTAGCTATAAATTGCTTTTTGTGAGACAAGCCCCAAGCTCCATTACCCTCGGTGGAAAACCATCTCATGGAAGGAGTTGTCACCTTGGGGGCGTTTTTTTTTTTTTTTCTTTCTCGTGACTGACTGACAGCACTCCCTCTCTCTATCTCCCTGCCTTTCTCTGTTTGTCTCTGTTCCTCTATCTCTTTCTGTACCTCCAACCCCTCATTCTGCAGTCTGCTTAGATCAAACCACTCCTGCAAGCATCTCTGATTTTCAATCAATTTCAGCAACGGCACTTCTGTTGTCTGCTTGTCTGTCAGTCTTCTGAGCATCCACTGGTGGAGGGAGTAGAAGCTGAATCCCTCAGGGTGACAACGTGATAGCGTTCACCATTTACTTATAAGTTTGAATAACACTTTGTGACCACTGCGATGCTTCTCTACCCTTCAGTTCTATTTTGAGCGTGCTAAATATCAATCTTGGTTAAAAGCTGGAAAATCCAACTCAAGGCTAATGCAAGTAATTACTTGTGATGCCAAGTGAATAGCAGCGTGACAGGCCTATTCATTATGACCAATTACACAAGAACCTGAAGTATTCACAAAACCTTCTAAAAATATATACATATAATCGTTTATGAGGCGTAACATCAATTGAAAAATTGAAATAAGAAGTAATGAGCAGGTTAATAAATTTTGTGTCAGTGAAATAAACCGGTAGCCTTATTAAACAAAAGCCATGAAGGGAGTAGTACGCACATTACTGTAAGTAATCTTATTTATTTATTGGCTTCACATGACAGTTTTTATTTCTTACAACATTAAAAAATAATATCATGCCCCACGCACTCTAAACATACTGCTTCTTTAATCAACAGAGCAGTTAGCATTGCTAGCACAATGAAACCGAATTGAATCAAGATAAATTTGCATTAGGTAACAATATATACCACTGGGACACTGTGATATTTGCAGAAAACACACATCCTCGTGGCTTCAAAGATGTTTGGAAAAAATTCTAATGGATACTTTTTGATTAATGATTACATTATTTGTTGTCTTTTGAAGCATTTCTTATCAATTTCATGCTACATTAGACCAAAGCAGATGTGCTTTCTTTTAATAACAAAGACATTTCTACATGCTACAATCACACAATGGAAAAGAGTGCTTGGAGACCGCAGTATGAACAAAATGACTGCAAATGTGTGCAATGAAATTGTGATTTTGCTGGCTTTGAAATGGTTGCTTCAAAGACAGTCGGTTGCCGTCTTCAAAGCAACTTTGGTGGGAAAAGACAAAGATAAGCTGGAAACATGATGCTATCACTTTGCCTTTAAATGAGATCAAGTTGGCAATTACGTGCAATTTGTTCGTGATAATATGGTTATTAACTGTAATAAATCAGTCAAACATCGCAAATTCACATGCATGACAGCCATTTGTGTGCAGAATGATATAAATTCCCGGCAACTTTACTTTTAAATGTTAATATAATCAACCAGTTGAGTTGTGTCCCTATTGCAAAGAGACATTTTGCAGATGAGTTGCATTTATCAGTGCAGACTGACATAGATTGATTGCAACATGTTGGCAGGAATCTTGCATTTATATATCAGACAGTGATGATTTGCAAACATTTACTAGTCTGTGCAATAGGGATTGCAGTCTGACCAAGTTAGACTGTGATTGTTTGGATATAAGTTGGCTCCCACCAGGAGAAAGTAGTACGCCAAATTTGGAAAAAAAAAAAACAATCAACACAACCATAAGTTTTTCCTAGTTGCAAGAACGTTGTTGTCCGATTTTATGCTACAGTGTGACTGTGCCTCAAACTTTTGAGATGTGGTGTGTTTTAAGCTTCTATACATAAAAATCTTTACATCATAATAAATATGAATGCTATAACAACACAGACAGGCAGTTATATATCAGGTATTATATGTTTATGTTAACGTGCTCCTGTTAGCATGCTAACACTTTTAAGTAGTAGTAAATACAAAGCGCCTGAGGGAGATTCAGTTCACCATGTGATTGATCCTAAACCAGACTACAGGGGGAAAGCAGCATAGCAACATAAGTCATTAAATTCAACACTGTATCAAACATTTACTAAATATCACTGTGTTCATGTAAAGGGGCCAGTTTTATGTGTTTTGGGGGGTAATGTCAGAATGGTTAGCTACTTAGTCAGCCAGAATTTGTGTCACATTAATAAAGCCCCAGAGAAGTAAACAAATGCGTTTTCCAGTCTCATTAGTAATGTTTCTGCACTGGTAGACCGCAAGGAAGCTGCTGGGTAATGACGTGTAGATCACAAGATAATAAATTAGACACAACCTAGATTTAACAAACCCTGACAGTTCATGGACAGAATATTATAGGTACGTGAGCAAAACCTCCTTATATGGTGTCAGGAATGAATAAGAATATTGGTAATAGGGGCTGAAGGTAATACATGAGTGATCACTAGTAAAAGCTTTCCGAGGTTAGGGAAAACAAAGTAGAAAACGGGGCAAATAAAAGATGTTTTGTGGTCCGTAGGCATCTGATAAAAGCAGAGGGAAGCACTGTAAAATCACTGGGAAAATGACTGTATATCATGTCCCATCCATTTTTCAAGTTGGTGCACAGCAGCTAAAGTTCCAGTTTTCCTGGAGGATTATAACTTGAGGAAAGGGATTATGAACTGAATCCCATATAATTAGGTCCACTGGGTGAATGTCTTAGAAACAATACATTTCAGAGGAAGCAAAAGTCAAGGTGATTGGGTGCAGAAGTAAGGCAAAGGAAGAAAACATGTTTACATGATTAGGACATGAGTCTGCATTTCACGTGTTGCATTATCTATATTTCTGTCCTTATTAAAAATCCCCCAGGGTATTGCAAGCATATTTATATTATCGTCTGATGGGAGGAAAATTAGCCTTTCACATCTGCTTTTGCTCACACAATCATTTCCTTTTACCTGCCATGAATGAAACGTCTTCTTCACTGTGTGCCATCTCTGTCTACCTAAACCTTTGTGCTTCCTCTAAGGTTCTGCTTCTGGTACCTGCCTTTGGCTTGAATATCTTTATTTTGGTCTCCATTGTGTCCTGTCTTCTCAGCCGGCGAGGCAAGATAAGGAGCAACGTGGCGATGTTCATCCTCGGAAGCACCTGTTGCAACCTTGTCAACCTGAGTCTGTGGCCCATGATCATTCACTGGAGGCAGCACGGCCGGTGGATGCTGGGCTCTCACTTGTGTGAAGTCATGGTGAGCGCCAAACACCTGACGAGCTCCGCATCCTTTCATTATGTGTCCTTCATTACCTTCTCTATTTACCTGACAGTGGTATGTGGCTGCAGGCACCTGGTTGACAGCAGGGTTTTCCTAACCCTAGAGCTTCTCTTTCCTCTGCTTCCAGTGGGCCTGAAGGAGATTGCTGTGAAACTCTTAGGTACCAGCGTGGATCACCTGGATCCCATCAACCTCACCTGTTTCTCTTTTATTAACGATCAAGTTATGAGGATCTTCTTACTGGTGAAGACTGTTGTGTTTTTGCCATTAATCCTGTATTTCTATGCTCACATTCTACACACGATCGTCAAAAGTGCTAAACTGATGAACAGGAGTCAGACAGTTAACGTTCAGCTGGCAAAGGTGTTCGGCCTCATATCTCTCATTACCTTCACAGCGCATATACCTGGTAAGTGAAGTGAACTTTTGGATTGTTTAGCATGTTCGGACTTTCTTTTGGATAAATGTCCACATTTCTTATGTCTATATGTTGAAAAAATACTTTTCAGTCACCGTAACAGTTATTTGTCCATTTCCCATCCTGATTAATCAATTTCAAAGTGACTGAAGATAAATCAGCAGTTCTTTTAGAGTCTCCCACAACTTTCCCCAGGTAATTTGAAGCTTTAGCAGTCTAGAAAGTAAAAGGACAGATCCCCCCCCCCAACAGAGCCCTGCAAAGGCATGTCAGGCTGAAAATTTATAACACTGGAATATTCTTTAAACTTCAATAACTTTTCAAATGTACTTTGCACCAATTCTGTTCAGTCTTCCCTCATTGTGGAAGCTGTAAAATAAATAACATATATAAATAATATGTAAATAACACACATATTCTTTATATTTACTTAGTGTTTCCTTAATGTACTTAATTTATTTAATGTACATGTGGTTTCTGCTGTCTCTCTGTTGCAAAACAATTACAAAAGTAAAGCGTAATTATTCGTTTCATTTCAGTCGGACCAGTAGGAAGTGTTTTTGAGTATGAGCTCAGTTCCAAAGTATAACAGATACACTCTCACAGCTACATGTATAGACTCTAAACTTAAAAAGATGACCCTATTTCATTTATGAAAGCTGTATAAATGGATAAAATAAAAATGGCACCCATCGCACTTGTTTTCTCTTTAATATTCATAAACACAGTTTCAAACAGAATAATCATCAGGACAGCATATATTAATTAATTTAAATAAATAAATTAAACATTTTGCCTAATTTTACCAGCTGGAAAAATCTTTTTGTGTTTGTTTTTTCTTTCTTACCATCTGTTATAGGATTAAAAATGAAAGCAATTTTAAAGGTTGTATTTGCCATTGTCTGCGTATTTCTTTTGTGCTATAGGTGCTGTGTTTGCACTAATGGATCACCCCTCTGTGTGTCATGAGATGGTTAGAGACTTGTTGCTCGACCTGCCTCTCCTCCTCAGCCCCATAATACTGCTCTGCATGAACAAAGAGCTGAGGAACCAGAGCCTGTTACTGCTGCAGCGCAACCCCACCGACCTCTACATGAAAGAGAGCTCCATCAGTAAGACAGATGAGCATCACAAGAGCTTTAACACTGAAGAAGCAGACACAATTCATCTCTAATTTCTAAGAGTCTGATTTATAGATCGATAAAGTTAAACATTTCATGTTGTGCTTAGACTGCATGTGTCAACTTGAAGAACATATAGTGCAGCAGATTAAAAATATTTGGGAGAATTTGTTGTTTTTCAGTGAGTCTAAGTAGAAAATACAAACAGGAATTAAACATATTAATGAACAAGAAAGCACAAACGCTTTGTTTTTACTTATTTTAATTATATTAACTGCTTGTGTGTTTGCGGCATGTGAGCCGCAAACACACAAGGTCTGACTGTAAATTAACGTGCTTCAAAGTCTCAGTGACAATAACATTACTTCCCACAGCTTGTATGAGATCGGTATCTGAGAATTACTGTATTATGCAACCTTTTTTTTTATTTGCATTCACTGCACTAGTCTGCTTTTGCTTCACTACTGGTCATGCAGTGCCATCTAGTGATAATTTACTAGACTGCATCTGCATCAGTGCAACAAACCTTTGATTATGAAGTTAAATATTAGTTAAATATTTGACTAAATCCACATTTTTACCTATATCCTTTAGCTCATTTGCATCGAATGTGATTGCATTTGTGCATACCTTTACTGGCATCAACTTTGCAAAACTCCTTTCAGTCTGAGATGAGACTTTATAGTTTTTTATTGACTTATTTCATTTATTTATTTGTTTTCTACATTTTACTGCATCATTGTTTTACATTTTACTTCTTTTAGTGGCATTTTACATTGTTAAGCACTTTGTCCGGCATGAACTGTTTGGAAATGTGCTATATAAATAAACTTGACCTGGACCCTTGAACTTATAGCATTTGTAGTATTAATAAAAAATTAAAACAGCAGCTAAAGTAAATGTAAAGCAACAATACAGGTGGTTAAAAAAAAATTAAGAAAACATCCCTAAAGCTAATTGTGAGACTGTTACAATGAAGCAGTGTCTCACTTAAAGTCAGTTGGTGGTGCTGTCTGCCCACGTTTGAAACGCTAACTTACAGTAAATCATGAATGACTGAATAATATCCATTAATCTTCATGATAGATTCTGTGAGAAGGATGCAGCACTGGATGATGAATATGCATATTTATGAGCTTCTTCACTCATGACTTAGATAACCCAGGCACATATAACGCTTCATATTTCCCTGCAGCCAGTTTGCCTTCATTTACTGGAAGCTTCTTTGGGTCACCCACAGCATGGAGCTCTCACCGCTGGACCTTTAACCCTGGTAATTTCCCATGGGTCTCTGTAGCACCGAGAAGCATATAGAAAATGGTAATTACCGGTGTCTGAGACTACCCACATATTATATCAACTCGATGGACCACAATTAACATATTACTGAAACAGTCTAGTGTTTTGCACAGTGGATAGCTGGTGCAGTGCAGTATTAGAGCATTTGTTAACACTGGCAAACAAATATGACCAGAAGTGATGGTGCGTGCACCAAATAAATGTAGCAGGATGTAAATGAATGGAAATAAAGGGCTAATTAAAAATACCACAATTAATTGCAGCACTTGGGTCATGCGCTCTAATTGCTTAGATTTATAAATTACCCTATACAAAAACACAATTAACACATATGAACTGAACACAATGTATATATTTTTTGTTTTTTGTATTAACATATCAATCAGTGATGATCCATACATTAATGGCTATACTAGCCAGCTAGCACAGCATTCAGTCAGCTATTATCATGAAGTGAATGTGTGTATTTTACTCTCCACATTCATGAGAGCAAAGCTACTTTATGCAAAGTAAGTAGCTTGAAGGGAAATATATTTCAGTGATTTCGCTGTTTCATGTTGAGTGAGCTTGCGCTCTTATTCGCAGTGTTGTGCCAACTGACATAACATTACACTCTTTCTAATTACAAAGACAATTTTTATGCAATTATATAAAATTTCTCCCCTGTAAGGCATTATATAAGATCTTTCCTTGAATCAAAGAATCATTTCAGTCTGCAGCAAGTGTCTTCAGTTGCCTAGCAACTCCAGCCCTAGTGCGGACTAATGCTGTCTGGTGTGTGGAGGTAAATCGGGGGGCAATCTGATTTCAAAATAGGTTGAATGTAGGCGGGGGTCAAACTTTGCTGTTGCTCTAGGATAGTTCTCCCAATCAGTGCTGTGCATTGAATTGTGCTGTCTGTCTTTAAAAAATAAATAAGTGGAGAATGGAAAACTGTGCTGCAATTAGAATACGATTAAGAGACTATAGTCCAAGGACAACAAATAAGATCTATCTAGTGTCTAGTGATGGGAAAGCGGCGTTTTGCTGCTGACCATGTAGGCTAAAGCTTACAACTTCTCATACAGTGAAATTAACCATGCTTGCCACCTGAGCTGCCAAGTCCCCAGGCAAGCTGTGGCTCTGTTCAGAGCATGGAAATTTGCTTTGTGGATTGCAGCCATGTCCTTACTTAGTGGTATGTATAATTGCAGTCTTATGCTCACATGTGAAATGCAAATGCCTATAGCAGTTGTTCTTTTCCCAGGTTTCCTCCTTCGTGTCCGTTACGCTTCACTAAAACAGTTCCACATTGCCTTAAGCAAATCAGCTTCTCTTTTGCACTGCTCCCTCTATTTCTACGTTCATTAAAGTTTCATGGCAGATTTTTTTCTTTGATAACATATGCATATTGTATGTCATGCTGCTGGATGCAGGTTGGGATCACAGGGGCTGAAAGAAGTCTGCGTCCTTTTTAGGGAGGCTCTCCAGCTAACCGTGTGCCTGTGCTTTGTTACTTCTCTTTACATCTTTGCAGCTGTGTCACTACGACTTAAGACCACTTTGACGGCAAGATGAGCCATTTTATTGTGTTTAAAATCATCCGTCCATCTCACCATTATGAAAGAGGCTGTAATATTGGATATGCTATTTGAATTTCCATAGGTTGTCATGCTTCCTATCCTATGCGCTGGTGACAGGCTGCATTTCCAACGCACATGCAATCTGTGATGTGCCATCTCAGTTTTGATGAAGAGAATAAAGTATGAGGAATTCTTCATTCAGACAGATGCGAAATGAAATTTCCACACTCGGCAACCATATGGTCAGCATTTTCCGTATTGATTTCTAATCAAAGACTGAATTTCACAAGTAAAAGGCTATGTCTTGTAGATGCGGTTGCACTTATATATATAAAGAGTAACAATTTTCAGGGTTGTATTTGATGTCGTGGCCACCTATCACAACAATTCACATTTATCTCTTGGAAAACCAAAGTTATAGGAGATTTATATAAATGACACAAAACAGATCAAGGGAAAAATAGGAAAAGTGTGGACATGTGCACAATCTGAGGGCTCTATCGAGGTGTTCAAATGAATTTCAGCTCTAGTTTAGTAGAGCAGTATTTAAATAATTTATA
The DNA here is from genome assembly GCF_900408965.1 of Simochromis diagramma. Lineage (NCBI taxonomy): Eukaryota > Metazoa > Chordata > Actinopteri > Cichliformes > Cichlidae > Simochromis > Simochromis diagramma. Next base: position 7,561,037 of record NW_024387477.1, read on the forward strand.
TCACCCCAAACTTTTGACAGTTACATCAGATGTGTTGGTGTTTCTGTTTAACCCTGACAAACAATTTGATGCTGTCTGACTCGGAGGATGCCCCACCCCTCTATCATCCCTTCTTCCTTCCCTCAATCTCGCTTTTCTTTTTCTTTTAAAGCTTTCTGATGCATTTGCGCTACTCTCTTCTTGGCCCGAAAAATCACTTTGTCACATAGCGACGCATCATTTCACATGCTAAATTTTTAAAAAGTGGAACTGGAAATCCTTTCTCAGCATGCAATATCCATTAGGGAGAAAATTATTCATATGATTCCCCTGCATTATTTATCTCCTAATGAAGAGAAATATATGCCCCTCGTGCTCTCACCATTGTCACCCGCCAATACTTCTCAGGAGTTCAGGTTTGTCTTTACAGGATCGCACTGTGGCTGGAGGATCTATAGTGGAAAATGACTTTTGATCACATAGTAACAGGATTTAAAGTGGCCTCATTCCTCTATCACTGTTGGAAGATTCACTTCATGGAGGTCCCATAAATCTCCTCTCCAGAGGCTGTTCATATCAACTATATGTTGCTACGTTTTTACTTCACTTTTTGGGGGGTAGTTGGGGATTTTTTTTTTTTTTTTTTTTGCTCTTTAGAGCAGATACACATGAATAACTAATGCTGGACCAAAAACCTACACTCACTATCTTTCCTCTTCAGGTTTGTGGGCCGCACCATCTCTTATACTGATTCACTGCAGATTACCAGCTTAAAGAGTTGAGATATAATGTGAAACACGTTCTGAATGTAATTCGGAAAGACAGAAAATGCATTTATTCTGGAGACAACTGTAGCCGCTGCAAAGCATCATGAGGATACGCCTGTGTCAAATACAAACTGTCAGCGAGTATTACAATCAAGGTTGGTTTGACTGTGTGTTGGGTTATGGAGCTTTTGTGTCTTTTGTGCTGTGCAGGGAGAGCAGATGGAGACTTTGCAGGTGGGAGAATCAGGCTTCTGTTCTCCATAGAAGCAGGGAGAGGAGGAGCGGTATGTCTGCCTCTTATATCCCAGCCTCTCTGGGGTTTCTAATATCACAGCATTGAGGGTGATAAATGGACCTGCAAAAGCGACACTAACCAAGTTCATGGTTCAATGATTTGGTCACTCAGCTCCTCTTGTACACATTTAAACAGAATAGATAGTAATTTTTCAAGGGATCCTTATCACACTGGGGCTTACAAATTTCAGTGCATGTGTTCATATATATATATATATATATATATATATATATATATACATGACCTTAGTGCCTGTGGCAGCATGCGGCATATCTAGATTAAATTTTACGGATGCAAACACAGAGCTGCATAATGTTTTGAATATTTCTGTATTTACATACAGTACAGTAAATGCAATCAAGTTTGACTGCTTGTGTGCACATGCTTACATGTTTGCAAATTGAGGTAAATACCAAAGACACTGGAAATGTGCGCACACTGACCTTTACCACAAATAAACACTGGCGACGGAGGCTTCTGGTTCTCCGTGCCCTGCAGCTCTTATGGGTCACAAAGAACACTTAAATCTGTACGCATGTAGAGACACTAATGCTTTTGGCAGCAGTGTGTGTGGTTAAACAAACGAAAGGCCAATGAATAATTTTAACTTGGATACAAAAATGCTCAAAGTTTGATTTCATGTCAGAATCTTTATTATATTCGAGGTATTTCGGAGCATTTTGTGGCATTTGTCCGTCTCCTTCTCTTTCCAGCACCGTCCTGATGACCCCTTACCTTTATTCACACATCTGCCCTTGTGGTTTTTCCTCACTTTGATAAATAATTGACATGCTCTTCTCCTTTGATATGTACTTTAATGCTTTTTTCACCAACCTTGTAAAAATCTGCTCTCATAGCACTCTATTCCTGCTGTGTTCAGAGTGCACCTCAGCACAGCCACTGATTTCATGGTGACAGTCTCTTTAATTTAATATTTATATACAGTTTGATTCTTCTTTATATTACCAGAAAGAAAAGCAGGCATGAAAACACAAATTTTGTACCTCGTGCGACGTGACTGTCGCTAATTTCCAAAAACAACAGCCGATGAGTGCCTTTGTCTTCAATTCCTTTTGTACCAGGTACAATCCATTAGGCTTTTAATGCGGTTGTTCTGTAGGATGTAGTTAAACTATCTATAGTTCACAACATTTAGTGCATTGTTGACAAAAGTTACTGCCTGCTCACCGGAGCCTCATTTATTGTATGCTCCAGGCAAGAAGCCTTTCAAAGTGAGAAACTGTCTTTGAGAAACATTTTTTTTTTCTGGCAAGTGCTGTATTTTTAACAGAACTGCTTGACGTACAGCCTGCATATGCTCAAAACAATTTCAAAATGACATTAGTGCAGCCTTAGAAATGTTTAAATATTTCTCATTTTAAAATCAGGCTAAGGTCTCAAAGAATATCTTGCTGCAAAATTATTCACTATGGATCCATCTGTTATCGACGGAGACATTAGTATGTTTGTACTACTGTACTGGGCATTTTAGAGAGCAGGTCATTATATTTTCCGTTATAAAAAATAGATTTTCTTTTGCCTTCTTCTCCCTGTTGCTTAAGCTCATAGCAGCCCTGACAGGAGAAAACCTGCTACTTAGTTCCTTCTGTGACAGGGCAGTGCGCCAGCAGTCCCCAGCTGTCATTACTACCAATAATAAAGGCAGGAAATGTTGTGTGGCGCTCAGGAGACGGGGCTGAGATATGCAGTAATTTTTGTTTGTGTGTCATCATGTACGTTTCAATCCGGGCATCAGTGGATGCCACTTATTAGTCGTTGTTATCTTGTGTTTAATCAGGAATATTAATGCTTTTTAAAAAAAAAAAAAAAAAAAAAAAGCCAACTTCACACACTTGAGGAAATCCCCACAAGAAAGATGAACACCGATTCTCAGCAAAATTCTAGGAAGGAAGGAAGAAAAAAAAGAAAACTGTTCTCCACTGGCATCTTTTTCTGCTTATTACAACTCAATGAAGACAATTTGACACAAAAGTGATTATGCATCCAGGCTAGGAAATGGGAAATAGGAGCGCCGACGGGACGCAGATTCATAAACAGCCAGTGAAAAGTGATATTCTGTTGAAATGCAAATTCTTTGAGGGCTTTGTTCCAGAGGCATGCAGGGTGAAATTGGCCTTTAAACACATTGGCATACTAATGTCTTGAGGTGCCTCCACCCTCGGTCCTTTCAGAATAACCGCGGCATTATAATTGACTTGTAGTTTATAATGACACTGCATACATTTGCATTAGATAGACACTTCTGTACCCTAAGGTGTGTCTGAGAGTATGTTGCCGAGCGAGAATGCATATGTCTGTGCCTGCAGGTATGGAGACAAAAGAGTGACTTGATTCATCCTATGAGGTGCTCTGGGTGGAACTAAGTTTGCTTTGAGATCTGAGTGTGATGGCACTGCTAACCTTGGAAGGCTCAGCAGGCCTGTTGGTTGGCTTTGTAGTGCAGCTGTTTGATTTGCTAAGCATGCAGGTCTATTCTTCTTTTCTGTCTGTTCCTTTGAATTTCGAGATAAAGAGCTGCACAGTAAATGAAATCAAATACAGAAAAAGAAGCAGGTCGTATGTATGTATACACCCACACACAGACACACACATGCACAATTGACACAGAACAAAACCATTAAAAAGCAGCAACAGTGAGAGGGAATAAAAAGAGGCTTCAGCTTCACTTGGTGAAGGGCATTGAGTATAATGTTTTAAACTGACCATCCTGGTTTTACTTAAAACATTTATTTATATCTATTTTAATGAAATCTATTATTTGTATAAAGCATATTGCTTTTAATCTGCTGCCCTCTTTTAATCTTTTTAGCACAGTTTTTCAAAAGTGCTCTGCAAATTGTAATTTTTATAATATATTCATTACTCTTGTTGTATTGTTGTTAGAATATTGAAAACAACAACAATCCATCAGCCGTTTAACAGTTTCCCTTGTTATACAGTGAGCTGCTTAAGCTACAATATTTAGCTTGAAGAGGTAGATTTACATCAATCAGGTGTCATACAGTATATGGCGTGTTGAATGGCGCAGGCTGCAGATGCATGTTTGTCTCAGTGAGTCAGCGTTACGATTGGCATTCAGTTGAACTCCCTGCAGGATTTCAAGCAATAAATATGGAAATCTGTGCATGAGAGCCAAGCTCTTGTCTAGCTGCTTTTTGCCTATTGCACAGTTTAGTCAAGTATCACTTCAGCATAAATAGACTAATAGCAAACAGTGAGATTGGCGTTTTCACAACTGGCAACTATTTACTTCAACATGATCGCCCTTTTAAAACATTTTGGACAGCGAAACTAAAACATGTCTGCTTACCCCACTTTGTCCGTAATTATACATGGCAGGTATGATAATTGTTATAGTGAAATCATGTGTGCACATTAGATTTTGCATGTTACATTTATCTTTCTAAAGACTTGGGTAAGAAAAAGCTCAGCTGAGCCCTGGGCACTTGGCACAAAAATATCCCTAAATCCCCTCTCCAACCCTGGCCAGTGACACATGCTGTGACTAACCCTTTTGCGTGATAATGCTGTTAAGATTATTGTACAGAAAATAAAAGCTTGCCCTAATAAAAATAGTATGGCGGTACCTATTAAACCCAACGAAAAAGTACGTCTGCTGAAAACATCAGTATTAAGAGCATGCTTCAACGGCTTGATTAAAACTCTTTATTCCCTCGACTATTGGAATCCCAGGGAGATCTTCTGATTTTTGAGACTACCTGGGAAAGTGCTTGATGTGGAAGCCATAATCAGCCACTGCCTGAGACCCCATCAGCACAAGAGGAAAGTGTCTTGAAATACTATAAATGTGTCCTGAAACCACAAAAAGCAGTTCAGCCAAGCTGAAAATGGATGTTTATAATGAGAAATGGTGAAAGGGTCTGTACAATTTACAGAGGGATTAACGTGAGTTGACTGTAGGCATAAACTGTGAGTAAACCGTGAAAGTCTTACAACGCTATCAAGATTCCCTGAAAGTCTGAACACCGAAAAGCAGAATTATCTGGTTTCAAAAAAATTGGAAAAAGGTAAAAAGCATCTCTGCATGAGTTTATTCAATCAGCCAATGTTTGTTCCGTTCTCCTTATTTGACTTTGCCGTTTTTAAGATAACCTGTGATTTCGTCATCTTGTGAGCACAGTATTTTGAATAACGGACTCGTCCTGATGGATCCTGACAAAATGTGGGGTCCTGTGTGTCTGAGTGCCTGCACTTTGGGCTGGTTGGTGTCTGTTGAGATAAATAAACGGGCAAACAACACACTAAATAGAGGCGCGGTAAAGCGCTGGGTTATCATCCCTTTCATGTTTTCAGGCTTAAGCATATAATAGTGGAAGTCTTACATTTTTATCGTTATGTTTATATGCAGCGAGCATCATTTCACTGCGAGATCAAGATGCCGTATGACCTCAGTTTTTCTGGGTTCAAATTTGTGCCACGGCTGCATTCTGTTTTTGTTTTGTTTCATTCTTCTATCTGCAACCCAAAGGTAAAGAGTGTGAAAGGTCCTGAAGATGGTCCTGCTTTGGCAGAATTTGCCAAAGTCTCTGGGGTGATGCTACAATAAGAGAAATAAGCAGGCTTTAAATTACTCAAAATACAGCAGGAATTATTTTATGGTGTCCATATGAGAAGCATGTAGTGCTCTGCCGTGGACATCTGTTACAGATAGAACTGACAGAAGCACTCAATTTATCCATCCGTAAACAACAGAGGAGAACAGAAGATCCTGATTAATCTGTAAAAGGTTCAACTGAAATACATGATGTCAGCTTTAAACTGTCAACATGATTCAGATCTCTCTGGAGAGAGAATTTGTGCAATGTTCTCCATCCTTTAACCCTTTTGGCATTGTCCTGCAGCAGTTAAATAACTGTAGACACTCTGGTATCACTGCATGCAGGTGCTAACGAATGAAAATAAACCTGCATTGTATTTACACTGCAGTTATTGTTCGTAAAAAGACATCTGACTGTGTGGCTGGCAAAGAGCAGGATATAGAGATGATATACTAATTGGCCTAGATGCCAGGAGCACATGCTTGGAAGATATTTACATAGTCAGAAAAATGGGTACGTTGAAGGTATAAATACAGGTGACATATTATAGGAAAAATCTACATAAAGTGTGCCGTGTTGCAGTCACTCTGGGGGAAACAGTGACCAAAATTATTGTATCTCTGTGCAGTGAACTTTGTTCCCTGTGAAATGGTTGCTTCAAACATGGGAACTAGATCTGCGAACACTTCAAAGCGGCTTTGAAGTGCATCAGTACAACGATAAAATGGCATTAAGAGGGGATGTGACCCCATTTGTTGTCAAGTTGGCATTACCATAATATTTATTTGTGATAGATGCTGTGGACAGTTCACTGTGATCAATCTGCTGTTGTCTGTTGCAAATCTGTAGCCAGCTACGTAACCAGGAATTAAAATTAACACCTGATATTCAGAGTCTGGACAAAACTTCATGCATATAAAAAAATAAATTCCGTGATTCCTTCACAAATAGTGAATGTAGGATGAGACGCATCAAGAGACTCATCATAGATGAGTTGCACTCATCAGACTTTGATGAGTGAATAATTGCAATGTGTTGACAATCTGTCTGTGTTTATAAATTAGACAGTGATAATTTTCAAACCTTTACCAGAGTTGGACCACGATTGTCTGGAGACTGCAACCTGTGAAACTGCCTGGTGATGAAAAGTGACAGAGACACAAGTGCTTGGAAATGTCAAAGAATGTAAAAAGATTCAATGTCATCATGAGGGAAAATAATAAATGTATGGTATTTTTTTTAATAATATATGCAAAGACTATCAACAGATTTCCATCCAGTTAAAAGACCTGACTATGGATCACTGTGTTTGATTGCACTTTCCACCGTTATCATCAAAACTACAGGCAGACTGGCTTATCAGCAGGCCGATATTATCTGCTGATATTAGCTATTTGTGAGTCAATCAGTATTAGCATTTATAATGGACACAAAACCAATGATATTTTTTTTTTAGTCACAAGGAGGTTATCCTATTTATCCTTTTGTATGACTAAGCCTTTACCAAGCTGTTGGCCACTCATGTCTTGGAAGTCTCCTGGACAGACACAATACCATTCAAAATCATTTAAAAATAATCACTCATTTAGCATTTTGATTAGTGTGTGACCAATACGGAATTATTAAGGCATATATCTGGTGATATAACAATGTGATATTCCAATATATTACCCATTTTTTTAAACAAATTGATTTACTTGCTCTCCCCGACTCTACTCAGATGAGCTTCTTCTTCTTGTTGTAGCATTCTAAACACATGTGATGCAAAAAGGAGCATAGCAAAGTGCCATCTAGTGGACAAACTATGCAATGTCAACATTCATAACATTCCTGAAGGGTGTTTTTCCTTTTCTTTTTTATGTTACACTGCAGAAAATGATGGGCCAACTCATCTCCCATGCAACATGTTTAGTTTTACACAAACTGCAAAAACAGACAAAGGGTGTATGCTGCCTCATCATGTACTGATTACACTTCTTCTAGCCAGGTGTCAGCGACTGATGCGTAAGACACCAAGCGCCCTCTGCTGGCGAAACTTATATTAACTTATATTATAGCACAATAGACAACTAATTTTTCTTTCATAAACCATTATAAATGCAGATACTGATAGACTGGTACTGACAAATATTTTTGTCATGGCTGTGTGCAGGCAGGCAAGGAGAAAGGAGCCAAAATGCAGGACTCACGGAGGCAGAGGTGAACTCTAAATAAATCGCTTTCTTGCAGGTCACAGACTGAACAGAAGACTAACTATACTGGAGGAAAATAAACTAAGACGCAGGCAAACCATGTAAACAGAACACACAGAGTAGCTTGAAGGTACAACACAACAGAGAACAAAGGAAAACACAGGGCTTATATGCACAGGGGAGTAATCAGGGAATGGGAAACAGGAGGGAGAGACAGCTGGGAGAAATTAGGCTAACGAGACAGGGGAAGTAAAACTGAATACACTGACATAAGACGTGAACCTTCAAAGTAAAACAGGGCACAAGAAACAAAACACAAAGACGTAAACTTGACACTGAACTAAACCTAGAATAATAATAATCAAAACAACACAACTAAAGAATCAGAACATAAATTCTACTACAGAAAAAAAACCCTCCAAAATATAAGAAACAGAAAATGCTGGGTCAAAATGACCCACAACCGTGACAATTTTAAGGTAAACAGATTGCCATGGTCCTGGGTCATGCAAGCCAGTGTTTCTGAGTTTCATGATATTTTGTTATTCATCTGTATTCTAGTTTCTTTTCAGCTTGTCTGGTTACATTCTGTCAGACCTAGCTTGCAGTTATATGTCATAGTTTATCGGTTTCCCCTTGTGTCTCATCCCTGTGTTAATTCGCCCTTAGAGGTTAGTGAGTCTTATCTGTTATGTCTCCTGTCTCCATAGTTCACATTGTCTAGCTCATGTCACGTATGGGTCCTATTTAGGGTTCCTGTTTTACTTTGAAGGGATCTTGTGTTCAATGTTCTTTGCTTTAGTTTCACTTCCCCTGTGGTGTCATTATAATTCATTTGTATCAGGTGTTCCCCGGGTGTCTCCACTTCCCCTGATAACCTCATGTGCGTATTTAAGTCCTCTGTCTCCCTTTGCTCACTGTTGCGTCGTCTGTGTTCCACCCCTCATGTCATGTCAGGATTTAGGACTCTGTGCAGGTCATATGGGTTGTTCATGTATGAGATCATAGTTCCTTCATGTTCCTGCACAAAGCCCTGTTCATAGTCGTCACAGTCCCCTTATCACTGTCTTCCTAATCTTCATCAGTTTTCTTAGTTTTCATTTTTCCCCCAGTTTAGGTTTCAGTTTAGTTTTGCCTCTGTGCTTACTGCCTTGTTTTGTTGACCTGATTATCACCTGTAATAAAAGGCTCACTTTTTGTTCAAGTTAATTGAGGTCTCCTCGCTTGTGTCTGCTCCTGTGCGGACCCAGGAGCAGACACAGGTGTATTTGCACATATTCCACATCATTTTTAGAAATATATTATTCCCATGCCAATAAAATACCAAAAGCCACTGGATCCCTGGAAAAATGGTTCAAAGTTTTTCTTTAATTTCTCACCTATCTGTACAGGGTGGGCCATTTATATGGATACACCGTAATAAAATGGGAATGGTTGGTGATATTAAAGTCCTGTTTGTGGCACATTAGTATATGTGAGGGGGCAAACTCCTCAAGATGGGTGGTGACCATGGTGGCCATTTAGAAGTCGGCCATCTTGGATACAACTTTTGTTTTTCCAATAGGAAGAGGGCCATGTGACACATCAAACTTATTGGTAATGTCACAAGAAAAACAATGGTGTGCTTGGTTCCAACGTAACTTTATCCTTTCATGAGTTATTTACAAGTTTCTCACCACTTGTAAAATGTGTTCAATGTGCTGCCCATTGTGTTGGATTGTCAATGCAACCCTCTTGTCCCACTCTTCACACACTGATAGCAACACCGCAGGAGAAATGCCAGCACAGGCATCCAGTATCCGTAGTTTCAGGTGCTGCACATCTCGTATCTTCACACCATAGACAATTGCCTTCAGATGACCCCAAAGATAAAAGTCTAAGGGGGTCAGATCGGGAGACCTTGGGGGCCATTCAACTGGCCCACGACGACCAATCCACTTTCCAGGAAACTGTTCATCTAGGAATGCTCGGACCTGGCACCCATCTTGAGGAGTTTGCCCCCTCACATATACTAATGTGCCACAAACAGGACTTTAATATCACCAATCATTCCCATTTTATTACGGTGTATCCATATAAATGGCCCACCCTGTATTCTGCAGGTTTCTGTCACGTACAAAAGTCCCAGTCACAAGACATATTTTCTCAAGTGCTCCTTTTCTTTGGCACAAGATTAAATTGTTCTTGTATGTGAAAGCACGGGCCTAAGAGTTCTGTCTCTGACAATGTGCCCCACAGAGTCCAAACAGACTGTCTGAACCAGACTTGACTTTCTTCAGGTTTTAACAGTGATCAGACTATTTGTGGTTCTGCCATCAAGGAGCTGATATTTGTGGATAAGATGATTCAGTGTGACCTTCTAAAGAAGTACTGGAGTGGGACCAATTTTACCTGCAGACTGCAGACTACAAATGACAATCTGTCAACATAACACAGTCACAAAGCACTGTCATTAGGTTGTAATCACTTATTTTATCATTTGAACTGTGTATGAAGCTCTAAATGTGTTTTCATCTCAATGCTTTGATTCACACATAAACCCTCCCTATTTCTGGAGATCCCAAATATAAAACTGTAATTGAGAGAAGTCATTAGTCCCAATTCTTAGAAAAAGCACCTGACCACACAATTGCCTGAGCCACTGCCTTCATCTGTGATCACTTGCAAGTGTAAGCTGCATTATCTTACTCATTATGTAGCCACTTATCAAACATATTAATCCTTTCACACAAGACACTGATTTTAATGATTTTTATTATTAGCTTAAGTACATTACAAGCTTCTGGGGAAAATGAATTGAATCCCCAGAAACGCTGAGCCCTACCCTCAATTTTAAACTGATTTATCAAATAGCTTTTTTTCTACTATGTTATTATGCATGAAAATTTTGCCATTTACTAGTCAAACTCAGTATGTCATTATTAACAATTCAGATAAAAGTCAGCAATGTGGAGTGAGGATGGCAATGTACAGGCCACAGGCATCACAAGACCCCCACGAGGCAGTTTCAAACAATAAACTCTATTGCTAGGTTAGTAGGTTAAACATAGACTCAATTCCCTTAAGGTCAACACAGTGTGGTTGTTAAGCGATGATATAACAACCCTGCTTCTAGGTCCAAGTGTTGGATGAGGGTACAGTTTTATAGTGCTGTGTCACTAGTTTTTTGTATAGACACAGCCCGAAAAACTACTCAGTCATCATCCAAGGCCTGTTCTCATTGTTCCTGTGCATGGAACAATGAGAACAGGTGTTCTCGTGTGCACGAGAGAGGAAAACACCCTACATTTGAAACAGCACAATAAAACTGGAAATTCTGTTTTTGGTGTGCCATCCCAATATTTTTAGTGGGCCCCATATAGCCACCCCTATGAAAAAATTCTGGAGGTGCCCCTGTATCACACGCAGCAAGACGCAAAAAAGGGATCCAGAACTGCATTGTTGGTGCAGATGTCCACAAGGTGTGGTCAGCGTCTTTCTAGCTGCTGCAGAAGAGCTGCAAGGTGTCTGCTATCCAAAGGTGCAGCTGCAGTATTTTCCAGGCAGAGAAAAAAAGAATGTGAGATAACTTCACTCAGAGATGGAGAAAGGTCTGAAAAAATAAAATAATAAATGAATTAAAAGGTTAGGGGAGGAAGAAGAGATATTATTTTTTAAAGGTAAGGACTGCTCAGTGACATTTGATAAACTGGAAATCTAAAGCTTTTATGTATACTGAAGCATACTCACTTTGTGTTATTCAAAGGTTGCATGATCGCTACAGGGGCTACAGAGCTAGTTTGGGGTTTTTTTGTTTTCTTATTCTCTTTGCTTCTCTGCTCGTGTTCTACATAACAGATGTTCAAGCTGCATACACTGATTAGAATTAGAATTTAACTTGGAATAAATGTTTTATTCCCATTCATTAACATTATTTTATTATTATAAATAATATGACACAGGGTTCAATTTCCCTTGCATGAAAATAGCTGGTAGGAATGTTCTCCAACAAGCTGCAGTTCTGTTTACATTTGACACTTTGGTACTTTTTAGGGCCTTGATTTTTTCACTTTTAATTGAGTAAAAAAGTTTAAGCAGTATTTCATATTCAACAGTAATTTTTTTAAACCCAGGAATCTAACTTTTACCTAAGTGAGCAACGTATCTCTGAAGACTACGCTCTGATTGTGGATGTGATGATATCAAATGTCCTGTTGGCTGAGGTTTTATCCATTCCCATCTCTTGTTCCTTCTTTGTCCTCATTATTTACTTTTATTGGAAACAATTTGACCCTTATTGTGCATCTTCACCACATTTGTGTGTTTATATTAGCCTATCCACAGCTCTGTAGTTAGCTACAGAGTAGCAGCAACCAAACCGATCGTTAACTGGAGTTGAAAGAATTCGGAACACGTTTTAACTCTCAGTTGTGCTTTGGAATTGAAGGAATGCTTAGATCAGGAAATGGCTAATTGCATCAGACTTAATAAGTGGATAACACAAGTTCAGCCTTACCCTAATACTGTCTGTGTTGCACAATTAACAATAAAAGGAAGAAAGTTTTAAAAACAGGTAGAGAACTAGAGAAAATCTTTGTATTTTATCATACCAGCAACACCAGCATCAGACATCATATGAGGAATTACAAAAACACTGCAAAAAAAAAAAAAAGGGATGTAGACAGAAACCTAAAGTAGAGAGCTGGTAGTCCTTTGGCTCCCAGTCTAGAGTGTTCAGTATTCATAAGTCAGACCACAATCATTTTCATGCCTGACCTTGTGTAATGCCAGCTAACCTATACACACCTTTCAAAATACTCAAAACTGCCTTGATGGTAGCTCTAACTAGCATTTTAACACAACACATACGACACACATTTAAACATAAGGGATCTTGAAGGAAAGTTCTCAGTGGTAGCCTGTGTTGTCTTCCTAATGTCACAGATCATCAAAACAGCACTGCCTGCAACCGTTCAGTCAAAACGATAGAAATTCTGCAGGAAGTGCATTCCAGTATAAAATCAGCACTGAGATCGCTTTGCTTTCGATGATAATCCATCAGGGATGTCATAAATGTCAGCTGAACAGCCCTGCTCTTTCTGTAAACATGCTTATAGCAGATCACTGACCAAAGCCGGATGAAGTTATTCTTTAATTTCCTTACTATTGATTGTTTCTCTGTTTCTATTGTCCCCATTTTCCATTACTGTGCAATATGAAGTTTTTTGTTGTTTGTTTTGATGTGATGGTGATTTTGTAATGCCCACTGGTTTGAATTTTGAACGAGGAGCGGCAATAATAATAATCTGCTGACAGAAAATTGAAAACACTGTGGTTTTGTCATGTGGATGAACAAAATAAGTGGCTTAGAAGTATAAAAAATATGTTGAACATGTTTTCATGTTTTGCACATCTGTTTTTTCCCCTCCCTTAGTAGATGTCTTCTGCAAAGTTTTTCTATTTCTAGTTCATATCAGTCAGGTTTTCTTGAACTTATCTTGCTTCATTAAGCCCAGCAGTGTAATTCTGAAGCTGTTTAATAGCTATGTATGCTAATCACTTTCAGCAACTCAGGATGGAATGAAATAAGAGAAACTATTAATCTTCTTGAGAAAATGATGTTCCCGCAGACAAAGAACTGAGATGCTAAACTTGGGTTTATAGATGAAAACATTGTCGTACAGTATTCAAACTGCAAAGTTGCTGCAGAAGCAAATACTAAAAGTCTGTAAATAAAAAGTCTTGAAATCATAGCGTTCTTTGCCATGACTTGTATTACATTTAGATATTTCTGTGCAAATAGAGGATAACTTCCACTAATCTGACACAAGCATTTAAGACCGCTGCAGTGATTAAAACAGTCTTTAAAATATATAACAAAAGAACTAGGTCAGTGTAGGAAAACTTGTTGAGTATTGTTGGATATTGGATCCTCTGCATTTCTGTCTTTACCTTTTCTGTTTTATCTTGATTTGCGAGAAAGTGAGGGAGGTGGGCCCCTTTTATGCACATTATCTGTGTGACAAAAAACAAGAAAAGAAATGAAACCGTCAGTTGTGTGAAAAAAAGAATGCAATAATTTACAAATAGTTACAGTCATCACTAGAATAAAGGGTAACATATTAGAAAATACATCAAATACTGAGAAATCTAGTGGGTTAAACGATATTGTAAATCTCTTCTCTTTAAAAACTTTTGGCAAATGTTTGGGAATATATGAAACTAGTCCCTGTAATTGGAAAAAGAACTGTTTTTGGCTGCTCAGCACATTGTGGTATTTTTCTATTTGTTATGTATCAAATGTTTACCACCGCAGAGCCACACGGTTGTAATTTTCTTGCTGCAATTGACTGGATGAGAGCATAAGTTGTTCCGTATTCAGTGCATGTCTTCCAGCATCAATGGTACCTTCACATGTATACAAGTTCCGTAGACACTAATGAATCCATATACCAACAATGATGCAGGCTTCTTTACACTGATGACAAGCCAGATGGTCCCTCTCAAAGCATCCATGATTCCCAAGAATAATTGTAGATATCGAGTGCTCCATCCTACATGAGCTAATGCATGGAGAGGATACAGTATTTCTGGATGTTGTTAATATATGTTATTTTTTTCTTGTATGGCAGTGGTTTAACGTGCATTTGTAGATGCAACAATGAACCATTCACTCGCCATGGTTTTCAGAAGTGTTTCACAAACCATCTTTCCACGATGTAATTGTGTTTGTGCTGCCTCTACGCCGTATTTAACTTTTGGTTTTTGGCCTTTTACACTGAGTACAGAGATTTCTCTGGACTTTTTCCAATCTTAGGGTGTGCTTCTTAAATTTTTGAACCATTAATCCTTCCACAGGTAGCTCTCTGTGATGATTTTTTGATACCCAGTTGTGTTACTCTATTACTTCCAGTTAATCTAATTAGCTGTAAAATATTCTGTGAGGGGATATTCTACATTTATTCCAGACTTGGTTTATTAGAACAAAGTATCAGTTTCTACATTGACCATATTGCCTTTGCACATTTTAAACAAAATATTGTTTTTAAATAATAATAATAATGGATTGCATTTATGTAGCGCTTTTCGGGGCCCTCAAAGCGCTTTACAATGCCACTATTCATTCACTCTCACATTCACACACTGGTGGAGGCAAGCTACAGTTGTAGCCACAGCTGCCCTGGGGCAGACTGACAGAGGCGAGGCTGCCATATCGTGCCATCGGCCCCTCTGACCATCACCAGTAGGCGGTAGGTGAGGTGTCTTGCCCAAGGACACAACGACGGGGCTCGAACCGGCAACCTTCCGGTTACAAAATGAACTGCCAACTCCTTGAGCCACGATCGCCCCCGATAGTAATAAATAATTTGCAAATCATTTTGTTTAGGTTTTTGTTTTTTACATTTGGGTTTCAATTCTTTGTTAATATACAGCAGTGGTCATCAGAATTTTGTTCTGCTGACTCTCGTCCTGCTCGCCTGTCTCATTTACTTGTCTTTTCCTTCTTGTATTTCCTGCTAGACATATTTTTCTAAAGAATGGCCCAATCCCATTTGACAGACATGAACTCTATTTTTTATCTATTTTTATATGTATGTGGATTTTTCTTTATTTGCTCTGCTCCGTGAACTATTTCCCTTTATGTTTTTTGACTAATGTCATCATTTTCAAAACATGTGGTCAAGACAACTGAGAAAAAAAATTCCTGTTTTGTCCACAAAGAGCTGTTTTACTTCATTCAGCCGAAGACTAAATGATATTTGAACATAGTCAGTATTGCACTCCCATAAGAAGCTTTTATGTGTACATCTAAAATCCCATCCCACTCACACTCAATTCCACCTGTTTCCCTCTCATGTGGGTGCTGCGTGTATTGTTATTGATGTAGACAGTGCTCTAAAACTTAATATTTTTGAAAACAGTGTTGCAAAAAATGTCAGAAAACAGTCTCGGGACAGTGAATTGTTGATATTCCTGCATTTCTGTAATGTTCACATGACTCACTTCTAAGGCATAAATAGTTTTTCTGAGTGTGCGTTTGATGTAACCCATCCGGTTGCCTCAGGCAACATTCATCTGTTTGCGTGGAGCTGACTTTCTCCTTTGGAAAGAAAAAAATGTCCTTGTGAATGAATGACTTTACTGTGCCCACCTTTAAAACTTGGAACTGAACACACGCAAAGTTATCCCTCAACATTAGACGGTAAAGGGTTACAACGCTTTAGAGTACCCTTTGAATTTTTGCTCTTCTTTTTTTCAGCTGACTGGTTCATAAAAGTAACAGTGCGTCATGATTGAGCGTCTTGCTCAAAAACAATATGTCTTGTGGATGCATTGCACTCCGGTTTGTTTGTGTCAGTACCCCCCCCCCTTTCCTTTTCTTTCCCTTTTTTTGTATTTTACACTGTGTGAGTGTTGAACATCAGTGGAAAAAAAAGCAGCAGCAGCATCAACCCCTTGCTGTTCTATAATTAAAAGGTCTCTGCTCACAAGAGTCATGTGTATGCTGGTTTCTGTTCCAAACACCAAATTAGATTTCAGTGATTTCCAGCTTTCTCTTAAAATGTACAAGTGACTATTATACCTCTAATTAGACCTGCACTTAGTATTACCTGTTTTATGTGGTACACTTATGTGGAATAGTGTTTCTTTTATTTGCATTTAAACTGTCCTAAAACGCAGTCAACGCTATTTTTTTAGTGTTTCATAGATAGGTTAATTCTGCCAGATCGTTATAGAGGACTCTTTGTAATGCTGCGGCGAATTTGGAAGGACTGCATCTCAGAACTAATGTTTGTATTACTTTTGTGACAACTGAAATAATTACTATTGGCCATATTACAACTTCAGTAAGCTGAGAAGAGGAAACGGGTAACAAAATAAAATGTAAACAGAGCAGAACACAAGGAAAAAAGAGGAACAACAGATGATACAGTATCGATCTCAGTGAGGTGGCCAATGAGAAGCGATGGGAGATTTTAAAATATCAATAGAGAGAGCAGATGTGTTGAGATAAACTGTTCCATATTATTATATAGCGACTACAGACCCAAAATGACTTAGACTTAAATCATAGAATTGTTTTTCACTGCAGTCTCGCATTAATATTTCAACGGTGCACTATGGTTTCAAGAAAATACAGTAAATGTTTGCAAATACTCGAGAGCTCGTTTCATTAAAATTAAATGAAAGTTACTTAAATGTTTTACTCAAAAGCATTCATTTGACAGTTATTGCATGCCTGTCTGTTCCAGAGGAGGAACTCTTTCTTTTGCTCTTTGTCAGAGTTTTCTATCTTTCTCCTAATCAATGTAATCTTATTTTGCATGTCTGAAACACGGACCCAAATCCTCTGCTTTTCCCACACCAACACTGGCCAATTCATCTCCAGTTATATGTACTTCAATGCAGCTAACATAAAGCATATTCTACATAAACTACTCAGGCACTGTTACGGTGATATATAGAGGTGGTAATGTAATGACTTGTAATGAAAACAAAATGTTTGAAACCACAAATTATCCATTTGTCTGCTCTGTAATCCTTTTATCGCAAACACTTTTTAAAATCAGCGTTGGAAAGAAAAAAAAGAAGATGATTTTCCTTTAATGAGTATTTGTTTGAAAACAATTATATAATGAGTTCTGTAGCTCTGGAGGAGGTATGTCAAGCCTGAGAGAATTAACCTGATGATGTCATAATGGCGTAAAGTATGATTTATAATAGAAAGCTTGCACTGGAAACTGACAGCAGGAATAAATGGGGGCTTTTATGATGCTTAGAGACCAATCAAAAGCTGCCTTAGCTCAATACGGCATCCAGTGTTGGTGGATCTGAAGGATTCCAGGCCTAATCTTTACTCACCTGTGCTGCATTGTGTTATATTATTATCTCACTGACTCATGTAAAGATGGGAGCTAAATAAATGTCACATAAATCTTAAGAAAAGCTATAATAGCTAGTTCATTTATAAAGTGAGAAATGCTGGAGCCATCTGAAAATATGTTGTGATAATTTAATTATTTCTAACCAGCCAGTTCAGCATTTATAGATCTCACCTCTACTTCATCTATTTTTCTTTGACTTCATCCAAGTGCTTGGATGCCTTTAACGTTTTATCCTCTTTATAAATTGCTAATCTGCCATAGAAATACAATCTTCATTTAAAACGAAGTTCTCAGAGGCCTCAGTAACCCTACAGTCATTATTAAATAGGCTATGTGTCTGACTTGCCTTATAGATTTTGTTCTGGTGAGAAACGTTAGTCCGGGGAAAAAGGGTTATGTTTGATGAGCTGTCAGAGAAGGTAGAGAATAGTTGAAAGGCATAAACCGTCTGCTCCTTTTCATGTATGATGCGTGTGCCCTTGGTTACCTAGTAACTCTCTTCTCCATCTCAAATCGGCGCTCCCGAATATTCATACGGGATAGCGCCGCGCGTCCCCGCGAAGCTCGTGTTGAGCTCAAGAGTCAAGGCAAAAGCAGCAAAACGCACCAGGACTAGGAGGAGACTTCCCGCAGGAAAAAAAGGAAAGAAAGAAAGAAAGAAAGAAAATTAATCACTAAAATAAAACGTGGGAGAAATCCATTAAAATGACAGCGGAGTGAGGATAATGAGAGTCGTTATCGCTTCACAGGAAGGTCATTCCCGAAAAACATATAAGCGGTGCGCAGACTATACGGATATTTGGAGTACAGAGACTCGACTGCGAGTGAAGACCCCGAAACAGTGAAACATTATCCCGGCTTTTTATTTCCAGAAAGGCATGGGGGGATTTAGATCTCGACAAGGCAGGTGAGTCATTTCATGAGACTTGATGAGCAACTAGAGAAGGGGCAGAAAATCTAAGGCTGTCTGCGTTCTGAGTGACTTGAGGAGATGTGCAGGGGGGAAAGAGGGTATATCGGGATACTTGGATTTATTTTATACGACTTAAGCTTCTATTTTATTTGTGTGCGTGTGTGGAAAAGATTAAGAGTGGGAGCTATTTTGTAACGCAACATCGACGCAGCGCTGTAACCCGGCACGGAGGCACGTATACTTCCAAAACGCATTTGGATTTTGTGAGTTGGACGGACTACCCGGAGTCTTATTAGACGCAGGGGTTTTGGATGCTGCTAACTGTCTGTATCTTTTCCTCGCACTGCCATATGTAGCGTGTTGCGATACCAGCGCACGGCAAACGTCAATGCAGAAAATAAATGCTTGCGATAGACGTCCAGAGCACTTGTTACTTGGGCATAAAGACATCTTGTGCGCGTGATGGGCGCAAGCTCTGTGTCATTGTTCATCCTGTAGCAAGGAAAAACCCCGAAAACGCCAAATGAGTTGCGTTTATGCAAAAACAAGAAATAAAAGGGCGGAAACTGCGAGCTCTGAACTTTAAGGTACATTTAACAAAGAATTGATGGCTTAAATAGATCAGGTTGGAAGCAGATCTAAGGTCCCCTTCTTTTTTTTTTCTTTCTTTTTTTTTTTTTTTTAATATGATTGGGACCAGTTTGCACCAGGCTACCGACCTCCATCAGGATGAGCAGGATAATCTGCCACGGGGATACATGGGTATCCCCCGATTCCTATTCCCTTTTTTAATAACATTTTCTCCTAATTGGTTTGTGGATGATTAGATGAGTGGCTCAGTATAGAAGCTTCAGTGTGAGCTTAACTGGTTATTAAAGGGCATTTTTCATCTTAGAGTGACAGAGTATATATATATATATATATATATATATATATATGTTATTCTACTTGCTGCTTGACACTTATTTTTATTCATTCTTTTTAACCTTTTGGCTTAATCACATTAAAAAAGATTTTTAAAAAAGCAGGAAAAAGTTATGTTTTTTCCATCTTTAATACCTATAAAAGCTGCAGAACTGAACATATTGCTTGCAAAGCAAAGAGTTTATTGTGCATAAACAGTGTAATGATCTTGTAGGCCACACACGTCTACTTTCCCATACAGTGTGAAATTCCTGGACACATGGCTTCAGAAATATACTATAAATAAATTGTCTGGTTGTTATCAGTGGCAGTAAGAATAATTAAGAGAGAGAGAGTTGAATTCCAAAGAGAGAGGAGGAAGTGGAAATGTCAAACAGGAGTTGTCATGGTGATTAGTTGAATAACCAATGTGTCCCTGAAACCTAAACATTTAGGAAGTGATTCAGCCTGTTATTTGGCATGCAAACCACACTGCTGATAAAAGAAGACCCTAATAGATGATAATCACACAGACACGTAGAATTTCTAGTTTTTGTTGCGTACATATTTTTTCAAACAAAAAAGGGGGGAAAAAAGGCCTTGTGAAATTCTGAGAAGGGCTCCTTGAATTCAGTTTTGATTTGCAGGAGAATGGTGTGTGTCTGTATTGTAAGTGGCGCTTCAATATCATGTGAAGAATTATGCATGCTGGTGCTGCTGCTGCTGTTTGTGAATTCTCTTTCTGACCCTTCAGTGTTTGCATTCCAGTCGAGCAAAGTGCTATTTTTTCAAGCTCCCTGTTGTTTTAATATCCATTCTTCACCCCTTTCTCAGATTTTTTTTTCTTTCTGGGATGTACTTGAGCTGTGTAACAATCGTGGCAGCTTAATTTACGACAAAAACTGAGCTTTCGGGTTTCAGCCGTTGGAGAGTAATTACAGAGAACGGCGCTCTCCCAGTGTGTTCATTTGCTAGACAGATTACACTGGAAGGGGTTGGGCCATCGAGAAGCGGTCAACATGTGATCACTGACAGGCACACATGCTGACACACTCCCGTAGACACACACGTGCACACATATGCGCGTGCACACACACACACACAAGTGCAGCATTGAGTCCGTTGTTTACCCTGTGAGTCTCAGGGCTGCTCAAGAAAAGCTCCATGAGACTCTCTGTCTACTGCAAAGGTCAGCGAGGCTTCGTGCTGACCTAACGTGAATACACCTGAGTGTGTCTTGGCCTGACTTAACATGGATGAGCCGCTCATTGGTCTCTGGCCCGAGAGGCCTCTTGTTCCTTAGCCTTCAGTTTCTCTTTAAGCATCGTGCTCCTTATTGCTTTCTCGTCCAGACACATGGGCAGAGGTGTGCAAGCACATGTGCTCCTCTGTGTATACACGGCGGTGTGTCGTCGCACATATAAGGAAGGCTGTGGAAGGTTATTTGTGTTTTCTAATATTCTTCATTGCGTTTGACGTGTTGTCTCGAAGCAGGCAGGAGCAGGAGCTGAATAATTTCCCAAATGGATACCTCTGACCTTCTGAAAATATGTCCTATCACTATTTATCCCGCAGCCAAGGAAAGGCCTGTCATTGTTCTAGCGCTGTTCTCACAACGTTGCAACATCGCTCAAACAAAAGGAAGAGGGGAGGTGTGATGTTTGTGAATCTAAAACAGATTAGCTTATTAGCACGTTACCAAGCAAGCGAGATAATTGCCTTGGCTTGACTGCTGCTCTTGAAAATCCACAGGTAACAAATGCCTGCCCAAACAGACATAAAGTTTACAGACTTATTTTACTTCTTGAGACTCATCTAGAGAGCAGATTTAGCTTTTAGGTTATTGCTGCTTAAAATGTAAATGATTCTGAGTCGTGCGAGGTCTTAATGGTCTCTCACAATGGCTGTGGCGCAGAGACCTCTGAGAAGGAGCCCAAATCTTCAAAAACCAAGTAAAAATGTGCCTCATGATGTGTCACCCGAGCCCTTTCCCCCTGCCTTTCGCAGACATGGATGTACAGTGACTAATGCAGGAGGATCAACTTGTCTCTTCGTGTTTGCTCAGGAGGATGCGCCTTCATCATCATTAAATCACACTCGATATGACTGAATCGCTGCAAAACACCCTGATAGTTTCTCTATTAAACATTAGTCGAAACAAGCGGCGGTGCTCCGTACACTTGTGTCACACTCGTTTCAATAATGAATAAGACGTATTTGTTAAATCAGTAAAAAGATGAAAGAGTGTTTGTTAGACTAACAAAGCGGTTTTGGCCCGAGGCACAAAGATATGCCTCAAGTCTTTTGCACATAACATATTTAACTGAGATATTACATTGTTCATGGCCCAAAAAACATCTCCCCTGACTAACAGGTTTCCCTGCCAAAGACCAATGTCTGCTTAGTAAACAAGATTCTTTTGGACATCGCCATTCTAACTACAAAGCAGATGTCACACAGTATGTCTCCACTCACTGTCTGCCAGAAGTTATCTACTTATTAATTATTTATTAATTAGTCAATTTACTCTCAATAACACACAGACCAAGGACGAAGCCGACTGAGCTATAATCAGGGACAGCCGAACGTGCAGTAGAAGCAGCAGCAGCGGCAGCAGCAGCGAGGAGCTGTTTTTGATTGTATCCCCCTTTAACTGAGACTTTTTAAAAATGCATCACATGGAGGGAAAGACAGCAGGAGCGGGGTGCGGGAGACCGTCATGATATGGAAAAGCAAAGTCGTACTTTAAGCTTACGTAAGCTTATGTAAAGTTCACTTCTTTTCATTCATGTGTAACATGCAAACATAAATGACCTTTTTTTTTTTTTTGCTATGGCATACAAGAATCAATCCACTGAAGCAGTGCGTGTTTCACATTCCACTGACTTTATTTTGCAAATCTGTTGCATTTATTTGTTGACTCTGACTGCGATTTGCATGCTTGCCGCATGTGCGGTACACTGAAAAAAAGGCCATGTTGGATTTATTTGATTCAATAATGGACATTGGTTGCACACAAATGTTTTGCTTTGGCAGAAACTTAAACAACTGAGTTAAATCAACACAACTTTTTCATATTCAGTAAACCTGTGCATTTTGTGTTCATAAAACACGATTGAAACATGTTCAGATGAAGTAAGTTGAGCTCTTGGAATATTTTAATCCTTCACAATTTTGTCATTTTATTTCAACACTATTCAATAACTTTTACCCCAATACTACTTGGTCACTTAAATACTACATGCTGTCTTCATATTACATAATGTTCAACAAAGTCTAGATCCTGGTTACCATAAAAATTTAATGGGTCTTCAACAACTACCATCCTTCTATCTTTATCCTGGTTGCAGGAGGGCTGGGAAATAACCCTGAAGTGATAGGTTACAAGGCACAGTACACCCTGGACAGCTGACCAGTCTATCACATAGAAACAAACAACCATTTACACTTACATTCACAGATAATTTAGAATCACCAGTTAACCCTAACTCTAATAACTGCATGACTTTTAACTGCTGGAGGAAACCAGAATACCCAGAGAGAAACCTGCAAACTAGCCAGAATGTGGATTTGAACACAGGACCTTCTTACTGTGAAGCAACAGCACTAACCAGCATGCCAACAATCTAGGAAATGTAGGAAAGGTATGATTTCCTGTATTTGATGCAGAATTGTTTTGTTTTTGTAATAATACACAATAAATAGCAATAGCATGCACGTGGTGCGTGTGTAGTTGTCTGCCTCTTATAACTCCAGTGATTTTCCTGCAGTTTGAAATCTTGTGCGATCATGTGAATTTCATGAGTTCAGCAACTAACCACTCTTACTAGATTGTATCATGTCGTCTCAACAAGAACAAATTAAGTTGTTGAATTTCGTACAGATTCTTCATGATTTAATTACGTTCATAGAAACATGAAATTATTGTGTTCAAATTACAAGTTAGACTTTTTTAATGTAACAACCACCCAATTTACTTTTTTTGGTATACTAAAAAAAGTAGAGGTGGCTGCTCGACTTGACTGAGATGGATGCCTTCCTGAAACCACGATCTAAAGAGTGCGAGTCTGAAACCCGTGCAGTGTCGTGGGATTTAACATTGATATATTATTGACTTACTTCACTTGAACATGATATGAACAATTTAATCTAGCCTCTCTGCATATCATGTAGTTTCTACACTATGTAGTTACACTTAACTTTAAAGCATGAGGCAATTGTGTTAAATACACGCAAGGTGCTTACGTAAATCCAAGAGCTGGCCAATCCCTTTTTTTCAGTGTACATATAGATTTCTGGACCTTTGACTACTGAGTCATGCACGGCTTTTAAAGACTTGCCAGCTCACTTGAAATGTAAAATATCCGTCAGCCATCGTAATATGTAAGGCCGGCCGGAAACGAACAAAGAAGTTAATCGTTCTTTCTGTGTGTCGTGAGCGACAGGGGTGAAACCCTGCCTGTTTGTTTTCGAAAAGTCACCTTAATCCTTATGATTTAAATCGCATTTTATTTTACCTAATCCGCCCTGCAAATACAGAGACAAGTGACAGGGAGTCAACACGTTTTAATCCCAGGGGATGAACGTTACTGTCCAGGTAAAGTTTAAGTGGCAGAGTGTGCCTTTCCTCTGTCAATTCCTCAGCTTCTTATCCAACTAAGCAATCACTAAGCCCCTTTCTCTCCTCATTTTCTTAACATGGAGTGAGTATTGTGTGGGTCTGGCAGTACACAGAAAGACGGGGCTGTCTAATTCATGGGGTAAATTAGTGGAGATAAGGCCTGAGTCAGTACCTCCAGCCTACCATAGATCCCCCGGGGCAGGCGCTTAAGGAGCTTAGTAAAAGCCTGTCGTATGAAGACATGACATGGAGCTGGCTAAATGGGCTACGTTGGAGTGTCTTCCATCAACCTAATATTCATATATGGGTCACTGTCGTTCAGGCTTAATCCCATTCAATTTATTCACTCTTGGTTATTAATTCAGAGTTTTTAGGAAAATATAGCAATGTGCGCAAGCTAGGTGGGGAAAAAGGTGTATTAGCATTTCTTTAATGTAGTTGTGCACCAGAGTGACAGAACACTTAAGCCCACTCATAAGACCGCGTTGTGTGAGACTATGAGTTTGTGCCACCAAATCAATAATGAATGCTGGGTTGCCCGTAGTAAAAGAACAAGAAAGAGCTCCTCCAGAGTCACTGGGTCACATACACTGGGGAAACAATTAGAGGCTTCTTTGCACTTCACAGTGCTGCAGCTTGTTTTTCTCTCTCTCTCTCTGTCTCTCTCTTTTTTTCATCTGCACACGTTTCCCGTAATTTTTCTCTAGGGTCCGGCAGCATGTCTGTTCCGCTGTTGAGAAATTACAGACATCGGGTGCAAAGTCTTTTCCAGCCAGAACTACAAAAGGCCATGTCAGGTCCTTGTGATATATGTGGGGGCCATGTGAGGTGGAAAGCATAGTGACGGATAGGACACCAGTCTCGCGGGCGTGCGTTAACCTCATAATGCTGACAGATTACAGATTTAAATATTTTAAATCTCACAGAGCACATGCTCTGGTGATGAAGAGAGTGGAAATGACTGCAGTAATGCAAGAGATTAATAGAGATCCGTCCTCCCTCTCCCCCCACGCACACACTCCAACACGCACAAACTTTCCGTCGCAACTGTTCAGCCGTCATAAAATCGCAGATCCCTGCTCTACAAGTTGGTTTTCAATTACAGTTGCTGTATGTTCTTTAGGATAATCTTTCCTTTATTATCTCCCTTCCTTTTGCCTTTCACCTGGACAAAAACACATACATCTGCTACTCTGGAGAACAAATATTGAAGTTTTACTTTTTTGAAATTATATTTGAGATTTAGTGAAATGTTGACATTGAGTTCAGCACCAGTGTCCTGCTAATTCATCTCCTGTTAGTCCTTCCTCTCTGAAGACAATGTGGAAATAATGTAAACACATTTATTTGTGTGTGTTTTTATCTAGACACCAGACCTTTCACCTGTATTAGGATTTATTTGTATTTGTTTTTGTTTTTTTGGATATTTGTTACTTTGTGGGTTTTTAGTATTTTGGATGGCATGTACATTAGGTTAGCCACAGCTCCGAGTTGTTTGTAGCTGCTGCTGACTGAGGCGCTATCTATTTCACTTTTATTATCCATTTCACTATGCTAGCCACTGAGGAGTCTTGAGGCCAGTAGAATATTATGTGTGGGCTTTTGTTTTGTCCCTGTGCAGTTTGTAGAAATACAGCAACTGATTTTTATCAAGGAAAACCCCTAAAAGTAAATACTGAACTACATTGTCTTCATTAATATGTTTCAGTAAACATTGAAATTCAAATTTAGCGCTTCTTTAACTTTAGTGTTTTCGCCCTAATCGTTTATTTTACAGACCAGAAGATCAGAGCAGGCTATAAAATTTCACGTGTAAAGTGTGTGTAATTGCAGAATGTAAACTCTTCCTCAGGTTATTAAAACCCCTCAAATCCCCCCAAAACAGTACTGAGCGCGGGTCCTTTGTGTCTTCGGTGGTAGCTGTGTCTCTGCCTGTGCTTGTGCTCGCATTTCCTCCCCATCAAGCTGACTGGAGACTGAATTGCCTGTAGGTGTGAATGTGAGTAAGTGAGTGGTTGTTTCTGTACTATCTTTTTGATGGAGGGAGTCCACTGTGTTTTGGCCTAGTTGTTGTGCAATGCAGTGTAACAGTTCAGCGAATAAATGAATAAATAACATTTATATGTAAATGAAATATCATATAAATGTAATATATAAGCATAGCTTTGAGTAAAGCCATAAAAATGCACTATAAATGCTATTGTAGTGGTACAAGCACAAGCCATTATATAAAACAGTAAGTAGTAATAAGCAAATCTAATCAGATTCTCTTAATAAAGCAGTGTTATGCAGCTTTGGATAATGTTTTGTAAATTTACCTTAACGACATTGTAAACCCTCTGCCTTAATAGGATGCTACCTACTTTGGGACTGGTTTATTTTGGTGCTTACATGTAGACCTGCTCCTCGCTGTCGTCTATTTATATCTCTTGCCAGCTTGGCAATGCTTTCCGATAGCCTTTCCGTTTCAGAGAAATTCCTCTATCAAGCTCAGGGCCCATCTGTGCCCATATTTCTCCCAAAAGGAGCCATCCTCCACAATTATAGCTTTCTTCCAATGATACCATCAACATGCCATCACTCTGTGTAAGAACAGGCTCCAGGAAATTGACTTGATATTAATCTGACAAAATTACCAAGAAAGGAAATTAGACTGGGGAATTTTCTCTGGCATCGATTGTGTTTTCAATACAGGATGCACACTTTTCATGAGTCTTAAAGTTTAAATAACACAACGTTTAGCCATAAAGTAAATGAGCATAAATAAGAAAATCGTTTCTTTGACCTAATATGCTCTCCTTTGATTTGCCGCTGCTCATTACAATGATATGGATCCAGATTTACCTGAGAATCTGGGTCATTACAGAAATAGCCTCGCAACTTACTCCCCTAAGATGGCAGCTGTGATGAATTGGTGGCTGTAGGTCACTATGACAATAGTTTGAGTGAAAAAGTGAAGCTGAGGGGAGGAGCCTCATTTTGATGAGCTTCTTGGTTTGAGGTTTTTAATCTAGAAAAAAAAAAGACAAGTTTTGTTTCTGGGGAGTATGGTGACGTGGGCGAGCACATAAGACCAGGGAGGAATCCTTGAGGCGCTCTTCTGAGCCTTTAAGTAGCACAGATTTGAGGGTTTTACTAAAACGCCCCAAATTATGTGCTCCAAAAGCCCATAATCGCATATTATTTGCAGAAAGCTGTAAATATGTGGGTTGCTGTTTGAACCTTGACTATTAACATACTGTACTTTTCATGAGCTAAAAGTAAATAGAGCCTCATGGGCTTGTTGTCCAGTGCGAACCTGAAGAGTCGCGCTTGCATTTTGTCTTTCGAGTCATTACAGCAGAGGAAGGTAGATTTGGGACAAGAGACTCCAGAGCTGTAGTTTCTCTCGTAGTTCCATTGCCCTGGGCTCACCGTGAATTTCAACCCGGTTTAAGTACAGGTGTTGAATGACATAATAGTGGTGGGCAGTTCAGTCCTGAAGCTGAAGAGTGAAATGATACCGTTGGATAGAAATGGTTCTCTGAGAGTAGCAGGAATGGAGAGGGGATCAGAGAGGATAAGAACAAGGACAGAAGGAAGAGGTGAGATTGAAAAGAAACAAGAGGAAAATAGCTAGGGTGGAGAAAGATAAGCCTGGATAAGCCTTTTGACAAGTGAGCTCTGGGCTGGAGAAAGCCAGTCAAACAAAAATCCACGTTTGTTTTATTCATGCTGCGGACAACTACAGCTTTACTATCTTTTTTTTTTTTTTTTAAAAACAAAAACCCCACACTAGTACACAAACAAGCAGAATACAAATCCTAGTCAACTGTATCCTGAAGTTTTTCTTCATTCCGTCTTTTTATTTGAAGATTTTTTTTTTGATTGAGGCAGATCTCCATACCATATTATTAAATCATTCAGTGTTTTCTGACACCCCAGAATTTACTGGCATTCTCATCTCATATGCTCTTTAATCACATCCTCTTTGAATCCAAACCTGCTTCACTCAAATTTTTGTACATTTAAAATTCTACACAAGCCTTAACTCCAAAGCAAACGATGACAATACGCATTTATTGTTGAAGTTTTTTTTTTTTTTTTTTTTTTGGGGGGGGGGGGGGAGCCTGGCACCCACTAATACGTTAAATAATGCGATGTCCAATAGAGTTAGGGTTAAGGTTAGCTTATGCTAAAGGATAACAATCGGGCAGGGTAACGAGTTTGCATTCTCTGAGCCTCCTCTTGATTTGTATGACCGAGCTGTCTCCTAAGTCTGCTTCTGAAATAAATTATTTAAATGAAGAAGTGTGTGTGTTTTACACTGCAAAAAGGCATCAGAGCTCTGCAAGAGTACAGATGCATTTCAGTAGGGCTGCCACACTGCTACACATCGCTTTACTTGATTGGATGTTGAAAAAACACCGGAAAGTCATGAGCCATCCTAAACACACACGAACACGCTGCAGCTGGAGACTCCTCGGGGTTGATTCTAATGATACCCATGTGATTTATCCAGCAGATCCAAGATCAGTTTGTATATATATTTACAAAAAAATAATAATAAACTGACCTAATAAGCCATATCTTTGCCTTTGTTTCCCCACTGTGCTTTTTGAAAGAAGAATGAATAAAGGAACCTTATCACAAAGGATGTTGGAAATGTGACATATTTCCTCAGGGATAATTGTGCTTTGTGTCTCCGTGGCCCACTTTTCTTTTATATTGATGCTTAGCTGCACACAAATGACAAACAGCTGCATCACATGTAAAGGTCTTTCAACAACTTGAAAGCAAAATGTTTACTCTTTGCATTTAATTGTTCGACGCAGTGTGAGAGGAATCGTCAAATTGGGTTAAATGAGGATCCTCTGCTTCCTCTGCTTTTTAATCTGAAACTTGCACCCCGTACTCGTGCAAAAACAACAAAATGCTGCCGGAGATAAAAAAAGCAACCAAAACAGTAGCGCGCGGATATAGTAGTGAATGGCTTATAGAGGATATTTATGTAATCTGGGGGCACCAGGGCTGACTCAAACCCGACTCAGAGCTGCTGTTGCAGAGAGAGGCCCAAGGACAGTAGCACATTTTCTAAATCCCTGGTAGACACAGAAAGTTAAGACAAGCAGCGCTGCAATAAAACAAAGCCCAACCCATTTATCTGAGCATCCCACACAACCCCTGGCCCAGATTTACAGCCCTGGGCATCGAGTGCTACCAAATCTTCTGGCAGCCACCGCCTCAGATATTGATAGGAAGCGCGAGAATCCCACCAAGGAATTCTGAGCTGGAACTTCCCAAAACATGAGCAGTCCCTTAATGGTCTGGGATCACAGAGCAAAAGAGTATGATATAAAACCTTTTGCACTATAATGACATTGTAAATTGGTATAACTTGTCATTGATTTTTTTTCTCCCTTGCTCTGAACCTGTCTTGCAACTATCTATTGCCGTGTGGCATTAAGAGTTTATGGATTGTTTGACAAAGCCAGGTCTTTGATGAGCATTCGTATCCTCCGGAGACGGAAAGCAGACGCTATTCCATTAAGAGCAAAATGCCTTTTGAAAACAAATAAAAACAGGGCCTCTCTCATCATTACATCTAAAGCGCTTAATCCTACACAGAGGAGACTCTCCCCTCTTCTGAAAACCTTTTCTTTGTATCCATCACACGTGGATTTCTTTCTTGGAGCTTGTCTGCATACCAAATTGGCGATGCTAACCTCTGGATGTAAAGGGCAATCATGCAGCTCTTAGGTTCTGCAAGAGGTGCGTCGTTTCTTTTTTTTTTTAGTTCTAGAAAAGTATAGTATTGAGTTTGAAAGGTGCATTAATTGCAACAATGGGCGCTTTTGTTCCTGCAAAATTAAAGCGTTCCCTTTTTGTGCTGACAATACAAAGAAACTCTGAATAAAAGCTAGAGTAAAAGTTTCCTTATTATTTTTCACACAATTTTTGCAAAACATATATTAAAAAAAAACAACAACCCCAAAAACAAATCACCTGGCACACAAACCCACACTGAGATTTACCTACATAGAGTTTCCATTCACCAAAGGGGTAGCAGTTGTATTGGTAACAGTTGACATGCCATTTTTGGTCCTAAGGGCTCTGCTTTTAGTGTCTGTGAAAATTGCGGGAAGGCCTTGTAGTCACATGAAATTTTACAGCAGGCATGGAGGCACTCTCATTGTTGTGTTTGCTCCTCGCAGAAGCTCCAAGGCTCTTAAGCTAGAAAACAACAATGGCCCCGTTGTTCTGTCTCCTCTACATTCATCCCTGGTAAAAGGAACATAAAACTCCCTTCCCTCTGCGAGCCCCCGCTAGTTGCACTCGTATCAGCGCAGTTCAGGCACAGAGGAATAGTTTTCAAAGTGTCACCGTTTAGGGCATGGTTTGGATGTCAGCAGTGAAATGAATAAATAATGTACCCTCCAGTTTCATTTGATGTAGCGGGATCTGATCTGATATGACTTTTCATTCGAGCTAGCTAACATCCAGATGTTAGTGGATGTTAGTTTTTACCCCCCCTTAGGTTGCTAATGAAACACGGAACAGGAAAGGATGTTTAGAAAAACAGGCGAAAAATAATAAGAAGAAAAAGGGTAAAAGAGAGGCAGATCAAGGCGACTTTATTTTAGAAGAATTTGGAAATCAGTGTAGATGTGTGATCAAAGTTATGCATGGGTTCCCATACAGTATCTACAGTATGTGCTGTCATTGCTCTGGGCTTCGTTGGTGCAGAGTAGGCACAGAATAGGAAGGGAGATTCAGCATCCAGTGTGTGTTTGGTGCAGTTTTTGAGGAAGTGCAGACAACCCGAGGCCAAATTTGCCTGCAGTGTTTGGACATGGCCTACTTCTAAGCGTGCAGTCATTAATGTGGTCTTCTACTCTGCTTAAAGTGCACAAATGGGATTTTAATTCATGCCATATGCATAGTGTCTGTGCTGTAGCTTCCCGTTCTGTTGAATTCAAAGATTTTATCTTAGAGTACATATGGTGAGGTCAAAATATCACTGGTTTCACTTCCTATCTTATAATACAACCTTGAGTACCCTCAGCGAGCTGCCGCATCTGAGGACGTATGTGTTCAGCCTACTCTTGTCTTATGGACTTTGTAGCGCCTGTGTGTGTGTTTGAATAATGTCCTGCAGGAGACACTCTAAGTACAATGTCTAGGACTTAGGCGTCAGCAGTAACATCAGGGCAACCTCTCCTCTCCTCTGTGTGCAATGGCATGGGGATATTACAGCATTAGAAAGCATGAATTATAGCCGTGTTGTTTAGCTCAGTGTCAGGGGACAGAGACGTGTTTCCGCTATCACCATGGCATCAGTCAAAAGTTAGAAAAAAAGGAATGGAAAGATTATGAAATGCTTTTTAAGTATATCCCTCAGCATGCTGGTTTTGGAAACTCCTGATAAATTTAGGCCAATTTCACTGAATAATGGTATATTGAATTAGGATGCCACATTTGTCAGAAACTATTTTGAGCTTAAGGCAGTTCTCCTGTTTGATCTGAAGGCTGCTGTACAACCATAGAGTCAGGTACGACTGGGTATTCTGCATCACAGTGAATGGATCTGAGCATTTCCCAAAGACGGGCAGGCGGTGAGACCAACAAGTACAATAACAAAGGATGCATTACCTAATAGAGTTGGCAGAAATGCAGAGTTCAGGGTAGTCTGATAAAGCTGGGTTACAGTACTTTTAATCAATCACTAAGAACACGAGCCAATTTAGGAAGGAGCCTGACATTCAAGCTAGGCTTTCAGACAGGATTAGAAATAGTGAATAGAGAGTAAACATATCTGCCAGGGCTAGCTGAAAGGACTGCTGTCAGGGGACAGTGTTCCCTCCTCCACGTGTGATATTGAGGCATGTCTCCTTCATCCGCACCCACCCCCAACTCCTCCAGCCAGCCCTAACCTCCCTGTTTCTAAATAATAGTAACAGTAACAGTCTCATTTACCAGCTTTGCTCCAGAGATATTTTTTTCCAGTGAATTCAGATCAGTGTTAGCAACAAGACAAAGATGGTTGCCTCCGTTGTTTATGCTATCCCTTCAAGAAAAGGCACTGTCATTTAAAATGTCCCTCTGAGCTCATCATCACGTGGAGTCTCCAGGCAGACTAATAATATCAAGAATATCAGGGTGAGCATGCAATGAACAGAGAGATACAGCTGCTTTTCTAAAAGACAACTGGGAGAGACACTGGTGGGAAAACAATAATAATCCAGAGCGCCTTTTAAATGTTTACCATACATTTTTGGATGCTGGAGGTTTCTGTTGACTTTTAAGTTTTATGAATTAAAATTTGATATAAAATGATTTTGATGTTGAGTTTTATGGAAGAGAAATTAGAACACTTACTGTACCTTAAAGTCCAGCATTGGCCTGTGGGCGTCAATGGGAGAAGCAGCCAGCAGCTGTGACGGTGCTGGATAAAGCGGATGCTTTAGCTATGGCAGCTGTCTGTCCACATCTCCTCTAAACTCACCCGGCTTTAGCTATAATTAAACCTATAATGCGAGGAATGACGATGTAAATGCCCAAACCATATTTACATGTAAAAATGCAGATTATTACTGGATTTAAGATAATGCCATCAGGAATTTTTGTTTCTGATGTTTTGTGGGTTTTCGTCTTCATTCATCTGTATTCAGGCTGTCTCGATGCTAACTACATCTTCACCATCACACCTTCTTTTGATCTTTTTTAGATTGGAAAGCATTGAAGGGAATACCAGCTTCTGATATGTCAAAGATTTTATGTTAAATAGTTCTTCTTAATATTAAAGTACTATTAATTTCTTAAACGCCTCCTATTAATGGCTGATAGAGGCCATGTAGAGCAGTATTAGTCAGTTTGGTCTTTGTTTATGCTGAAGATGAAGGTCACCCCCTCATTAGAGCAGCAGCATCTTTTTTGATGTTGTGATATACATAGTAATCAAGTGTGGCTCACCTTGCTGTTTACTGTTGACCTTTAGTTAAAAGCACATCACTGTCGGGTTGTTTCAAAACTTAATTATGCTCCCATAAAACTCCTGGCATCATGTGCAGACCTCATTTAATCTTCTGTCATTAGGCTAAAGTAACCCTGCGGTCCCTCTGTAAATAGGACCCCCCCTCCACCACCATGTTCTCAGATCCATTATTTTTTTAGTAGTGTGGGTATATGTGCTTTGGGTTTTGCCATATCAAACACACTTGTGTACATCTCTGCTTCCAGCTTTGTATTCAGAAATTCTGCTTGTCACACAACAATACACTCTGGCGCCTCTCACTTCTCTGCAACTACCAGACATTTGCATGTCAATAACATCATTCTACCACTGTGCTTTTGGCATCTGTGAAATACTCTGCAAGGAAGCCAAGTAGTCGCAGTGTTTGAAAGGAAACATCACAATAATGTGTCGTGTGTTGCCGCTTTCATTAACATGTTATTTTCTCAAAATTCACCTTGGTTTAATTGTTCATCAATCACAATTAAGGACTCTCAGGCGTATGATTTAGGGCCGCTTAAGAAGAACAGCTAACATTTAAGTACATGTCTCCAGGGAGAAGGTGAAGCTATTTCTAAGCTGCTTTATATGCTGCAGTGGAGTCCCGTTACAGAAACAGCACGCTTGTAGAGACTCTGATGCTTTCAGATCAAAACATTTAAATTGCCATAATTTATGTTCTCGAAGTAAGTCTTGAGTCGGACATCATATTTTACCTGAATGTGGAATATTGCTGTTTCCAAATTACCGCTGCAAATGCTAAGGTACTTAAGGCATTATTAGCTCATTAATTTAACAAGTAGCATCTGGGTCATGTCTCTGCTTCCTATATGTATAATTCTGTAAGTCGTTCGCACCGAATGATAAAGCTGATCTTTGGATTCTCAGTCAGAGCCACGGCCTACTTACCTTAAATTACTGCTCTTATTTAGCTCATTAGGCCACGGAAAGATTCATTTTCCCAGCATACTTACAGTATATGTTCATGCAGATGCACAAAGCCACAGTGGTGCCCCAGAGGCCTTCTTCATCTTCGTCTTTTTTTGCAAAAAAAATTAATGAATTTCACATTCTTTTGGACAAGATGATCTGAATTTTTAATCTTCGTCTTGAGAAAACATAATTCAAAATGCAGTGGATGAAAGTGGTGAATTACATGCACTCAGCACAGGACTCCACTGCTTTTCTGAGATGGTGCAATTTTTTTTTTTTTTTTTTTGGGGGGGGATCAGCTCTTCAAAACACTGTGGCATTATATGGTTTGCAATGTTTCTGTGTTCTTTTGTTTTTTACTTGTTATTATTATTTTTTATTGGAAGATGGTGGGTGTTTGGGGCATTTGGAAGAATTTCTTTTGTCTGCTCCTACTGGGAGATATCTACTAATGATTCCTATGTCAAATGTGTATTTTATGCAGTTTGTTACTTTGTTATTAAAACTGTTCTTCTTCTTTAGCCAGTCTTTTGTTGTTGTTTTTTAAAGCACTCCTCAGTCTGAGTTCATTTTAATGCGTATTAGTATTTGATACTGGCACTGCAAATGGTTTTTTGTAGGGCAACGAATGAATGGTTGCTTTAACCCAGAGTAGAAGAGTCAATACTGGCCATAGGAGCTGATCCATCTAAGATTTTATAATGTGGTGCCAATGAACTAGGAACCTTGATTGCGAGAGATCAACTCCCTGTTGTAATTACCAGCCAGACCTCAATTAACTCAAAGCAAACCCTCAGTTCAAGTCTATATGTTTGTTAAGTGTTAATAGCTGCTTTAAGAAAAATGTTTCCCCACTCCCATCCACTTAGGCCAGTCTGATAAATGTGCAGAGTACTGCATATTGTTAGATGCATTACTTAAAATGACATACTTTAAGTATTCAATACAGAGTTTAAATTGGAAATAAGCCATTTATCCCCACCAATATCCCCATTAATCTCTATAACTATAATCAATCAGTGCAAATTTAAGCATTTTCTTCTCAGGCACTAACTGCCAGGGAACTCCAGGACAAGCAGCATTTAGCCAAAAGAGTGCAGCAAAAGTAATACACAGCAGTTCACATTTGAAGCAATGGTCATAAACTTACACTTGCTTTATATACGTAGTGCCATGCCGGTACTGTTCAGGTTCCTTGCTCTTGCCTGAATTTTATTAGGAAAGAATCCCAGAAGGCTAAAAATCCATCCTCTTTTCCACTGTAAGCCAGAAATTGATGTTTGTGCTGCCATGTTATACGTGCTGTCCTCACAGTGGAGGAGATGAAGGAAGCTGTTTGAAATATCTGCTGAATTCTCCTTGGTATGCTCGAGTGGTTCCTCATGCGTTAAAGCAAGCCCAATCAAATGAGTTTTCCACTTCACAGATGTAAGATGATTTGACCAACTACAGAAAACAAAACATTCAGAAAAATGTTCGTTGTAGTAAATTGGACATCCCATGGTTGCATTTCTAATGCACTGATTTACTTAGTCAAGTAGCTAAATGACTACCCACCAACCACCTAAATGAGTGATTACATTGTTTTCTACACCAAAATTATAAACACTCAACAGGCATTTTGCAAGGTTCCCCTTTTCAGCTGCTCAGTGAAACAAAATCAGCCAATTAGAGGCGACTCAGTGCATTTAGGCGTATAGATATGATCAAGACAAAATCCTAAAGTTCAAACTGAGCATCAGAGCCAGGAAGAAAGGTGATTAAAGTTACTTTGAATGTGACTGTTCGTGCCAGCAGTAGATCAGCAGCTATTCTCATTAGCAATATGCTAATGAGAATATGTTATGTTGTGTGATCAGCAGATCTACTGGGATTTTCCCACACAACTATCTCTAGGATTTACAGAGATTAGTTAAAAAAAAGAAAAGAATATCCTGTTTTCAGAGCGAAAATGTCTTCTTGATGCCAGAGGTCAGAGGAGAATGGCTAGAGTGCATCAAGCTAGGAAGCTTGGTCTCAAAGCAGTTGGACTACAGCAGCAGAAGAGCACATTGGGTACTACACCAGCAAGCTAAGAACAGGAAACCGAGGCTACCATTGCCACAGCCTCATAAAAGTTGGGCAAAAGAAAATTGGAAAGCATCCCCCAATAAGTCACGATTTCTGCTGCAACATTTGGAGAATTTGGCATCCATCCTTGTATCAACAGCTTAGGCTGTGATATGATGGTATGGTGGTGGTGGTATAACGGTATTGGGATATTTTCTTGGTAACACTTTTGACCAATTAATACCAAGTGAATATCATTTAAACACCACAGCATACCTGAGTGTTTTTGCTAATGATGTCCATCCCTTCATGACCCCTGTGATCACATCTTCTGATGACTGCTTTTGGAAGCATAAAGCTCCATGTCACAAACCCCCAAACAACCGCAGACTGGCTTCCTGAAGATGACAATGAATTCGTTGTACTCAGCTGTCATCAGATCTTAACACCTTTGGGAGGTGGTGGAATGGGAGACTGGTATCATGAATGTGCACCCAGCAAATCTGCAGCAAGTCTGTGACTCGTTCATGTCAATAGGGTCTAAAAATTCTGAGAAATGTTTCCAGAACTTAGGTTAAATCTATGTTATAATGAATTAAGGTTGTTCTGAAGGCAAAAGGAGATCCGAATGAGTGAGATGTGCCTTGCTAGTAAAAGGGATAGTGACGAGTATAATATGTGTTTTTAGAATAATGATACGCATTTAAGTGTATGTTGCATATTGCTAATGAGAATATGTTATGTTGTGTGACTTTGCCTGCAACAAAGGCATCTTCGACTTATAAGATCAACCTTAATACGTAATTACACAGTTATGCAGTGAAAAGTGAAAAGCATTATATAAACAAAATCATAGGATTTTAATTATTATTGTTACGGTCAAAGACTTAACTGAGGCCACCTTCATCTTCTGCTCTTTGGTAAGCAATGCTATGAAATTGTGTTGGCAGGGTGATGGAAACTGCACACAAAAGACTTTGTCAAGAGAACAGATCTCTCCCTGCAATCGGCATCTGTGGGAGCTTGGATAATGAGTATGCCATGTGTAAAGTCTTAATGTGTTTACATACAGCTAGATTAGAGACGGACCCAATACTTGCCCCTGCGGTTTCTCAACGAATCCCTGTGGGCTTCTTGAGTGATTAGCTACTTTAAGATTTTTCAGTAGGAGTGTCTTGTGGGACTCTGTAGGGGATCAATAGGAGTTGGGATGATGAACTGTTTGGGAAAGTTACGTATATATCATTTTTTTTAAATGTAAACTCCTCCGTCCTTTCCCATCTAATTGAGATGGTTAGCTCTGATTAATATCCCTGTACCCCCACATATTGTTTCCCACATCATATTACTTACTAAACTGTATCTGACACTCAGAGGCATACACACACACATTCAAGTGAAAGAGAGAGAGGCAATATAGATGTAAGAATGGGCTCTCTGCCTCGACTCGCAGCTTTAAAACTTCTAGATCAAATCTGTCCCTATCATTTAAGTCTCGAAGAGCAAACAGTTGTTTCAAGCACCGTCAGCAGTTAACAGAATGGCCATTATTTATTTGCTGTGCAGCCGCAGAATTCATCTCAACACATGCTCACCTGGAATCTGTCTTTATTTGGCTTGCCAAGCCGATCTCTCTGCGTTACTTTGGCTGCTCGGCTGGTAATGATAGTCATGGACGCCTTTATCCAGCACTTAGGAGAAGGGGTGGAGACGTACAGCTTAGCAGGTGGCCACAGCCGCACCATTGTCGTCTCCCGTTTGCTTCTTTAAAAATATGTCAGCATCACCGCGGTGATTAGCAGTCAGTATGTGCCGCATTTTTGTCCTTGATTTAGTGCCAAATCTCCTAAGTAATAATGACTGCACAACTTTGTGTCTGACGAAAAAAGGAAGAGAAGGGAAGAGTGGCCCCTTATTGCTCACTACACTGGTTCCCAGCAGGAGCCTTATGATGCCGCAGTTTGGTTTTGACATTTTGTGAATGTTGTTTCTGAAACATGCCAATCTCATTGATTTAATATGGCATGCTGTTTTTGTCGAGCCCAGGAGCTTATGTAAAGAGTGTGTCTGTGAGCTAACACATGCACAGTGCATACATTCATCACTGATTTTGGTGTGTAAAGATCCCTTGCATATTTGAAACAAACATGTGTAAGCAGACCATTTAGAGAGATATGTATTTTCCACAGTATTGAAACCAAAGAGACCAGAGAGTAATCCTGTCATAAAAAGAGCTTGTCTGAAAAAGTGGCCTTAGCATCTTTTGGTAGCACAAATCAAAGGTGAAGACAATTTTAACAAGTTCAAGCTAAAGTTACCACCTGGATACTTTGGTCTGCTTTCCATTATATTGACTGTTCCTTAAAAGAACAAGAGTTTTGTCTATAAAATAGGATTAGCTCATTCGGTATAATGATTTAAATGTCCGCTCATTATTTATTTACTTATTTTGCCCATCCTTTCGTGACAATACCAAGGTATTACAATGATTTGTATAATTATCCAGGTAGCACACAACATTGTTGTTCGTTGATAGACAAGCTCTGCCTGAGTTTTTGAAAGTTTTCCAAATGGCATAGGCTCCAGCCCCCATGCAACCCTGAATTTGATAAGTGGCAGAGGATGGATGGATGGATGGATGGAAAATAGTAGCACTCTGTCTTAGATTTTTGCTCCTCCCACTGGTTGACCATGAGCATGTGATGTCACACGGGTAATCAAATGTGCAACTCAGAGAATCTCAGTTGAATTGGCTATCTTCGATTGATGCTTTAAAACACTGACCTTCAGTGGGCTGCCCTAATCATTTTTTTGCATCGCATTACATTGTCCCTCGGTTTCCATGTAACAGCACTGCATTTGTAATCACTGATTACACCCTCTGAGGTCGGGATGGCTCACTTCATTTGAAGTTAGATGTTCCAGAAGACTAATGCAGCTTTTGTGAATGCTTTTGTTGCAGACTGGTTACTATAATAACAGAGTGTGGCGAGTCAGATGCCCCATCTACTCAGAACTCTTATTGGTTCCTTTTTTATCAGAGTCCATTCAGCCTCTCTCTAAGGGATGTCGGAGCGTAGGAGTACATTTGGCTCAGACTTTTATTGCGATGCAGAAATCTCTCTGCTGTAGGAGAACAAAGGGTCTTCTACAGTAAGTGTGCACGGCTCTGGACTCAGACCAATATAAAGAGAAATAAAATGTGGTTTTTTTTCTCTTCTATATATGAGATCTGTACTCACATGATGCACCAGTGTGGCCATTTTGAATAATGCTAAATATGATTTGGACTGCCAGAAATTTCGCATGTCCCATTAATCAGTCACTGGAGAATTGGGGAGGAGGGTGTTTAATGGCATGTACTTGGTGGAGTGCCGTCTTGCATTAAGGGCTAATAACCTGACTTAGAGTCAGCACAGCACCCACCTACCCATACTCCCCCCCTCCTTCCGCCTCCATCACTCCAGCTGTATTTATTACGGGCTGCAAGGCCACAGTGATGAGACAATCAATATTTCTGGGATGATGAGGGAGAACTCATGCAATCGCTCTCTCTCTCTGTTTCTCCCTTGGCAGTGCTTCAGCAGGTAGAGAGATCAAAGCGGAGGACCTCTGAGATGCTGTTGGAGAAGAGACTGATGAAGTCCTCTGTGCTGTGTGTCCTCTAAACACACACACTCCATCACAGTGTCCTATGTCCTTGCTATGTCCTGATTAAAAAGTTTGACCTGATGTATTTTATCTTGACTAGAATTAGTCCCATCACTCCTATTCTCAGACGGTGTGAGAAAATCCAAACAGAAAATACTTCATTTAAAATTGCGATGGAAAATTGACTATCTGTGTCTGCAAATGTGTGAATGGATGGCCTTTATGAAGCCTCCTTTGTCAAGCATTTCTGTTTTTTCAGGGAATCAATATGTGGAGCTTTTTTGTGGCATAACTTGAAATCAAACACAAATCATGTGCAATTGAAGCAGAAACTGTTTTTGAAAAACAACCTGACATATAGGCCTGGCCATTAGCTTTCTGTCATTAGAATTTAATAGTACTTAAATACTTAGCTTTAATGCAATGTATCCTGCCGTTATGAAGATTAGAATACTAGGAAAAATCTGTTTTAGAAGTAGTTTCATTGGTATTTATTTGACCTTGTGGTAATTTAAGAGTATAGTTTGTGGTGCTTTTGTTTTTTTTAAAGGATGTCGACATTTTATTGGTATTAATAGGCTGAATATGAATAAGATGGAGTGATTGTTAGACATACAGCAAATTTATTTTAGTGTATCTCTAAAATATATATCTATATAGTAGGATTTTGCACAAGGCTGTTGTGTTAAATAGACAACAAATCACTTTTAAAAACAGGAAAAAATATCATCAGCAAGCTGCTGTGCATATTTACGGTATAATGCACTCTTTTTTCTTCGGCGAACACAAGAGCAAACGTTAAGCTTAAATAATTTATTTAAGTGCTGTTATTTTGAGTTTAGTTGTGTTTAAGCTTTAATTACTGGAGATGCAGGGCATGGTTTCTTGGTCAAGAAAATAAGCCACAATGACCAAAACACTTAGCAGTTGGTTAGTTCTCGTCTTGAATATGGCAGCATTCCCATAACCGTGCGGTGTAAAGAGCGCAGGGAGTGTAGCGAAGGTGATTTCTTGTCTTAGTTCAAGTACATGTTATTAGATTTTACAGTAATAAACTTTTCTGTATGGTTGCAAGCAAGCTATCAAAACTATAATGTTAGACTTGTATTGTACTGTGATTTTTCTATTCTTTTACAGTTATAAGCTGTTGATATAGAAAACAATAACTGCAAAATAGCAGTTCAAATTTGATCGCTGTAGCTGCTGGTGCTTTGCTGTTAGTTAATGGGGAAATTTCTTACAGTGTAGTTTTTATTTATCATGCTTTTGCAGGTTAGTTCTTATAGTGCTGTGTTTTCACAGTATCTGATTATGTTCAAGTGTTTCACATTAGCTCGGCCTTTGAATGGAATTGGTTTATTGCAGGTCCATGTCTTGTGTAAAATTTACATAATAAACAAAATGTTTTATATAAAATACACACACACACACACATATACATATATATACATGAGTGAAGTGAGATAGGTTTTCTGCTTCTGGTACAGGGATCCTACTGAGCAGGGACCCGACTTTGCCAGATTGGCTTTTTTTAAATTTTGAAGCCTTTTCCACCCCCCCGACAATGAATACCTTTTAGTCCCCACACTGGATATGGATGGGTTTTTTTTCGTGTATTATCATTTAACAGGGACTCTGTGTGCCACAATCTCTGAGCAGAATTGTCCAGCACACATGTTCCATTTATCCAAGTGTTATTGAAAGTGGCCTGATTTTGAGTATTTACTAAATATGTGCATGCACGTATGCACTATGTTTTTGATCTGAAGTGAGGTTTTGCATATACAACTAAGCATATAGATTTCACCGGCAGACTGTCTGCTGATCCACAGCTGCGGCGGATGGTAATAGCTGCCTAGCGATAACAGCACCTCCAGAAACGTCAGGATTGGTTTCTCTCAGCGGTTAGGTGCCCTCCAACGGCTGCTGATACATTATAAATCATTTACACAGTCATTTTGGAATGCAATATCCTCCTCTAAATGCTGGCTTTTCTTCTCCATTGTTATTAGAGCAAACTCTGCAGTAGGCACACAAGGTTGAGAGGGACCCTAAGCCACAGAAATTGAAAATTGATCAAGCAGCGTGGGAAGGTGTTGTTACTGGTTCACCCTGGGACTGTTGATTAGCATTTGCAGCGCTGTCACTGGAGGGACCTGCTGCCTGTAGCGAACATCCTCCCCTCCCCCCTTTTGTGTTCATCCCAAAAAGTGATCTCTTGAATAAGCAAACAATGAGAATGACATTTAATTTATACCTTGTGCATAACTACTCCAAAGGGTTACGCAGTGAAAAGGCTGCCAACATTAAAAATGACATGAAATTTTTAGCGTGTTATTATGCGTGTATGACTCCCACTGCTAGTTTTACCACTGCCTTTTGTCTAAATATTAACCGTTAATATAAACGTCAGACTGTAAAGTAGAGAATAATTACCTAATGACAGCTGATGGCTTTCACACTTCAATTGTCCTGTTAGCATTATTTGGTACATCTTGACAAGTTACCCAACACTTAATTGCAATATCCAAGTCAAAGACAGGTTCTTGATTATATGGATTGATGATTGCACTAAGAGCTCTGTCATGTTTATGTGAGCCTTTTTTATGTCATGACTAAAAAATAAAAAAGGACTCAAAAAGTGAATAAAAATGACTGATTGAAAATGGGAGCAAACAGGTGGATTTTCAAGTAACTGTCATTAATTTTTCTGTCCTTTTTTTGTAGCACTGGTTAGAAGATCCGACGAGCGGAGGAAGGACAGTGAATAAGGACCTCGCCACAGACAGGAACTGCGCAACTTTTGACTGTCTCATCTGTAAGCTGGTGGGCTCCAGTATCCCAGCTGATGACTGTCCCTCAGGTGCCTGCACTACTGGGCTGAGTGGGAAGCCTGTGCATTTGCTGAGGGCGGTGCCCTGGCTTGTATGTTGGTCACTTGCACTTGTACTCGCTCACAAGGACCATGTGGTTTTCTCCCGGGAGAAATCGTTTCCCCTCGCAGAACTGGCACGGTGCCTATAATTGCACCAATTTCAGCGTGTCCTTGTGGGTGTTAAGTTTTTGTTGGTGCTTTGCGGCTGTGAGTGGTCAGAACTACCACCCCACTGTGAACACACAGTATGGGAAACTCAGAGGGGTGAGGGTCCCCCTGCCTAGCGAGATTCTCGGGCCGGTCGACCAGTATCTGGGGGTTCCTTACGCTGCCTCCCCTGTGGGAGAAAAACGCTTCATGCCCCCGGAGCCTCCATCTTCGTGGTCAGGAATCAAGAACGCCACCCATTTTGCTCCTGTCTGCCCTCAAAATATACACAATGCCGTGCCAGAGATAATGATGCCGATATGGTTCACTTTCAACCTGGATATAGTTACCACATACATACAAGATCAACATGAGGATTGTCTTTACCTAAACATCTATGTTCCAACAGAGGATGGTGAGTGTGTCGAGTACACAGGAAGAAACCAAACCTCTCCTCCTCTTCTTTCCTGTCTCTGCTTCCCACTTCCTTCTGTCTTCTTCTCTAAGATTTTGTGCCACCTTTGTTTTTTGCGCGAAGCATGAACCGTTGTTTAGCGCATGCTGTGTCCGTGTCCATCATACAACATCCCATCTTGACTAGATCTCTCATTTAGTCTTTTCATCAACTCTCCCCTTCCATGCCACTGTTAGAGGTTCCTCTTTTGATGACTAAATGACTTCTTAAATATGACTTATTGAGAAAAATAAATAAAGAAAAATGAAATCTAATCAGACATGAAACAGATTGGAAATACTCGGTGCACCTTCCTACCCTCACCGTCTTGATTGTTCTGGGGATATTAGCAATTAGTAGCCTGCCTCATAAGTGAATGATCTTCTGTAGGGTTGGTGAAATATTCTGTCTGGTACATGAGAGGCCTGTGGCATCAGCCTGACCTATGTAAGACCCTTTACTCTCCTTTCTACTTCCAGTTTGTCTTTCCACAAAGAGAAATGCAAAAGGAAACTTTGTGCAAAAAGGCAAACACAAATTGGGAATTTGTGAAGACTGACATTGCTAAAAGTGTTTGATTTCTATATATCTCTTTTAAACAGACCCTATTCTTTATCACTTGAAGGAGAGCCACACAGGAAAATGGGCTTGAAATGTTAAGTGCTCTGAGCGTCGCACATACAACGTCAAATAACACTTAACAGATTCGGATGTGAGCTCCAAAATCTTCCAAAACCTAGCCTCTCTGCCTTCCGTGTGGTCGTAATGGGTCTTAAATAGAAGTGCATGTGAATATGGGCTTCTTGTGTCCCAGGGTGCAGCAAATTCATTCCACCATTTTGGAATATTTCTGCAGCAACACCCCAGTTACTTTTTCAAAAGGTCCTCTGTTGTTCTTGTTGTTGATGAAGACCGGGAGGGTGGGAGGAGGAGGGAAAGAGGGAGAAGACGGGTTCTAACTCAGTCTGAGTTGTTGCATGTCACATGCGATCTTTTCCAGAGCTCTCTGTTATTTTGTAGTTTTTCCATTCATTTTACAGTCAAAAGAATATCCAAGGAATGTGCCAGGAAACCCAACAAGAAAATGTGTAGAAAAGGAGGTATGTAAAAAAAAAAAAAAAAAAGAAAAGAAAAGAAAAAGAAAGAAAAAAGAAAAACATGGAACGAAAGGGAGGAATTGAAAGAGTGAAAGAGAGAGGAGAGTGATGGGTGCATCCTTCCAAAGCCGCCAATATCACCACCTATCAACTCCCAAATCAAAGTGCTAATTGGGATGAACATGGGACTTGTGACTCAGATCAACCTTGACATCAGTGTGAAAGATGAGTGAGTGGCTGTGCTGTGCTGCATGCCTGTGTGAGTAAGTGTGTGTGTGTGTTTAGGTTGTTGTGTTGTTTAAATGTGCGAGCTAAAGTCAAGGAGTAAAACTGCCAGTCTTCAAATAAGCAGCAGAATTTTTGTTCAGCGATAGATTGTGATGTCTACTGATAACCTGTGTTTTTTTTTTCACAACACTGTGTGGATTGTTCATGTCTAAAGTGCATTTGTTTAAAGGTAAATACAACTGTTGATTAAATCAGAAGCATAAATGCCTTTTTAAATGAATATTATTATTATTTTAAACTATCCCTGAAATGTTAATTTGCTACACAAGGAACTTGAGTCCCGTTTCAGACAGCACTTAAGCCGCTTATTGAAAGTATTCGTCAAGCACGACACCTGAAAGCACCCCAGCATCAGCGGTTGATTTAATTTTGTACAAAAAAAGTGTAACGC
Source organism: Simochromis diagramma (assembly GCF_900408965.1). Classification (NCBI taxonomy): domain Eukaryota; kingdom Metazoa; phylum Chordata; class Actinopteri; order Cichliformes; family Cichlidae; genus Simochromis; species Simochromis diagramma. The sequence goes on from NW_024387477.1 coordinate 7,606,030, forward strand.
CACCTCTATCTCAAATTGATTATTCCCATTGTTCAAATAAGGGGCGGTGGGGTGTTTTACTGGCACGACAGCTTTGATCTATCCATGTAGCAAATGGCCTCACGCGCAGCCACGGAAAAGCACATCACAATTTTATTAGCAGCGGCTAAAGCACAACCACTCTTGACAAAAGAGTGTTAATTTTCCCAGCTTTCCCTTAAGGCACCGGGGGCCCTTCCAGGTAGCCTTAAAGTTGTGATCCTGAGCATATCTCGCTGCACAGTAAAGATTCCGTTTCAGCTGGGAGACCTCTGCTGCTGATTTCCACGGAGACAGGAGACAGCTCTTGGCCTCACTCTGTGCCTCGTACATTCAGCTTTGGTAAACCAATTTTGTTCGAGACAGACTAGCCCTTCAGGCACTTCTGCTTCTGAATTAGTCCCAGTTGTGGAATATACACAGAAATATCTATTTAATATTCCCCTTCCAGTTGGAATTTTTCAATTATCTTCCCCGTGTTTGGTAATGAGAAAATGGTTTATCATAAGTTTTATATGTTGGTTGTTCTGACATATTATTGTGCAGAGAGCTGACTGTTGTATAGTTCCTCTGTTGTTATAAACACAAAGTTCATCATTTTCAGTCTCCATGGAAACACTTTATATGAGATTCACCTTTTTTTTAAACTGCTTCCACTAATCATAGCTTTTGCTGACTCACCCAAGAAAATGGAGCATAATTCATTCTTACCAGGCACACTTTGGTTTCGGTCATAATAAAATAAATAAATAAATACTTCCAACAAGGAAGTTTTTTTTTAAATTGGAATTCGAAGAGGAAACAGTTCATGAGTCATGTGAATGATAATATATATTTTTAATTGTTGTTTTTTAGTTCCTACTTTTGGTTAAATCCTCTCTGTAAAATTATAAGTAAATACACTATAACCAAGTGTATCTCTGTGCATGTACACAGATATACACACACAAAGTTTTATGTTTTTGCAGTACAGACCGGTATAATGCAGTAGAGTCATACACACTGTTCATATTCAGTACCAATAACGTCTCCACTACCAATTTTCCAATCTGTAACCGTAACTGATTTTCAGAAAGAAAAATGGTGATTCTGGATGAAATAGTTGTGTGATTGTTGCCAAGCAACAGTATGCAGTTGTGACAGGAGCTGAGTAAAAGGCATGAAGCACCTTTGCTGTAGTGGTGATGCTGATCAAGTGAGAAAAATACAAATCCCTAATCGGATGTGATCATAATAAGATTCCTGCGTGCATGAGGTAAAGTCTTCCCATACGATGACTCAGAGAGTGTTTTGCATAGTAAAACCACAGTGAAAAAAAATAATGGTTAAATATGAGGTTATACAATTCAGTTATAAGGGATTCATTTCCAGCAAACAATACTGAAAGCCTATCATATGGATTCTGCACCATTAACGTCCTGCAGAGCATTGTGCAAGTAAAACATCTGATGCACTGATATCAAAGCTGCGGCTCATTTTCCTCCATTAAACAGAGGGAAAGCCTTTAAACCTCTCTAGCAGTGCCTTGAACAAAGATCAAAGAAAGACTCCTTAAATAAAAAAATAACATAAAGCTCAATACAGATTGCACTAGCTGTTTATTTTTTCAATACCAGCATGGTTGATTGTTAGAGTGAGCGCAGGTTTTGCAGCTAATTTTGACGGGGCTAATTCACCAGAGCGTTTCTCTTTGTTCATAAACACTCTGATGTTTGCACTGACCACAGTGTTGCTCTAGAAGAGCAAGCGAGAAAGACAGAGATGGTCTCTGCCCTCTACCACAGCACCGCACATCCAAGATGTCCGAGCAGGTAGCGTTTGAGGTCATGTGTAGGTGATCTAATGTGCAACATCAGCACCGTAGCCCACTGCTCACTCGCTCTCTCTGATGTGGCCTTACAGCACGTACCGAGAGCATGGAGCAGCGACGGTGCTGGAGACACTGGAGCCTTGGTTATATCACTCAGTCATTTTCCTGCTCTGAGTCAGAGTGAATGGAGTGAAGAGGGGGGTAATGATGTGCGGGGACACAGCTAAGCAGTATTCAGCCCCAGAGTGCTAGATTGGCTGCAGATGGGTCAATTTTGTGAGGACAAACCCGACGAGGTCAATGTTTATCTGTAAAAGAGCTTTGCATTGAGAAATTGATCGACAAACATGAAAAAAAAGACCTGTAAATTCACATGCTTTCAACGAGGTGGAGTTCTGGTTATAATACGCTCCTGCTGCGCCGTGCGCTTCTTGTTTGTATAATGCTCACATTATTTCGTACCAGGTTTTACAGCGTGTCGCTTTCATTGCTTGCAGCCTGCTTGTAAAACTCGTCCTCAGAGTCCTTCACGCTCACGTCTCTGAATAACGCTGATTCTGAGAGACACTCTGAGATCAACCTTTCCGACTCCTAAATTCATCCCTCATCATGAGTCCATTTGAGATAAGTGCAGCAAAATCTGTTGTACGTTTTGGCTTGATTTGGACCACTCAACTATCATTCCTATGTAGCCCTCACAGGCAGCAGGCTGCCATGTGTTACTCAGCTCAGCGCCAGTACTGAACAGTCCGATCGGTTGCCAAACCTGTAGATTAACTACCCCAGAAGAAACATGGTACAGTTTTTTTTTTCCATCTTACCAGATGACCTCCAGATGCTAGAAAGATGTGAAAACTGTATAAGAGCCCCAGTCCTGGTTAGACTGCAGCAGGGCCGCAGCAAACAGTAACACACCATGGTAATCCTGTTGGTTGGCCGACTGTGCTTGCCTCGAGGAAGGAGGGGCTGCTCCCTGAGTGCTGCCGAGAAGATCTGCACGCCAAGCAGACAGGGCGAAAACTTTCCAAGAAAACAAGAACAAATATTGGCTTGTGTGATTCGAAAACAGAGCAGATGCCCCATGTTTTTGTTTTAGAGAAAATTGCTCCTATGATCTTTTACAATTATCTATCTGGGATGTTTGATGACCCCAGTGAGGGAAGGCTGTTGCCGGCCAGCAGATGCAATCGCGCTGACTTGAGATGCAAAGCATGACCTAAGCAGGAAGTTCCTATTCAGTGGCCTCCTGCTGCTGTGCTGTCCAGCTTCCCCAGTCAATCCAAGGCTCAATATCTCTGTTCTGTTCTTTGTTTATCCCAAATTAAAAAGAAATGGTGGACACAGCCTGTGGAGTCTTAAAGCCCATTTAAAGAGGAAAAAACAATTTGTTGCATCTCCTATCTCTTGTTAAGACAGACTGAGCTTCCACAGCCCCTCGGATTTCCTCTTAAGTGTGATAAATTATTCACACGCATGTCCCTGGCCACACTGTGACATATAATGTTACACGTAAAGAATTCAGTCTTCCAAATTTGGTATCTTAAAAAATTGAGCAATACTTTCACACACATCATGCATTTGTAATTGCGCACCTGTCTGTGTGTTTGGGAGGGATAAAGAGATTAATGGTGCCTTGCGGACTTTACTTGTAAGCAAGCACCACAATGCGTTGCTATTTGTCTCCTTGAGGTGTAAGATAAATATTAAGGGGAATTTATGATTTTTAAACATTTAAAATGATCCATTGTTCACATTTACACTTGCTTGTTAGCTTGCGGTCTTCATCTTTACTGCCTTCGCAGGGCTGGAATTGCAGTGCCCTCGTACTCGTGTGTAGGGACGTATAGTGATACGAATATATCCAGCGATACCAGTGCCGTTATTGATTTTGCTTACGGGTGTGTTTATTAATTTCCATATTGATTCCCCATTGTGTTAGGTTGCATTTATACTCAGAAACCCGCGGCCTCTGTGAAACTTGTCCCTTTCTATTATGAAGCTGTCGTCGGGCAGAAAGACAGCTTGCTGGCCTTTATTTGTTTTGGGAGTTTTTTTATTTAGTTATTTATTTATTTTTGTCAAATTTTTTGGAGCAGCTGAATCACAGTGTGAGTTTTGGCTGTCCTTTACAGCAGGATTACAGCCTCCTTAACCTTTTAGCTGCATTCTCCATCATTCTCTCTTATGTGTCCCTCCCAAGCTGTGCCTTCACCTCTATGTAGGAAGACAGATTGAGGGAGATGAAGACAGACAGACAGACAGAGAGGGAAAGAAAAAAACAACAGAAAGAGAAAAAGAGAAAAGAACAGGGAAAACGGCCACCTGAGGATTACAGACTGAATATAACTGCTCTAAATTGTCAAGGCTGCAACATTTCACATTTCACTAAGTCCCTTTCCACATTCTGACCTTTCTGATATTTAACTCCAAGGCCCATCTATTGTCAGCGAACCTTTTTCCAGCAAAGGAAAGGCAGTTAACATTCAGCCCTTCCACGATGTATTGAGTGAATTGTGGATTCAGTCAAGAAGCCTCCAGAGTGTGAGAGCACTCTGTATCTTAATGTCTGCGTGTAAGTGCGTGGGTGTATGTGTACATACGTACGCATGCTTGGGTTTATTCATGTAAAACTATATAGCAAACTAGGCTGTCTTTATGAAATGTTTCATTTTGATTTCCTCCGTGTAACGAGTAAGCCCAATCGAGTGCGATTTCGTTTGAACCCGATTTGATAAATGCGACAGGTTTCTATTTTACCTGTCAAGGAACATGAATAATAGCTGTTATTCTACATGCCTGCCTGTTTTGAAGCAATGCAGATTTAGACACCTGAAGGCCAGCTATTCAAAAAGGAAACTCGGCACGTCATTGTAGTTTTATTTTAATGGCGCACACTTTTCACTGTGGCATTGCTTCAAACATTCAAGGTCAAGTATAGGATCGCCGGCTGAGTCACTGCAGATGTCACGTATTTGCAGTCCCTGGTAAAGATCCAGCGATTGACACACACACGGGCTCACAGACAACAATTCAAAATGACGGAGCTCACTTGTCGACACCTGTGCCTGTCTTGAGGATTATTACTCAGTAACTTAATTGTTTCAGCATCTCGATAGCAAAGGCGTTCTATAATCACTGTGTTTCTATCATTTATAATTCATTGCAAGGCCTGAAGCTTTTTATTTATTATTTATTTTGTAATTAAATCTGTATTTGTTTAAAGACAAGTAGCCCAAACCAAGTGTCCCTAGAGAGGCCTTTAGGTTACATAAACCCTACAGCAAACACAGAACCCACTGCACAGACTCAACAATAAATAAGTATATATATATGCACGTTAAAAAAACACAAAGCCTGAGCAGATTGAAGGGACAATACAAAACACAAAGCATGATGCAATATGAAATGAGAATTTCCATCTTTAGAAGCTACAACAAAACCTATTTGTACAAAAGAGGATTTACGGGGCACCTTACAATTACAGCCAGATGCTCCACACACTACTTAGCCCAGAACTCATTATTTATGAGGCTGATATTAGCAAATGTAATAAAATGATGGAAGCGAAACTTATTTAATTTCTTGAGAAGTCGGCAGCGATGATCTTCAGACTAATTTCAAAGAGAAAAAGCAAGCAGCCTCTGATGAGTCTAAATGTTTTTGTTCGTTTGCAAGTTTTCTTGCTATTTTTGGAGGCGTCTGAAATCTAACGTTTGAATAATGCAAGGTTGAGATATTTTATGTCTCAAATCTGTTCAATACAGTGCCTATTAATCTTTAGTTTAAACCCATTTATTTTTATTGAGGCCCAAGCCCCGGAAGAATTGTTTTTCATGCTGAGTATAAAACACCAGTTTCCGAACCATGCTGCTGTTAAATGACCGGATTTATGAGCGGATCATCGCCATACATTTAAAAACTTGTTTCAAGACAAGTTTTTGGTAAGTGGGTCATACTGTATATATAAAGGTGACATAATCATCATCTACTGTTCTAAAGATTAGATTTAAAGATACCAAAAATAAGTTTATATCAGATAAATAAAAACTGGAAGGGTTATGATTAACAATACCACGATTTAATGTGTGAAACGCCTTTTTAAGATCCAGAGAAAACTGCTCAGAGTTCTTCACTTTTATCAAATGATGACTTAAGTTGTTCTATAAAAAAAGCAATTAGCAGTCTCTGTGGAATAATTCAGGTGGAATCTAATGGCTGTAGATAATGGTTTGACTCTACTTTCTTCGTGGTGAGCTACAACTTTTACTGAAGATTAGAAAATACAGGTACGATACTAATTGACTATAATTGTATGTCTGATGAGCTGCTCCTGATTTATAAATTAGCATCACTCTGCCTTATTTTAAAAAAAGGTCCTGATGATAATGGAATGGTTGACAAAATCCATAATAGTTTTTTTTTTGTTTGTTTTTTTACTTTTGTAAAGGTAGTGCGCTGGTTTAAAATAAATGAATTGATTAGAAAAGCACTTATAGTTACCAACCAACTGACCCCCAGTTTTATGTTTACTCATTGCTGGCTGTAGCTGTGTAGTATTTATTTGCTGGGTTAGGGCTATGATACTGATAATGAGTTACAGTATAAGCAGCATGTGCCTTAAATCTTGTATAACACGGGTCTCTTACACTGTAGACTTTATTAATAGAGCTATGTTCATGAATTCATTGAACTTTGCTGGACCAGGTTAAATATTTTTTATTTGATTGATTGCTATTCATTTTTAGTAATCAGTTTATTTATATAGAACTTAAAGAAAATCTGCCAAAAAATCTGATTAAAAAAATACAATAAGAACATCACCCTTAACAAGTCCCTGCCTAAAATTGTCCCATTTTACAACAATTAATATATTGTGTATAGCTTTAGGTTAACAGTTAACTTCAGTTAATTTGATGTTGTAGACAACACTTCATAAGAATTAATTTGTGCCCTGACAGATTTTGTGATTTGCATGTCATCTTTGATAATTTGATAGGGGTCAAATGTTGTAATTGACATTTGAAGTTTTGACCGATCATTGTTATAATCACCAAAAAGAGAAAGATTTCAGATTTTAGGTTGATTGATTTCTGTAATCATTAACAACACTGTCACAAGCAGGAGGATTTTATAAAATCATAATCCAAAAGACCACTTAAGACAAAAAAGTAATAGCTATTAAAAATTAATAGCAAGAATCAGACTCTATTACAATTGTTGAATATTTATTGAGTTTCCAGTGGAGATTATTGCTCCCTCTCCTAGTTTTCCTGTGCTTCCAGTTTGTACCCAGGGACATACATTAATAACAGCTTTGAATCAATTAGCAATGTCTTATTTAATCATGTTTAGGAAATAAACTGCAAACTCTAAAATGTCTACCAAATATTCCCTTTGGTTTATTATATATAGGTCTCATATGACTTTTACATAATTGATGAAGTTTATGTTCACTCAGTAATCTTCTCCTGCAAATACTCATTTGAGACTTTGTCCAGATCTCCTATCATGCAGGTCCCTCTTTGCGCCTTATTCTTTAGCATTTTGAGACAGCGAGTGCTCTCCATGTGGCTTCCTTTTCCCTGTTCGACAAAGCCGTTGTCACTCTCACTGTTATGGCCCCCTCATGTGACTGCATCTCTACAGTTACATCAGCCACTGCCACCTGCCTTCAACCAGAACCAAGCCAGACCAAATTCTGTCATTGTTTTCCAAGGTCTTCAACCGTGTATATGGCTGCTGCCAACCGGGTTGACAGTTGAAAAATCCTGTGCAGCTATTACAATCACCAGTTCTACAACAGTGAGCCATGCCAGTAATAGCACCCACTGCCTAAAGGCCCCAGCAATGCCAGCCTGCTTACTGGCATCATTTCTGTAGCTTGTGTTGTCTGAGTTCTTGCAAAACTACTATTTAAATAAACAGTAGCCAGAACAGTATATGAAAGAAGAACTGGAAACAGTTAGCGTTAGCTAGTATTATCTATGTGTCCCAAGAATCCATAAAACATAGTTGGAGTTGGCTTGTTGTTCCTTCTTTGTCAAGATGGTGTCATTATGTATCTTATTTCTTTGTACGAGTAGCCAGCTAATGTCACTACAGGTTGTGAAAATGCATTTAAAAAGGCAAAAAGAGAATAAAACAACATGATGCATGCCCAACAGGTCATGCTGATTTGTAGCTGCCTGACCTGCCGGTCTCCACCAAAGCTCTATATTCTGTTCAGGCTGTTAATCTTCTTGTAGGTTTCTAGAAAGCCAACATGATAAATGTGACATTTGATAACTTAATGGTAGCTGATTTCTACAAAGGGAAGTTGACATTAGCGCTACTTGAAGCAACACATTTGCTTCAGTAAGATCACTGTGCTGGCATAACTGGGCTGCTGACACAGAGGGCTCCAAAAATATATCCTGGCGCAGAAGTTACAACATATTCAGCAACATATTCACCAAGTAGCTGACTGGAACACCAGATTAATTATTTTGTTATACGAGTCCCACATTTCTGTTATTATTTGGCTGTAGATAGAGGGTAGATGGGATTTGAGAACCAATGCATTGGAATACCGTGCCTCCAAGTTTAGAAATTCCCTTTATTAATACTGATATGTTTTTTTCTGACTGTTGTGCATTGCAAAACAATGACTTCAAACGCATGGCAGCGGCCCCCATGCTGCTCTGTTTCTACTAAGCAAGTTGATGCTCAGTAAGGAAAATGATAAAGAACATACTAGTAGATTGGATATTGGCATTATTATTAATTAAAATCTCATCAATAACAAATCGGTGTTGTTCACCAACAGTCCACTTACCTTCTGCTGTCAACGAGATGACACAAATGTTGGCATTTAAGCTTAAAGTTGGCATATTCATATCATTATCTCTGTTTATCTAAAAGTAATATAGCATGATATACAGTCTGCATTATTCATTCACCCTATAATTGAAAAATGATGGGCAGATTAAACAAAGTCGCTGTACCAACCATGGCTCCAGTTCAGAGCATAAATTTGCTCAGTAAATACCATCACGCTCAGCCTTTTACATTATGCATAACACTGTATTGCATCTATCAATTAACAATGCATGAGGTATTCAAAGAGGACAACGCATTTATTCAAATAGAGCCTGTTTAACCAGTATCGATGAGGTCCACATTGCTTCTGACTTCTGTGAGTTATAGCGTTCAAGTCCGAGTCCACCAGACTGACTGCGTTTTCGGCATGAACGTTAGAAAAAGTTTCCTAATACTGTAAACTCTCCGTTACAGCAAATAGAGGATTGAGAGGTTCACGCTTTAACATTCGCTGAGTCTCGTGGTCTGAGTGCATCCACTTTTGTCTGCTGTGCCATTACTGTTTGGAACCTCTGTGCTTACTGGGATCTTCCCTACTGATCGGGAATCTACAGCACATTTCATGGTCCCCACCTCAATTTCCTCCAAGGTCATGAGAATAAAAAAAAAGGATTACATGGGCAGAGACCAAAAATTCCCCGTGAAATCATGTTCATTGCCTGCAAATTGATGTTAGAAGATGTGGCATTTGTTTCACGCAAGGCTCAAGCTTATCACTCCTGCAAAAGCATTATTCAAATAAGTCATCTTCTTCGAATAATGAATGGTTCTGTTAATTCAATGTCAATCAGCCTATTATATTTTGTTATCAATTTGTATTCATTCTGGTCTTTCACTGGAGGAAATGCCCAAGGTCAATAAAAGCATTAGGAGTTGCTGTAGTGAGTACAGAAGAGGAGCGCACCTGAACAGGCATCAAGATAACGGATCAGGGCATCACCAAAGATCTGCAAGGTTTATAAAAAAAATAGAAAAGATTAGAAAAGACTTTTCTATTTTATTTATATTCCCAATATGTTTAAAAGCTTGTGAGAGGATGATTGACTACTAAATGGATGGTTTTGATGGATTGCCCTGTTGACTAATCACTGCTGATATCCTTAGACTGTGCTGCTGGTGAACAACAAAAAATGACAAGGATGTCAAATGCTTATGGGAAATGGTAGGTGAAGATATAGCTTGCAGACCCAGGGGACTACATTTATGTACTACTGCAAAACACAGCACAAGGACAAGATATTAGCGACTCTTTTGGGCAAAGAGACAGACAGACCAATTGCATGCATGATGCATTGTTAGGATTTATTCAGATCTCAGCAGCTCTGGAGAAATTGCATTTGTAGTTTAAAACATTTCCTTTCAAAAAGCTTCCTGATTTTCTTGTGCTCAAGTATCATTTTTCTGTTATCAAGTTACAAATTAATACCAAGGAGACTTCCTAGAGTCTCCTACAGTGTTTAAATGCACAAAATCCTCCAAAGATCAACATAAAAAGAAAACAAAAACTGAATGAGTTGGTGTATCTGTTCGCTTCTCCAACAGACTAGAAAAAAGTAACTCACATAAATAGGCTTGGGTTGTTTTTCCTGATAAATTTTAAATGGATTTTCTGAAAATGTCAGTGGTGTATGACTCTGCTACAGATACATGTTATAGTAGCAGTGAAGTTGTGTTCATATATAATTCTGTAAGATAGAAATGTTTGTTTTTTTCCTCATTGTAAGGTTGTTTTTTTTTTTATGTTTGTAGTCCTGCGATTGTATATGCTCTCTGTGCAAAATGAAAATTGTGTGGTGGGAATGTATTTAAATCAGCACTGTTGTAATTCGTGTGTACTTTTTGAAATGCCTCTCTTCCCATCTCTATTTTTCCAAACATGCTATTTTGAATTTCCCTGTACCTCTCTATGTCTCTCCCTGCTTCAATAACAGGGACCCATGCAAAAAAACAGGGCGAGGATTTATCGGATAACGACGGTGATGAAGATGAAGGTATTTTCCATGGTGATCAAAGATGGTGCATGATTTTCTTACAAAAATGACACTGTTTTCTGATCATTTATGGATTTTTTGTTTTGTTTTCTTTTGTTTTTTTGTTCCAATTCCAAATGCAATCATCAAGCACCCCTGTCACATTTCAATCTGTAGAGCAATGTAGTGAAAAAGAGTGCATGTGTGTGAATGTGAGTGTACGCGAAGGCTCTTGTTCCTAAGCATCTGAATTCAGTCAGTGAAAGGAGTGTTTAGCTTTAGAGGCAGATGGGATCTAGTAGCTGTCTAGATAACCAGGCTCGGGTTGAATAATTTTAATATCTCACACAGGGACTGGAGCAACTGTTATTACAAGGGGAGAGTCGGTAGTTAGAGCCCCCTTTTAAGGTGTGGCCAGTAGCTGAATTGGTGGCGATAATGACAGAGGGAAAGTGAAGCAGCAGTGTAATATCATACTGTTCACCCGGAGTGCCGGCAGATTTAGATGAGGAGCGGCAGTTCAGGAGTGCTGCTGGAGAGGATTAGAGGCGAGAGGTGTAAAAAATGGGAAGTTGCTGCTCAGCAATCGCATTGTTCGCTTTCCATATTTATCTTGGGATATTCCTGGCTCAGGGTGGATCTCTGCTGAGATTAGAATGAGAGACGATTCTTGTGCTGCAACAGAAACGGCTTAAGTGTCTGAATCTAAATCAAACCCTTGATATCGCCCCACCCTTGTTCTCCTTTGCCATAGTAGGGCAGGTGATGCGAGCATGATGTCGGGTATCAAGGTAAACCCTTTGTTTTATGCTCCATTTGTTTGTTCTGGACAGATTGGATCTTTGCGCATGATGTGTATATTTGGTGAAAACGATTCAACTGAATCTGGAGGGAAGCTTTTTGGGACTTTAGCACATGTTAAGGACTATGGTATGGACTGAACGTCACACCAAAGCGCCATGTCTTATCACTCATTTCTCTTAGATACTGAAAAAATGAGCACTGGATCGATCCTGCTTTGGGTTCTTTCCAGATATAGGGTCTCTTCTCACTCCTTGCTCAGTGCGCTGTTCTCTCAAAAAGGAGCCTCATGCTGGCCTTGATCACAGAACAGGAAGAGTTGCCATAGCACCACTCTGACACACAGGTGTTTCCTCATTCAAGCCCAGGGCGAGCTGTTGCAACCGAAGCCAAATTGCCTTCAGTCTTCAGCTCGACTGAGTGCGTATGTGCGTGCGTGTGGAAGGTTCTTCTTCCTTCAAGCAAACCCACATGTGACAGTATGCAGCCCTGAGTCCGTTTAAAATTGCTGACAAGTGCCGATCCCTTTGTCTGGCAAGTCTATGCATGCGTACACAGTGGCTTGGTCTCCAAGCTGTTGTGCTAGACTAGCCTCACTGAAAATGTGACAAGTCTATTCTTTACTGAGCGCAACTAATGCTATTTACAGAGCATCACCGTAGAAGTACAATACAGTCCCAGCAGAGCCTCTGAAACACTACTGTAACTAATGCCTGTGTGACAGAGTTGGCCATCAATCCCTAAACATGATCCAGAAGATTTTTATTGTTCCGCTGAATGTGTGGAACTGTCATGGCCCAACATATGAACACCGCTGTTCAGGGACTCCTCTTTGTTCCTCTGTAATTCCCCCCGCAGAGAGCTGATGCCTCAGGAGGAAAAGACTTTACTCCCTGAAGGAGTAAAGTGCACAAACCACAAAGTCCTTGTAAGTCCTACGTACATTTGCTCTCACAGGTAGCACTGCTATTATTACCAAAAACTGTGCCTACAGTCAAGGGATCACCAGTGAAATTTAGACATTTGCACTCAAGTTAAAGGGCAAGTAGAATCACAACACGAGCATGACTTGCACTCTCACCCGAGCTGAGCTGGTGCACATCTTATCCACACATTCTCATTCAGTTGCGAGAGCTACTGTCTTGCCTGCTTTCCCTGTCTAACCCCCTCCATCTCTCAGTCTGTTCCTCCCAGCATTACCATGTGGTCTCAGTTGGCTGTCTGTCTATCCTGGCCTAATTTGCTTCCTCCCTACAATATATCTGAACTGCCCTCCTCCCTGTTATAGCCCCTCCAGACATGTTCTCAAAGTCAAATCAAAATAAATATTGGAACAATAAAGAATTTCTTTTATTGCCAAAGAAATATAACGTATGGAATCGTAATATATAAATTTACAATAAAGAGGGTGGCTAACAGCCAGTAAAAGTATTCAAATGAGACAAAGAGATAAGAGCAATGAAATATGTAGTCTGGAATATATTATACTGCACTACTATTATATTGATGTATTTCTTTCTAAGGCTCCATGTTTTTAACATATCTGCCTGTTTATCCCTTCCTGTGTCTTGCTGTCTGTCCCTTTGTGTGTCCATCTGTCTGTCTGAGTAACAGTCAACCCACTGGCACCCCCAAAGTGCATTCAAATTCTGCACAACACTCCCGCCTGCAAAACAAGCATGGAGGCCAAGTTGCTGTGATTTACACCAGCCCACAATCAAGACTCAATTTTACAGACTGTGTTATTGCACTGTAAAGGGGAGTGCAAGCTTTCAATCACCTACCTGCTGTTGTTAGATAAAGGTGGGCATGTAAATAGAGTAAGCGAGTCCATGTAGGGGCTAAATCTTCCAGGTGGAACATAGCAATGGTGCTGAGGTAGAGCGCCTAGTGATAGCCTGTGAGAAGCAGCAGTCTGCTCTCCACCTATGGACTGTCTTGCGCCACTGCTGCCTCAGCCCTATCCCAATGATGAAAAATAGAACTGTGTGTTTCTGTCTTTTGGCGCTTTGAGACTTAGCTCTAATCAGAAGGAATACCTCCACCGAGAGTGTGCTCGCACACACTCAGACATGTACGCTCGCATCCATTAAATCAGTGCACACACAAACTTGCTTGCTGCCCAGCTCTAGAAGCAAACACTTAAGAAGACAGCGAGCACATGCAGATACACGCAGACTTACCCCCACCCTTAGAGATGCTCGGGCTGTGCCAGAGAGCAGAGCTGAGCTCCACCTGCCTGGGTATTACCATTAATTCCATCGCACAGGCCTGACTGGATCCCTATCCAGCAAAGCCCTCAGCTCAGCTCAGGCAGCCTGGAGAGTGGCAAATCGACAGTGGGGGCAATTCACACACCATTTTCTCTATTCTGCCACTATCCTATTCTCTCTGATGTGGCAGAGAAGAGGAATCATGCCCCTTGAAGCCCATTTATGCAGAGATCTTTGGAATGCTACTGCTCAGCTTCTTTCCAAGATAAGCATTGCTGCTAATGGCTGATCCACACGGGCATCATTTGAGCCATTTCAAAGGGTAGGAGAGCCAGACTGGTACTGTCATCTTTATTTTTTTCTTTGTCCTTTCCTCTTGAGTGGCACAAAATAATTGGGAAGGCAAAACATGTAAAAACAGACTTCTTTTGAAAAAATTGTCAGGAATAGAGTGGAGAAAGGCTTTGAATTAGTTCACAGAGGCACTTTGACTCTTTCCTCATACAATGCCAGAGCAGGTCTGAAGGGTTTGTGCGCTGCAGTGTGTTTGTTCGTGTGCTGTCATCGAGCTTGCAGTGTGTTTGTACAGTCACCAGCTCTTAAACTCATGTCAAGGACAGCAGGCTTTATTGAAAGACTAAAGGGTTACTTCTCTTTCATTCTGGCAGCAAACAGCTGTCTGTGAGTCTTAGGGATGACAGCACCTCTACTGCTTTCCTCCTCTAAACTAGATCCTGGCCAGCTGTAGGGGGCTTTGGCTAATAGCCTTTGTAGGTTTTTCACACTGTCTTTCTTTTCATTTAACTCAGCCACTGGCTATCCCTGTGTTTCATTTCTCTATCCTCATGCATTTACACACTCTATCTACCCTGTTTCCAACATCATATTTAACACACATGCACAGCAGCCAGGAAGCAAGATGTCATCTTCACACAAAGGTCATTCCTCCCATTAAGTTTACTGTAGTCAATGTTCCTAATAGAGGCGCACACGCTCACAAGCTTCTCCCTTTTACTCTATCCTAGTTTCAGTTTTTTAATTTTATTTTATTTTAGTTACTTAGACATATCATGTATGGAGAGCAATCACGTAGTCTAGCGTAGAGGTGTTTTAATACATATATGACAATATCATAAATATTTTAATAATTGGAATAATTTGGTTACAGACTGTCTCACTACTGTTCACTCACTGTTAGGTCCATAAATATTTGGACAATGATTCAAAGTTGGCAAATATTCAATCCACAATGCGATTGAAGGGCAGACTTTCATCTTTAATTCAAGGGGTTTAACAAAAATATTCAATTAATTGTTCGCATTAACTGTGATCTTTCAGGCAAAAAGGTCAAGTGGGATTGTAAGATTGTAGAAATATTTCTACGTTAAGAAATTACACCACATCTAGCCAAGTCAGGAATCCTCTCTAGGAGGTAAGTGTATCATTGTATACAACCAAGAGATGCCTTCCAGAATAAAATCCAGAATAAGAGGACCAGATTAGACTTTCCCAGAAAATATCTAAAAAAAAAGAAAAAAGATAAGGTTAACTTGAGAAAGTGCAGAGAAGAAGAGAAACAGCTCATGATCCAAAGCAAAGCACATCATCTTCAAAGACAATATTATGGAAATGACATGTTTGGCTGCCACTGGAACCGGGTCACTAGTGTTTATGATGATGTGACTGCTGATGGAAGTAGCAGGATGAAGTATACAGTTCTGCCCTCTCTGCTCAGATTCAGCCTGAGAAATGCTGCAGAAATGATCAGACAGCCCTTCACAGTGCAAATACATAATGACCCAAAGCACACTGCAAAACCCAAGAGCTTCTCAAGACAACGAAATGTGAAATTCTTCAGTGGCTAAGTCAGTAACTTGATCTCGACCCAGTACAGAGCAGCTTTTAAGTCATTGAATACAAAACTGAATGCAGAGGAACCGACAAACAAGCAGCAGCCGAAGGAGGCTGCAGTAAAGGCCTGGCAGAGCATCTTAAAAGAGGGAACGCAGCACTTGGTGATGTCCACGGGCTTCAGGGAGTCACTGACTACAAAGGCTCTTGATCCAAATATTAAAAACAATCCTCATATTTAAAATTATATTAGTTCATCCAATTAATTTTGAGCCTTTGAAAACAGGCGACTCTGTATAAAAACTGCTGTAATTCCTAAACAGTTAATGCAATACATTTGTTAAATCCCTTAAATTAAAGCTTAAAGTCTGCACTTCAGTCACAATCTTGACTGTTTGCTTTAAAACCACAGCGGTGGTGCACAGAGTCAAAAAAGGGAAAAAAGTATCAAAAAAAGGACCTGACTGTATATTGTCAGTTTCATTATTCTGCAAAAAAAGACAACAGACAATAAACAAAGTTATTGATGAAGTTGACTGATGACATTATTGATGTGGTGCTGTGATGATATTTAGGTTGTCATGCGTTTTCTTTTTCTTTTTTTTCTCATCCACAATAGTCATGAAGGGAAAAATATGACACTGTGACAGCTCGACTCCAGCCCTTCCCATCCCTGTCTTATAGCAGATTATAAAAGCCCTACTGGCTCAACATTTATTAAATTTTTCAAATTTTATAAATGTTCCTCATTTAGCTGGCTTTTCTTAGCACAAAATAGAAAATTTGTAATTTGTCTCTGTGTGTTCACTCTTTTGAGCGTCTTATCTTTCCCATTGCCTAGCCACCCGCGCTAGTTCATTAGCTTCGGTGTAAAGTGAATATTAGGAAACATTCAGTGACTTTCAGAATACCACCAGTGACACTGGCAATGAAACAATCCACTGTATAGTTTCTTGTAGTTGCTTTCTTAAAGATCCTCCCGAAATGTATCCGCGATATCCCGTTCTTAAATGCAAACATGCCAGTAATGGGCATATCACGGGTGGACCGTGAAGCTTGACCTGACAAGAGCACTACAGTAGGCTGCGTGTCATGTCCTGCCACATCAGGACATTGTCACCTGTTCCCCCAAACCTCAGCCCTCACATATAGCCGCTGACAGCCACCATGTTTCACCAAGTGTTGACACAGTGAATGCCACCGACACTTATCTCCACTTGCCTTTGTCCTGTCCTAGTCCGGAGTGTCAAGGCCAGTTCCGGGGCGCTTAACGTCAGATATATGACTGACTGCTTTCATTGGAGTGAGAAGCAAAAGGACAAAAAGGTGGAGGTACAGGTAGTGAGAGAAAATAAGATTGCAGAAAAAAGGAAGGAGTGCTCCAAACCCTCCTGGTGGGTTTCGCTTGCAGCAGCAATACTAAGGGGCTCAGCTCAGGCCTGAGTTATGCCTCCCACTGACACTCCAATCAGACCAGAGCCACTGTGAGGCAACCTATGAAAGGTTGTGCCCCTCAGTTGCTTTTTAAAGCTCATGCTATATATTTTTAACTCCGGCTGCACCTACCATCCAAACGGAAAACATTTGATTTATTCATTCATTAGGCAATTTTTTTTCCCCACAGTGAGACATTTATTTGCTGTTTGTGTAATACGTGCTGGGAGTGTATGAGTGTCACTGTGTAGTAGCTGCTGCATGACACCACGTCGTATTAAAATAAATGTGACAAAAGTGTACATACATTAGTTTTTTTCTCCCCCCGCTGAGTTCATTCTTCATTGCACATCAGCTTTCATCTACATTGCCATCAATCACGTTTTTTTGCCCATCTCCAAAACACAAGTTTGTTTTTGTCTTTCTGTAATATTCTGAGCTTGTTGTGCATGGAGTTCATATTGCAAATATACCAGCCTGTGCATTAATGAATAAATCTCTGTTTCTTTTCCGTCACAGCTCTGTGCTAAATTTTGATTCTAAGAATATGTGTGTTGATGTAATGATGTGTTTGCCCCCGGAGAAGCAGTGAATCAGGAAGCAGCTTTTTATTTTGAGGTAGCCACTTAGTCACCTGCTTCACTAGATTAGGCCATTAACCGTGACCAAGTAAACTCCGATCTGATTGGTTAAGAAGACTTAGTCATCGGCCCAGATGTATCCGTAAAGGATTATCATTTCTCACTGTAAACCAGAATCCGATTGGGATCTGTTGCGTACATATCTTCCTCTGACAACAGATGAGTGAGAGCTGTATATCACATCTATGTGACACCTCCCACATCAGATCAACTCAATGAATAGATTAGAACAAATGGAGCTCGAATGTTTTGTATCGCTCTCCCAAAGGGATTTAACTGTTGTCATGGAGACACGATGTGAATCAACAAAAGAGGTGACTGATAACATTGACATGACTAATCTCTTTTTTTTCTTATTTCTGCCCCCTGTTCCTTCTTCCTTTCTGCCATTCTCTTTGTATCTGTGGCCCATTTGTTTTGAATAGCTTGTGTAGGATATCGTTTTGCTTCTCTGAACCCCTCCTCCTCCTCCTCCCTTCTCTGACTGTACTTTTCATGCCTTCTCACCCCATGCATCCCCTCCTCCTCTTGTCTAAGATAAGTGTGTGTACAGAGAAGTGTCAGCTATAAATCATATTTCACTGTGCAGCCTTCTCAGATACCAGCAAGATAAAGGAATCCATAAATAAGGCCACATCATATATAGTACAACTTATTGCTTTGCTTTAAAATGTAACAGGGCCATGAATAACCAAGGGAATAATGTAAAAAAGAAAAAAAGAAACAGGCTAAGTTCTCTTATAGAGGTTTACAAAAAAAGGGTGTCTGGACAAAATGCATCTAAGTAGTTGTCTTCTGTGTTGAGCATGCTAATGTGTTGGGGTGCATAACGATGAGGAGCGCCTGCAGATCGATGCAGATTAGCCTGTTCAGGATGTGGTCTGCGATTAGCTGTTCTTGAGGATTTTGAATTTTGGCTCTCAGTCACCATAGCAACCAGAATACAATACCATCCTTTTAAATCCGAGCCCATTGCTTTCTTTCCTTTTTTTTAATTTCTCCTGCTCTCTTCTTAATATCCTTTCCATTTCTATCTGTATTCCTTTCCTTTCTTTTTTCCTTCCTTCCTTATAGTCTCTGTGTTTTTCTTTCTCCCTCTCTGTTCCGATGTCATCCACACTTTTTGCACTCCTGCTCCTTCTCATTCTCACCATTCTCAGGGCTTGTGGGGGGGACAAAAAGAAAGGCAGGGAGTTGGACAGAGACGGGGAGAAGGCGGGAGAAAAAACAGGGAGAGAGACAGGGGAGAGTCTGTGAGTGAAAGTGATACAAAGCAAGGGAGGGGGAAGGCAAGAAGCTGCACCGAATGCAGGGGGGAGCACGAGTGAAAATGAGAGTTTCTTGTCTTGTCTCCCAGCTCTAGCTAGCCAGTCAGTAATTCAGTCTATTCCTCAGACAGAGGCTTTTTTCATCCCTCTACCTCTGGATGTGCTTTATCTGGCTGGAGTGTCGCTCCAGCTGGGTATCAAAAACTGCTCCAGGAATAAAATAAACAGCATTTTGCCAAAAGTGAAGCAGAAATTTTAACTGCCTGCAATCCCAAGCAGGACTGTGCAAATAAATTGTGGCGGCATGATAGGCCTGTGTAAAAAGGAGGCGCGAGGTAGCATTGTGTAATTAGCCAGTGTGTTTTCCCTATCACTGTCAGGCCAGATTAGGCTTCTCCCTGCTTAGGAGATGTGTCAGAGTACCTCTCTCTTTATTCTCCCTAATGGCTTCCTGCATGTCTATATTAGGAAGTGGGTCTGCCTCCTGGGAGGCAATGCAAAACCAAATACAAGCCTAATAGTTTGGTTTATATGAAGTAAATGACTCACCACGTTTTTAGATGAGATAGCTGATTGCTATAATAGAGCTGGACTGCAAAAAAAAGCGTGGACAGTCATTTGTTTCTCGTACAGCTGATATGAAAAGAATAATGCTTCCAGTTCCATTAGTAGGCCAGAAGACTGAATGAATACAGCTGGTATCTGGGAGGTGATCGTCAGCTTGTCTGTTTGTGACCACTATGTGCTATAACTTCTTTATCTGAATCTGCGCTGACCCTTGATCAGAGAGGATGGACGGCTTTGTGAATATGTTAATGATGGCCGCTCTTGCAGACATACGAGACACTGGGGCCAAGCCCGTGATGGTCTACATCCATGGAGGGTCCTACATGGAGGGGACAGGCAACATGATCGATGGGAGCGTGCTGGCCAGCTACGGAAATGTCATCGTTATCACTCTCAACTACCGTGTTGGAGTCCTCGGTAAGCATCCTTTCCTCTCTCTGTTTTTTTTTATTTCCTTCACCTTATTCTTCAAGGACATTTTCTGGGGCAGCTTTGCAGGGCACCTAGCTTAGAAGTAATGAGCTCTGCTGATTGCCACATACACTCTAAATAAGGCTGAAAGAGAGAGAGAGAGAGAGAGAGAAAAAAAAGCAGGACTGTAAATACATGGACTGGCTTGTTGATGTAGTGCTCATGTATCAAAATCACAGTAATTGAGTGTGCTGCATAATGTGGGTTTGTTGTTGTGACTGGGGTTTAGAATAAATTAAGAAATTATTGAAATGAAGTAGAAAAAATGATAAGATGGGCGTGATGCTGGAAGGATAGAGGAGTGCGGAAGAGTGCGCTGGAGAGAAAGAGAGGTTCTCTCTGAGTTGCGGTTGGTTGCATTGACTCATGCAGCTGAATCCCCTTTCAGACACTTGTGCATGTGTGTGTATGTGTAAGCCTGTGTGTGTGTGTGTGAGAGAGAGAGAGAGTGAGAGAGGGAAGGGAGAAGCTGAGAAAGAAAGAGTGAGAGAGCAAAAAGGAGAGACAGAGAGCTCCATGGAAACAGCTGCAGCAACACAAAATGGAGTTTGTTAGTGCACTACCCGAGCTTTGTACCTTTTCCATCCATCTCTCTGACACAGTTGATTTCCCTCCTCACTTATTTTTTTTTTTTTTACATTTAGAGTGGATGTGGCCTGACTACAAACAATTTGAATATAAAATGAAATTTCCATGTTGCTGAATTTCTTTAGAATATTGCTTCAGATTTTATCGAACTTGTTGGCAGCTGTTAGCATAAAGGATATAGCCGCTTTATTCTGTGTTTCCTATTGTCAGTAAATCCCATGAAAAGACAAAAACCCAGTCTTCCTCAGTGCTTTCAGACTTCACTGCCCTATCAGCCCAAACCCAGTTGCTTCCAACGTACTCTGAATATTTAAAAACATTTTATTTTCAGGCACAATTTAAAACAAGCCCGAGAAACTTAGTCACCACCAGTAAAAGGGGCAAACATGGGGTGCTGGAACGAAGTGATTGAGCAATGCAGATAAACACCAAAAGCACAGTAAAACAGCAAAATCTAAAGATCACTAACATTATACAACATTAGCAACCGTTGCCATTACACACTGAGCTGGCCTGTAGCAGAGCACGTGATTGCATTTAGCTGAGCATTTTGTGTATTAGCTTTCGGAGCTGCTGTAGCGTGTGCAGGATTAACTCACAAAAAAACAAAAACTGTCCAATGAATTATCATAATAAATGCATGCAACTCAGGAGGAAATGGCTTGGTGAATGTATTTATAGTTAGAGAAGAACAATGTGCAATTATGGATTTATTTATATAAGATGTGGATATAGGCATTATTCTGCTTTATTAGCTTTTTGGCTCCAGAAGAGACTGTTTTCAGATGGTTGGGATGCTAGCCAATGCTAGCAGGCTTGGTTAGTGTTGGGTGTAACACATTCCAAATATTTTTCAGTAAGGCAATAATGTAACATTACTGTACTAAAATAAGTAATTACATTACAGTTACAATTAGGTATTACTTTCAGATTTAGGAAATACTCTATATTTATCTGTACACTGTGAATAGAAGGAAAAAACAAACAAATGAATATCTTTTTCTTTGTCTGCATGTTTGCGCTACAGTCAGCTGATTTCATCTCGTATACTGGGAGGAAGAAAACGGTTTAGCGATCTACAGCTTTTGAGAAGTGGAAATATAGACATTACTTTTATTTTTATTACACAAAAGGACAAAAGTGCTGTTGTGAAATGCAAACTGTGTCCGGGACGGAGCCAACTGCTACACTGCTAACACAACTGTGGCTCCCGGCAAGCATCTGCACAGACAGCATGCTAACACAAAGCTAGCAAAGAACCCAGAGTAAATGGTGAATAGACTGGGTTTTGTACAGCACTTTTCTACTCTACTCAACCACTCTAAGGACTTTGTACAACCTCTCATTCACTCAGTCACACAAACATTCATACATTGAATATGTGTGTGACTTTTTTCTTCATCTAAGTGCTTTCTATCTAAAATTCACATTTAAACTGAGTGTAGCTTTAGCAACACCTGAGCTCATCGGCCAGACCCTGAATTTGAACCAATACCAAAGCCAGTGTTGAGCAGTGAGGCTTGCAGCTTTGTCACCTCCATTTCCACCTGTATGTGTTTCTACAGTAGCATCACAGTGCCTCAAAAGCCTTTTTTTTTTTTACTTTGTAAGTGTTGTGTTCATATGTAGAAACTAAAAGTGAGATCATCTGTGTCCTCATTAGGATAGACATTTGCAGGATAGACTTTTAATTATGTGACAATGCCTTTCAGGTTAGTTTATGGAGTAACACCAAAGTACAGTAACAATAACATAAAGTAACAAAGTTGAGTGCAGTATTACTTTTATGAAAAGTAATAAGTAATGTGTAATAAATTACTTTTTTGAGTAACAACCCCAATTGCACAATGTAAAAAGTCATCCTTCATACATATTTGATATATAAATTGCTGGGTGGTCCAGATAGAGGCTAATCATGTAGATTAATGTATTTCTACTTTGGTAAACAATTTGCATCACACTGGTTTCTCCAATCCACTGTGATTCTCTCCTAAAGTGATGGACAACTGGAAATGAAGGGAGATACTACTGAGTCTGTTTGAGGGCAGCTGGAGCTGTACAATTCAACTAGTGTTGACTTTTTTCTCTTGTTTAAACAACTAGCAAATAAATCGCCAGAAACGTCCCTAGTTCATGGTAAGTTGTGAGAATATGTTACTGTAACTTGTTTATTGGTTGCACTAGTCCTTATACCCATGACTGCTAGGGCTGAATATTCACAGGTTGACACTGAATTAATGTGGTAAGGTGAGGTGAAATGAAACTTTGCTTCACTTTTGGTGTGAACGTACATTAAACTGTATGAGTGCATATGTACATATATGGTTACAGCCATAGATACCTTTGATTGGTGCTAAGAAACATTGTCTTTCATTCTCCAAACTGAAGCACGGATCTCTTGAACACACTGTTAACATTTAAAAAGTCACATCACAAGACATGCTATCAGTCAGTATATTAAAATTTTAAAAATTCCATAGCCACCTGTGTAATGGTCAGAGAATCTGATCAAGTCTCTAATAGTGATACTTTCATTCAGACTGCATAATTTAAACTGTGGAAAGAAAAAACATCTCCATCAGCAGCTCATGAGGTTGTAGCTTGGGAATGCCTATAACAGTTAACAGTCGTTGAAAAATAAACTCCTCCCAGCTCTACAACCTGTGATGAGCTGTCACATGTGATTTATTTTTCAAAAGGGCAACAGACATGTGGGATGAAAACGACTGAGCTACAGTACATCATGATTTGGGTTGTCAGGCAAATAAATTGTTAGTAGGATCAATTCATGATTGCTCGTAGTAGCCTTCATGACACTTGTTTTCAACAGTAAAAATATAGGATGTCACCGGTTTTATATATTAAAAAAAACTGTCTGCCTCACCTTGGTGCTCAAAGAATCCAACACATTAAGAGCAGGAGGGTGACTGCTTTATCCTCCAGGACATTCAGATGCTGAATCACAGAAACTGCATTCATCTTAGACTCTCTTTTTGATGGAGATCACAGAGCCACGGCCTATCGATTTTATCATCAGGATTGCTCACCTTGAATACTGTGTGTTTTCCTCTGTCATTTTTTTCCCCAAGTATCATTTTGAGCATTGTAATCAGCCTTCGGGGTGGTAAGATAGTCAGAGGACTGGCTTAGCATGCTGCCTCATGCTCCTGCCCCTGGTTAAACCTGAGCACGTAAGCCCAATACAGATTCTTGTTCATATTTCTTTCATGGCACTTCAATTATGAGTCAGATGTTTCTTCTCTCACTGCCACATTTCAGTAAATGTCATTCTACATGCGTGCACACACACCCTTATACACCACATACAAATACTTGTGAGCACCCATGAGCACATTCACACGCATACTACCGGCCACATTAAAACACACACGCATGCACACACTATGAGTGCAGGCATTGGGACAAAGCAACAGCAACCCCCACACACATATACTGATGTTGTTTGGCAGCTTGCACAAACGCACACACTCCAAAATGCAGTTCACAAAGCAGCTCTCTTGGTGAGCTCCCCAACAGCCATTCTGAGCAATGAGCGGAGAAGAAGCGATGCATGTAGTTGAGCGATAATGTCCATCACTGTAGCATGGCCTGATAATCTCCCTACGGTACGGCTTTAAACTGTTATTACCGACACACTCATATAAACCAAATAAAACCAGGGCCAGAGAGAAATCGCACCATGACAGACCAATTAACACTATGCTGTCTGCATATATTCGGCCATAAAGTACAAATTGTAATACTCAGAGTGTGAGAATTCATAATTACATGATTTTATTTCTATTTGTTTGCATTTTTATATAGAAAATGAGTGTCGTTAACAGTGTCAGCCCTAATCTACCCTAAACTGTATTAAATGGAGGGGATTAACTGCTTGTTTTGAATACAGTGAACTGCAAGCTTTAACAGCTAGATAATATATGGTCATCTGACATGGGTGGGTGGGGGGAGTCTGTTTGAGCTGTGATAGGGCGAAAAGGCAGGGTACAGGTGGCCAGTGCATTGCAAGGCCAATACGTAGAGACAGGAAACCATCCTACGCCTACAGCCGTGGATTGGAGGTCTCTGAGCTGTGGGAGGAAGCCAGAGTACTCTGATAGAAAACGTGCAAACTCCACACAGAAAGGCTCCAGCCGGGCCTGTGTCTCCTCGTTGTGAGACGACTAAACCACCGCAACACCTATAAATGAAGAATAAATAAATCATTAAAACGGTAAATATTTGCTTTGTTAAAATTAAATAAAAAAAGAAAGCTGTTTTAATTAGGCTGCTTAAAGGGATGAGCGAATTAGACGAGATGATTTTTAAAGTGAAAACAGACAAGGCAACTCAAAGTACAATTTCTGACACTAATACAGCTCTCCCTCCGTCCCTAGGCAGCCTGAATAGTACATTAATAATGCAGTAAACACCTTTGAAATACACACAACAATCTGAATATTTAAATCATTTTAGAGAGGAAAAAAATACACTTAAACTATTAGGCAACAACAGACACCACTAATGCGTCTGCTCAGAGGATTTCATTTAGACGCGGAAAAACATTTTAATAGCAAGATTTCAATAAACTGAACAGCACCAAGCAATGTTAAATGTCAGTGATGAATGTTTTATTTATCCGTTCATCGATCCATCCATTTTCTGCTGCTTATCCGGGTCCGGGTGACAGGGGCAGGCGTCTAAGCAGAGATGTCCAGATACCACATCCTGTTCCTCCGCTTGTATACGTGAGGCATTACCAAGCCAACCAACAGACATAATCTTTCTGGCATGTCATGTGTCTCCCTCCCTTAGGGGTCTCCACCCAGGAGGGCATGCCCGAAACACCTCAACCGGGAGCTCAGAGGAGCATTGGCTCTATTCTGCTTTGAATCACTGAGCGTCTAAGACTGAGCACAGACACCTGGCTGTAAATGTGATCTTGTTGTTTTAATCATTACCGACTGTATAGCTTGTGACCATAGGAGTGACTCGGATTGCCTGGTGTCATTTTCATCTCCACAGTGGGTTCTGTCTTCCACTCAACCTGTCTGACAGTTTCCCCCTCTGCTCTGCCCCCACTTGTGAACAAGACCCGAGATAATTAATACTTTTGTTATGTTTTTTTTCTTTAATTTCATTTTCTTTAGACCGTTTTTACTCAAATGGAGAAAAATTATTGAGAGATGCTCAGTGTGTATGAAATTTAGATTAATGCATTTGGTGTTTTCCACAAGAGCGACCACAGTGGATTAAATGTGGTTTTATGATATGCAAATAGCTGCTGAAGTGAAACAGAAAAAAAAAGAGAGAGAGAAAAAGAAACTGAGACTCAGGTGAAGTACTGGAAAAAGGAAGAGATGAACATGATGGAGGAGAGATGTACAGATTCATTTCAGATACCATGATGTGCTGAATTGCCATCAAACCCGGTCCAATTAAAGAGGAATCTTCTGAGCTTCCAGTGCTGTTCTCTCATCCCCCTGTAGCTATTAGCCCTACGCTGCTGTAATGGTAATTATTGCTTCAAAGGGTGGACCACAATACTTCTGAGGCCCCATTTTTAAACTTTTACGATTTAACCTTTTGCTGTTAAGATGAACGAGAAATAATTTGAGATTTAATCTTTATTTACACATTGACCCACGCGGTGCGATTATCGCCGGATGAGATAACGAGCTTGGAGTTTTACACCGTCTGTGCTGTCCTGTTAGCGTTCATCACACTCGCTTGGGTCAGAGGCTCAAGGAGCTGTGTTTGTTTACTAAAGAGGACCAGTGTTTGGATTTCTTCTCATTGATCTGTATTTGTGTGTGACAAAGAGAGTGACGTGCGCGCGTGTGCCTCAAAATGCCCACATGTATGTGTAGGTTGGTTTTCGGAGAGGGGGTGGCGCACATGCACGTGTCGCGCGTGCACGTGCCTAGTTGCTGCTCCTCTCTAATGATGTGTAATGAGTCCCAGTCAGAGGGGAGTATCTTGTATCACTGCTCTTTACAAATATAATTACTCACTGGCTCTCCAGAGCATGTCAATTTCCCAGTCTGTTGGGGGTGGTGGTGGTGGGGTTGGTGTGGGGGGGCTTAATTACTAGTTTCCAAATGCATTAAAAATTAACAAAGGCCGCCTCTCTTGCCAAAACCCAAGGTGAGATTCATCCTCTCGGCCGTATGCTCTGAAAAGGAGAACGGTCAAGTACGGCGCGTACTTGCAGACGCCTTTCACCTCTGACGGGGTTTATATGCGACCTTTGATTTCTATCTTCCATATCTCTGCCATCACAGTCATTTTACTTCACAATCATCTCTGCTTTGGACTGTCACCTCTAGTGAAGTTATTTAGGCCTTCAAAAGTATAGTTTTAGATCCAATCACAATAACCTCAGCCTACAGCATGAGAGTATGTGAAAGCGCTCTCGGCACTGAGGCGGCAGTGTGGTGATTTAGCATTGATTTGCTGAATTGCCAGGGTTATTCTGTGTGTGGTAAGTGACTCTGTCTTTCTCTGTTTTGTCCCTCTCCTAAACTAAAGATAGTGACTGTTGGTAATTCAGCCAGGGATTTGGGGAGCAGAGGATATTTGTGTCTGTGTGTGAACGATATTGCAGAGCAAAATATAGTCCATTGCACAAGTTTGTGTAGTCGTTTTTCATTACAGAATAACTGCTGAGCTCCACTGAGAGTTGTGAAGCACCCAGTGTGCTCATGGCCTTCTGACCCAAACACTGTACTCCGCTGGATGTTGATTCAGTAGTAATACTACACGATGTCATCTGAGCACTTCTTGTCTGTGCTATAAAAGCGGTTGCCCTTTTTTATACTCGCTGAAAGTACTTTGCAGCCACAAATGCTTCTCTAAGTGTTACATCATTTATACATTTATTATTATACTGTATAATATCCATTTGCATATAAGATACATTGCAGCAACAGGCTTTGCTGTGGTTAGCACTGTGTGCTCAGAAAAAAGAGGTCCTTGGTTGGCTGGAGCCTTTCTGCATGGAGTTTTCATGCACCAGGCTTAATCTCAAAGTCCAAAAACAGGCTTGTTAGGTTAAATGGTGATTCTAAATTGGCTGTAGATGTGGATGGCTCTCGCCATTTGACATCCACACCTGCACCACCAACTCAACACAGCTAAGAAAATTTATAATTGCAGGATAAGATGCATTTTATAGTTTTATTGTATTGAAAAAGAGCTCTGTTTAAAACGTTTATACAATGCCGAGCTGCTGACATTGTCGTGGGGTTTTAACAAGCGCAACGTATAATTAGTAACTGCAACTCCCTAATAAAATGTTGTGAAGTGAAAGTAAAACATACAGACAGATAGACAGCTATATTAAAGACATAAGCATAAAGACTACATTTGCATCTTGCAGAGGCTAAGATTGCATATTAGACCAATGCTGCTTCTGTGCTTCTTGGATGACTTTCCACTCAGTGTGCGGACGTGTAAAGTGATTAAGTGTAAGCAAAATAATCTGTATTTGCTTCAACAATTTTATTTTAGCTCTTTATGATTAAACAGAACCCTTATCATTATTTTTTAAACCTACTAGTTCACGTCGATTATATAATCCGTCTAGCTGCGTCTCATTTGTTACATCCCTTGTCTGGGACCCCGCCCCCTGGAAAAAAAAAATCTTTCTGAGTTACTACGGAGTAAAACTCAACATGACAACCTCCTGTGTGGTTTATTGACTTAAAATAAACCCTTCCCATAACACGGGGCTCCCTCAGTACATGTTCCTAGTCTCAGTCATTTTGGTTAGCATCTGATATATGAGCTCAGCACAGAGGAGAGGAATTCTCCAACAGTAGGTGGAAGAAAAAGAGAAGGCAGAGTGAGTCCTCTTTGTCTTTTGTTATCGGGAGGAGAGCTGAGATGGATATTTACTTGTTTTCATAGCCATTTGGATGAATCCATCCAAATTAAGCAGAGAACAAAAACATTTATTCATCCTATTAATGTCAGGGAGTGAGGGATTGAAGTAATGGTTTTCATGCTCCAGTATGCAGCAGCTTGTTGATGCTGCTCTCCTACAAATCACTGCCAGGAAATTAACTCTTAAGCCGCTCTTACTAGACACACTGCTACAAACGTCTGGCTTTTGCAAGAAAGGGCCAAGAGGGGAGCCTATTGTTTCTCAATGTTTTTCCAGAAGTTGTTTCCTCTGTAGCTTCAAACTTGAAAAATATTGATTAAAACTAAAAGGGGATCATGCTGAGCAGGACTGAAATAATAATAAGCCCATAGAAATAATGGTGCATTTATGTAAAATGGCATTTTCACAGCAGGACCGAGATTCTTCTTTGTGTGTGATGAGTTTGGAAGATACCGCAGCTCTTTTAAATGTGTGATGTTATTAACTTTTTTTTTAAATAAATTGCTTTTTGGTTGTGAGAAGGAAAAAAAAGTAATTCATTTCATTTGAAATATACATCCTAGGTTGAAGCACAGAATTGGGCTTTAATTGGTACATATTGCATGCAGGGTGTGTCATTTCTAAATGCTGCAGGCTTCCCTGATAAAAAAGATTTAGTCCATTGTTGAGGGAGGCAAACCAATCAAGGCTAATTTTGTTTTCACACACTGATGGCAGAGTCGAAAAGCCAAAACCTGCAAATGAATTTCCTCACACTTTTGCCTTTGTGAGGTATTTTTGCAGGAATGTAAAACCAGACAGACATGAAACAGTGTCTGTAGAACCACATATGTAGCTTCAACCAGTCAAAGTGTCTTTTTTTTAAATACACAGCAGACAGTAGGTAGAACACAAATGAATTTATTTCATTTGGGATTTTTTTAGAGGGCTGCTTTGAAAATGTTTGCATTGGAAGTCTGGCTTCCTATCGTGGCTTCCTGGGAACTATTTACAATACAGCATTTATTTTGTAGTAGCCATTGAAATGGAAATTAAATCTATTTTCTCTCTGTCTACATTACTGCATTACATTACTGATATCAGCTTCACTGTTAGCTCACCACCTTCCTGTTGTCCTGTTAAGGTGTAATAAGTTTGTAAAAATACAAATCTAAACATATTTGATTTCCTTAAAATCAACTTATTAGCAAAAGCAAAAGATGGCTTTTTTGTCTAGAAGATGTTACAGCCTGATAACAGTCATTTATCAAAAGCATTTTGGGGGGAATGGCGACCTCCTGGTGAAGTTGTCAGATTACATTTAGTCATTTTTTTGCCAAATACAAAAAGTACAAAAAAACGTTACAAGGAGAACAGAATAATTGTTCAGCGTTACTTTGTATAGTTTCATTTTATTGTTGCTATCGACTGCACCCAGTTGGACAACCCCCATTCCTTTATTTTGTAATGATCCCAAAGGCTGTAAGCACATTCATCAAGCAGCCACTAACACCCACTTGTGCAGGGCTTGTGGAGATGATTGGCCTTTACTCTCTGTCACCTAACCTTTTAAAAACAAAAGCGTTAATTATGGCTGCTTATTAACAAATATTCACATTGTTACTTGCTAGTATAGAAAGTTACCTGGCTAATGTGGTATTTTTCAGGTTCTGAAAAGCAGGTCGAGTGCTGCATAATGAATAAAAAACCAAACCTGACATTCCTAACCTTTCCCATTGATAGTATTAGAATTATTTTGTCGTGTTATTTCTGCATTGAAGTGTGAATAAGGTGGCACTTTATTTTTTATTTTTTAGCAAAAAACTCTTTGAGTGCTAGTTTTGCAAACATGCGACTTACTCTTTTTTGTCGTACACGTGCACTCAAAAAATTAAAGGAACACTTTTTAATCAGAGTATATCATCAAGTCAATTCAACTTCTGTGATATTGATCTGGTGAGTTAAGTAGCAGAAGGGGTTGTTAATCAGTTTTAGCTGCTTTGGTGTTAATGGAATTAACAAAAACTATGACACAATCCCGAGAACAGCAATGCTTTTACAGGTGGAGTCCACTGACTTTCTCCCCTCCTCATTTTTTTCTGACTGTTTTGCATTTGGCAGGGGTCAGTGCCACTACTGGTAGCACGAGGCAAATCCTGAAGCCTACACAGGTTGTATAGGTAGTCGAACTCCTCTAGGACGGCACATCAATACGTGTCTTTGCTAGGTTTGCTGTGTCTCCCAGTACAGTCTCAAAAGCATGGAGGAGATTCCAGGAGATAGCCATTTATTTTAAAAGAGCTGGACATGGCCTTGACTCATCAGCAGGACCAATGTAAAATGATGTGGCATCGTTTTGTTTCTAACACATCATCCATCCTTTCTCAGTATCGATATCCAGCAGGATTTTTTTTGTCTCCATTGATATCCAATATGTTTCAAGTTGTTCAAGGTGTTCCAATATGCATTATCATTTTCACCTCTTGCATTTTTCTTGTTATGTACTTTATTTAAGTACCAATAGTTAACTACTCATTAACTAGATTTCTAACTTTGGTAGGTCATCCTATACAGAGATGAAAGAGGTGGTAGTATCAACAACACACATCAAAGGTTCTTCTACACAGTACGGCGTTCGTGTCTAGCATTTCTGACAAGACATCAGTTTTACATGGAGGCACAAAACATGACAGTTTCCATGTTTCACATTGTAAGACTTCTTTTCTTTCACATACAGCTGCTATCTGATAAATCTGACCACAGAAATAGTTTCTTTCTCCTTCTTTTCACCTTTGGTCAGCAAGTGTTTGCCAGAGTTTTATGGGATATGACTCACTTTGAACTTTGCTTCAGAACCTTCGATTTTTGTCATTTTCAAATCAGCACTCTTGTGTAAAAGGGCATTTATTATTATTAGTCCTTTATTTATCCAGGTAAAAAATCTCACTGAGATTAAAAATCTCATTTACAAGAGAGACCTGGCATCATGGCAGGTCTCTCTGCCATGATGCCAGAGAGACCTTCATCCCAGCACAAATCGAAACAGGAACAACGCTCATTAAAGAGCTGGTGTATGATTAGCCTGCTTTCCAGAGCCTTTTATTTAAGTTGAACCAACAGGTCTGAGTCATTATAGTAGATTTGTATAAAGATGTACTACACTAGATTAACAAATACTGTGCAAACAAATGTTCTCTTACTGTTGTAACTTGAAATCAGATTCCTGATGTATTGTTAATGAGAGTTTGTCCTTTTTCTTCATCCCAGCACAAATCGAAGCAGGAACAAAGCTCATTATGTTTCATAAGCATGACATTTCGGAAAACTGTGACATTAAGAAATCAATTTCTATGGTACAGTAATGCGTTTCACTATGCAAAACAACCTTTGCTGTAGCACTTTCCAGAGATGAAAACATGTTTAGATGATTGCAGCACTCTCGCCAAAACAGTAAATATGCATTACAAAGACATCAAAGAGCTAACCCGACAATTGCTTTCATCTGGTCAAGGGGTCCTCTGTAGCATCTCATGTAAAAATGGAGCACTTCACCCAAAGATGGCAATATGAAGTGCACAGATGGAACAACAGTTCACTGGGAGAAAATGTCAACCTTGTGTCAGTCTTTGTGGTTGAGATGCTTTATTGCTGGAGGTTTGACCTTTTCTATTAGTGATGGAGCATGTTCTTCTTGAAGCTTTTATTTGCATCCTGAACACGGGTAAACATTATCCCCATTCTGTCTAGCAGCATTCAAAAATTAGAGTTTCTGCAGGCAGAGATTTGAGTGGTTTCTCAAAGACAGAAGACTAATATTTACCGAGCTGCTATCTCACCCATTCTGACGTGACATGGTAGAGCAACAAGAGATGACATTTCCATTTCCACTTCAGCACAATCTGGCCCAACACAGAATCAGGGCCAGGGCTCCAATTTCCAGGTATCTGGATCTATCACTGCCAATTTTTTTGTTTTAAAATGATCTTTACATTTAGTGCATGTGAGTGTGAGACTCAAATAAAGAGGCAATTTATAATACATTGCACACACAATGGCAGGGGCTGTCCCTGCTGTTTCTTTCATTCTTTTTTGTTTTGTTTTTGTTTTATTTTTGTGGCAAAAGGTCATTAAATCACAAAAAATATGCATTTCAGAATTCCGTGTGAATCCCTAACCTTTCAGCTTTTCTTTCAGAACCACATGACCTTTTAATCGCCATACCTGTGAATCCCAAAATATATCCACACCATCCTGTAGTGCTTGGGGTGGCTGTCAACAAATCAGAAGATTGGTGATTCCATCCCTGGCTGCTCTAGTCTACATGTCAAATACCCTTGGGCAAGACACTAACCAAGTTGCTCTCCAGTGCGTCTACTGGAGTGTGAATGTTACACAGAAAGCACTTAAACATAGAAAAAACATGCTTGTATGAATTGGTGTGAATGACAGAAGTGTATAAAGTGCTTTGTCCTCAGGTACAGTAGAAAAGTCCTTTATAAGAACCAATCCATTTACAAGCCTTTGACTTTGTGGGAACTGTTGGCATGTAGACTGATATATTGCTCAACAGCTGCAAAATGACCTTGGTTTCTCAAGGATATAAATTAAAGTTTGTCTCACTGAATACCATATCACCTTATATCATCATATCATGAACCATATAGTTTTAACTGACGTGTTACCGTGCTCATTCTGTCAAACTAAACCCCATAAACTCAAAAAAACACAAGTTTCAAGGCATGTGTGAAAAAAAATGTCTAGAAGCTAATAACCAGTATGTGGATTAGCGTGTACTTCTAAATAATGCAAACCACTTTGCATTTCCACAGCTGGGGTGAATTCAGTGGCAGAAAATAGCACAGTAAAAACAATGCATTCTGTATGGGATCTGCAAATTACTGCTGTGTTTCTCCGCTGAGATATTGACACAGGGTCTAAAAATCAATTAAATGAAAACAGCATATATCGTGGTATGAATTCTTTGAACAAATCTCATTCCATCACAAGATGACACCGCCACCATATATTCAATACCTGAAGGTGAATATTTGTATTTCTCAGACTTTTATAACTTTAGTCTATTCCCAACTTGTATTGGGCTCCTTGTTTATGCTGCCTGAAAGATCTATCTGTGGTGATTCATTGCTTGAATGCTTTGTTTTCCTTTATGCTCTACTCTAGGAGGGAGTATGGGGGCTCCTAATGGCAGCACAGCTTTTCTTCTTAGTGCATTTGTCCTTGAGGGATTTTTAACATCACAACCTAAAACACACAGGCACTTCTTCTTCCTCAGGGCAAAATACGCACAGGTAACTGCCTTATCGAACACAAGCCGGCATGTACACCTTCCAGATGAGCCCAGTGCAGCATGTTTGATCATTCAGAGAAGAAATAAAGTATGTGTGAAGCTAAACCTCCCTTCTCTTTCATTTGTTTCCGCCCTCTTTAGCAGTATTGTGCAATGAGGATTACAGGAATCGAAGCGGGTTAACATCTGTCCATCATCTGGTTTGCCCATTGACAGAAATGATGTGTGTAAAAAGATATATATTGGCCGGGCAGGTAGAAGTACTTGCTTCTTGTCTTGTAGACACATTAATCATAGCAGCGGCCAAGTCTAACCACCAAGGTCAGCAGTCCTAGCTCATGTGGGAAATACTCCCCACAGCTTTCATCACAAAGGGCTGCTGCAGAGGGCCTAACAGAGGCAGGAGTTTGAAAAGAGTGAGGAGCAGGATGTTGAACTGACAAGGTTAAAGTAGGTGGTGAAGAACAGGGAGAATACGGCTGAATTAGTGATGACCTTGTGGGTGTGTTAAGCAAAGTGTGGCATTTGATGCTGTAGTGAAAGAGATTGCTAAGCAAAGGTAGGTGGACATTTTGGAATAATGGATTAAAGTGGGCAGTATAGCTGTTGGGAGGGTAGCAAATTAACACTGTGCCACTGGTACAGTGGGTGGAACCACCAATCAGGGGGAGGAAGGTTGAGAGGGACAGCATGTGAGCAAGGTCTAGCAACAATGCTTTTAATCACACCCCTCAAGTTGGAGTTTTCTGTGATTAGAATCTGACGGAGGTGAGAATTACATCTCTTTGGGAAAAATCATGGCTGCTTGGACCTTTGAGAGAGATTACAACTGATAAAGCTGCTGTTAATTTAGAGCCAGGTATCCAGTGTAACCCGCACACTTAAAAAATCCAGGGAAGGATTATAATAAGTAAATAGGTGAAAATATATCCATGACAGGGTTTATTACATCAGTTAAGTTCATTCCTCCTATGAGGCCTGATTTTATAGGGTTATATCAGGTTTTGAATGTGTGGTAACCCAGAGAGGGTTTATCAAATGTGTGGAGAAGAGAATACAGTCGTTTTCTCCTGCCATGTGAAACAGAGGTGCAGTATATTCTTAAATTCTGTAGTCAAAGCAGCGCTGGCAACAGTCCACTTCAGTCCAGTTTCTACTCCCTCACTATTTAGGAAACCTGGTTGTTATAAATTTGATCCATGAGGGATTTTCCTATATAACCTTTGCCCGTCCATTCTTTTCAAACTCCGTAAAGGTGGAGATACTCTGGAAGTGCTTTCTTATTGTAATCCAGCCTACAATGATTTCTCTATGCCTTACCTGTATGAAGGCCCATTGCTTATGTAATTTGTGCCATGTTTTTATGTAGGGAGTGAGGATATACACTATACACTATTTCTGTGTCTGTAACAATTACATATTACACATAATAAATATCTTTTGCTTTCTGTCTTCTCTATTTTGTTTTCTCTTTCTCTCTTGTTTTTTTAATAGGTAGAAAAACAGCATTGTGCTTCTATATATGGCCTGAATGACCAATGTATGTTTAGGATGTTTTGAAATATGAGCTAATTGTGAATGTAAAAGGGATGATATCTAGTGGAGAAGACTTACTTACAGTATGCAGATCAATACAGTAGCATTAGAAGTCCTCATGTAGGCTATGCAACTAAAATCATTCAAAACACAGACCTCCATGTGCACTCCTACACTCAGTACCTGCAAAATATTACTTAGAATAAAAAGACTAGTGCAGACTTCAATTATGTATTTGCTTTAAATTCATTACATAATTATCATCAATGAAAACATGTACAAGAAGTACGCCGTTTGACTTGTTCTTTATATTTTTTTTAATGACATCAGTGCTCAAAAATGGAAAAGGCTTCATAAGTTTGCAACAACCCAGGTAACACCTGATATCCCAGCGTGACTTCACAGTGTTTCAAAGAGATGCCAGAAATGCTGGGCTTTGAAGGTCTTCAAGGGCCACCATAAATGTCCTGTGTGACTGTACAGGAATGTCCACGATAGTCAGCTCTCCGAGGTCGTCTTTGGTCTTAGCTTTGCAAAGCTTTGATGTGTAGTTGGGCTCAATGAACTTCAGCAGCAGAATTCTTTCCCAGTATGCAAAAAAGAAGTTAAATCAAGTCTCTGAAAAATGAAAAGGCACTTTTGCTTTTTCAGCTTAGATTATAGAATTTAGTAGTGATTATGGAGCCACATCCTCTCATATATTCAGCCATATACACAATTATTATAGACAATTTATTAATTACACCTTACTTTTTTTGGTTGGATCCCATTTTGCTTTGAGAACTGTCTAAATTCTTTACGGCATTGATTCAACAAGGTGCTGGAAATATTCCTTAGAGAGTTTGATCTGTGTTGACTTGATAGCATCACACAGTTACTGCAGATTTGTTGACTGCACATCCATCATGTCAATGTCCTATTCCACCACATCCCAAAGGTGCTCTACTGGATTGAGATCTGGTGACTGCGGAGGCCATTTAAGTACAGAGAGAGTTCAAGAAACCAGTTTGACATGAACTGAACTTTGTGACATGGTGTGTTATCACGCTGAAAGCAGCCATCAGAGGATGGGTACGCTGTGTTCATAAAGGGATGGACTGCAATATTACTTAGGCAGGCTGTGGTGTTTCAAAGATCCTCAAATGAGAATTGCTACACACTGGATATTTTTCTTTTTCAGACCATTCTCTGTAAAACCTACAGATGGTTGTACGTAACTCTCTACTTGTAATTCAAGTAGAGAAGTCGTTTCTGAAATGCTCATACCAGCCCGCCTGGTCAACAACAAAAGCACAGTAAAAGTCACTTAAATTGTCCCCATTTTGATGTTCAATTTGAACCCCTGCAGTTTGTCTTGAGCAATGTCTACATACTTACATTTATTGAGTTGCTGCAACGCGACTGGTTGATTAGATATTTGCTTTAACGAACAGTTGAACAGCTGTACCTAACAAAGTGGCCTGTGATTATTTTTGAGCCCAGTTATTCCCATTATCTACAGAATAAAGCTATATTTCTTATTTCTGCTATGCCCTCACACTACACTACATTCTGAAGACTAACAGTGGAGAAAAAAGGAGAGGACTAACTAAAGGTTCACATAACACTGAAATAACATATGTAGTGCCAGACATGGAGGAGGAGAGAGTTGATCAGTGCATGAGCTGGTTTCCAGAGCTGGTTGTTCATGTGTCAACCGTTGGCTAAAACGTAGTCTTACATCCCCTTCCCTTTTCCATTTCCTTTTTTTGTTAATGCACAGCTCCTAAAATGATATTTTGCTCATGCAAACGTGGCCACAGTCTTTCTCATGTAAAAAATGTATGTTAGTTAAGCATGTCAGATAGGAATGACTCTTCGGATAGCCAAGGTCATTATAATTTTTTGTCTAGCAGTCAGGTTGCTAATGACTCAAGTTATGAGCTGTATTTCAGTTAAGAAACTAAATATCGACAATAGTTGTTTATTCTATATGCAGCAAGCAAAACGAGTAGAGTAGGCTGGAAACAGGTTCATGTTTGGGGTTTAAGGTTAGGTGCAGCAGATTTACCAGCTCTTACACTTTGGCATATTACACTATTACACTTTCACACTGACCATATAATCTCATGCCAAATAAGAGAAGCCTTGCTGACCCTGTGAAAAAAATGTAGGTCAAATAGTCTTTCTGTCTTCACAGAACAAAAGGCATTTCCAGGCATTCCACATTTCAGCACCAACACTAGTCAATAAGAGAAGACATACTTTAAATTCCTCGAAGGAGGCTCTTATGCATATGTTTTGAGTTTTGCACCATTTACATGGCTTTACAACTCTATTACTATGTTATTTGTTACATTGAAATGGGTGTAAAATATTGTAACAGGCATAGACTCAACCACAAAATAAATGTAATGTGATT
The DNA here is from genome assembly GCF_900408965.1 of Simochromis diagramma. Taxonomy (NCBI): domain Eukaryota; kingdom Metazoa; phylum Chordata; class Actinopteri; order Cichliformes; family Cichlidae; genus Simochromis; species Simochromis diagramma. The sequence goes on from NW_024387477.1 coordinate 7,643,632, forward strand.
CTGACAAAACTTTAACAAGACCTGAAGACCTGCTGCAATTGCGGCCCTTCCCCAACACTCTCTGTGAATGGTATTTATGGCCAATGATCAGTGATCAATAGTCATTGATCAGTGGTTGCTGATCAATGGTCATGACAATTTGCATATTAATGATCAAGAAAACTGACCTCACAGCCCATTGTTCGGCAGTGGTGCTAGTTTGAGTTATTATTACTGTTTAAAAGGCTGGGGTAACCTGGGGTAACCTCAGCCGAGACTGAAAAAGTCACTTGGATGAGTAACAAAACATTTCTTCCACTGAAAACGCTACGTCCACATGAACAGAATCAACTTTGTGGGTTCTGAAGTTTAGTTTGTTGTTTCCTAAGTTCATTAATTACCTGCAGCGCTGTATCCAAAGGCAAAGACCTGTGTGCATGTACACATATGGCACAGCAGTGATATCTTGAGTAAATATGTATAGGTCCCATTATAAATCCTCAAATAGGATTGATTCTGATCTCAAGGAAAGTGACATTTTGTACTTTTACACCCTTCAGCTGTGGACACACACAGGGTCTTTCTCATTTACACTTAAGCTCATTTGTTACAGTAGCCATCCTCAGGTGGAGTCTTGAACTCCGTCATAGCTGTCGGGACATTATTTTACTGTAAAGGGCAAAACACAAAGATGTCACGTCAAATCAGCACTCTTCATTCATTTCCATGTAAAGCCTGTCAGTCAGGGCTTGTGATTGCATCATCACATAGCACTTCATGCCACTGTCCTATTGACAGCCTCAGTACCCCTGTTTTTTTATGATTCAGACTTTGCTTGTACATCCAAACCCCTTATGCAACTCTTCTCTGATCCTGTGACAGCTCCCTTCTCCTCACTTGCTGTCACTGTCTTTCATGTATGCAGAATAATGGATGAGTAGGGCCTAGCTGCTGAAGTCAAGAAATATCCTAACCAAAGCTATAGTGCTAAAAAAAATATTGTCATTATCAAAACAGTAGCAAAAATGATTACCTAAAGGGGAAACTCTGCATATTTGATCTTTAGGTGAGAAATCAATTTTAAGTAGGGTGTGACCATACACACAATAACAATAACAGTGTTGAGCAATAATTCTTTAGGCTTTCTGGAGGTCTTTTTCTTTGGTCATTAGCTGCTTTATCATCCATTTTCAGTCAAATTTTTTGTTCCTGAAAAAAAATTTTTTTGCTAACACACTCTGACAAGCATAAAATATCTATTTTGGACCAACAAGGTGGTTCCCAAAGAGCAACTAAACAAAAATTTGGCATATCGCAGCATACTACAGTGTGTGTGTGAAAGATATTGAAGAAACTGGACAAGTGGCAGCTCAGAAAAAAATATATCTACAGCAGATGAACAGTATCTGAAAGTTGGGTTCTTAAGAAATAGTACAAAACCTAAATATACCTAACATATCTAACACACGACCTGAGAGGTGCATTTGGCCCCATCAGAAATGATGTCAGTAGAAGGATGGCTGTCAAGATGCTATGGGAAACGTAGAGAAAAGGCTGAGGTATGCCAAATTACACAAGAGCTAGACTAAAAATTAGTTTGGGTACAACAGTGAGTCTCCACAGCCATCTGTAAAACATGGTGGAAGCTCTGTCATGGTTTGGAGCAGCATTTCAGCCAGCCGGGTTTTGGAGTTCTGTCAACATTGATAGAATTAGTATCATCAGATTTAGTTCCACAATGCAGAACCATCTCAAAAGCATCTGATAGGCAGTGGTGTAAAGGCATATCTGGACAGAAGAACACACAATAGAACATATTAGTCATGGATTGGCCTCCGCAGACCTCAACATTATTGAAGCAGTGTGGGATCATCTTGACAGAGAACAGAACAAAAGGCAGCCAAGAGAAGAAAAGCTCTAAATGTCCCTCAAGAACCCTGGAGAACTATTCCTAAAGACTACTTAAAGAAATTACAAGAAAGCTGCCTAAGAGTTTTCGAGCTGTATTGAAAATAGTAGTCATACCAATTCTTGACGTTCAAGCTCATTAAATTAGTCCGAATTCAGTTTTTCCATATATTTGCACAATATAACAACATACAACTTACATATAAGTTATAATAAATTTTCCTAGCAAAATATAAAGGAATAAGGGGTTGGTTTTAAACCAGCCATTTTTTTATTGTAGATATTTTTATTGTGTCTTATTGATTGCTGACATGCTGCAGAATGGTGCTAGGGACTAAACTTGACTTCTCTCACATCTACCAGGCTTTATGTACCTTCATATTGAATGTCAAATAGCACCAGGTAACTTTGTAACAGTGAAAACACATTTTATGGTACAATCATTTGGTATTATCAGATATCAGATTATCATTGCAATAGAGTTTTTAACAGTTCGGAAAGGACCTGAGTTACACAGTTTACAGTTTCGGAGTGATTAATTAGATGAAATTATGGGACTTTATGTATATCCCCCCCACCCCCCATCCACGCGCACACTCCCCTCCCCCCTGTTTTCCTGTTCATATACACTACAGCAGTGATCCTCAAAGTAGGCTGCCACAGAGTGCTGGCCTGCCAACTATGTCATTAATTTACTGGATAAAGTTGATTGAAGAGGTTCCAGCTATGCTTAATGTTGTATAAACGCTTTCAAATATAGCTGAAGCATTTTCAAATGAAGCAGGTATTGAGTGCAGTAAGATGTATGATATCTCTGTCATATAGCCTTGGCATCAATCCTCATACCAGGATAGTGTGGTTAAGTCAGGTAATTTGAAAATAAATTGTTTCAAAGGAGGATGAATTATGAGCATTTTAATGTGAATCAATTTTATCTTTACTTATTATTGTTTATTAAATGGCCCATGGCCTTATTCATTTTTTATTAGTGGCCCCTGGGCAAAGCAGGTTGAGTATGCACAGTAGCCTCTGCTGGTCTGTTTGAAAGGAGTTTTTACCCAAATTACTGTGAAATTAAATTCCTTTTAAAGTCTAAACTTTGTTGTCAAATCAGTAAAAAACAGCATAATTTTATATCTTGGCAATTAATTGGCTTTATTATCAGGTTTTACTAATAATACAACAATTGTTGGCAATTTAGCAGTACTTCCAATAAAGAGATGGACTAAGAATATATCGTTATATAGAACATATATAGAATAAGAATATATCTATAGGTCACAGTTTGTAAAGAAAAAACAAACAGTTTATACATCACTGTGGTGGCAAGAATTCTTCATTATTATAATTATAATTATTATTATTATTATTATTATTAATATTATTTGTTTTCTTATTATTATTATGTCAGTAAACAGCAAGTAAAGAAAGTTGCGTATCAAGAGCGTTCTAAATGGGGGAAATGAAATTCCAGCATGACAAAGCAGCTTACAGAGGAAGGGAAGCAGCACAGATGGTTGATATCCAACAGTTCAGTTGAATTTTAGAATAAATCTGACATGGTTTGCGTGTAACTAACCAGAAAATAAAGGGAAACAAATGAAAATCACAACATGCAAAGACTCAGGTTAAACTACCAGGAACCTTTTCAGCATGCAGTATTTGTGTGTTTCATTACAGTAGAGTTTACCTGAGTAACCAGTATACAACCCCTTCATTCCCCCCATGCAAAATATTGCCATTGTAATACAGTGCAGATGCTGAACAGTTCTACCTTTTCAGTCTTTATTGTTTAATTTGATTTGCTATGTTTATCAGAGGATTAAATATGTTTTTTCAAGAGTTTGGGTTTCCAGCAAAAGCGCTTACAGGGTAGTCACAGCAAACACAGCCAGTGTGATGTAATGATAAAAACTCAGATATTCAACTTTTTTAAAAAAGAAAAGAAAAGGAAAAAAGAGAGTAAATCTATTAAAACTGGTGACTTGCAGGAGGATAATTCAATTGAACATTGTACAGAACTAAAAATAAATACATTAGTGCTATTAGACTTGCCTTTTCTTTTCATAGTGTCCAACCTTTACTGACTTTCAAAGACTGCGCAATCAACAGCAGGGCCTAATTGAGATTATTTTGTGGAACAGAAGGCAGCTTTGTTCCTCACAGGCGAAAGAAGTTCAAGGGATTCTTGTAAATATCATGCAGGACTGATGTGAGTGTCAGGTGCTGCCGAATGCCAGTTTTCTCATGAATAATAGCGGTGAAATGTGTTGATAAATCCTGAATGTCTTGTTGAAGTTGCATGGCTTCAGGTGTTGGCTGACATTCTCTCTGTGGAGCTGCCTGTCAAATCAATGCAGGGCTTCTGGAGAGCTGTCTCTGTCTCTTTCCATGAGGTTTTTTCAATAGCACAGTCGCTGCACTTCTATATCTTGCTTTCCTTCCACAATGTGAGCGCAATACTGAAAATCCACAACCTCACCATACTGTAGAGACCCCACCCCCCATATTCTAAGATCTCATCTGTTTCTGTTTTGTTTACACAGAAATGGGCCTTGCTGTGTTTTCCCATATCAAACTGTATTAGTTTCTGTCATCGCTAACCTAACGTAGCAGGCTAATAAAAGCATCAGTGAAGTGTGCAGCACATGGCAGCCGCTCTGGGAACGGTTGCTGCAGAGAAGCAGCTCTCATGTGGATGTGGAGAATTGTGGGTCCTACCATATATTGGCCAGGAGCCCGTGTGAGTTGTGACCCCATGCCACTTGTCCTTTACACTCGCTGGCTGCATGCTGGCAAGTTGACCTTTATCATTAACCCTGCAGCGTGCCTGTCATTTGAAGTCTTTATTATTCTTGCTTCCCTTTTGGTATATTGTATATCAAGGAGCATAAAGGAGGGATGCAGAGCTAGTTAGCACATTTGCACTTGGCAGTTAGAACACTTAGTTTCTGCTGAGTACAAAAAGCACAAACAGTAAACAAGTTGCGTTTCTGCTCCATTAAAGCCATCTTCCAAGCATACTCTTGTTAATTTATGTTACTAATACACATAAGCCTGTTTATCACTGCACACACACAAACACAAATGTATTTGCTTCAGCTGAGATTGTACCAATGTACTTTCAATGCTTTGAAAAGACAGGAAAAGTGCAAATCACTTACACATTTTTTATATATTATTGAATCGTCTAACCTCTTTATACTGTTTCTTTTCAGCATCTTTTTCATTTTTTCCCCCCCACTTTGAACTTTAGAGCTCAGCCAGACGAGCACATGCTGTGGCTGAGGCACTGTTGATATTCTTTGGAGGCTCATCTTCATCCACAGCAGTTTTAATCAGCTGCAATTCTAATTAAACTCAGTTTGCACTTGTAATGCTTTAAAACATGTTCAAACACTTCTGAACGGCAACTTTTTGATTGGACACATTTCTGGCACCGTCCTGTTCGCAGGTGATAAGAGCACAGTCTGCAAAGGGAGTCGGTGGGGATGTATTTTTAAAGTGCAGATTGTCTGTGTGTAATCACACCGAGTCAATCCACATCATACACCTTTCCTGTGATGCTATTCAGGAATGTTTTTACCCAGATCCCACATCCATTACATCTTTATCAACTATTTTCATTATCATCCAGCTCTGCCACTTGCCTTCACTCAACCTCATTCTGCCGCGTGCCAAGTCAGCAGTCTCCCACAAAAAGTAATCCACTGCCTTCACTGATGGCCTGTGATATCGCTCTCATCGTTTTCAGCGCTGCCGCGTCGGCTGCAGAATGTGGCAAACAGGCAGTTGACACCTCACTTCTCCTATTCCATTTGAACCGAACACTTTCACAATGAATCCTATCAAATTACCTGATTACATTATACACTCAATTACAGCATTTCGGTGCAGCTATCACAAAGGCATTTCCATTTGTGAGGCAGGTGAAATATCAACCCATGTACTTGAAGTCAAACGGTACAGGTCAGTTCTGCATACTCTTTGCATGTGTACTGGTTTGCAGTCCGGTCAAAGCCTGAACAGACCCTGCATACTGCATTACATAAAAGTTAGCCAGAGGACAAATTACAAAATGCTTTCGCCTCAGAAAATTTTCCATCATTAAAAACAGAGCAGAGGAATGCCATTTGGATTACAAATGAAAAAATTGCAAATGCCTATTTTTTCCTCCCTCCTTTAGCCTGTCTGAATCAATTGAACAAACTGGCATGATATTTGATGGCCTGTGAGCTCCAATTATTAGAACAATATTATGGCTAGGGTAAGTCAGGGGCACTCCAGTGGAATTCCAATAGTGTTTGGGAGCTGTTTGTATTGGTGCTAGTCCTTCAGGGGCTGAAGAAGGGCATACAGCTCAATAACTCAATTCTGAACAATTAGCTCCTGACATGTCTTCCAGAAAACAGATAGAGAGGACTTTAGTGGATAATATTTTCCAAACTAGGGGGATTATCATTTCAAAGTCCCAAATAGCATCACAACAAAGTTGCAGCTATGATTTCAAAACATGCTTGCCTGCTGATAAGATTGGGCTTGATAAGTACGTAATTCTCCATCTCTCGACTGTTTAGGTGGCTTTTATTTTGCCGGCATCAGCAAGGATCTCATCACAAGCCCCACCGGCTTCTGTGAAGAAAAGAAGACTGCCTGTTCTCCTGGGTCACTGATTATCAACAGCACACTTGCAACATTTTAAATGGCACCGCTCCTTATCGCTCTCAATTATAAAGTATTATAGTGTAATCAAAAGGGGCTCGTGGATCTGGAATCAGATCTCATCTAACTGGCCCGCATGTGCGCCACTCCCCTCCCCTCCTCTGAGCACACCTCCTCAGCTGTGGACCCAGCAGAGTGACCTTGGACCAGGGCAAATCTTGCTGCATCGCTGCGATCTGATGTTATTAGATTGTTCGGGAGGGAGAAAGGTTGAAAAAGCATACGCAGTCCATTTTGTCTTAGTTTGGTCTATAGTGCACTTTCAAGGGGATTGGAAGAACAAATAGAGCTGTCTGTGGGTGTTTGACTTTAGTGTGCGAGAGTGCAAATGTGTGTTTGATGTTTGCACGTGTGCAAGCACTTGTGTCTGTTCAGGCACATAAAACATGACTTGCCGACAGACATCGAGGTGGCATTTCGAGTTGTCTGCTCAGGGGAGAGCTCCCATGCCTGAGGGGATCATACTCACTCAGGCTCTCCTTTGGGTCTTGATGGGTCATGCGCTGTGGTCTGATTGCGAAGAGGTTATAGCTTTGTAAAAGAAGCCCTAGAGGCCAGCTAGAACAATTAGAAATATGTGTTTCTGGGTCACTGGAACACAGTTACAAGTCTAGTAATACTATTTTATTTCAACAGCAGCAGAGGGAGGGTAAGTGGCTTTACTCGGGCTTTTGTCTGATTTCTGATGCGAAATCTCTGTGCTCAAAACACCACGCACGCTGCCACGTTTCAACGGGTTTGCACTTGCAACAATGCCATAGATTTTCAGGCTTTTACTTTATACTGTATACTCTAATCTTGCTCTCCCAAACTCAGTAGTCCTTAAATCAACAGCAAGCTGTGCCGCAAACACGGCACTGACAATACAAATGCATGAGCAGTAACCTAGCTACAAGTAATCTAAGCCTGAGGCACACATGGCCATCATCTCACATATGCTCAGTATTCAATGCACTGAACCAATGCAGGTAATATATCCTGGAAAATAGGCCTCATTATTTGATAAATATTTGATGAAATCAAAATATAGGCTCTACGAACTTCACTATACAAGAGCACGTATGTAATTTAATTCAGGGCTCCGGTAACACTACTGTGAGCTTAATACTTTCATTGGAGGTAAATTGCCACAGGCTATACCTCTCTCTCTCTCTCTCTCAGACAGCAAATCCGGTGCTTAATACAGCAGTAAACAAGTTAACAATGCTTGACAGGCATTAAAATTCATATGGATTTCTGAGAGTCAGAAATCCAATGACACAGATCATATTAGTTTTACTGTAAAAAGTGTCAGACCATGTAAGTTGCATTCAGATTTTGGGTTGCATGTCACGGATGTTCCTGACTCACGCGGGATCTGTGTAATTCTTTGACTTGAAATGTCAAGATAAACAGAAATGGGTTTACGAGACTCAGCTGACAGCAACAAACAGGAGCATGTTTACCTGTACATTTTTTCATTATTAAATATGAAAAGGAAGAGGCATTGAGTTGCTCCTGCGATCAGTCATTCAAGGCGTTATGTATGAATGAGAAAATTGGACGGTATGAATTATCTTAAGGGCTGCATCAAACAGTTTCTCTCCTGGCTCAATAAATTTGAGGGGTTGCATCATACCAGTCTAACATGATCATCCACCCCCATCATTTTAGACTTGAATTATGTATCAATTATCCCCGGTATCTAGCAGGCCGGGTTATGAGTTCAGCCCTGTTTAGATTTGGTGTATCCTGGTTCAGCCATAGGAGGCAATATACGCACCTCCTGAGGTTGCTCCCGTTTTCATGCAGGATTATAAAACGCTGACTGCATGCTTTTGCAGCCTGCATTTGCAGCTTCGCATAAATTCCCATTTACATTTACTAACAATACCACTGTTTCCTAAATTATAATGGTAATACTAGCAATTGGTTGAGAATAAATAGTTTTGAGGGAAGGGTGGGGGAGCCCTTAAGGCTTTAAAGGAAAAAGGAAGGCCCTGTTTTTTTAAGATATAAAGCTAACACATTTTTCTGTGCAAACAAGTCAAGGTCCAATGCCATTTGCTGGTGGCACTAGTGCTCTAATGCCCATTTCCCCCCATGTTTTAGAAGGCTAAATTAGCCTCCTCTGGAGCCAATTTACTTGAATTAAGGCACTTAGAAAGGTCATACTTACATTTCATTTGAACTTAATAGACATTGCAATAAGAGTGCTTTTCTGTATTTGCCTACATCACCAGCAGACATTTTCAGATTTAATAAGACCAGATATTCTGTCATTATTCTTGATCCCTCATCATGCAGGAGTTTTACAGGTGACTAGTGCCAAAACCTCAGGTATCCAATATCTTAATGGCATTTTCCCCAATTAAACCAGCAATCCACAGTATGTTTGGCCACTGAACTACCTTGTTAAGTTAAATAATGAATGAATTGCATGGGTAATTATGAAAACTGCTCACAAGCGGGACTAATGCTTCTGCTGGTTTAATTAGAACAGGAGCCTGCCACTCAAGGATGTTCCCCGTGCCAGTCCCAAGGACAGTGGCTCAGGCTGGGGGAGATAAGGCTCAGTATGCTACAGACTTACCGCTACAGCGCATGCTGCTACAGGTAGCAAGGCTGCAGAATTTCCATCCACAGGTAGGGATGTTACCAGCAGTGAGCAACAACACAAAGCGTGTTCCAGTTTTCCAAGGAAAGAGATAGGAGAAGCCATTAATCACCTGTTTCCCAACGTGGGAGTAGCTCTCCTGTCAGAAACAAGAGGAGAGTGTTGCCATCAGCATATGTCTTCATAGTACAACACGGAGCATTACCAAATATTACAGTGCATTATCAATGGAATAGCCAGTTTGTCGACCAAAGTAAATGTGGGCTTGTAGAAACAGGATGATTAGATCAACAGAATTGGCTTCATTTCTGTGCAGCTGCTAGCTGTCAAAGAGCCAGAGGGCTACAGGGGCATTGACTGAAACAAGATGTCTTGCTAATAAGATTCAGAATCCTTTCTTCCATTAAAAGGTGTCTGTTTTCCCTTGCATTAATGGCATTGTTTTTGAGCCTATAATCCACCCTTGCAACCTCTTGGCAAACTGCCCCTCGAGAACGCAAAGTTAACAAGTAAATAAAAGTAAAATTTTATTTATATAGCACCTTTCAAGATAAAATCACAAAGTGCTTTACAAAGGCAGAAAACAGACATTAAAATCTAAAACAAAACAAAAGCAACCAAAAGCGAGTTTAAACAGATCCGTTTTTAACTGCTTTTTACAAAACAACAAAGTGTATTAACTCAAAGATAGAGAGTGGGAGCTCCACGACATGCAGCAATGCCCACTGAGGCTAAGGCCAGACTGAGGAGAGGTGTCATTGGTCTTGATGACCCAGAAACACCACAATGCAATCTGTATAATGAGTGGTTTCCCTCCTGAGATGGCTTGTCATTCCATTCATACGTCGTAGCTCGATACATCCTCGCCAGCTCCACTAAGCGCTCTCAAGCGTGAGGAGACAGTGGGGGTGACATAAACACAGAAAGGCATAACTAAAGTGTTCACCAGGGAGAAGGGATATATGCAGTGTATATTGAATTAAATGCACAGTGGCATTTATTCCATTTACTTAATAATAATATTACAAATATGTGGTAAAATACAAGATTGTGGCATTTAGTTATATAAAGTGTTTTTTTTATGTTAATACAATTTCATCAGCACGTTGTCAGAAAGTGGTTAGACTCATTTATGCCCCTGGTGCACAGCAAATGTCTGAGCTGTTGTTTACATATGTCTGTTTTGAGAAGTATGAGCATGTGCCCTAGATAAGCCCATAGGCTTAGGCAGCATGCAGCCACCACTCAAACATATGAACTCATAAACGTCTGCTATCAAATAACAAAAGAAACTCAATTAAGAGAAGCGATCTGGCAGGGATTTCATCAAATTAGGTGACTGACGAGCTTGGTCATCTGGAGTATATAGCATTTTTCATCTAATATCACTTGCAGACGTCTTGGAATACGGAGTAAGTTTAGCTGATAGAGGGGACGAGAAGAGCAGAGCCGCCACGGAGGAGGTCGTGTTCGAGCACAGTGACAATTTCTTCCGACAACGTCCCATCTGATTTTTGCTTTGTCAGCATCCTCTTTAGAGCAGGGATGTCGTATTTAATCAAATTACCTGCAGGAGCTGCTCCTCCTTTTATTAATTTATTGGCAGGGTGGGTAAAGGAGCTCCTTCTGGATGAGTGTGTTTTTGCTCTTTGAAACGTGAACCAGAGGAGGCTGAGCTAACAGGACCTGACAGTGGCAACCGCCCTAGCACTCGGCTGTGAGAGGACCAGTCGGCTCTTTCACTCAAGCCTCATTAGGGATACAGTGAGAATAGTCATCTGAGGCTCAGAGACAGGAGCTGGGTCTGGTGCTGCTGCCCTTCAGAGGAAAAAAAATGGATCAGGCTCAACTGTAGATGTCAAGAGTTTGAGGCTCAGGAGCTGTTATGTTAAACGATGGCGAGGATAGTGGGCTCTTATCCAATCACATCTCCTTGGAACACAAGATGCTGATTTAGCGCCGTAGATGAACGATCTGTGATATATTTGTAGTTTAATCACATAACTGTAAGGTTAAAAACCCTAATCTAATTCTCCATCAAAGCCGATTCTGCCAATGAAGATAAAAAGCAGACGGTTAACAAAACGCAGCGAAGGCACAGACAGCGAAATTAACAAGACTGGAAGCTGCTCTTGTCTCCATCCTTCCCCCTCTTCCACACCGCTTTTGCTCTGCGCTTTGGCCTTCGGGCTCTCAGGTGTACAGTGCATCTGGCCAGCCTATAGGGTGTATGGAACAAAGCCACAGTGACATTTTATCTGACGGTAGCTCCTGTGGGGCCTGAGCCATGCTGCCAAACTGTCAGGCAGATTTCAGCACGATGAGGAGGGGGAAGAAAGCCAAACAAACAGAGCCCTGGCACAATCTCCCATCGCCAAGCAGCGCAGACGAGCACAGAGAGACGTCCCTGGGGATCGCAGGAGGCCGAGATGAAAGTGAAAGCGAGATCTAACCTTTTTGTTGTTGATGGAACCTAGTTCTTTAGTGCTGCTAGATTAAAAGCAAGAACTGCGAAGTGAAATGAAAAAGGAATCACTTCAGCTGTTCGAACACGGAGACCCTTAGTGGAGACAGAACTTCCATATCAATTGAAACGAAGAAAATAGAGTAAATATTGTCGTCCTTTGTGGGACATGGATACAAGTGTGTTTTGTACAGTGCGTGCCCTCTGTGGTACATACAACAGGCACGTAACGACCACACTCCCTCCTGTAGTAGAATTATGGTAATCACACACAGTATTTCAAAAGCTTTTCATCTATTTTTCATTTCTCGCTGTTCTCGGGGTGAAAGAACAGGCATATTTCATCAACAAAGCAGTACATGAAGCCAAGCAAGACTAACACCCTCACAAGGTGGAAAGTTATAAATTCTGCATATGCACAAAACCAGTGGTTTCAGATTCTATGATACAGAACTGCTAATATGGATATATCTCATTTGCTCAGTTCTGGTGAACATTTTGTTATCAAAACCACATTATCACACATTCAGTAGGTGACAGTCTAGTGCTGGATATTCTTCTTCTGCTGGTCTAATAAAAAAAACGGTGCCCTTGGTTACAGTTCAGAAAAAAGCTGCAGCACTGACCCATATTTGTTTATTAAAGGTGCTTTGCTATCTCTCTGCAGCATCCATTTTTGGGGAACCTTGAGGGGGGATTGGCTTTAATAAACTAAATGCTCATGTTGACAGTGCCTAATTAAAAATGTGGCACAATGAAGCCACCGCCCTCACTCTTAGATATAGGGTTGGTATTAACCTCCTGCTGCTTCGTGAGCAGATAAAGAGATATTGATGTTAAGCTGGAACTTGAGCTGAAGCCCCAGGAGTCTGTGATCAAATCCTCAACTTAACGCTCCACTGTGCACTGCGTAGCCTACTTCACCTTCACATGGCCCATCATGCCCCAGCTTATACCAAAGTGATCCTTTCTCACCATTCTCCCGGCATGAAAAGGAGGCTCACAGTAGAAAGAGATGGAGATCAGATGAAGAAGAAGAAAGTAAGAAGGAGAATGATGATTGAGAGGTACTTGGCACTTCCAGGAATGTCCGCGGCATTGTGAATTCCTCCAGTGTCAAAGTTCACGCAAGATGGGCAGGAGCTGATTACGAGGCTTGCTGCTTCTGGGGCTAGCAGCATCAGACCTTTGAAAACAGGGCCCAACACTTCCCTTTAAAGTGACAGACACTTTAAAATCAGCCGTGGTCCATTACTTAGTGGTGTCAAGCTTTTAAGAACAAGCCAATAAGCAGCTAGTGGGAAGGTTAGACCTTTTATACCTGAACTCAGTTTGTCAGCAGTGCTGCTCACTGCACTGGCTGGTACAGATCTTGTACCTTTTTCTACATCAGAGAGTAAGTGCATGCTATTACCATTGGCCAGAGCCGCTGCTCACATTGCCATCATTTCGGCACTTCATCAAATTGATATTGTGGGAAAACACACGGGCAGTGCCCAGTCTTTAGTTCATAAACACACCCAGACTCTCTGCCAGTTTCCACTGGCTAGTGTGCTGGCCATAGACCTAGTCAGTGCTTTTGGCTGATAATATGAATGGTAATGAGTGACTGGCTGTTGGGATTGAAAGCAAAAGCGCTGTCATAATTGAGTTAGATTAATTAAAGGAGCTCCACTGTATTCTTACAGATCAGTGCATCTTGTTAGAGGGCTGTGGGTTGAGGCGCTCGAGGGGGTGTGTTTTTGGCTAAAGTGTATGTGTTTGTGCATGTGTAACCTGCAGATTGTGGGTTAGGAAGGTTGTTGTGTGAGGAACTAATTGAAATGAGAGGCGATGTGCAAGTCTCCGCCAACATGGCCAGTCCATTTGTCAGGGTGACATCACTGCACTCACACCCCATCCATCTCGGTGCAGCACCACAGAACCATGCTTCTCACCGTGATTAATATCCATACCTCCCTCACTGCGCTGCATAACCCCACCACCGTACTCACACAACACCCCACCACAGCTCCACACATGCACATCCACAAGCAAACAAATACTGACACACACACACACACTGTTGGAAGCCCTTCTCTGCACTCACCTGCACTCACTGCCATGGCGCTCCCATTTACTCTGTAATACATACATGGCTGGAGCCCAGAGACAACCCAGATATGCACACATAACCTTCCCAGTTGTCTCAAACAAAAAAATGTCCTTGTAGTTTTCAGTGGGTTTGAGTTGGTTGGTTTGGATGTATAAATGTATATATATTAGTTTGGTTTTTTTGTTTTTGTTTTTTTTGTGTGTGTGTGATAAGACCATTTTCTCCAGTTTGAGATGATTTGAGCTTTGTGACATGGCACATTACCCTGCTAGAAGCACCCACCAGAAGATGGGTGCACTGTTGTCGTAAAGGGATAGGGATTGCAACGCGGCAATGCACAGGTAGGTTGTGGTATGTAAATGATGGTCACTTAGTAAGAGGCCAAGAAAATATCCACCACTGCCAGAACCATAAAATGCAGGATGGATCCATGTTTTCATGCTCCATGTCATCCCAAAACCCGATCCTACAATCATAATGTGGCACCTGACATTAAAATTCAGCCGTCCAGGCAATGTTTTTCCAGTCTTCTGTTGTCCAGTTTTGGTGAGCCTGTGTTAATTGTAGCCACAGTTCCCAGTTCTTAGCTGGCAGGTATCTGGCTTGTTCTTCGGCTGTTGGCAAACAATCAGAGGCATTTTCTGCATACATTTTTTCAGTTACTGTTGCCTTCCTATCAGCTCAAAGTTTTCTGTACATTCTCATCTGATCTCCAGCATCAACAAAGCATTTGTCCCCAAAGAACTATCACTCAGGCGTCTTTTTTTTTTTCTAGACAATTGTAGAGATGGTTGCTTACATCAGCAGCTTCTGAAATATTCACAACAGCCTGTCTTTCACCAACAACCACCAGCAATCAAATTCAAAGTCACTTAAATCATCTTTCTTCCCAATTTTGATGCTCAGTTTCAGCAGACCATCTCTAAATGCATAAATATATTGATTAGATATTTGCGTTAATGAGTAGTTAAACTAGTAACTAGTGACACTGAATGTACCTCCTGCTTTGTACATTTAAGTTGACTGATTGTCTTTAGTCAACTCAGTTATTAAGCCACCTATTTATGTGCTTTGTAGTTTTCTTGGATTTCCCACATATGAGCTGTGTGTCTGTTTTTGGATGTCGCCCTTTTGCCTGCTCCTACTGGATTGTTTGTCATGCTGCTTGCCTTCCTGATCGTGTGGTGGTTAGAAGCATCACCTCACAGCAAGAAGATCCTGCATTCAATACCAGTCTGGGGCTTTTCTGTGTGGAGTGTGCATGTTCTCCCCGACTTCTTTCTCGGTACTCCAGCATCCTTCCACAGAAGGAACATGCATGGGGTTAGATTAATTGGTGATACTAAATTGGCCATGGCTGTGAGTGTGAATGATTGTCTGTCTCTCTGTGTTAGCCCTGCAATAGATTGGCGACCTGTCCAGGGTGTACTCCGTCTCTCACACTATGACAGATGGGGTAGGCTTCACCCCCCCCCCCCCCCCCCCCAATGACCCTGAATTGTAAAATGGATGAATGGATTTTTGGATCTTATTCTGCCTATGTGCGTCCTGCACTTGGGTCATTCTCCTGTGGTGACTGTGAAAGCATTATTTTAAAAAAAAAAGCTGTCATATGTAATACAGTAGGAAATGATTTGTCATCTCAGATTGGCTTTATACTATATGCCATGATTCCATTTCACTTTATCACTGCTGTCTTTGACAAGCTTAAAGGATAAAGCCAGTGATATTCTATATTTCTGCTATTGCCAATAATACCTTACTACATCCCTCAATACTTTTTGACCATCTGTGATGCTTTTCCCAAGCCTGATTTTTACTACTAAAGGTAGTTTTATACCAGAATTTATTGATACAATATATAGAAGAGAAGCGCCTTGAGGCAATTGTTGTTGTTTTTTGGCTCTATATAAATAAAGTTGAATTTACTTGAACATGGAAAATCTGTTACCATTTATTTTAATAATAGAACATATTTAGAATCATTTAACCACAGTAAAAAGTTATATGGCACACATGATCTCTGATTCTGCACATTTCAAGGTCACCAATTATACTGAATCACTTTTGTGACACTGACCATGTTACGTCCTTTGTGAAAGAGAAAAACACATATACACATTTCAGTTTGATTTAATCTGCTCATTAGAGGCTTGTCTCAGTAAATGATTTTGTAGCCATTGTAGCATGGAACATGGCATCAGAACCAAGTGGAAGTGTCAGAAGTCAGAGTCATACCTTGTCCAAAGGTTATGAAGGGCGAAAGAAACAGCACAGAAGCTGGATCAGGTGTATCCAAGGTACAAAAGAGAGACTAAAAGTGACCATACATGAAGCTAGAACATCAACGTAAGCAGAGTTAAAGGAAATAAAAGCACATCAATCGCCAATTAGTTGTGTAAAGAAGTCTATGTAGTTTTCTCTGAGGATGAGTACCAGTCTGTCAACCAGCCTTGGAAAGGCAAACTAAGCCAAACACTTGGATGGGCTAAGACCTACCAGCACAGTGGTAACTGTAAAATGGCTTTTTGCTGGAATCAAAAAGTCAGACATGTAGTGACATCATAAAAAAAAGCACTTTGGAAGATTTTCAAATCATGCTGGGGCAATGTGGGTTGTCAGGTTTTACACGAATTTGTTGAGGCTCTGCCAGCTCGAGTGCATGCTGTCGCTAAAGCACAAGGAAGGCAGGGCAAATATTCAAAGATAGTCTGTAATTAAATTTATGGAGAACATATGTAGATTTATGTAGATTGCACGTTATATGATTTATGTAGATTATATTATATTAATTTAGGGAAATTATGAACCATTTTCATCTGTAAGGGAAAAAATTGTATTCAATTCATAACAAACACAAAAAAAACAAATATATTCTAGAGCGACGTAAGAATTTTGGTCTCCAGTCTGCTTTTTTCTTTTCTTTTTTTTTTAAATCCAAATTTTGTTCATAAAATAGCTAGACTCGGAAGATTTAAGCAAATACTAGAGTGTATTTGTTGAGGACAATTTTCATTCTTGGTTTTGTTATAGAGTATTCATGGTAGCACAATGAATTCCATCAGTCTCTGAATAAACTACAAGTTTATTGTAATGGAGGAACATATCATCCAATCAAGTAGCTCCTTTGTGTGGTTCTGACCAACAATAGAGGTTCTAGTAAGTAGGGACGAGCTTTATTAGGCTTTGGCTCCACAGGTAGTGCTTGAGAAGGATAATACATTGTTATATATATTTTTTCTCTTTTCAGGACATTTTTTGAGAACAAGAAAACATATATTATCAGCATTCTTCTGCTTTACAATTCTGATTTGTACAGTCAAACAGGTGTAACATGCAAATTTTCTTACTGCATACGATGAGCACAAACAGCATGTTTCTGTAAAATTATTGCTTCTTGTGAGCTTTGAGGCAGTTTCAAATTAGAACACAGCCCCACTGGCAAGAGCGCTGCATTGTGTTGCCAACAATATTGTACCCATCTGAAGACAAACACAAAAAAATCACTCATTCAGCACACACACCACAGTGCTAAACCTCTGGAAAACAGATGTTCGTTCAAATTTGCTGCGATAGATTTACAACTCAAGTTGGCGGGTTTCAATAAATGAACAAATACTTGAAGGCAGGATTTACAGTGTCGCAAATGGAAGCTGTAAAATTGGCCGCTGGGGCTTGTTTCTCAACTTTTTCAGGGGTAGGGTCAACCAAAACTAAGCTCGTTATGGCCAGCTATCAGAGCTACTCCAACCTGAGGAGAAGTGGAGTTAGGCTTTGAAGATGCTCTAAATGATGACCTTTTTCTCCTACCCTGCTCCACTGATGTGCTTTGATAAGCTGGGCTCTGATCTCTTCTGTGGTATCACTGCATCACTGCATCACTGCACACTGCGCCGTCCTCCCCGAGCTGGCTTGCGCTAAACTTTCTCACCACGCCCTCAAATTACATCACCCAGGCTTGATGTCATTTTTCACACCATGCCTTTGAACTTGTTCAGCCACAGGCCAAAAAAGTGAGGCAGAGCACCCTGACGATGTCTTGTTTTGAACAAAGGATTATGATTATACTAAGAGTGCATTGTAAAAAAAAAAAACATTAGACATTAGTAAAAGAAAATGATTGTGCAAATGTGAAATATATCCAGACGACACGTGCTCCTCCAAGTAGAACCAAAGTGCTGCTTAACCTCACAGTTGTGGCTCTCAAACACTACTCTCTCCCTCTCCCCTTGTGGAAGCATGCAAGCACGCCTCCGCACCAGCTGTGAGATGCAAAGCTCCCCTTTGTGTAAAAGCCTTTTGCTGTCTTTGAGAAGCCTCTGTCCGTGCTATTATGTGAAAAGAACGACAATAAGAGACACGGCAAAGAGAAAAGGTGATAGGTTGGGGGAGGCAGAATGGAGAAAGACACTGAGAGGAGGGGTGGACAGTGTGACCAGGAGATATTTTATTTTGTATTCTTATAATCAGTTATCCTTGATTAATCATTTACCATTGTTGAATCAGTTGACAGAATAATCTTTGAATCACATCTATGTTACTCTGAGCAAATATTAATGCATACAGATGATTAAAGTTGTTGCACTATATTGCAATCACACCAGTCCAGTTGGATTCGGGCCTGTCTGCGTTCAGTTCTGCACGTACGCCGGCCTGTGATCACATGCACGTACTTGTATAAGACACGCACGTTCACATACACATTTAGTAATAATAGGAGGGTCGTCTGAGGACAGTTTTTCTGATAGATACACTTTCACAAAATGCACAATGTAATACACACTTGTTTTTCTTTTAAGAGTAGCAGTTCATGTCTATATTAGGACAATGTTTGGAAGAGGAGGGCAATTGTTATCATTTCCAGTAAAGATCTAACTGTGATGTCATAATGGTAATATAAGGATGAAAAGCCTCCGCCCGGCGGAGATTGTTGATGCAAGACTGTTTTCCCCGCACTTCTGCGCAAAAGTGTGTAATAAAATCACTATTTTTGACACCTTACACGGACTCGGCTTGTTTTTCCTTCTTAACCAAACTGAACCAGACGTAACAACAGGAAACTGAGCCAGCGAAAGGGAAGGATGGCGAAGGGGAGATCGGGAGAGAAGCAACGAAACTGACAGCCCCAATAGTCGATGTATGATTGATGGAGTGGTGCTCGGATGCCAGGGGTCATACATATGCAAACTGCTCATTTGTAGTTGCTGCCAGAGCTGCTGTTCACCAGAGCCCTTGAACAGTGTCGTCTGACCACTGGGACACATCGCACAATCAGATTAAGCAGCCCCCGAAATCACATGCAAGACGACCAGCAGCTGCCACGTGCACCACCGACTTTGACTTACAGTATCTGTTTTTCATCCCCCGCCTGCCATAACAGGCCCTCGTCTGTCTGTAAGAGATCTGGGTTTTAGGGGCTCAGATATGTGTCAGATGAGCTCTGGTGTCTGTGCGGCATGGATTTTCCCTCTTGACATTTTGTTGTAGGTTTTTGTTTTGTTTTGTTTTTTTCTCATTGCTTTGTTGCACACAGACCACATTTTCCATGTGAGTGGCTCAGTCTGTATGTAGTAGCACAGTATGCATAATAATCTACCTCTAGCAGCGTCCAGCCGACACCCGGCATCTACTGCGTCCGGGAATCTTTGTGCAGCTGAGACTAATGCTAAGCCAAAGCAATTAGGTTTCTTATAATCATCTGCGTGTTGACGTTTTGGGAAAAGACCTGCAGTATACTGACTGTGTTAGGATTTGGTTTGAGCTTGCAAAGTGTCAAGGGCTAGGGCCTCGAACATCAGATGGCTTTGTTGCCATGTGAAGCGTTGTGATTTTTAAAATTAATTATTAATTTGCGATGAGGCCAGGACAGAATCGGGGTGGCATGCAGGGGATGGGGGCTTATGCATAAATTCTTTTAACCATTTTCTGGTTTAATTCTGTGCTCATGTTATATTCATTAATATGGAATAAGTAATTTATTGGAGTGACAATCAGAAAATATGTGATTCTCCCGCAAGTTTTTATTTCTGTCCACCGCAGAAGCTGTGATGTGGCGTGGATCACAGAGTCTTCTGTGTTCAGCCATAAAGAGGCTTTCTTGTGCTTGTCCGCATTTCACTCTTTCGCTCGCCCTGTTTCTATAGCTCTCTCGCTCTCCTTTTCTCAGATCAGACTGTGCTCCAGCCACGCTATTGGGCAACGAGCTGTAAACAGGAGCGGCACACTGATCCGAGTCACCTTCATTCAGGCCCATGCCCCAGTCGCCTCACACACCATTTCTTTTTTTTCTCCCTCTTTTTGAAACTCGTCAGTGTTTTGAATCCACACTCCCAAAAAACTGGTAAAAATGTCATGGGTACAGCTCCCTGTGCGGAGGATGGACCGCTGGGTATGCCCCTTGCTCATCGTGAGCCTGACACATAGGCCCTTTATGTGGCTGTGAGGAGGGTGGCCCCTTCCATCCTCTGCTTCTCATCCACACCCCAGAGGCTCTCATTCAACCCAGGCCTGGCTGGGGGGAAGTTGAAGCTCTTTTGTATTGGGGGGGAGGGGGATTCTTAGTGGGGGCTGTCAAGGCTGTGACTGTGTGCGCCTTTATTTCCCCAGAAAAGAGATGGGGGGGAGGGGGTAGAGATAGAGGGAGAGGGCAAGAGGGAGGCCGGAGAGGGAGGAGTGGTTCCAAAGGAGAGTTTGGACACAGAAGGCCTTGTTAACCGGCTCCCCCAAAGAGAGAGAGGATGAGACGTAGAAAAGAAAGACGGAAAAGGCAAAGTAACACCAAGCATGAAATTTTTATTTTTTTTAAAGCCAAAAAACTGTTTCCCTCTGTTACGTCACTGTGTTATTCCCATTCTACTCTACCCTTCCCTATCTGTTCCCTCCATCTGTCCCCATGTAAGCTCAATCTTCAGCTCAACAAGCTTTTGCCCTCCCCCTCACCTCTTCTCAACCTCGTCCATTAGTTTACGCACATTCTATTATCTGGGAGAGCGGGCTAAAAGAGATGTCTGGGGTCAGAGCGATCATTATCATCACCCCTTGCTGCTACACTTGTGAGTTATAGCCCACCATACTGGAAACAGACATTTAAATCATAATCAATAAAGCAATATCAATGCTGAGAAGCATGGCAAAAGGAAATCGGGCTCCAGGCTCTGGAGGAAACACATACTCTGAGACTGAGACGGTGGCACGCACATATTGATGAGACATGATCAAGCCAAAAGAAAAAAAACACACACACAATATGTGGCGTCACGCTTTGCACTTTTTTTCTAATGCACAACTAATGCACATTGTGGCTGGTGTGCAAAAATGTGTGAAAGTGGAGCGAGCGCGTCATCACGAGGGGACGATGACGTGCCGTAGCCGCTATCCGACTCTCTGGTCACGTTAAGGTAACTAGGGAAGCAATGGTACTTGCAGGGGTAGCCGTACAAGACACACACAGTGTTTCGTCCAGCAGGGACAATGCAAGGAGACAGGTGTGACCTGACCCAGCTGTGACGGGACCACGTTCTCCGTTGCCGTTGCAGCTGAGATCACGACTGAGTCTCTGTCTCTTTGCTGCCACGAGGAGAAAATGCCAGTTGCCCGCGTACAGAAAAAGTGAACCACATCACTGTCAGGGAAGAATAGGTTTGGGACATGATACAAAAACTCATCATGTAATCAGTCAGTATAAATTACAGTTCTAACACACAGAGAAAGGCCACACAATCACTGTTATTAACTTGCACAGTTTGTGGTGAATAAGATACTCTCATGCAAATATAATGCATAATCCAGCTGAACTGCGCAGACTTGTTGGATTCCATATTTAGAAATCTTTGTTTCACCCACAAAGACCATTTGAAGTTGCTATTATTATTATTATTATTAGATGTGGTTCTTTTATAACTTCTTTTCTCACCAGATGTTATTGAAAACATTATGGATTTGCTTTATATGATTTAAGAATAGCGACTTAAATAACGTTTATTTTGATGATTTCTTTTCTCCGCTCAAGCCAACACGTCCCGCTGAGGCTCTCGAGCTTGACGTAGGAGATAGAGTATTGTTTTTGAGGTGGCTTTTTTAATGTTTTAAGAGAAAAACAAAGCATTAAGTAAATCACACATTATCATAGGGATTGGGTTTTGAGCATTGCCTCACTTACTGAGTGAAGTGAAAATACCCCACAGCAAATCTATAGTTTGTTACAGAGCTCGCAGCAGGCAAGAATAAAAATGTAGCAGGGAAAATTAAATGAGTACAAATGATGTGTTTAATAATTAATAATTTATTTGTTTACACAGATCAACTAGAACTATTTAGTATTTAATGATGATTTCACGTTTGCTAAATTAACTGGACTGGGACACTGTAATTGCGTATACAGTTTGGTTGAAAGTTAATCGTTGACATCATTTAAAAGATCATTTGCATATTGATTTGAATTTGGGTAACTAACAAAGATGGATATTGTTTGATACTGTATTACAGTTTAGAATTAAATGCTCTTTGCAAAGCACCTAATGTTTAAATGTTTTTTTTTTTTAAAAATCAAATGGAAGTCAGGTTGAGTAGTGCAGTCAAGCACATTGCCAGCTTGATCAAACACTTCAGAAGCATTGAGCTTCAGTCCAGAATCCCAAGGTCCTGTGTAGGTGTGAGCTGTGAAACGAGAGTGCAATGCACATCATGGTTTATGTGCAGCCAAAGCCCACGCAGTGCTGATCAGACAGGGATCATCT
This sequence comes from Simochromis diagramma, assembly GCF_900408965.1. Taxonomy (NCBI): domain Eukaryota; kingdom Metazoa; phylum Chordata; class Actinopteri; order Cichliformes; family Cichlidae; genus Simochromis; species Simochromis diagramma. Next base: position 7,666,131 of record NW_024387477.1, read on the forward strand.
GCTATATCTGGAATCTATAACCCTGTCGCTGGTGCTTAAGGGGAAATTTGGAGAGCTCAAACCAGAACCAAAGTGAAGCTATACAGTGTGTTATGTGTCATTGAAGTAAGCTTACTTTTTAGTAATTTTTTTGTAATCATAGAGGAGACTGAGGTGTTTTATAGGTCATCAACTCCAAATATGTACAAAATGGCACATCCATAGTAAAAAGTCTGCAATGTAAAAATAGCAATAGGCATGCATAAAAACAATTACTTTGCTATCTTAATTGCTTTCCAAAGAAAATACTTTCTGTCACCTTTCCAATTAAAACATAACCAGGAGCTATATTAGATGTATTTTTAAATGGTGCCTGCAGCATGTCTTGCTGTCTAAGATATTGGATGCCACCTCTACATTTTAATGACCAGTTTTATTTATGCAGAGGAATCAACACGGCTAAACAAGAAGCCACAAAAGACCGTAGCATGAAACTGTGTTTTGTTTTTCTTTTTTAAACTGTGCCAGCTGAGGATTCAGCTCTAATGATTTACATCTTGTTATTTAGCAATGCCGCATATTACAATGCCACATGGATAGTGTTTACAGTATCTTTTCAATTAGCCTAACAGTTGTACAGAGTCCGTTTTCACATGCCAGTCTCCTGACATTTCTTAACCCAGCTGACATACACTTGGTGAAGTGTGAACCATTTTGCAAATGAGGGTTATTCTGGGAGAGTCACGTCTCTCCTCCCTCTCTCTCCCTCTCGCTCTCCTCCATGCACCCTCGAGAAGGTTGTAAAAGCTGTTGTCCTTTAGTGATGACGGAAAGCGAGGAGGAGCCGCGAGAGAAAAAGAAAAAGAAAAGCTCTTCAATTGGAGCCCCGATTTCTCCTCTCTCCGTCTGCGTCTGTCTCTTTCACTCTCACTCTGCATGTGGCCTGCTGCTCTGTCATCCTCAGGGATGCATCTGAAGGAGACCATCTGTTGATCCATTTGTCTCCTGCTTTGCTTCCTGTGCCACTGCCTCTCTCCAATCGATGATCAGGCCTGGCCTTTCCCCTGCCCACCCTCTTTGTGTCTGCCAACAGGCCCTCAGGGCGAGGCGGGTTTGCTGTTCGGGTTGAGATAGGAGATTGTGCCCGGATTCAGACAAAGAGAAATGATAAGCAGTGGAGAACATGCTGGGTTTTTGTACATAGACTGCTCACAATGAACAAGCTAATGACCACAGAGAAAGCTACTTTCTAATCAGTGCTCATCTAAAGTGAGCATTGCTATGCTGACCTGAGTCAAAAAAATGTAATTCTTTTTTATGCGTTGCTAATATCAAAACCGTAATCTTCTTTCGCTTTGACAGTTTATCCTTACACGGAGGAACAGACCACGAAATAGATGTTAGGAACAATGCTGAGATGCCGAAGGACCACCGGAGGCTTCCAAACATTCACCACCAACACATTCATTGCTTGTGAAGTGTTTGGCAGCGTTGCTGCTAAAGAGAGTGGGGTGCTGGTTTCCACACATCACCCATCTGTCACCTCACATGCATGCTCATGGGTCTGACGGACACCGACTCCACCGTGGGGACTTTGGGGATTGCTTGCCTTTGATCTTCTCCCGTGACTCTCCATTAACCATCAGTCGTCAGAGCTCAGGCCCTGGAGAGCAACTGGGAAAGGGTGGCGTGTGAACACGAGCGCTGATGTAGCCAAGAGAAATTCATTGTCCAAATCTAGCAGATTACTGACATGGAGGAAAATGTACATAAATAGTGCTGGATGTAAATGTTTTGACTGTAAGTTCGTTGGACTATGGAGCAGGAGAGAGAATGGTAATGACAGGATAAAACTCAGAACACGTGTGCAGTGTGTGCGTTCCATACTGCTTATTTTTGCAGCATTTGAAGCTTTTTTTTTCCCTCTTTCTCTGTCCGCAGAGTTTTCATAGATTTGCAAGGTTTTCATCACGGCTGCTCAATATTGTTGATGATGGGTGTTTACCCAGGGAGACATGGCATTGATTTCCAATAAAGTGCAGATGGCATGCGGTGACACACACTCCTATTTTACCAAGAGCCATCCAATAAGTCATGATTTCACAACCGCAGTAACCTGGTGTTGTGGTTCTTCTGACAAAACCGGAGTGGGGTGTCCGTCATTGTGGAAAACCTTTAGTGGCTAACAACTTTATGCCTGGGATTCATTTGACTTGCTTTCACTGCATGGCTTTTTAATTTCTTCTTTTTGTGTTGCAGGCTTCCTCAGCACAGGTGACCAGGCAGCTAAAGGGAACTATGGGCTCTTGGACCAAATCCAGGCTTTGAGATGGATCAGTGAGAACATCGGCTTCTTCGGAGGAGATTCCAATCGCATCACAGTGTTTGGTTCTGGGATCGGAGCTTCTTGTGTCAGCCTGCTCACGCTCTCCCATCACTCTGAAGGTACAGTGGGGCAGAGGCGCCGGTGTGGTGGGGCTGTGTGTGATATAGCTGTTCAGCTTGTGCCTGCTGGTGTGCAGGCTTCTTGATATTATCTAGGCATGCAGGTAGTGAGTTACAGCGAGTAATCTAATCTAGTTCACTGTGCAGCATAAGAAATGTTTTAAGATGAAACAAGTTTGCATTCAAATGAATGCGATTTTCAGTCCAGAAATGGAAACTTCACGGTGGATTTCAAGCCACATGTGGGCTTTGACATATTCTGCCGGTTTGTTAGTATTCTTCCCTGTACCAAAAAATGGGTGTAGTGTGACACTGGAAGCAAGACACTGTATGTCAAGGAGAGCTTTTCAAGGTAGCCACGTCGTGCTAAATGGTGCACACTTGCAAGTTTTCTTTTTTTAAAAAACAAAATCACAATGTTTAGCTGCTACTTTAATGTCACCTCATGATGATTTACTGCTCATGTTGGACTTGTCTTTAATGCAACATGCAAGCTTGACTTGGACATGAAATAAACATCCCTCATACTAATCCTCCTCTAATGCATCACTAAATTCAAATAGAGCATTACAGGTAAGTAATTGCTGGAGGCCCAAATGCATAATACTGAAAGTGAAATTATTACATGTTTTTGTGCAAACATTTAAAAGTCGTTACTGTAAGGGACCGCATCCTCAATTAGATTTGACATCATGGATGGATGCATGGATCTGAGGTTGCAGTTTGGGGAAGGCCTTCATAAGGACTGGCTGCAGCTCCCAAGCTGGGCTGTGGGAGGTAGGGTGAGGTACAAAGGCATTATGGGTAGTTGTGGCTCAGCAAGTAGAGCAGATCATCTACTAATTGGAAGGTCATTGCACAGTTTTGTGGCTACTCCAGTATGCATGTTGAAGTATCCTTGGGAATGATACTGAACCTTGAGTTTCCCCAGATCCATCCATTGCAATGTGAGTATTAGACAAACTATATATATAAGTACGAGTTCATTTACCATATAGTCAAAGCACTCGAAGGGGAGTGTATGAGGTGCTGTCCAGCTCCTAAAATTCAGATAAATTAACTCTTAATTGACCACAGTTGTGTGGATGCGACAGGCTGCAGTCCGCAAAGCGATGTTATATTTTTTTATATGTTATTTTCCAACTGAGAGATTTTTACATTTAGCCAGGCTCATGTAGCCTCATTGCAAACATGTTAACAAGCCACAAACATGTTGCTTTGGACACAGATGGCTGGAGGTGTAACACTGGGCTGTTACTGTACATTACATGGAAGTAAACCACATCAAAGAAACCACTCTTGCAGTAGATAGAGGCCTGGTCCCAGACAGTGTTGTGGCCACAAAGCTATTAAGCGATACACCCCCATCACTACACACACCAGCTCAAACACACACACAGAAGCACACACTATTCAAGAACAGAGTGAAATCTCTCTTCTTGGATTTTTGATTAGTGGACCAACCAGGGTGAGTTTGAAAGAGGTCATTTGATCGTCTCTTCCTTGGAACCCCATTACAGTGCCAAGGATTTGTGATATGTTTTGCATTCTCCAATTTGCATTAAAGTGTTACTAATTGCCTTGATTTCCTCCGATGACTGATGACTGCTTTTGAATTGAATTTTTACCATAAATGCCTTTTTTTTATTCATACTTCATAATGCTACGCTCCATGTAGCATGTTATTATACTGCCAGAGAAACCATCTCCTCCCAGTAAATTGGATATTACCGGCTCTGTTTTTTCCCCTGAATGGAAATGTATGCCCCACTGATGGGATAAGAAAAAAGAAAAAGCCAGTAAAACTTGAGCGATCCTAGCAAATTGAAACAGGAAGCCTTCTATCACGCCAGGACTCTTGCTGTGAATGTTACCAATGGCAATCAGATTTCACACAGACTCTCTGGGAGCACAGATTGTTGTAATTATATAAAGTTTAGGACTGGAGTGGGCTGCTGGATGTGACAGGAAATACAAGTGAAGAAATGTCTTTTTGCACCTGCTTTCACAGCCTCCACTGTACACCACCCCGCCCCTCCTTCGGTCTTAAGCGTCGAAGCGAAAACTGGTAAGATGCTGTTGTTGCCAAGGCAACGTCACAAACAAGAAAGGAATCAAAGTGTCCGGGTCTACAAAGTGTTGAAAATTAAGGATAAAAATATATAATCAACTGAATTACAAACTGTGACACAAGAACACCTGGTTTCAGGTGGCCTCTGGTAATGGACTTGTGTAATGATTTTCTATCCGTGTCAGCAGACTGTTGCATCTCTGATAGAACCTCTTATATTGAGCTTCCTACTTTGCAGTCTGAATGAAAATTAAGTCAGAAACACCACTCACGGCGCATCACAGCCCCTGAATTTGTACTCCAACTTGCTTGCATGTAAACCCTTTTCCACTAGAGAAGTAGTATTTTCATAGTAGTGGTACATGTGGTATTATGGAATAAGATTTGCATCCCTACATACACAAACATTTCCCTTCCTGTTCTGCTCAGATGCACGATAATGAAGCCCAGGTGAAAAAATAAAAAAAAGAGGAAATCAATGATGGCACACTGTACTGAAGCTCCCTGGTGTGTTGGTGTATTTAATGACAGTATTCCCACTCTTACGGTACAAAGTCTGTCATCACCGCCTGCAGTGCATAGACTTTCCATCTAACCGAAACTCTTTTCATGCCTGTTGGTGGCAGAGTGACAACTTATTTTAGATCCTCCATGCTCCTCCTGAAGCTTATTTAATAAGCTGAATTCTCCTATATCATCCTGGCCCTCTGGCCTCCCTCTTTGATTGCCTGCTCCGCTGGCCTGGCCTTGGTGGCGTTTTCGTGTGGGCGTGCCGAGGGCTCCAGTCACAGGGTACATCCATCACGGAGTTTTCCCCTCCTGGCCCGTGTGGAGGCTGGTCTGGATGCCTTCTCGCGAGGGCTAGCTTTTTTAGACCGTGGTGCCTGCCCTGCCTCCTCCTACATCCAATCTCATCCTTACTTCACCCATCTGTCTCCTTGCCTACACAGTCAGTAAAAGCATGCACGGGACATGCTCTTTTTCACCATGTGCCAGTGCGTCTCTCTCCCTTGTCTCCCTCTCTAGGTTTCTGCTCCCTAGTCTGCAGCATGTGTGGTGTGTTGCTATTAATAAGATGGCTGCCTTGTCTGGTATGTGGCAAGCATTCTTGCTGCACATCTGAGACTTTGGAAGCAGAATGGTCATTAAAAGCGCAGTCTCTCTCGGCAGGAGAGTGTTTTTGACCAGCTTATTAAATGTAGCTCAACAGTTGTGTTCCCACTGAGGAAAATCTCTGTCCCCATCTTCTTTTTTTCTCCATCTTCAAAAATGGCTAAAGAAGTTCAAAAGAAAGGACATTAGCAAGTCCCATGTATTATCTATCTGGCATCGCACAGGCGCTAATTAAACATGCAGATTTGGCTTTTTCCCCTATCTCCTAATAATCGTTGTGATTTCAAAATTGAGATGGCTTTTCTGTGCATGAGCAGAATACCAAGTGCCCAGTGACTCAGACATGTGCATCTGTACATATATCTCTAGAGATTCAAAGAAGTGTTGCTCAATTCAAAACCCAAAGGAAATATACTATGCCATTCACACTCAGTGTCAGTGTGCATCTCATCCCTGCACATATGTCAGCACAGGCGTGTCCATTCACAGCGCACACATGAGGGAAGGGCTAGGTGTAGAGGCGCTGAAGGTCGTTCGGTTTCTTTTTTCTTTTTTTTCCTTCCTCCCTCTCTTCCAGTAAGCAATCAGGATAAAAGCTCCACTTCTAAGGAAGTGCTCCCGTTTTAATGGAATGTTCTGGACATTAAAGACAGCTAGTGAGGAGGATCCTTCATGCCAATGTCAGCTTTCATTTTTATTAAGACTTCTGGGTTATTGAGAACCATAAATACACATGTTAAATGCTTGGGTTTTATTACAGAAGTGCAAGGAGTACAAATGCATTTTAATGCAAGACGCCTCCTCGCAAATACTTAAACCCCATGAACCATGAGGGCAAGGGAGCAGGTACTTTGTTTTCAGGAGAGGGCATAGGTTTGAATCTATTTAGTGGGAAGAACAGGAGAGGATTTGATTAAGTGATAGAATGTGTGATTGGATCTGGAGAAACTGAAGATCAGAGCGACAGATTGTTTTTGCTTTTTTTTTTTAAAAATCTTAAATATGAACTTTATTACAGGCCACCGATGTTGTTTTAAATTTGCGAGTGTCTAGTGTTTCTAGTGTCATTCTTTCAAAATGTGTTTTGGAAGACACTTACAGAGCATGTCTAGCCAGGTAGGTAAGATACAGCCACAAAGCTTCAAGAGTATAACTGAGATTCAAGCAAAGGTTGATTTTGAACATGGATTTAGCCCTTCTCGTTTCATGGGATTTGATAGATCCACAAGATATTTTATGGCATTTACCACCATCGGGGACTGTGACCCTGAAATCATCGCACAAACAAAACCTTTATCAATTATTTATTAATGCTGTTAAGGGGGATTCTTTAACCCAAATCCTAACAAACTAAATATGAAAGGAAAGATTAAAAGAGAGTCCAAAGGATTAAAATCAACAAGTGAAAACCAAGTAAAACAAATAGCAGGCTTGTTAGAGCCGTGAGTCATACAGTGATGGATATTACAACATAAGTATGCACTTACACAGAAGGCTAACTAAAGTATTCAGTCTTTGTTTATAGTAAGATGTCGTACAAAAATAGCTGATTGTAGTGTTAACCTGCTGGCGTTAGCTTGCCAATGATTGTAATTTAAAGAAATATTAGGCTTAGCGTTCTTACACCACGACAGTGGCCCCTGCTCATTCTAAAATGGGCGAGCATTGCTCAATCTGCAGTTTAAAGAAAATATCAGCACACCAGAACGAAGACAAGATGGAAGGAAGCTCACTAGCATGCACGAAATACCAGACCTAGTGTCGAAGAATGGCAGTTTCTACATGCACGGTACAGAAATAAACACTCAAAAAGTACAAGCAGGAACCTGCAATAGGTCAAAAATACACAGCTTGACATGTACTTGTTCTTTAAAGCAGCCACACTCCAACTTCTGCGCCTCTTTACTCCCCTTTGCCTATGAGAGTATTAATTTAGCCTTCCAGTGGGCGGCTCATTGGTGTCACAACATAATAATGCGGAGGTGATAATCAGGTAACACTTATTATTCTTCAGCAAGAAGAAATCATAAAAAAAACAGTAAAAACTCAGAGATGATTAACAAAAGATGATTTTTTTTTCATGTTCAGCTCTGGCTAACATATAAGATAAGATAAGATAAGATAACTCTTTATTGTCATTGCATAGTCATACATAGTACAATAGTACAATGAAATTGGAAAGCTGTCCTACGTCGGCACTTCATATAACACAACACGACATGATACGACACATCACAACGCAACACAAACAACACAACACAGTATATTAACTTAGTAATAAAAAAGAAGAAGAAGTGTATTTGAATTGCACACTGTTATTATTGCACATTAATTGTTATTGCACCTTGTTGTAAATATAAATATTATTATTGTTACTGTTTTTACCGTTGTTACCTCCCCCCAAAAAAGTCCAGGGAGGTAGCCAGTCAGGTCAGCTATTTGCATTGATTAGGACTATTGCCCTGTTGTAAAACCTGTCCTTGAGTCTATTTGTTCGGGACCTCAGCAGCCTGAACCTCCTGCCAGACGGCAGCAGCTTAAACACCCGGTGTCCTCGGTGTGTACAGTCCCGTAGGATGCTGCGTGCCCTCTTGAGACAGCAAGTGCTGTACAGGTCCTTCAGGGAGGGAAGAGGATGTCCAAGGATTTTTTGGGCCATAAGGATGACTCCCTGGAGTGCCTTTCTGTGTGCTGTGGTGCAGCTGGAGAACCACACACCGATGCAATATGTCAGCACACTTTCAATGGAGCAGCGGTAGAAGACGGTCAGCAGCTCCTTCTTCAGGTCCATTTTTCTGAGGATTCTCAGAAAGTGGAGACGCTTTTCTGCCTTCTTTAAAACCGCAGAGGTGTTAGAGCTCCATTGGAGATCTGTGTCTATGCGCACACCCAGAAACTTGAAACTGGAGACCCTTTCCACACACTCCGCGTTGATGCTGACAGGCTCGGACTTCCTCCTTCTGAAGTCAACTACCAGTTCTTTTGTCTTGGTGGTATTGAGGTCCAGGTTGTTATCTACACACCAATCTGACAGCCTCTGAACTTCAGCTCGGTACGCCGTCTCATCTCCCCCTGAGATGAGACCCACCACAGTGGTATCATCTGCAAACTTGATGACTGAGTTGTCTGGGTGGGTACTAACACAGTCATGTGTGTACAGAGTGTACAGTAGGGGACTCAGTACACAGCCTTGTGGAGAGCCGGTGTTAAGGCTGAGGGCTGAGGAAAGATGAGGCCCCACTCTAACTCTTTGTACACGATCTGAGAGGAAGTCTCTGATCCAGCGGCAGGTGGTAGAAGGAAGTCCGATTTCCAGCAGTTTAACTATTAGTCTGTCCCGGTGTCATGATCCTGGGCCATGTTGGCCCAGTATTCTTAGTTTTCATGTATTTTTGTATTTTGTTCCTTATTTAGGCCATGCTTCCTGGGTTGCCCTGTTACGTTGTTCCTTTTGTGTTTTCCCCTTGTGACTCTTACCCCCTGTGTGCCCCTCTGTGTATTTGTGAGCCCTCGTCTCTCCTTGTGTTTTATTCCATGTTTTCCCCAGCCTGTTATGTCTGTGTTCCCCCCGTGCTCTCTCTCCTCCTGTCTGAACCTCTGTACTTCCTGTTTTACTTTGCCCGTCTCCCGTCAGTGTTGCGTTCACTCCTGCCGTGTCTTGTTATGAGTATCAGTGTCACCTGTGTTCCCCGTGTGCTCCCACTTCCCTCGTTAACCCTCTGTGTACTTATGTCTGCGTCTCCCTCAGTTCTGTGACGCGTTCTCCCTCATGCTGTGTGTGATTCTCCCCGTGTCTCCTGGTATGCATTATAATTATCTTTTTCCAGTTTAGTGTTGTATTGCTTGTGTTCTATTTTCCCAGCAATAAAGCTGTGTTTTTGAGTTCAAGTTCTGTCCCCGTGAGTTTGCGTTTGGGTCCAATCCCTGCCTGCCACACAGCCGAAACATGACACCGGGAGTATTAAAGTCAACAAAGAGCAGCCTGGCGTAATGGCCCTGCACTTCCACTGGCCAGAGGGGCCGATGGCGCGATATGACAGCCTCGCCTCTGTCAGTCTGCCCCAGGGCTGCTGTGGCTACAACTGTAGCTTGCCTTCACCAGTGTATGAATGTGAGAGTGAATGAATAGTGGTATTGTAAAGCGCTTTGAGGGGTCCCGAAAAGCGCTATATAAATGCAATCCATTATTATTATTATTGTAGCAATGGCATCTTCAGTTGATCTGTTAGCGCTGTATGCGAACTGGAGCGGGTCGAGTGTGGGTGGCAGGCAGGACACGATGTGACGTCGGACCAGTTTCTCGAAGCACTTCATTATAACAGGTGTTAGAGCAACTGGTCGGTAGTCGTTGAGGCTGCTAATGTTAGTACGCTTTGGCAGTGGGACAATTGTGGCTGACTTTAGGCACGGCGGGATGCAGGACTGGGACAGTGAAGTGTTGAAGATCCTAGTGAAGACCCCAGCCAGCTGGTCTGCACACTCTTTTAGGACCTTTGCGGTTACCCCATCTGGTCCGGCGGCCTTCCTGGGGTTCACTGCCCTCAGTGTGCGCCTCACCTCATATTCCTGCACCATGAGGCTTGGGCTGCTGCTGCTGTCCGATGTTTTTGCTGCTGCCGCCTCTGGTCCCTTCACCTCAAAGCATGCGAAGAAGTGGTTCAGCTCCTCCTCAAGCGCCGCGTTACCCTCAGTCAACGTGGTATTGCAAGGTTTGTAGTTGGTTAAGTGCTGAACTCCCTGCCATACCTGTCATGAGTTGTTGTTGCTGAAGTGGTCTTCGATCCTTCTCTTGTACGCTGCCTTGGCTTCTCTGATGCCTCTTTTCAACTCAGATTCTGGTTGGAATAGACCCGGAGACGTTTGTCCACAGTGACACTGTTGACACAGAAGTTAATATATGAGAGCACTGATGTTGTGTGCTCTTCAAGGTCCTGATGTTCGAACACGCTCCAGTCCGTGTTTTCAGGGGTTGCTCTGTAGCCTTTTTGGATGTTGCTGTAGGCTTTACCCGGTGTGTGTTTTCCCCCTCATTGCACATTTAATATGCTGTTCAAATACTGACCTTAAATCAGCATGGTTGAAGTCCCCAGCTATAATGTGCACTGCACATTAACATATATGATATGTTACAGTTTCAAGCCTGGTGGGTGTGTACGGGCAAGGCTGTGTGTGTGTGATCCAAGAGCTCACTGGTGTCATGGCTTGTGCGATCCTGTTAATTTATGTATTCCATACATTATAACTTTGTAGACTTTCATTCTGTTTTACACTGGACTTTGAATCTCTTTTAGCTTGAGAAGATTCAAATTTTGAAGGGCAATGTAGGGACTGATTCTGACTGATTCCAAAGCAAAAACAGGGGAGAAAATAATGATGCCATCTATTTGACCTCAAATCAATCTGCCTGTTTTAACTCAGTGCTTGTGTTGGCATGTGCACCCAACCTCTGCTCTGATAAGCATTTATGATGCACACACAGGCTTGTAGTTGTCCTTAGAGTAAAGAACACAAACACTGTTGTTCTATGCATGCTTGGAATTGCAAGGGTGTGTTGAGCCTTGAAAACTTGTGCTCTTATTCACTGGTGCATCTTGAGATACAACACGTAATTTAAGGCTAATATATATGCTGCTTTAAATTACCCTGTCTTAGAGAGTGAAGAAGGAGGCCAACAGGCTGCATGAAGAGCACCTAAGTGTTGCAGTGAATCACTTCTTTAACTGTAATGTTGGTCTACGTCTGGCTATGACCTTTGAAAAATAACACGTGTGGGTTTTCTTTCTGAAACAAGACTCATGGGACGTTCTCCTTGCGGAATGGCCTACAGGCCTGCTAATGTCCCTGCACTGAGCTCTTGCTGTACAGATCTAGAGGTGCAATCCATCTACGTTCTTGGCCCACTTCATTTGTGTGGGTTCACCCATCCTTTCCCTGTCTGGTTTAAGCGACAAATAAAGGTACCTCGCAAGAGCTGGAATTTTCCTCAGAGTCGCCAGGAAAGATAGCAGCATAACCGCATCCCTGGGATGTTATTCATACACCATGCAGCTGCCATTGTTGTGCAAATGCATCCAGCTTGAGAAAATTCAGGGACAATTGTCAAACTTGAATAGACCCCATTTCTAAGGTGTCAAAAGCATTCAGCGACTCGACACTGTAAAGTTACCTGGGTGTTTGGGGCAACAGAATGCCTCTATCTCGAGGTTTGATTTGGCTGTTTGCTGAAGGGTGTCTGTGCATTTCAGGGTGTGAAAAAGACCTATGCGAGATGAGAGAATGGGGACGCGCCTTGTCAGGTGCTGTATTCTTCCACCTCGATTGACAAGAGCGATAATTAAACCAGGGGGATGCCATCTCTGCGGAGCAAGAATGCTTGTATTTATTTACGCTGACTACTCAGCTTTGTTGTCTGCCACATACCGTCGCCTTCATTGTGTGGAAAAAGCAAACTGCTTTTAACAAGTGGTCTTTGTGACATTTTTCAGTCACTCTTTGAAGGACGGTGTCTTCGACTTTGTATAGTGAAGCAAAATTGCCTAATTTTTTCCTAAACAAAGACTGAGGATTACCCACCAAATAAAAGGTATTACACTCTTTTTGAAACTGAAAGAAATTGTAAATAGCCTAATTCAAGCAGCAAATTGGCTTTTTTTTTTTCTTCCAAAAGCTCCGCAGAAGGAAATTGAAATCAAAGTTGTGCTTAGCAGAAGGGGAAAAAAAGGAAAAGCACCCGAGTAATGTGAGGTGGGAGGGGTGTTATGAGGGGAAAGAAGCCTTTGAGGTCAGATAGCCAGTTTGAGGTGAACACTCTAGAAAATAATATCCAGTCGGACTGTCCATCAGAGTATGGCAGCTTTACCTATCCCTCACCAGGAGAGAGCCGAGGAATGAAGAATTGACAAATGGTCCTAAAATGGAGAAAGCAGTTTATTCAAGTGCTCCAGACATCAGTCTGTCTCAGCTTGCAGCAGTTCTTTGAGCCTATAAAGCATGGAGTTATAGGTGTTAAAGAGACAAGCAGCAGGTCAGAGTAAGAAGCAGTGGATAATTGAGTACTTTAGTAAATCCATGCCTCCATCAACCAAGGTAATACCTCAGAGCATTGCATATACCTGCAGCCCAGGACCCACAACTGGTACGATAGACCTCAGCAGCTTGAGAGACTCGTGGCACACACGGGCTGTCTGAGCAGCATTCTTCAAGATAATACAAGGAGACCCATCTGGTGATGTATTGCCGAGATTACTTTTGGGATCTAATCGCAGCTGATGAACGAGGTCACTACAGAATATGTCATCTGTTTATGACCTGCAGTCCCCGGCGAAGACGCTGGCGAGTCATTAGTTCAGGTAGATGTAATCTATGAATCATTCTTGATAAATCATTGTCAAGGGCGCATTCAAACAGCTCCTAATAGACAGTGACAGCAGTGGTGAGGGGAATGGTGGCGCAGCTCCTCGCTGTGCCCTTACTGTTCTTTGATCCTCTTAGGCTTTGGATCAATCATACCAATAGCTGCATCATATTGCTCCCAGACTGTCTGGTCTGCTTCCTCTCTTTATTGGTCTAATGACTTGATGGAGGTTTCTTTCCGTCTGTCTGTCTGTCTATTTCCTCGCTGCACTCGCCCCACTCTAGCACCTTCATCTCCGAGGCATTTTCTCGAGCTCCTTTTCCTTGTTCTCAAAGCAGTTTCTTTCTTTCTCTGTTGCGCGCCCTCCCCCGTGTCTCTTCTCGTCTTCTCACCATGTCTCCCTCTCTCTGCCTCAGTCTTTCTCTGGCACCAGTGTAAAGCATCCATTATAGAGCGATGCATGGGTGTCTGTGTGAGTGGGAGAGAGGGACTTGGCACTCCTCCTGCCCCACCTGCAGAGGAAGCACTGACAGCTGAGCACTGGGGGCTCATCGTTCCCCCTCCTCCTCCGCCCATCTCCACATCTCTACTGACCTCCCTCCTCCTCTCACACCTTCTCCCTCGCTTTCTCTCTCTATCTCTCTTTGGTCGCTGTTGTTCAACACAAACCGGCCCAATTTCTGACGCTCACTATCTTCCCTTTACGCCATTTTCACATTTCATTATGTCCATCTAGTTTATTTCTTTCCTCTCCTTATGTCTTCCTATTTTGTTGCCCTCTTTCCTGCTTGTTAAAATTAGTTTTTTGCTCTTTCTTTCTTTTTTCTTTTTTTTTTTGTTATACCCATGATTGTTTGTACTCATTCATTAGGCATTCTGCACCAGGCAAAAAAGGCCGGTGAAACGTGTTAATAAATACATGGTTGTTTCTGTGTTTGTCTGCCAGATGAACAACTACAGTGTAATTAGCTGAACTTTCCCCTTTAGCGATGACCCCGAGCACTCCGTGTTTGCTTGTTGTAGCTGACAGCTCACCTCCGCGGCTAGCTGGGTCAGTCCTTTGGTGGCTGTGCATCTGTTTTCTCGGCTGAGGAAAAGAAAAAGCGCTCAGTGTCTCTGCATGAATAACAGATGGATACTGTGGAGCTGCTTTTAAAGCACGCCATGCTTGAAAGCGCCATTGCGTTTCTCGTCAATTTCACAGGTTTTCATACCATGTGATTTATGTGTGTACATCCTCCGCTGGCGGAAAAAGGGAGCCTTACCAGGTGTTTCCGAGTGCTTTTCGGTGATGTTTTTCAAACTCCTACATTATTTTCAAATAGGAAATGTATGATTTTACTCTCACTCCATTCTCCTCTAACTACTCCATCCATACAAAGAGAAAAATACTTGCCTGCTTCATGATTATAGGCATCCACAAACATATGCATCGTTCTGTTTACATTTACCCTTCTTGGTACAGTTTGTGCTTACAGACAAGATGGTTTGAAGGGAAATTTGTTTTTTCAGTGTGCGATAAGAAGTGTCGCATAGGAAAAAACATCAGTCCAATTACTTTGCAGTTGGGCCGAGCTCGTGGGATTTTCTCGCTGAGAGCCCATCACAGTGTGATGCAGACAATGATATTCGTGTATACCATCTGGATTCCTACCAGTGACATAATGTGCTGTAATTTACACCTCAGCTCTTCACTGTGCGTGTGTGAGGCTGTGACGTGCAGTCGCAAGCTGTAGCTCCGCGTTTGAGTCGTTCAGTTCCGGGCAGTGCAAATGTATTAGCTGTAAAAATTTGCATAGTCTGAGCACAATAAAATCCCCAATGAGACGAACTTCAGCAATCATGCTGACAAGCAGAAACCCCTACTGTAAAGGGCCAACATTGTGCAAACTGACAAAAAGACTAAATCTTTAGCTCTCAGGCCCACAAGGCTGTAATAGATTTTTTGCTTAGAGAGGTAACATAAGCTATAGATCCTTTTCAGTGGTAAAAGAGAGTGACTCACCAAATCGAATGCAACTGTTACAGAACAACATTGCCAATTTGCTATTTCACAACTTGAAGACAGTTTCCCTCTCCTGAACAGGAACTTCTATCTCAGGTTAGAGTGATCACCTTTGGTTTGTATTTGAACTGAGAGGTTACCTGTTACAGGTTTTAGAGACAAATGCTTTGAGAAGAAAAGTTCACTTTTTACCTTTATACCATCCACATGCTACAAATAAAGTATTATCTTAACAACAGGTAATGGCTTCTGCATGCTTTTAACAAAGATGTGGAGCCCACCCACCAGCTGACCTCCTATACCATAATGATTGAGCAATCATAAGAGTATAATTCGGTGCACTCTACAAATTGCTCCCTTCGTGCCACAGATATAGGACTTCAAAACGGAGGAGAACCCGATTTATTTTTTTGCCCTTTGCCACAACTGCCTCAAATAAAATAGTATGCTGAAGTTCACTGCAGTATCTTTGTGCTCATGTAATTCACTGGTGTGTGATGTAAAGTTATCGATGTGCATGTTGCCCTGTATCTATATGTGTCTACACTGCTCCTGGCTCCTCTAGCTCATCTTTCTGGGAGACAGAACATGCACAGATTGTCAATACAAATGTCTCATCCTGGGACAATGGGTCTATCTTTTTACTAAATCTCTGGCTGTGTGAAAAGGAAGAAAAATAAGAATCAGCTCTGGGTTTACCCCTGGAAATTTGTGTACTGATACATAGAAATCTCACAATCTTTGCACATGATTTATCAATACACAATATTTGCAGCATTGACAGTATAACCAGGTTAGAACGCTGCAGCTACAATTCAATGGTTAGAAGGAAAAGGCTCTCCTGAGCCACGTTAAACTGCTCATGTGTAGAATTTGAAAACTTCTGACTTTAGCAACCATCAAACGTGTAACTGTTTTTATATTTGGGGGGATATATTGGGGTTTTAGGACCTGTGTGAAAAGTTTCACAGTATTTAAGTAGTCTTTAGCTCTGCAAGCTTCATGAAGGATATTCCAAAGCTCTTCTTTGGATGATGCCGTTTGTTACATTCTCTGTAAAGATGATCCCACACACCGCTTCAATATTTTTTTTTCTTATTTTCTTAAGGCCTTGACTTTCAGAAGTTGTACATGGTTTTTCAGACCTACAACTTCTCCTGTTGCCCTCTATTTGTCTGGTTTCCTCACAATTTTAAGGACATGCTGCACACCATGCTGAGATATGCCAGGTTTTTGGATACTAGCTCTTTGGAAATCACCTTGTTGGTTCAAAAGTACAATTTTATACCTGTCAAACTGTGTTATCTTTGACATTTTTTAGAGATTCGGCTAAAGAAATGGGAACAAATTATGTGTCTTTGCAACACGGTGGTAAGAAATTGCCTTAGGGTTCTTTTTGTGTGTAGACACAACACTGGTTCATCCCTTGAGTTAAAAGGGGTCTTTTTATACTTGACTGATTCATAGGTCAGTGTTAAGTGTGTTGTAAGGGAATTCCCAGTGAAAAAACACTCCTCACCTGAGTATTGCTTTTGAACGCAGCATTAACCCTGACTCGTCCTCTAGCTCTCTGATCAGAGCTTGATTACAAGGGGCACCTTAACCACTGTTAAGTCTCTCTTTGCTTTTTGGTCTCATTCTGCTTGTAGGTATTTAGAAAATGCATTCAATGTGTTAAACTAACTGTCAAAACATGTGTAGTAACTCTCTTTCTGTTATAGTCTTCCTGATCCTAATGTTTGTGGACTAGCTTTGTTATCTCCTTTGGTGGCTTTTTGTCTGCCCAGAGCCTGACAGTGGTGAAAAGGAGCACAGCATTAAATCTCTAGTTTGGACTACAGTAAGGCAGATAACAGCCAATTTTCTCCTTTGTAGTGATCTCCCCTGCTACTCTGTTGTCTTTTGTATGTTAGCTTGATTGCATATTTCAATATATTAACCACAGAAGTGTTTTGTATTTGAACTGAGTTGCCTCATTTGGTATTGGGTTTCTGTAGAGTTAATATTCATCTGTTTTTGTTTAGTTTTAACTTTCAGTCAGCCTTCACAGTTAGCCTTTGGTGAGGTCCCCTCCCAAGACTTGTGCCTGTGAGTAAAAGCACTGCGGCACAAATACAAAGAATACGATTTCAGTTTGCAGTGAAACACATCTGTTCAGTAGTAAGTTGCACTCCTGGGCACTCCTCAGTGTAAATTGTCTCCCCAAGGTAGCTGTATTAATTTGCTTGTTTTGCTGGGCTGATATTTTAACTATTTTAGTATTGTGATTGTAGCTCTTGTGTTTTTGAAATGGTTAAGATAATACTTTTAGTATCCATCTATTTTCTTCCACTTGTCTAATTTAGGCTGCGCTTGCACAAATTCCAGCTACTATCAGGTGAAAGGCAGGTACACCCTGGACAGGTTGTCAGTGTATTGCAGGGCTAGTAAAGAGAGACAAAACCAATTGCACCTATGGGCAATATAGAATCTCCAGTTAACCTAACCCCACTACTTGCATGTCTTTAGACACAAATACAACACACAAACACAGAAAACACATAGAAATTGATTGGCTAGATGAAGGATTGCAACCCAGAATCTTTGTGCTGTAAGGCAAAGGTGCTAACCACCGCACCATCGTACTGCCCACTTATACTTCTAATTCTATGGGTTTTATTGAACTTTTGTTTGCTGCAGATCCAGTCTTATTTTTGATTACTTGACTTAATTATCAAATAAACGATTGAAATGAACCTGTTACATCGAGGCCTTGCCACTACCAAGTGATATGATCAGATTAAGATTTCCAAGGTGGCTCGTCTACTTCCTCTTGTAACTACCTCCTGCCATAAGTGGCTTCACAAACAAACAAAAAAAACCAAACAAACACAAAAACATTCACCTAAAAATAGTCGGATACAAGGGCTGGACTGAAAATCAGGAACAAGTGAAAAAGCATTCAGTGTCCAAAAGAAAAATCTGAAAGACATCCAGAAAGCCTGGAGCACTATAGCTCAAGACCACTTTGAAAGCACAAAAATTAAATGAGCCACGGCTCAAGACTTTTGCACAGTAATGTGTACTGATGTCAAAATTTTCCACACATAAAGTTTTTATATTTCATATCATTGCACCAGTTCATGGATTTGTTTTGATCCAATAGTTTTGAGTTTTAAAAAAAGAACTGTTTATACAATAACAAGAAAACAGGTGTTGCCTCAACTTGATTATGCCTCCTCGAGTGTTTTTCAAAGCTCGAGGTTGTGGTGGATCAGGAACCAGTGAGCCTCCAGTTCATTAAATTAAAAACAAGAACAGCGATGTACGAGTCAAAGCAAACTCGCGCGAAATCCAGCTAAGGTAACAAAGTCAGATTAAATAAAACACTAAAAGGAACCCTTACGCCTCAGAGCTGTTCGTGATGTGGTGTTTAATATTCAACAGAGTGGCAGAAGTAACCGTGTGAACAACGACCAGAAAAGAAATTGCACTGAACTCCTATTTTCTCACCCACAGTAAGCGCACCTGGCTAATTGCTTCAAAATCGAAGCAGACTTTTAGAATCCTGACACTTCCTGCCCAAGCTTTGATGCAGTTGCACATTCAAAACAGCACTTCATTTAAGCATGCCAGCAGGCTTTGACAGCTAAAGTGACTGCTCAACAAAGCAAACAAGAATACCTGCAAAGTAAATCTTAACCGTGTATCATTTTGAAGGTGACCCAGGCTTTCAGTACATAATCAAGCCTTTGACAGACTGAACATTTAAGTAAAACAAATAGTGTTTTTTTTGTTAGCCAGACATAATGCTGCATCATATTTTATAATATGAAAAATAGTCACCACCCCTGAATCATTTCTCCTTGTTTAAGTGAAGGCTGTTTGGAGAGCGCGCATCCTCTGCAGTGGTTCGGATGTTGACAAACCCATATGGCGTGCCACTAATCTTGATCGATGCCCACCACTGTGAACACTGCTCACACTGTAGAGGATAATGAAATGTAACAGTGCAACATTTCACAAAAATCATCCCTGTGATTGGTTTATTATCTGATATGAAATGCTTCATAGCTTCGGACATTTTCCAGCCAGAAAAACACAAAGTCGGTGTTTGGTTACCAAATACGGAGCAGGACGGAGTGCTCGTAAAATTGTCTGAGCTTGCTCGCCCAATGTGCTATTCTTAGAGTTCCCCTTAGAGCCACTATCTAATTGGAGCCCGAGTTGTCCTATCGGTGAAGCTATCCTCGACGTAGACTTTATAGGAGGATTGTGAGTGACTGAGAGTCCCTGACTGAATGTCTGTGGCTGTTCTCCTGCATGTCACGGGACTCCTGTTCATCGGTGAGGGCTTCATTAGCCGAAGATGGGAGGTGGCAGCAGAGAGAGAACAGCTGTTTAGCTAACCGCTTGCATTGTTAGCCAGCCTTCTCCGTATGCCTAACTGCCTAAATCCGTCCCCTAGCTGCTAATAGAATGCTCATTAGGAGGAGGAGAGGGAGACTCTATATGAAACAGAGTCACTCTACTACAGTCCTACCAGCTTTTGCTACTCCTCCTCTCCCTCTGGTCTCTATTAAAGAGATGTACAAAATAATCCTTCCCAGCGTAGATCAACTATTATTCCAACTCGCTTTGCCCCCCTCTCTCTCTCCGACCCAAGCCCACAGGGAAAATGTTTGGAGCACGGGCACCTGCGCTTTCTCTGGAGACAGCCACCGGCATCTACGATGCCAGAAAAATGCTCCTCACTTGTAGATAAAGAAAGATACAAGATTTCAAAATCTCAGAGGACAGGCAGATGATACCTTCTGCAGAGAAAAGTGGGCAGTTCGATGTGTCTGTGTTTTTTGTTTTTTCCAACCCCCCCATCAAAAGAAAGTAGTACGGTGTTAAATTATTCAAAGACTGTAGATTGTATTGCTGTAATTTGTCAGAGACCCAAACGCACAAGTCTATTTCTCTGTGTCAAAACTGATGAAGCTGGCAAGGAGGATGGAAAGCTGTGACATCAGAGATGGCACTGTGAATATCTGATGGCATTCACTGGATCAGCTACAGATCAGAGCCAAAAACACTGCACCCACTCTTACAGCCAAAACACATCCCTGGCTAAAACAGACTGGCTCGTGTTTGATTAAAATTCAAACAGGAAAACATGTTACCATGGAAGTACTTCATTGAATTAACACAAGCCAGTCAGTAACAGTTTCCATGCAGAAATGCAGACAAACAAAGTGCACAGCTTCATGGTGAGAGGCTGACAGGAATCAGTGTGTGGTAGAACAGATATGCTCCCAGCTATTTACAGTAAATGACAGCAAGTGCAGACTCTGTTGTCACTTTGAAATCTCAGGAAGTGTACACAGAATAAGTAATTTTTTCCCTGGCAAGTAATAAAACCATGTTGGACAAACATAAGACAATTGCTGACTTGAGACAATTAAAGTGCAAAAAGTTGAGAATAAAACAATGTATGTGCACTTATGAATCTTAAGTATTTTAAAGTTTAAGAACACAGCATTTTTCATTAATTCACTTAAGTACATTCATCTGTCAGATTTGCTAAATGCAAATATATCTGTGTAGCCCTTTAGTCTTAAACCGAGCACATCTATCAAAGTGATAAACATTCAGTATGTGCGATATTCTACAAATACACACTGTGATCAGGAGTTTTATTCATACTGCCTTTATAGCACTTAAAAATGAAGTAATTTAAATCTAATTTAGTAAACATGAAACACTACTGCTTGCTGTTTCGACCAAAAAAAAAAAAAACTCTAGCTCCAATTAATACATTTTAACAGTCAGCAGATGGTGTTTGCTCAGTGGCCGTTGTCACTTTATCCAAGGATCCATGGATAGACCATGTAATTTGCTGAGGAGTGTCAAACAAATAGTTGGTGGGCCTTAAATAAATTATTGTGAAAATCAAACATATTTTGATAAATATAGTAATATAATATAGAGACATATACGTATACATTTCTGGTCAAAAGAACACACCTTCATATATGTATTGTATTCATACAGATATATATATACATGTTCATTTGGACACTGACCAACCTCTGCATTAGCTATACCTGTTTAATTGCTCATTAATATGAATACGTCTAATCAGCCAATCACAAGGCAGCAACTCAATGCTTTTAGGCATGTCGATATGGTCGAGATGACCTGCTGAAGTTCAAACCGGGCATGAGAATGATGAAGAAAAGTGATTTAAGTGACTTTGAATGTGGCATGGTTGTTGGTCTGAGTATTTCAGAAACTGCTGAGCTACTGGGATTTTCCCAGACAACCATCTGCACGGTTTAGAGAGACTGGCCTAAAAAAGAGAAAATATCCAGTGAGCGGCAGTTTTCTGGATGAAAATACATTGTTGAGGTCAGAGGAGAATGGTAAGACTGCTTCAAGCGCATAGGAAGGCAACTGTAACTCAACCAATTGTTACAACAAAGGTATGCAGAAGAGCATCTCTGAATGCACAGCATGTCAGACCTTCAAGCAGATGGATTACTGCAGCAGAGCACCACACCGGGTGTCACTCCTTTGGTATTGTTGATGTTTATCGAATAAAGCTTCGCATCACAAAGCTAAAATGATCTTAAACTGCTTTCTTGAACATTACAATGGCTTACTCTCTTGTCTGAAATTATGATAGTCATAGCAGGAAAAGCACAGATGCTACTAAAAATGAAAACTGTCTGAGAATCCAAATAAGTTGTCACGGTGAGACATTATGAACAGAAATGTGCACAGAAAATTCAGAAAAATCCTGTTGGAATAACATGTTATTACTATATAATCCATATTCTTATTATCTAGCAAGGGAATCCTCAGGGAATCCATGTTCGTAAGCCTTTAGCTAGTTAAACCTCATCGATTCTGACCAATCAGCACAAGTGTTAGGTAGTGTGAGAGTTGTTGTTCACAACCAACAATGGTGGCTCCTCAAGCGATAGCATAGATGCTACTGTAGCATCTGTTATATCAAACAGTTTTTAGTGAAAAAATAAAATTAAGGCTTTTTTTGCCCAATAAAAAAGTTGTTTTCCTTGTTGTATATCTAGCTGGATAATATTGATTATTTGGGGAAGGTATGAAGAAATAACCATGCTGACACTCGTGCATAAAGCTGCATGATGGATGTGCAAGGATTCACACTGCTAGAGAACCACGTAACCTGTTGATGAGCGACATCACTCGATGCACATTCATTTGCACTGACCATATATAGTTGAATGTGGGTGTTTAGATGATGGGATATGGAGCTCATCCACCCTATTCCCAGGTGGACTGCGATTTATAACGGGTACACTGACTGCAGGTGTGCGTACATTTTCCTTTGTGTGCATGCACAATTTTAGCATCAAGCCTACGCACTGATTTATAAACGAGGCCCCAAACCCGCTTGTCATTTCTTTAGGTGGTGATGAAAGCTGACAATGACACATTCTATAGTAATGGCAATAGGCTTACCGATGCCACTCTGAATGTGCGCTGGAAAAGAATGTCTGTGGGTGCGATATGTGTCAAGTGTTGTGACGTTAGTTGCTGTTGAATATGTGTTTGCTTGACATTGAGAAAGTGAAGCATGCCAGTATGCGGCCTAACTGATAGACTAGCACACTCTGTCTCATTCACACACACCCGTGCGCACTCATAACTCATCTCTGCAGACTCGCATCAGTACTGCACAAACATGCACAAAAAGTGGGGTGGACATTTTTAGCACACAGCTCATACACACAATCTGGTTTTGGCAGGTCCAAACCCGTGGGACTGACTGTCATTAAAGGTTGTCCTGTGTAAATACTGCACCCCCCTCCCCCAATCTCTGTGCTCACCTCACCACAGCTACACACACAGACACACACACATACACACACTCCATGTGCTCATGTAAGACCACATACTTTCCCTCTCCGGGCGGATTCATGTGGCTACAGCTGTGTGCCTGATGGCACTGGCAGCACGAGGCACAACAGAGAGAAGAGAATACAGGGGAGGATATGAAAACTGAAAAGCATTTTAGCACCAAGAAAGAGGACAAAAACACGACAAAGATAACCGCGCATGCTCTCACATGACCATTATATTTTCTTTTTCGTTTTTGTTTGTTATCCTCTCTCGTCTCCTCTTGCCTCTTGACTGTGAAAGACTGATAATCTGAAGCTGATCGCTGAGGTGGAACGGCAACTATTGAATGCCTTTCCTACCTCGGCGAGGCGGGCACACAGCGG
Source organism: Simochromis diagramma (assembly GCF_900408965.1). NCBI lineage: Eukaryota > Metazoa > Chordata > Actinopteri > Cichliformes > Cichlidae > Simochromis > Simochromis diagramma. Next base: position 7,689,332 of record NW_024387477.1, read on the forward strand.
CATGACAAAGGTTAACCAGAATGCAGATGTATGTATATGCTATATATGCATACAACATAAGTGAAGAGAGTGATGCCTCTGTGTACGGGCTTTCTCACACACGCACACACACATACAAAAGAGGAGTGAATGAAGTGACCAGGGAAGAGACTCACAGCTTTTTGCCCTTGTGCCGAAACCTCGGCCTGTCACTCTGTGTTTTACTCCCTGCAGCCCGACTCCACTGTAAACAGCCACCACAATATTTGGTATTGAGGTGGTGAAGAAACTGCCCACCGCTTCCCATTTGGCCTTTTCAGAGTTTGACAGAGAAGACTGGAGGTAAAAATACTCTGCTTTCTCCCCTGCCAAAATTGAAAATGGTTGGAGTGCTGCTCTGAAAGGGGAATGTATATAGTCCTTGTTATTAGACCATCCCGGATTGAAATGAGGTTGACTCCATGCCAGACATTGAGATGTTTTCTGTCATTCGTCCCCCCCCCCCCCCCCTTCATCTGAAATTCAATATGATACATTAGTGTTCCAAATGGAGGCAGCGCAATAGATATTAATTACTTGTCCATTACAGTTTGTGACACTATCAATCTGTTATCAGCTGGCTCCACCAATGACTGAAATTAACTGTCACATTTCAATATCAGGAAAGTCATCTCCATGCTTTATTGCCTCCATTACAATCTTCAGTTCTTAAATGGTATCCTTAAGAGATCAGAAAGTAACCAGGATTTTTTGGCAAGCACCGACACAGAAGGTGTGTGTGTGAGTGTGTCGCTGTGTTTGTCTTTTGCAAACTTTGTAAATATCAAAGTAAATGTCGGCAGCAGTATCGAACAAGGAATACAATGAGCACGAATGTGCTGCGGTCGTGGGGAAATAATGGGAGCGCTGCCATATCATGATCTCCACAAGTTCATGTATATTTGATAGGGTCTACCAGATGTGGCCTTGGATATGTATCAGCAAGCAATCTCTCTCACTCAGCTCGCAGAAATTAGATTTCATCTCAGGCTCCAAAATCTAATACACAGGCTTATATTTACTCACAGTTGCAGAGCATCATAACCGAATATGACCTCACAAAGAGGTGGCAGAGCTGCACAAAATACGGTTAAATGGAAATACTTACAGTAAATTATTTCAAGTGCCAGCGATGCTGCTTAGCTGTCAACTAGCCGAGAAAATAAAACTGCCCAAATGAAGAAACAAACTTATTTAAGGTTTTTTTATAGCTTCAGTAAAAAAAAATCAAATAGTTCAAGCACTGGTTTGACAAATCTGCATTAGTAGCAAAGCCGTTTCAGTTGGAAATCTCAGGTATGTTGCGATCTCAAACTGCTGAGAAATGACATTTTCCAAATCACAAATCACACTGCAATCATTTCAAAGCCTTCTTATCCGAGCTTTTGGAGCAAGCACGTATTCGAGATGAAATGGTTGCATGAGTCACCCGATACATTAAGATGCTTGTGTCTTCCTCACAATGAATGCAAAGTCACAGTTAGCATGCTGAGTGCTATTTCCTATGCAGAGAGTCTCTGCCTTGCCTTGAATACTCTCCGGGGACAGTAGCACACACTGAGGAACTTTAAGAGTCTTATCACCCCCCACACACACTCACACACACCTCTATCCTCCTGTTATCCTCCCATGACCTCCATCTTCTTCCCCGTCCTCTGTTCTTTGTCTGTGACACAATGAGAATAGATGTCGGCGGCTCGGTTCATCCATACGTCGGCCTGTTTGTCTTGCTGCGATATATTTTTTCAGTTTGGACGGCAGATAAATGTGTAGTCAGCACGTTTTTTTTTTTTCTCAGAGAGAAGGGGTGAAAAAAAACAAGGCATTTCAGATTGATGAACACTTTGGTCAACACATTTTTAATCTCTATTACTAAAGTCAACATCTCAGCAACTCTGTGTATTTTTCTAATCAAAATAAAAACATTTGAATGGATTGATCGAGATTAGTTTTGAGGAGGATCGATGCTCAGTCGCTGGTTGCTGAGTTCAGATAGGCTGCACAAATAGCTCTTAATTGTTCGGATTTCCAGTTGACTTGATTTGTTTGAGTAGATTTTTCTGGGAGCCTCTGCTGCCGATGGAACTTTTCCAAACCATTTTTACAGCAGAACATGTCATAACCCAATTGTCTCAACGTCCACTTACAGTAAGTGGCCGTGGTGGCTAAAGAGTCTGCCACGGTAATTGACTCAATGGGAATTTACAGTATGAAGCATGAGGCAGGGAAGGCAGGCATAGTGCTCTCCAGGGATAGGCTGTTGTCACACTGTTGCTATCTCTTCACTGCACACAGTAGGCAGGCTACTGATGGGCACACATGGTAGTGTGTGTGCGTGTGTGTGTGTGTGAACAAACCCAGCTGCCCTCTTCAGAGCAGGTAATTCCACATTCAGGTGCTGAGATCAGGTCCCATCCCAGACTCAGCGTCGCTCTCTATCTTTAATGTGTGCACAAGAATGAGGTTGAGGAGAAGGAGACGCATATCCCTCCCATATTTGGCCGCTGTTTGCATGGAGTGCCGCCTTGAATTAAACAAAGCTTTTGTGGCTTCTGGCTGCAGGGCTGCTGGCACGACGGGCAGAGCAGGGAACAGTGGTGTCAGACGTTGCGAGAGAGGAACACAGAGTGACATAGGCACAGCTAGAAGAATATGTTTACCCTGTTGGAACCCGTGCCCGCTCTGGCACGTTCATGCATGGTACAATAGTTAATCAGCTCAGATTCTGCTGCTGGTGTGAGCACTGACCCTTAAAGGCATCTGTAATGGAGGGAGTCTTTCTAATAGGAAGAGCACTGTAATTTCGAGAGTGGAGTAAGGAATTACAACACGTCCAGGGGAGGTTTTTTTTTCCAGTGTGTCCTCTGGTTCTGGTTCATTTATGCTGTTTTAGATTAAAAGAGCTGTTGATGTTCTTGGTCAGAGAAAAAAGGTTGCTGCCTACGAGGTGGTCTGCATGCAGTTTTTAATGAGTTTCCTGAATTGTTGAATGTGCCCGTGTATGTGTGTGTGTGTGTGTGCATTAGTATTTATGTGGGTGTTTTGCATAGTGTATATATAATAAACATCGCCTTTAGGTATTTTCTACGTAAGCCGGAGTAGGATTGGACTTCTCTGGAGAGACAAATGATGCTTTGAGGACGCACATGTGCATGCTTGGCCATCAGCTCTGTGCGTATGAACATTGTTTGCCTTTGTTTGTAAGCTACAATCAGATCAGGGACGTCGTCTATTCGAAACAAGACTCAAAGGCTTGCAAGCAAGCAATCTGCTGTTTTGGAAGTCTGTGAAAAGGCACAGTAAGCTTCCACCCACCAACTGCTTTTAGCTGGGTTGTGCGTATCCATCTCAGTTTCACCTCCCATACCCCTACAGCTCACAGCTAATTTTTTTTTTTTTCCATAAGACTTTGACCGGGGCTCTCTTTCTCTCTCCCTGTCACTCTTCCTTTACTTCTCTGCCTCCCCCAGGGGGGTTGTACACCCCTTGTGATAATTTGTCTGTCACAAATGCAACTGCGCCCTCTTCGTGGTTTTCCTTGGCCCAAAAATGAGTTTCAGCCGTCCCATCTGGCTGTCATTGGCAAGATGTCGCCAAGAATAGAAGCTTCCCATCCTTTCACATTTCATGGCTGAATTGTCGTATTTGTGTGTGACTTATATCTTTGACCCACCCATGCTAGACATATTTTACATCTGATTTGTACTAGCTTCCTTGAAGTCAGTGCTCTCTTTGTTTCCAGCTGTCACTGCTGGCTGCATATATAAAAATGAACCAAGCTTTGGGGCTGCTATACAATGCAGATGGGGTGTAAAATATGGTGCATATATTTAGAAACAACAGGAGTCAGATGTTTTTTACTGGCGCTACGCAGCAGCCACTTGCACAATTCTCTCGTGAAAAACCGGTTTCCGTGGGAGCTAAAAGCACTAATCATTTCCTCTCAGCACACTGCTCTGAAATCTATTTGTGGAAGCAGTAGGAGAGAAGAGAGAGGAAATCAGAAAACATCTTTAACAACTTGTCTCATCTAATGAGATTAGCAGAGCCGCTTACACAGTCATGACATGGAGATACACACAGATAACCCTGTAATAACTCATTATTCTTCACATTTCCACATCGACGCCTTGTCAAGGCTCGCTGACAGTGCACGTTGTTGTGTGTACACAGCTATCAGGCCAATCTTAGCACTGCAGCAGTGAGGAGTGAGCGTGGCGAAAAATCGCCTAAAAAAAGCCACTGCACAAAGCGAGCTAGCATTAGAAGGACAGAGAGATAGCTTTCTCTGCTTTTCAGAGGCTGCAGCATTAGTGACACATGCATGAGTGCAAATGGAAAAAAAAATCACAGCGCCGGCTCTGTCTCTCTTGGTGTAGCAGAGTGTCTGAGAGGGGAAAGAAGTAATGAAATCAGTTCGATGTGTGTGCATGCATACTGTAGGTGAGCAGTGCTGGGAATGCACTGGTAGCATCCAAACAGGAAGCAGCTGAACGAGCAAGTGCATGAAAAGGGCAGATTGTTTAAGTATGCATAAAGTCAATAATAAAAACTGTGGAATGATTGCCTCCTTTCTAAACTGAAACTCTCTGTGTCGCATAGAAAGATCTCCATTCATGTTTTATACATATTCTATTTCTTGCATAGTGAATCCCAAATCTAAAAAAAACAAGCCTGCATGCACCCTTTGATTTTTTTTTTTCATCCATCAAACACGTTTCCACGTGCTTTTCTGGCTTCTAGCCAGCACGGTAGAGAGCTTTAAAGCTCTTCTAACCTTCGTTTAAGTGTTACAAATGCTGTTATCATCCAGTAGTAAGTGTAGTAAGTGTAGTAAGTGTTGCGGGTACCTTTGTATTTGTATTTCTCTCTCTGTGAGTGGACGTCATAACTGGATCACATATGATGCTCGAGTAAATGGCAGCGTCATCCTGCTGAAAATGTCAGATCCAATTTGTCACATCGGGCAGTGCAGCGCAGAAGCAACAAAAAGTTCAGACAATCACAAAGATGTATGCAGAGTAATCTGCTTTATTCTGAATGACAACGCACACTAATCTGGAATGTCCTGGTGTAGTAAACTCCGCCCACACCGATCCTCTGCTAAATTAAATTCTGAGAATTAGTCCACAAATACTGTTTGACTCAGGTGTGGCGTGCACGCCATGTGATTAGCAGCCAGATTGATGAGTTCAAGGAGGAGCCGTGGCCCTGTTGTGCTGTCCGTGCAGACAGGGGGGAGGTCAGCGTGTGTGATGATGAGGCCTGGAGTGTTAAGTATTGACCAGTGGATGTCGTGTCGTGATTAGTAGGAGATATCACACTCACTGGGCTCAGATACACATCGATCCTTAAACCTAGGTACAGCCTGTCAGCGGGGTCATTTTTACCCTCCTTTCCTCTCTTCCTTTCGCCTCCTCCCCCTTTGCCTCATGCTGTTTCACATTTTCTCGCCTCTCCTTCACTAATACCTTCATCTTTGCCCAGCCTTCCTCTTCTCTCTGCCCCCCCTCCCCCTCCTCTGTTCTGCTTCCCCATTCCCTCCCTCTTCCATCCATCCACCCTCATGGATCAAACTCTTTATCTGGCCTAAGCCACAGCCTGCAGGCAAGCAGGCAGTCTCTACAGAGGCTGGAGGAGAAGACCAACAGCTTCAAACAACATTATATAGGGCTGGCATGAAGCATGTCTCACACTGATAGATGAAAACACTGGCCCCTCAGCCACTGTCTCTTTATGGGCATGATGAAACATGGACATAGGGCAGTCCTCCTGTGTTAAAGCCTGCTCTTCACTTAAGTGTTGCTACAAGGCCACCTGGGATTTAAGGCAGGCTAAGGTTTGCTACAAATTAGGAAACAGCGTACTTCTGTATTATGATCGGTAACAAAAAAGAAAAAAACTGTCAGTTTCTGGGAGGACGATACATTTTCTTTGGCAGCCATCCTGTTGGATCATCTGTTATGAAACAGGTCCAGAGTAAATCTAGTTTAGAAGGAAAAAGAATTGAAGCTACTGTAGGTACTAGTAACAGTTGTAGCTCTGAAGCTAAATAAATTGTGCATGCAATCAATCATAAGTGGGCTATTTTATGTCTTTTTTCATTTTTAATGTTTAAGTAAGCAGGTACTACAAATAACAAATCACCTAGATAAAAATAATAATAATAATAATAAAAAAATGCATGTTTCTTTTTCTGATCTGTAATAGTATTTACATATCTAGATTGTCTTTGGTGTTAGTTGCCCAGTTTTGGGTCTATAGATTTCTCTTAAAAATAAAGTAGCTAGATAGAACTTGCCTTGTTGTCCATCCATTCTCTTCTGCTTACCCTTACCCAGGTCACAGGGGGGCTGTAGCCAGCTACCATAGTGTGAGAGGTGGAGTACTCCCTGAACAGATCTCCAGTCTGTCGCAGGGCTAACACAGAGAGACAGAAAACCATTTGCTCTCACATCCACACCTATAAGCAAATTAGAATCACCAATTCACCTAACGCTACTAACTGCATGTCTTTGGATTGTGGGAGGAAGCCAGAATACCCGGAGAGAACCCACGCAAACACCGGGAGAGCATGCAAACTCCGTATCGCCTTATTATGTTAGTGGAAAAACACAGCACCAAACACATGTTTTTTGAAGATTCCTTTACATAAATGATGACACAATTATTTGTTTTAAATTCCAAAAATCTTGGTGCATTTTTTGTTTATGCGAGAGGTATGTTCTTTACACCGGTCTCCATCCAAGAGTCAAAGGATGTGTGCACCTACTGCAGCTCAGCCTGGAGGTGAAGCCATTAATGTTTACATCATGTCTCACTGTCATGAGCACAAGTCTCTCATTGACGGTAGTTCCTTGCCTCCCTTTCCACAGTAAATGGGTGAGGAGCTGTGTCTTGGTAGGAAATAGGAAAGGAATGATTCATGGTTACATGCTCACAACAAGGCTTGTGGAATTTTTTGACTGACCTCATCATGACATCTGGAAAGAGAAGCTTTCAAATGTATTTGTTGGTGGTCTAAGACTAAGGCCACCTCACCCCAAACAATCTAGATGGATAAATCCACCTTGTCCGTAACAGCTTTTAAAGTCATGTAAATGTTTCGTATATGCCACTTTTCTACTCTAGCACTCAACGTGCCTCATTCACAAACACGTTTTTCCACGTCTGAGTGCTTTAAATTCACTCCTGTTGCACTTAGAGCAACAGGAGTTCAATATCTTCAGAGATACTTTGGCATGCAGACTGGAGCAGCTAGGGATTGAACTACCAACCTCCCAATGCCCTACCGTACCTCCTGAGACTCAGCCACCCAAAGTAGAGCACTGGAAGAAAAAACGAATCACTGACCTATACTGTAAAATGCAAGTTAGCCAGTCCAAACTTTCAAAGTTGTTCCCTGCTTTTTTTTGTCACGCCAAACAATCTAAAGCAGCACTACATGCCAGAGAAAAAATATGGACATTCAGTTTGGGCTGAACTGTCCCTTTAAAAAAATGTTCTTGCAGCCTAAGGGAATGCAGAAAGTATTTTCAAAGACGCTGCTGTCCTAAAAGTCATTTTGCTCGGATGTTGATTCTGTCAGTGTCATTTTGAAGTTGACAAGTTTAGTGTTGGGTGGAAATTTTAATGGAACAGAAAAAACAATGTAGGTGTTGTTTCGGGGCTGCCATACCGATGTGAAATTACCCATGGACTAATGCATGATCAGACCAGAGGCACTTGTGTTTAAGTGGATGCTGCCTGTAAGCTGTAGCCATGGAGACAACAGCTTTAACTGCAACCGGCCAAGGATAGATAATTTGACAGATTTTATGGTCTCCCACCTGGCTTTAAATATTTCACATGCGATTATTTGCCTTAAGTTCACTTCATTTATCCCCGTAGTTAATTAAAAAAAAAAAGGGGGGGGGGGGGGGGGGGGAGACACTAACACTGTGGATTCCTGGAAGAAGATAACAACACTACCGACTGAGTGAAATGCAGCAAGAGAGGCAGAACAACACTTGCTGTGTCCAACTACTGTGCTAGCCTAGTTTGGCTGTAGACAGAGAGAAATGCTTTCAACAGAGGGGGGGGCTCTGCAAAGTCCACGGGTCTGTGGAGATTTGCTTACAGTGATGAGATGGTGGAGGTAAGATGGCTCAGAGGATTCAAGCTCCGCTGAACGCAAGCTTATGTCTAATAATCAGCAGGGAAGGACTCAGCGTGGTCCCTCAGAAAAGGAGACTGCGTGAATGCAACAGAGAGGGAGGAAAACCAGAGCAGGGGATGGATTGAAGCAAGCAAAAAAAAAGCAAGTTGTTAGCGAGGAGAAAAAGGAGCGAGAAATACATGTCCCCATGGCTACGTTATTTCTCCCCTGCGATGGCTTTTATGTGTTGGAGAAGAGTTTTGATAACATTTTGCTGCCTTGCATATTTTTGTCCATAATAGCTTTGAAAGTCGTGTAGGAATATTGGAAGGAAAAATGAATCGCTGACCTATGAAATGAGACCTAGCCGGTCCAAACTTACAAAGGTGTTCTTTGTTTTTTTTTTTCTTTTCCTTGTTGTTTGTGCGGATGGCATTTGGAGCGGTTCTGTGGGATGGATTTTGCCATTAAAAACATCACGGCGCCGCAGACTGATGAAACTCACCACTGACGCTTGAGTGCATTTTGCCAGCTGTTCCAGATTACAGAGTACAGTCATTTATCGCACTAACTGGCACCAGCATAGCATCCTTGTCCATTAACACAGACTGAACTCTCACACATGCCCGTAGCTGCCGCATAATACATCACAGTGATCCAAAGTACGACCACGTCATGCTACTCTCTCCACTGATGCAGGATTTGCTCATTAGTATCAGCACGTTATCCATATTGTTATTGTCAAAACAATGTTTAAACTTGTCTGAGCCTGTGGGTGTGTTTTAGTGTGTGTGGCTCTCCAACCAGTGTGTGTGGTCATCATTGGCCCCAAGGTCAAGCTCTTTCTTTCTTATCATCAGTAAATTATCTCCACAAGCCACACCACCAATTCGCAGCCTGAACTACACACCTGTTTAACGGGAGTCTAGCGAGGATGAAGTGTAGGGGGGGGGGCCAACGCGGTCGAGGTCAGAAAACCACAGCGCAGAGGTGGCTTCGGGGCGACGCAACAGCATTTTAGCAGGGGCCCAATGAGTGATTACCTTGCAGCTCCAGTCATAATTCAGCGTGACCTCAATATGCCAGCAATGCTATAGTTTGATGGATCTGCTCACAGTTTGGGTGTCGGGTCCTCGCATGTCAAACACAGGCAGATAATAATCAGGCTATCTGTTGCTTTTACAAAATAAAACTTGGTGGATATTAATGCTGCGCGTGCGTTCGTGCACTTTCTGTTTAATTCACCCGGATGGCGCGTAAGGAATCACTGCCTCCGCAGGTGTCAGAGTAGATACTAGAGACAAAACGGTGTCACAAATGGTTAATTCCCATCATGATGATGCCTGTCAACGGTTGCTCTATCCATCGGCAGGCCCATCTCTTTGCTTTATCAATCAAAGTCGGCAAAAACATGCGTGGATGCACATACACACACATGCAAACGCACAAGTGTGCTCTCACATACGCAGACATCCTCGTCCCAGTGTGGATAATTAGTGGATTCCCTCAGTGGGTGATAAAGCCTGTGCACTTCTCTCCTCTCTCTCTGACCTTCCCCAGTGAGCTTCCGACCACAGTGGGGCTCATCACACACAGCTCTAATACATATTTATCGGCCCAGTGACAGCTCTTGAGTGCTGGATTTATATGTTTCCTGACAAACAATAGTAAAACCTTATTCATTCGTCCTTCTTTTCATCAACCAAAGCAGGAGATAAATCCAGGAGTGTCAACCTGGCTGTAGCTTCCTCAGCAGCTGGCCATCTGTTGGTTGGTTGGGGTGTATCTGGACATGGGACCCAGCCAAGGTACACTCAAGCAGCTCTCTCCAATTACTGCAAACGGATTTGATATACGTATGTCTGTCAAATCGCCTTGGCAATCACAGGAACCTGTGCGCTGGCAAACGTTTTCCTACAGCAACTTCTGATCAAAGACATTCAAAAAGTGGCTGTGGTATGGCTGGCGGCATTGGGATTCAGGACAGACTTCCTGCACCATGACTGGCTCTATTTGCACAGCGCAATCAGAGTTGAGATGTGAAGAGAGGCAATACCACTAAAGAGTGAGGGGAGGGGAAGGCGAGTGGAGAGGAGAGGAGAGGAGAGGAGAGGAGGAGGAGGAAGAAGAGGAGGGAGGGATGGCAGGATTAAGCCCCAGCCCACCCCCTACCCTCTCTCAGCCTCCAAGCGGCCATCTTTCATCTTGCGACTGCCCCTCTAATGCTTTCAAGTGGGCGAAGCCCTCGACATCTGCTTCCGCTCCGTGGGACACAGCACAGGCCACCGTCCTGCGGAGATGCACAACCACAGCTCAGTTCAAGGGGCACTGTGAGGCCAGCGCCACTGAAGGCGGAAGGTCTTATCCACGTAGACAGAAAAACAAAGACATCAAAAATGACAGTGTGGCACGGGGGATTAAGTCAAAAACTTATATTCAGACAAGTAGAAAAATAGAATAGATCAGCTCTTGAAATAAACATTAAAATGCATCATATACTAGTGAACAGACTCACAACAAAAACGCTTTACAGTTCACTCACCCAGACACATTAATTCTACTTACTACTTGAGAACAAATAAATGTAAATAGCTCTGTAAATAAACACTCCGTCTTCGCCAAGAAGAAATAAACCCCCTGCCGCCTCTGATTAAGACTACCAAAGTGATATATCTGGCACTTAAGTCTGCTGTTTACCTCATAAACACAAAGATTTCAGCACAGCCACCCACACTGACGCTGAAAAATCACAAACTGAGTCTGCGTGCCTGTATGTTTCTCTGCTAGTCTTTTTGGCTTCAGTGTGGGATGTCTAATGACATTTTTTTAATGCATGCCATTTCAGGAGTATTTCTTCCGCTGTGGCTTTCAATATCATGAGTTCACTGGAATTCCTTGACTCCGGCAATGATAGCACCGTGAGCAATAAAGCGGCATGGTCAAGTGGTAGGAGCTTTGCCTCTGATTTTCTCTGAGATCAGTAAAATAGCACTTGTGATTTTCGAAAACCATATCTGGAGTGCAGATGAGTGGTGCTGTCGAGGACAGGGCGCTGCCGGTGATATGAGGGAGGCCTAACTGACACTAGGTGTGTGGAGGGGGGTGCATGTCGTTTTACCTTCACTCTTCTCAAATTTTCCAATTATTTCTAAGGAAATTATGTTTGTTGTTTTGGATTTGTTCCTTGATGAACAGTCATTTCAGATTTCCTTCATACATCAGTGCAGCTAAAATGTAATTTAATTTGCAAGAGCTCCCCGTGAGACTGTAAATGCGTTCGCCTTGATTTCTGAACCACCTCCACCCCCCTTTCAAAACCCACACACAAGAAACAAACTTCCATGTAGATTCGTATAATGCGTGATCTGTTGACTCTTGTTTCAACATGTGTCTATTTCTGCAGCGCACAAGCAGGCGAGACCTTTTCTGTGCAGTCTGGTCTTCTTTCATTGCTTGCCACCGCAGTGTGTTCTAGTGCCAGTTTAAAAATTTGCAGCTACTTCTGCAAATGCAGTGAGCGCGAGTCAGTGCAGTATTATTATTATTTATAGAAATCCACCCACCCACTATGTTGAATTTAGTGGTCTTCCACATGGAAAAAATGTGAAAGACTTCAATTTTGCTATGTGGAAAAAACTGACATATAACTGATGCAGAGGTGCTATGCATATATAATGAGCGCAAAAAGTCTGTGTGTAATTGCTTCACCCAGTTTAAGCTACCTTGAAAAGAACGTTATCACAAGGAGGGGATGGGAAACAGGGTTCATATATTCTTAAATCAAACTGTGGTGCATGTGCATGAGGGAAGGCGTTAATATATTTTACGGTATAGACTTGTTTGCCAGCTTTGATTCATTTTCCGAGAGGGCAGGGGAGATGGATAGGGGAAGAGAGGATGACAGACAGAGCGCTGATTCTTTCCCATGTCTGCGAGCTGTCGGCGAGACCAGGCCATCTGCACATTCATTATCACGGCAGTGATTCCATTATTGTTCTGCATGGCAACAAGGACTTTTTCTGTCTGGCCTTTGTTATTCTTATCAACTGTGTAGCAGACAGCCCCCTTTTGATCATGGCAGCAACGAAATTAACTGCTATCATGTAGTATAGTGCATAACTGAATTATCCTTCAGAATAACGACACTAAACATCATCTTGTCTCTTCTTGTGTCCTTGTGCAGGTCTGTTCCACAGAGCCATCATTCAGAGCGGCTCAGCCCTCTCCAGCTGGGCAGTGAATTATCAGCCGGTCAAGTATACGCGTCTCCTGGCAGAGAAGGTGGGCTGTAATGTGCTGGACACATCAGACATGGTGGACTGTCTGAGGAAGAAGAGCTCCAGGGAGCTGGTGGAGCAGGACATACAGCCTGCAAGGTACCACGTGGCCTTTGGACCTGTAATTGATGGTGATGTTATTCCCGACGACCCTGAGATCCTAATGGAGCAAGGAGAGTTTCTCAACTATGATATTATGCTGGGGGTCAACCAGGGTGAAGGGCTCCGGTTTGTGGAGAACGTGGTGGATTCAGAGGACGGCGTATCTGGAAATGACTTTGATTTTTCTGTGTCCGATTTTGTGGACAGTCTTTACGGGTACCCGGAAGGCAAGGACACACTTAGGGAAACCATTAAGTTCATGTATACAGACTGGGCAGACAGGGACAATCCTGAGACCAGACGAAAAACGCTGGTGGCTTTATTTACTGACCACCAGTGGGTCGAGCCGTCGGTGGTTACGGCTGATCTCCACGCTCGCTATGGCTCGCCCACCTACTTCTACGCCTTTTACCATCACTGCCAGAGCTTGATGAAGCCCGCCTGGTCTGATGCCGCCCATGGCGATGAGGTGCCCTATGTTTTTGGAATTCCTATGATTGGTCCCACTGACCTTTTTCCCTGCAACTTCTCCAAGAACGATGTCATGCTGAGTGCTGTGGTCATGACCTACTGGACCAACTTTGCCAAGACTGGGTGAGCACCTTTTTTATTTTCCATCAGAGGGAAGCTACCATTGCCATTTAAATTACAAACGTATTCATAATGGTAGCAGCTTGATGTATGCCTATGTGCTCAAGTAGTCAATTTCCTGTTTGCTCATTTTCTACTCAGCAAAAGCACACTGTAAAGATAAAAGGATCAGTCATTTAATCAATTAGCTGTTATTTAAGTTATTTTCAGTTATTTTAATTGTTAAGCCTTTTTTTGTAAGAAAACAATGCAAAACACTTGTTGGATCAAGACGTGAATATGTTTTCTTTTGTATTGCTGTGACTGTTTGCTGGATAAAGCAGGACATTTAAATCGTACAAATATATTAGTAATTGATCAGGAATATGTTGCAGTCCTAGTATACAGTAACTTACATTTTTACCTGAAGCTTTACTCTCTAAAATTGATGACTGAGGTTTTACCCCGAGGGTTACAGAGTGTTATCTTAACTTAAGGCCAGCTCAGTAAGATGTTCTGGGCGAACCGATGGAGCGATGGATGCATGCATGGATGCTGTTGATAGTTTATGTGTGGTTTTCTTGTGCTCGCTCTTCCTCCGGTAGCTTATTTTTACCACTCCATAGACCGTCTTAAGAGCATAAACTCACCAGCAGAATCTGTAGTAGTTGTGCAGTGGTAAGAAACCATAAGGAACATGAACAGATAGCTACAAATGCAGAAGCTCATTTAACAGTGGGTAGACTGGATATATTAATCTCTGATCTCAGATCAGGCAGGTGTTTGTGTTGTGTTTCCTCCTGCAGAAACACAGTGCTTCTCCACATTCCCCCTGGTTTGTGTTTTCTGTACTTTTACATTTGTTAAACTAGTGCACATGCAATTATGAACTTGCTAAGTTATTAATAGAAGGTTACAGATTTTTAAAAAAAAATCCTATTTCAGTTCTATTAACAGCACTTCTGTGCCTCAAAAAATGAGCTGCAGGAGAAAGGAAGCTCTACAATAGATTGTATAGGACAGAAAAGGCATTTTTCAAGAGAGACCTTTTTTCTGAGGTATTTTTTGCCCCGACTTCCTGGGTCTCAGTCTGAAAACCTGAGACATATTGAATGTGAGGAAGATTAAATGTTCCTGCAGAATGTGTGCTCTGCTATTCGTGCTTGGCTGCCTGTTTGGGTGCATGGCTGCCTGCCCTTCTGTATACTTGCGTCCATATGTGTGTGTACTGTGGCTGCGTGTCTGCGTGTTTGGCTGGAAATACTATCTATGCTCTATTATACCGGGGACCAAAAGACACAAAGACTTATCAGGGAGGCATATCAAACTCTTGCCCTCAGCGGTATTGATTCCCTAAGCCTGGGCCCAGTCAATCACTCGTGCCCTGGGTGTCTCTTGCTCCCCACTATGCTCAATTTCCCCACCACCCATCACAAAACCGGACCATTTTGTATGACTACTAGTAATCATTTCTAACAACTTAAATTTAATTTTACAATCCCTGTTCCTAGAGGGGTATTGATCCCATCCTGAATGGGATGCCATCAGAAATCTTGTTCTGTTTTTTTATCTGTCTCTACATCATCTGCCGTCCAATCAGGTGGCATTTACATCCAATCGTCTGGCTGATAGGACCTTGAGCTGCTAATGGCTGACTAGTGCAGATGGACTGATGTCGGAAAGCACTGAAGTCCATCAGTGATGCCCGGACAGCTGTCTCCTCTGCCTGGCAGCCATTTTGTGTCAACACACACAAAGCTGCATTTGTAGATGCGTGCAGATTGATTTTCGTTTTTCTTTTTTTTTTTTAACTTGTCATTTCAAGAAAGTGATCTGGTCTCATGAGAGGAGACAATGTGTTTAATCTAAATGACAAACAGAAGTTTGAGGTCTCGAGTTAACAATGCATGGTGCTTATGTCTCTGATCTTGGATCTTGTGATGTCACCGAAATTAATTCTGATGAAGGATGACAGCATGTCTGCCATGCCTATATCCAGTCAGACTCAACACAGCGCCGTGGGCAGTGAGCCTGCTGTAACCCTAACCTAGCCTTCACCCTGGCATGCGCCAAGAGTAGAAAAAGCAAACTGCACTTTACATTACAACTGACCCCATGTCAGTTTTGTAGATTTCCATGTCACTGATTGATTGAGATTAGGGGCAGAGCAGCGAGAGGATAAACCGGCTCTATATCTGTGTTCACCATGTTATGGGTATCTGTCCTGTGGTGTGTCGCCTTGGCCTGTCTCCAGATAGAAAGATTACAGGCAAACCACAATTAGGCACTCAGATGGTAAAGAGCCCAGGTTTAGATGCCAGCAGAATAAAAACTCACCGTGCTGCTTTAAAGGGTAATTTTACCCAGGCCTATGTAAAGGAATCTACCATAAACTCTTAAAGGAGGGGGGGGATTGAGGATTTAAGATATTTCCCACAGACTCTGAAGTTCGTGCCTCTAATTTAGACCACGTGAGGGGATATCACTCTCTTCTAACACCACCCAACGCAATCTGGCTCAGGAGGACGTATTTTTAATTAAGACCCAACTGAATTGGCTTCGCCTTCATGGCTCGTCCAACAGCCATCTCGCCTGTATCTGCAGAGTAGCTCTCGCTCCCCTTCCAGATGTTCATAATGAACTGACCCAGATTGCACTTCCTGCCCCTGTCTCTAAATCGGCTGTAAGAACATGTGTGACACGATGTCGAAACACTTGGGCTGCATGTCAACAGTGGGTATCATAGCAGCATTCCCCCCAAAGCTCTTCCTGTCCCTGGCTCTCTTGTGTCATCTTTACAGGGCAAATCCCTTCCCATGCCCTTTTTTTTTTCCTCCATCAGCATCAGTGAAGCATAAAAGCATACAGAGTGCACACTGTCAAATCTTCTTAGTGTGTGTGCGCACATGTGTGCGGGTGTGATTGTGAGAGCCAGAGCGAGAGTGTGCGTTTACACTATGGGGCCGTTCTTTCCCAAGAGTCAGAGATGTTTCCGAAGCGCAGGGATTTGCTCAGCTCTGAGTTTTTTTTCTGGCTGCAACATTTGTTTTACTATTGACAAGCAAAAATTGGCCTGGGCTTTGTTGCCACAACAACTTCATCTGAACTGTATTGTCAAAACTTTGGTTTGCTTTTTTTTTTCGTGCACAAGTCTACTGCGACTGATGTGAGCACAGCAGCGACACAACTTTACATAAAAAAGAAAGAAAGAAACTTTGGCAGAAGTCTTCAGAAAAAGACAGGATGATGAAAGGCCTGGAAAAGATCAATCATTATATATCATTAGTGCTAGAAATTTGTTGGTCCATCTTTATACTTGTTTTTATCCTGCTGGCTTGTGCTCATTTCCCCAGTTCTGTGTCTGAGCTCTGCCACATGCAGTGCTGGGTATAGCTAGGTAGTTAGAGAGCAGAGCGCTGTCACGTGTTGTTGTTTTTTTTTTAATTCTCCTCCACAGATCCCCCGTTCCTCTCTCACTCTCTCTCTCATTATTCTATACAGTCATGTATTACGATCACAGTGTGAGCTAAAATATGCACCATTGATTGGTTTGGTGACAAAGGCTGCCAACTAAACAAATGTAGACAGAAGTAACTACACTGTGTCTGTGGTACAGTGTTACAGCCAGCACTCTGATTTACAACACTGCTGGTTGATTTTTCTTTTGTTTTCCTCCTACTTGTCAATCGAACACTCCTCTTCTGTAGGATTAACAACACACATACATCAGCTGTTTCTCCTGTCTGACCTCATTCATGCAAAGCTTCAGCCTTTTTTTCCTTTTTTTTACCCCAGCTGTCTAGTAGTTACATCATTCAACTCTGATCTCCCTCTTTGTCCTTCGTCTGGATTATCCCTGGTTCTCTTCAGTTTCCTTCGTTAGGCCCAACCGACTAAACCTGCACCGGGAGTACTGAATGCTTGGCATTGTCGAAAAGCTCAGCCCCCAACAGCAACCTACCTACTCCATTAAATAGGCACTCACTTGATAGGAGATTTGTAGCCAATATCCTGATTTGCATTAGAGAAGGTAAGGAAGTGGTGTGGCTTGTTAAGGGGCCGGGATGCCATTGATCAGTGTCCATGCTGTGCAGTGAATGTAATGAGAGGAGGGCCGCAGGGGAGGAGAAGAGGAAGTAGATCTGCATGTATGCGTCTGCGAATAAGTGGTTGTCAGGTTAAAACATGAATAATATTCTTAAACGTATTCATGTAAAATGATCTTCAGACATAGCTTAAAGCTCCCGATTGTTCAAAAAAAAAAGGACAAAGTGAAAGTAGGGAAAGTTTTGTGAGAGCCAGGAGAAGCGTTTTTTTTTTTTCTTCGCTGCCACTCATCTAATCAAACAAATCAATGGCATCTATAACAGGGAGCAGCCCCAGAGCTGTGTCCTCCAACACTTCTGCACACCCCAAAGTCACAGCGCCTCGCCCCGCATCACTTAGCCTGCTGAACCGAAGGCTGCCATTAAATATGAACCTCGCATCACTCAGCCCCATGTCCCACCGTGCAACCACATGAAGGGCAAAAGAGCACAGCCTGATAATTTGCCTGTTCAGCGCTGAGGATGCCCCCCTCCAGCCCATCCCATACACTGAACCAAGACGAAGTCTACAAACAGAATGAGACTGAGTGTATTTCTTCAAAATTTCAAACACAGTGTCGGGGGAAAAGATCTGGTAACCTTCTCATGGAGTGAAAATTACAATTAGTTCCTTACTTTGCGTCACCTGGTAAGGAGATAAACAACTGCAGGGGATGAATTTGTTAAGCAACAATGACAACAATACCAAAGAAAGCTTTTTTTCTGCAGCCTAGCAAAATGAGCATCAGTGCCGTTAAATTAATGCATGCTCCTTGGTATATATATATATATATATATATATATAAATTGAGAAGTTATACTCAGCTCAGGATTCAGAGACCTTGAGTGCAGTGAAAATAGATTCTTGTCTTCCGCCTTAGGGCACGTAAACGTGTCTTTTCAGATTTGGTGATGGCTAGGTCTATGATCATTCAAGCGCTTCAAATTACATCAGGATGAAAAGGGGAAGGAGGTACACCGGGAATGAAAAAAGAAAGAAAATGATATTCATTCTCCCCCCTTATCTACCTTTTACATCAGCGCTTGCAGATAGAGCTTGGAATAAGTAATGAGCTCCGGTCCCATTCTGCCACATGTGTAGGCAGAGCTGAGAGTCGTGTCTGTCATCCAGGTGGCACGGCTTCTTATAGCAGAACTGCTTAACACTTTTAATATCAGCCGGGAGAGGCCCATTGTCCTCACCACAGAGCGTGAACAGCTTTGTGAAATGTGACATGTCTTGTGTTTAAGTGCTTCACTTGTTCAGTCCAAGAGGTTATTGTACCATAATGTGGCCCAAATCCAGTACAATCACACACACACAGATGTGCACATGCAGGCACGCAGGCTGACAGTCGCGAGATGAAATCCAAATTCTCCATCAATCATAAATAAGAGCACATGGGAACACTTAAATACGCTTGACAGGCCAAGGTTAGCAGGGGTCAGCAGGTCACTGAGATTGGTGGTGGCGGGGGGTTGTGACGAGGAGATGAAGGCGATAGTTTATACTACCACGGCCATATGAACACATCAGAGGAAATCTGAAAGGCCATTAAAACGCCTGCTTTTATGGGTGTAATAATCCCTCTCCTCTGCCTGGGAGTCCAGCCACAGCTTCAGTGGCCATCCCCAGATTAGGTGGGAGGTTTGACAGGAAGCAGGCTATCAGCTAATGCAGGGGAGCTCTGACAGCACCAACAGGACCACAAACATCACATTATGCCAGGGCTCTTCATGCAAGTCACACTAGGCATTCGCCACAGAGCTGAACACATGCGGTGAGATGGGACAACAGTGCACTTTGCAGAGTTTTGTACCCAGACTGATGTTATGTTTAAAAGTGAAAAGAGCTGGTGATCACAAGATTTGGCTTTAATCTGAGGTTATTCGGACACTTCAAATGAATAGCTACACACCCTCCCATTTAATATCAGCTTGCCAGAAGTGTTTGAACAGGTTAAAATTGTTTTTTAATATATGTTTTAATTTTTTTAACGACAGTGAAAATTCACTGGCGTAACTTCTAATTAGCATCCGAATTAGACACTGGAACTCCTTTAAAGTGTCTTTTTTATTTATTATTATTTATTGGCCTCTGGGCCTGAGGCCCGGTCTTCTCTGGCACAGCTGGCTGCCGGCAGAACCCGTTGGCACGTCACTGCAACCCCCTCTGGCCTCTGCTCCATGGCTGCTGGGTGATCTCTTGTTTGGGGCTCTCCTCAGCTCTTCCCAGGAGGGTGGCACGGTTGCCCCCCTGGTGGTCCTCCTTGGGTCCTCGTATTGTGGGGCCTCTGGATGTCTGGGGCCTGGATCTCCTCCATACCTGCTTCATGCCCTGGGGGACGGGGCTATGGCTCCCCACACTCCCTAGCAGATTGTTACATGGAGAAACCTTTTGAATACAAGCGTGCTGATGCACACAGGTGTACACACGGGTGTTCACAGATACAAACTACACCTTTCTTGGCTGATACTTCAAAGCACATTGTGCGCTGTTGATCTTGCGTACTGCTCAATAACATGTAATATTTAGTATCTACTGTTATCTACTGTTAGCTAGTTTATTGTGATGGTGTTGTATTTATTATGTTGCTCTTTTTTGTTTGTTTTCTCTTCTGTTTTTTCTTATCTCCATACGTGATCAAGGTGTTTTGTTTGTTTTTCTTTTTTTTTCTCCCCCCCTTTCTTACCATCTCTTCTCCCCTCTATTTTTCTTTCTCTCCCTCTTTCTTTCATTCTTTCTCCCTGTCCTATCCCCCAATCATGTCTGTCCCATCTGTAACAACCGAAAATAAAATAAAATAAATACATAATTATAATAAAGGTCAATCAAATGGACCAATATGGCAAGGCCATGATGATCCAATTGGTAAAGTAAATCCGCTTGGCATCTTTCTTGGCCTTCAGACAATAATTCTGATGGCTAAAGATCCAAACGGGACATGCAAAAAAAAAAACCCCAAAGTGTCTTTATTATCTTTACATGTTAAGCACAGTATCTGCTGAAGCATCATACTATTTTTTCCATGCATACATGCTAAACAAAGATTAAAAAAACACTTCCCAACAAAACCTGGCACCTTCATTCTTGCTGAATATATTAAAGCCTATTGTGTTGGATTTTACAGTAGACCTGTTATAAGATGAGCATGCAGTTCAGACAGGTTGGCACCTGTAGAGACTTTAACAAATGATTACAGCACTATTTTACCACAGATGGAGAGCACAGCAGCACAGCACTCAAGAAACAGTCAATCTGACAACGGCGCACAGCAGCACCCACTGATACAAATCGAACAGGGTAACCTAGTTGCCCTCGCTACACTGACTAGTAAAGCTTGAGTTCAGATCACTCCCTGTGACTCTGCAGCTCAGGGCAGCACTTCAAAGCCACACAGGAGCCCAAAGTTGAGCAGCAGTGGTAGAAATTGTTCAAAGGAATGTAGCCTGTTTACTATTGACTTTGCAACAATTACCCAAGCATATGTGTGTGTAATTAGATAAGGCAGCCAGTTGTTCTCTAATGCGGCAAATCAAATTAACTAAAGATGCCACATTGATTTCTTTGTGTTCCCTAAATTATTCATCTACACTTGCACTGAACCAGCCAGCCAGCCACCAAAGAGCTTTTCTAACTCCTCTGCTAACCACTCCCTTGCACTCCCCACATGCACATGCTGATTGTTTTGTGAGATCTGTCAGAGGACAGTTGCAATATTTGTGCCATCACCATTCAGCAAATCGACCTTCCAGAAAAGAGAGCATTTATGGTGTTATGGAAATAAAGAATTCCCATTAAATGCAGCAGTGTCGATATCCATCGTTCTTGTCGATGCGCATGCACGTGTGTAAGATAGAGGGCGAGAACCTGTGCTTGCATGGGTGTGTGCACACTGGTGCACTCTTGCAAGAATTCATGCAGCACGCAGGCTGCAGACAGCTACGTCTGAGGCGGCTCCATTGACATCCTGTTCTCTGGCATGTTGCGCACAGGGAGATCAATATGACCTTACCTCCACCACCTACTCCTTTGAAACTTAATTACTGATATTCAGCTACAAAGTCATCATAGTCTGCCTGTCAATATTCATCGGGGATCATTACGGGCCTAATAAAAGAGGTTATTTACGGGCCGCTCTGCTGACACCAGCCGTGGTCTAGGAATTCAGCTCCAGCCGTCTCAATTTGCTCTACCTCTCTCGGTCTTTTTTTCTCGTTCTCCTTCTCTATCTCTCTCTCTCACTTCTCCCAGAAGCACTGACCTGAAAAAGAAAAATTGACAGCAGAAAAACGAACAGGAGAGAGGATGGAGGTTGAATTCTTCTGGCACGGCTGTTAATTCTCTTAGCCATGTTTGGTGGTTTTTCAGCCAGTGCCAAAAAAAAAAAGAAAGAACAGGAAAAAAACACAACACTGTAGCCACTATATCCCTAAATCCCCGGCTAAATTTGAACTTTGCTTGCCACTGACATTGCAGTCAGATCCACAAAGGGATATTTCATGATATTTAGAGAAATGTCGCACTGCTCCTCGCCTCCTTGCAACAGCGCAAGTTTTAACATCACCGCTCCAACATCAATTATTGTGTTTTCGTGGCTACAGGACAATTCTTTCATCACTACCAGAAGCAATATTCTGGGTCGCAGAACTCCCACTTCTGACATTGTACGGCAACAAAGAGTTGTGTGATTGTCGGAGATTGCTATATGTTAATTTGTTCAATAAATCAATAGCTTCACTGTAATTGAAATGGCTGGTCATTTGAGGCAGCATGTTAAAAACCGAAAAGTGGAACAGTGAACTCTGTAGATCACAGGAGGTACTGCATCCAGAAGAAGCTCTTTCCTTTTTGTCTGTCATGCTCAGTCTCATAAACATCCATTCGCTCTCATGCATGCAAACATCCTGATATCCATGCATGCACACAGATATATGCACACACAGGGCTAAGCAGTTCCTTTAGTATCTTGATTAATATGGTCCACTTTACATCAGCACATTGGATGCCAATGCACACTGTGCCGCCTTCCCTAAGCAATTAGCGAAACGGCTCCACCAGCGTTGGATTATCAACAACAAGATGCCTCCTGACGCGAGCCCTAAAGCCTGCTGACTTATTCATATGTGTTTACTTTAAAAGCCTTTGCCCTGGTTTTTTGTAGGTGGGCTGCCTTAGAAATGAAATAAATAAGAACAACATCTGGAGAGAGAAGAGAAGGGGAGGGGGGGTTATGCTCAAAGAGGTGTCCAAAAGCAGAAAGACATTTGGGAAAATATAATATGAAATCGTTCTCAACTCATTCATTAAGAAGAAAGCATATATATATACACACAACAGCATGCACACGCAAATCCAATATAACCAGGAGGATTTGGCTGGTCGATGCGAGTTTGTGCTTTTGCTGTTGTGGATTTCACTGAGCAAAATCAATGAATTCTCCACTAGCTGAACCCCTTTCACGCCAAAATATGAGCTGTGAATCACATGCTTGTATTTTTAGTTTTTTTGGACGTTTCCTATCCCACATGAATGTCAGAGCTTGAATAATTTAATGTACTCTTAGAATCACATTTAACAGTCTCTCTTTCTTGTCTCCAGGGATCCCAACAAACCAGTTCCCCAAGATACCAAGTTCATCCACACCAAGGCCAATCGCTTCGAAGAGGTGGCCTGGTCCAAATACAACCCCCAGGATCAGCTTTACCTGCATATTGGCCTGAAGCCACGTGTGCGCGATCACTACCGTGCCACCAAAGTGGCCTTCTGGAAACACCTAGTGCCCCATTTGTACAACCTCCACGATATGTTCCACTACACCTCCACCACCACCAAAGTGCCGCCCCCAGAGACCACGCAGAACACACTGTCCACCAAAAGGCCCAATGGGAAAAATTGGCCATTCAACACCAAGAGGCCACCTATGTCCCCGGCCTACAACAGTGAGGACAAAGACTCCTGGGGCGATGATGAGGAGACAGGGCCGCTGGTTGTAGAGAACCCTCGGGATTATTCTACAGAGCTCAGCGTCACTATCGCTGTTGGGGCCTCGCTGCTGTTCCTCAACGTCCTGGCCTTCGCAGCCCTCTACTACCGCAAGGACAAGCGGCGGCAGGACTCCGGCCACGGGCAGCCCAGCCCGCAGCGGCAGACCACATCCAACGACATTGGCCACCACGCGCCGGAGGAGGAGATCATGTCATTGCAGATGAACCAGACGCACCATGAGTGTGAGGCTGGGAACAGCAATGAGGGGGCACTGCGCCTGGCCTCGCTGCCCGACTACACGCTCACACTCCGGCGCTCTCCGGACGACATCCCCCTGATGACCCCCAACACCATCACCATGATCCCCAATTCCTTGGTAGGCATGCCCAACCTGCACCCCTACAACACCTTCACAACTGGCTTCAACTCCACCGGCCTGCCTCACTCTCACTCAACCACCCGCGTATAGCTTTAAGGAGGCCAGGGGCAGCCGGCGAAAAACGGGGAGGGGAGGAAGAGGCGGCGGTGCAGGGGTGGAAGAGGAGGAGCGGTCCGGATGAACGAATGGAGGAGAGGATTGTGTTTTATAAATATCACAGGGAGGGGGAGGGCCGTGAGGGGGGGTGGGAGAGGAGGGGAAGGGCATCAGTCAGATTAAAACGTGAGGAGATTTAACACGACTTTTACTACGAGGAGAGTTGCTGAGAGCTCTCCGTGGATGTCAAGTTGTGCAGAGCTGCCAAAATCAAACTGCTTCCCTTCTCCCGACCAGGAGAGAAGGGGGGTTGCGGGGTCTTTCTGCAGTGTTTTTTTCTAAAATAATCATTTTAAAAGCCTTTTTAAGCAGACTGAGGAGATATCAACAGTTTTTTTTTTCTTGAATTCATAACAAAAAAAAACAAAAAACAAAGAGTAGTGCTTTTTATTTCCCATCCCTTTTCCTCCTGCGGGAGACACGTCTAGAACAATGGCCTCTACGTCGATATTCACGAAATGTTTTTAATTGCTTCTTTGTTTTGTTTTACGTTTCAATGCCTTACAAAAAGCTTGTTGTTGTTGGGTTTTTTTTGTCATTATTTCTATTCCCCGAGACTATTCCATGTGGGGTGTGTTGCAAACAGTTGAGACTCAAAGATGAGAGACTGAATCCAGGATGGGAATCTAGAGGATATGCAGATGTAGAGATTTTTAAAATCCATTTTGGGCAACTCATTCTTTTTTTTTTTTTTCTGTTGCGTATCAACACAACAGCCACCCAAATGGTGTTTTTTCTTTTTCTTTTTTTTTCAAGCTCATATAGAAATGATTTGTCTGGGACAGCTCTTGCCAAGAGATGAGAAGGCAGAGATAAACACTATGTTACTGTGATTGTTTGGTTAAGAGAAAAGTGCATCTTTTACAGCCAATTTATCTGTTCAAGCTATCCGATATTATCTCCACGAGGTGTGCACGTGCACATGCTGCTTAGAGCACCTGTGTGTTTGTGTGCATGTGAACATGATTTCTCATTCCTTTGCGTGCAAGCGCGGTCAGGAGCGTGAGATAAAGGAAGAGACACATTGTCGGAACTTGCAAGCTCAAGAGTTGCGAGAGAGCGAGAACGGGTGTGTGCGCGTGTGAGAACGAAAGTGTGCGAGCGAGTGAGTGTGTGTGTGTGTGTGTGTGTGTGGGTCCGTGCACCTTTTTTTTTTTTTTTTTGTAGGTTATATTGTGTGGTTATGGGTGGGGGGGGGGGGTGTTGGGGGCTGAGTACCTTCCCATGTTGTTGATTTCGGTTCATCCACCAGTAGTGTTTCTGCTGCGTCTCTGGGTGTCTGTCTTTGCAAAATAGCACTTTTGTTATTTTTAAAGTTATATATGTCTAATTTTTTGCTTAAAGATTACAAAATAAATCTATTATTTTATGTGTAAGAGAAAAAAAATAGCTAAAGATTCAACTGAACTAACTGACATGATTCCATTGACTTTGTAAGAGTTCCTCTTCGAAAGCAGACAGTGGCCTGTTTGCACTGAATAAACCTACATCAGTGCACACTTGTATTTCTTTGAATATATATATATAAATATGGGCATACATACATGTATGTATAGGGCTTCTATGAAGATATATTTCCCACTTAAAAAAAACAACAACAAATATTTAAAACTCTCTTTAGACTGAAAAGCACCAACGCAATTAGTTTCTTTGTACTGTTGTGATTTGAAACATACCAAGCCAAGACCTCTCCAGGTGTCTTTGTAGGAGCTCTATATGTATATTTATGTATAAAATATTTAATATTTATTTATGTATACCAGATGCATACATGCTGATTGTGCCATGTGCCAAATTAAAACTTTAAAAAATGAACAATATAAAGTTTCACTAAACTTTTTTTCCCTTTCTTGATCAAAGTTCTTTTCCTTCCTATTATGACTTTTTATTATTTCCATTTTGAATGAGTTAAAAAAGAAATAGTCTTGCAGCAAGTGCAAGGCTCCCCCCCCCAGGACTTCCTCTCTACCTCCCCTCTTCCTCTTTCCCCTCCTCCCCCTCCTCCTGCCTCTCTCCTTTTCTCTCACTGAAACCTTTGAGAAAAACAGGCTAACAGCTTGGGGCCTATCTGCGTGCATAACCCCAGATTTTACTGTAATTCATGCAAAGTAGTGCTGCAGCAATGGGAGATTGTGAAAAGATTGCCTTGATGTACTCACAGTGCATCCTATTATGTGTTATTCTCGAGGTGAAAACTGGAGTTATTGATTCTGTGAGTAAAACTGACAATTTTCATTAAGTATCTTGGCGTCACACAGATTGTCTCCCGAGTTACAGCGAAATGCAGTAATGCGACCCAACTAGTGATCCAAGATCAGCGCTGCAATTTTCAGAGACTTCATGCACACAGACTTCACCATTTTTATGAAGTATTCCATTACTGCTTCCTCTGGTATTTAATGATTGGAGGTGTAGCAGAGCGAGAAGCACAGTCTGGTCAGCTTATCACCGATCCTGCCAGTAGCAGAAAGAGAGAAATGGGTTATTTGAGGGAAATTGCTCTGAGACTGATCTATACGAGTCATCTTGTTTTTTGCTCATCTTGCCTTATTTGGGAATCACCTACTAATCAGCCGCTCGCTTCAACTGAACCACATCTTCTAAGAAAGGAACAAGCAGCTGGTTTCTACCTGGAGCGCTCTTGTGCACACAGAAAACACTTTATAAGGCGTCCATAACTATAAACGGATAATGCAGTCACCAAACATTGTGGCATTGATTTATAGGCTGCATATCAAAAGATGGAAGTGGCTTCCAGACCTAAAAAGTAACAATAATGCAGATCTATCTTAAACCTGTATTCTTTCTACTGACCAGGATTAGGGGGCGATTCCTCTGCTGGCAAAAAAGAAGAAGAAAAATGACTCTTCTGCTCACTTGAACTTTGACCTAATTAAACAGTCCCTAGGTTCAAGTAATGCTGAATATTAGATGAGGTTGATCTTGTAACTGCCATTATTTAAGAATCAATTAGAAAGCAAGGCACGGTTTAGGTTTTGCCTACTTTGAGATTTCCATGGTGCTACATTATGAGCATGCTGCATTTCTCAATAATATTCATCAATCCTTTGGAGCACCCAGTTTCAAGAAACTGCCAAAGTCCTCCTCTTAATATAACTTTACTAACAAACTGGTGTGTCCTTTTCAATATACAGTCTTTGCATTGATTACACTTTGTTGAGCGAAGCTGTTTTTCAAATATTTCTGATTGTGAAATATGTGCACTCCTTTATTACTGAAGTCCATAAAGGGTTGATTCATTCAGTCATTTAAAAACATCTTCAAACTTTTATGAGAACTTATATTTCTGCTGCGCCCTCAATATAATATATAGTATACTTCAATATAATAAAAGTAAGTTAAATTTTGTTTGTGGGGCTCTAGGCAGGAAAATAAGTGTGTTTTGAATATAATAAAAACAAAAATGTGAGATCTAGTTACTGAAACACTGCTTGCGAAATCCACAAAAGACACTCTTTGGACTGGAATTTTTAGGGAGCATTTCTTTGATAGAATGTTCACAGTGAGCTCTGTTGAGTATTCCAGCATCACATTTTGTCAGTTTTCCATTGCTGTAGTCATTATCTTTAGATTGCATCAGCTCATGTGTGACCCACACTTACAACTTGGCTAACTATATCACTATATTGGTTATAAATACTATAGATTCTTAGAGGGCAGTAGCTGAACCACTGATTGGGACATACTAGGGAGAAAGTGAACATTGCGTCCTCAAAGTTGATGTGTTAGAAGCAGGAAAAATGGGACAAATTATGAAAGCTAGGCAACTGGGTCAGAGCATCTCTAAAACTGCAGTTCTTGTTAGGTGTTCCCAGACTTCAGTGGACAGTGTCGGTCAAAAGTGGTCCAAGAAAGGAACAGCGGCGAACCAGCGACTGGGTCATGATTGGCCAAGGCTCACTGATTACTGCACTTATCTGGGGAACACCTGGCACAAGGACTTATTATGGGAAAAAGGCAAGCCAGTAGAGGCGGTGTGATGCCCTGGACAATGTTCTGCTGGGAAACCTTGGGTCCTGCCATCCATCCAGGTGGTATGTTGACACGTACCACCTGCCTGAGCATTGTTGCAGACCATGTACACCCTTTCATGGAAATAGTATTCCCTGATGCCTGTGGCAGGATAATACTCCCTGCCACAAAGCAAAAATGGTGTAGAAATTGTTTTAGTAAAGCAATGTGTTTGAGGTGTTGACTTGGCTTCCAAATTCTCCAATCAAGTATCTGTGGGATGTGCTGCACAAACAAATCTGATCCATATGGAGGCCCCACCTCACTGCTTGCAGGACTTAAGGATCTGTTGCTAACATGTTGGTGCCAGATACCCCAGCACACCTTTAGGCGTCTAGTGGAGTCCATGCCTTGATGGCTCACGGCATTTTGGGAATCAAAAAGGGGGACCAACACAATATTAGGCAGATGGTCATAATCTTATTTCTGATCAGTGTATTTTTTCTGTTGTATCACATCAATTTTGTCCTGGTTAAACATTCAAAGAGTCTGTGAAAAAATCATACAAATAAAAACAAAGGAAACAAAAAAGCCTAATTGTTATGCTAAACATCGGCATCTATTGGAAGATCGTCCCCAGTCATCACATAACTGTGCAGCTCTCCTCCGTGTTTCAGCATATTTCAAGTTTCACAATAATAAGCTATTTTGGATCACTTCCGCTGCACTGATCGCTAAATTTGAAAAGAGGATAACTACTGGACAGGTGGCCAGAAATATCCCTGTAAAGCTCTGCCTCTGCTGAATGTATGAATAAGCAGCTGTTTGCTAACAAGTTTACAGCAAGCTCATGAAAATTTTACAGTAAACGTACTTTGAGCCTGGAAGTTATTTTGCCATTTGGGTGAACAGCACCGTTATGAATCAAAGCGGATTCTTCTCTTCTCTGATTCATGTGCCGTGGTGTGAGGTCGGTGTCCACTGGCCCCAACACACACACACACACACATAGAGTGACACAGAATTAAAATTGAGTGGTGGAGCTGAGAGTGAACTATCAAAGGGAAGAAATGTCATGGGAGGGCAACTTGTTTTTTGCCATGTAATTTTCCCATATGCTGTTAAAGCAGAGCAGATGTCACTGAGTATTGGCAGGGGCAGACCTAGTGGCCTCAGGGACACAGTTTGGGATACATGGCCCTGTGAAGAGCCACATAATTAAGTCACGGACCAAAGGGGGAAGACCATGGAAACTGCAGAAGGAGGAAAAACGGGGTCAAACTTCCTCTGCACTCAGTAACCTGAAGGCTTGATGAAATTAGTCCAAACTTCCTATGACACGAATCGCACGAGGGGGAAAAAGGGAATGGATGGCTCAGTGGGGGGGGCGGTTATGAGTGAGACGCGTTTCCACGACCGAGATTTGTTTGCAGTTCAGCGAGTGTGCTTCGAAAGTGACATCATTCAAGGAATGGCTAGAATACCCCGATGGGGGTTGTGACTGCCTCGACAGCAGCGAAGACAAACCCAGCCTAGGAAATGGATGTGCCAAATTACACAATCCCACCCGCTGGGAGAGAGCTGCAGGTGTGTGCAGTTGTGGGTGTCTTTGTGTTTGCGTGAAGATATTGAGAATTTTATTTCTACCACAGAGAGCACGTTGTTACCTATATTTCCTCTCACCTTCTTCCTCACCTTCATCTCTCTGCTCTCAAGCCTCGTTCATCTTTTTCCCCATCTCTCTTTTTCTTTTGTGCTCAAATGTTGTTGGGGTTTTTTCTGCTCCCCTCATGTAAAATATATCTGGGAAGCTCTCCCTCTGTCTCGCACATATATGGCGCGCCCATTTTCTCTTTCTCCAGCTTTGTAAGTGCCATAATCTGGGCTACTCATTTCCACTCATTTAGAATCTAATTTTCTTGAGTTACCGTGTTTCTCTGCTGACTACGAAGCTAATGAACATTACTTATTGAGAAGCAGACTCGAGTCAGTCAGTGAACCAAAACTCTTGCACTTTGAATTTAAATAGCCTGTTTTTCTCCAAAAGGGATATCATAATGTGTTTTGTCAAAACATCAATAATCTATTATTTCCATGTGAAAAATGCAATCTTGAAAAAAAATGTTTTGTACCCATACTGCATAGACAAATCTGTGGCATTTTTTTTTTCAGGTTCACCTAATGAGGAGTTTCATGCGAAGGCAGATATTATAACACAATGTATCACTGGAAACGAGGACTCTAATCAACAAAAGCGATGGGCTTTGAGCCCAGATACATCTCTGATAAATCTATGTTATCTCAGTGTTATTGTACAGATTACTAAAGATGCCCTGTTACTTCTATGTTTATGTCCATAGAATGTATTTATAATCATGGAAACTGGAGTAATCAAAAATAAAATATCTATTCTTTATGTATCTTATTGTGATTCTCGTGAATATAGAACATCACATTCATTTTCAGAAGACTTGAAGTCAAGAGGTTTGGGTGTTTTGTGTTTGTGTGTGTTTGTACATACCCGCCAGACACTTTAATTATGTACACTTTGCTAATACTAAATTGGACCCCCTTTTTTCTTCTTCAATATTTGTGGCACAGATTCAACAAGGTGCTGGAAACTTTCCTCAGAGATTTTGGTCCATATTGATGTGATAGAATCACAGAGTTGCTGCAGATCTGTCATCTGCACAGCCGTGAAATGAGAATCTGACATTCCCCCACATCCCAAAGGTGCTCTATTGGATTGAGATCGGATGACCCTTGAGGCTATTTGAGTACAGATGATCTGAGCTTTGTGACACAGTGGGTTATCTTCCTGCAAGCAGGCATCAGAAGATGGGTACACTGTGGTCATAACCGAAACAGTACTCTGATCATCTCTGTAGGCTTTGGTGTTTAAATTACTAAGGGGCCAAGAAAATATGCCCCACACCATTACACCACCAGCAGGGCCCTGAAATGTTAATAAAAGGCAGGATGGGCCCATGCTTTTCTGTGGTTTATACAGCAAATTCTGACTATTCCATCCCATGTTGTAGCAGAAATCAAGATACATCAGACGACTGTTGCACAATTGTTGTGAATTTACATGAATTGCAACCTCAGTTTTCTGGTCTTAATCAGAGTGGCACCCAGTGTGGTCTTCTGCTGGTTTAGTCCATCTGCTTCTAGGTCTGACATGTTGTGCATTTAGAGGTGATCCTCTACATGCCAAGTTTTGTGTCAGCTTGAAGCAGTCTGGCCATTCTCCCCTGATCTATGGCATCAGCAAGACATTTACATCCAGAGAAGAGTTGCTCACTGGATATTTTCTGCATTTCACACCATACTCTGTAAACCCTAAAGATGGTTGTGTGGAAAATCTCAGTAGATGAGCAGTTTCTGAATACTCAGACCACCCCATCTGGCACCAACAACCATGTAACTTCTATCCAAGTAATTTAAATCCCCTTTCTTTCCCATTCTTGACCATGAAATGCATGCCCAAACGCATCAATACTCGATTAGATACTTGTGTTCACGAGCAGTTGAACGGGTGTACCTAATATAGTGGCCACAAAGTATGAATCAAACAAAAATATTTATGGAGAAAGCACCACAGTCCTAGACAATATACCTGACTACTATGTTCCTTCAAAAATCACACACTTTTTGCATTCATTAACAAGGCTGGCATGTTTTATCTTTGTTATAATTAACAACAAATTCCACAAGCAGACCAAAACCAAACAAGGAATTTATCCCACTAACAAGCACTGTCTTTGCATTCACAGCCAAATGAAGCATACGTTTCTGTGCCGTTGAACTCACTGTTGTCCAGAAACTGTGAAAAACATGGAGCCAAAAGCCAGAATGGTGTGTTCAGTGATGTATTCAGTAATTACAATGAGGACAAACAGTAAAGCTTTCTTTCTTTAGCTCATCCGAGTAGCAGAGGAGACACGTTCCCCTTGCATCCTCTGTGATGCCTTCTCGACACGGAGCTGCTGTCGAGGCAAAATACAGCGGCAGAGCTGTCAAAATAGGGAGAATATCACCCAGTAGTATGCATGCTTTATGTGATTTAAGTGGTTTTTATGCAGTGATGGAGTTGTGTGGCACAGACCATAAGCTACAAGCCGAGTCTGCACAGACAGCACTTGTTAGCCAGATAAATTCATTGATGTGTTTGGTTTTATGGGATTAGCTGGTAAAAAATAAAATAAAATAACACCAGCATTTTAAATGCAGCTTTGGGTGCAATAAACTGTGGCATCAGTGCAAGAATAGAACAAGCCCAAGTGTAATGTAGTATTCAAGAGTTAAAGGAGCCAGTGTGGTTTTATGGAGGTCCAGTGAACAACAGTAGTATCCTATAGTTCATCTAGCACAGGCATTCCCACCTGGCTCCAACCTAAAGCTACCTGTCGACTACATAATGATCTGCCCTCTGTAAGATAGATGGCCTGGAGATACCACTGACACCGCTGAGACTAAAGCCCGCACACTCCCAGTATGTGGGGAAAGTAACAACAGCAGGCAACAAGCACATTTTAAGCCTCAGCAGAGGATCCATCCTGCAAAAAACCTGTTACTGTGGAGTTCCCACTTGACATCTAATTTTTCCTACTAGTTGGTCTACTTGTGACTGGGAAAAGTTTCCTTCCTGCTCTAACTGCACTCATCACTCATAGCATTATCTTGCATATTCAGAGCTTTCTTTTTCTTTTTCTTTTTTTCTTGCAAGGTCGTTCCTCACCGACTGGAGCCACACTAGCTGCTATCGCTCTGTTGCATCAGCTGGAGTTCACCATCAGATGGCAGTCCACTAATGCCTTTCTCAGATGTGGGTTACTGGTGGCAGTGGGAAGGTTGCGTCAGTGGACTTATGGTGTCAGAACTCGCCAGCCTGTGTTGCTTCGGTGCAGACTACAGAGGACTCCCACAGGACTTCCCGAAAGTATCTTATCACTTAGATCACATTACAATGACTTTCAGTAGCAACAATTTGATCTTTAGTTCTAATCCATGCTACCAGGCATTTCACAGATCTTTCAGATCAAATGCACCGTGAGCTTGACTTTAGTGTGTGAGCTCAGTCCAAGAAAATCTGCACCATTTTTTTTTTTTCATGAAATACTGGAAACACCCTTTGAAGTTAAGCCTATTTTTGCCCCGAGAGGCAGAGAGCCTCATTTATCAGTGAAAGCCTAAATATTAGCCCTGTGTAGTGAAATAGACGTTTGCTTCTTTTTTCTTTTCTTTTTTTATCAAAAAAGATAGATATATAGTTAATACTTAATCATGTAGCTTATAAGACATCTGACCTTAAAAAACATTTGCAAAATCCTTTTTGGTTCTTTTAGTTTAGGAGTTAGGAATCCATCATATTTCAAACTTGTCCATTCGTCTACTGTTTGTACATAATATAAATAAGATAAACACTGCCTACTTTATGGTCAGATGTCAGATTAATGATTAGAACGAAGCCACAAAAATGATCTATGCAATGGAAACACCACAGAATACAGCAACAAGGCAGTCTGGTCACTAGAGGACCTCTGAAGTCTTCTCTTGGATACTAAAAAATTCCACACGTTCGTTTCTGTCCACTCCAGGAACGGTTAATACACACTGGAAGCATCTTCACAGCTGCAAAGATGCCCCGAGACCTCCTTGTATGACTGACAGCTTACCAGCTTGCTACTTTACGATACAGTTTTTTTGCCCACTAGGTAGCCCATGGCATTTGCTAAAGCTATGTTCGCTGTCACTTCCATTCACACATCCACATCTTCTCACAGCTTGGTTTTGCTCCCTTTTCCCACCAGTGTTTTGATTTATGGATTGAGCTTAAATTGGACATTAGTTAAGACAGAAATGATTTCCATTACGCACGAATGAAACTCGAATGATGTTTTAGCTCATTGTTTGGTAATGCCTGCTTTTCTGTAATGAATTCAAGTAAACTGACTGCCTGAGTTGAAAGAGGAACAGTGAAGTGGCGTCAAGAAATCCCCAGTCAGCAGTGATGTAATGGCTCATTTGAGGCCAGGAACACTGTGTGAATCGCATTCCTCGGGAATGAACTCCTTTAAAAGGAATCACACTGGTTTCCTGTTCCATGGTCTACAATGAGACAGACGTCAGAGAGCAAAACAGGAAATGACATGGATGAAAGCAGAGATTTACTGTACGTGACGGAAACCACTCAAATCCAAACACACCATTAAACTGTTTCCACCTCTCCCAGCAATATGCCTGATAAGCACAGGGATTTTTAACCTAAATGAGTTGGGTATTGCATTGTTATTTCATAGTAAGTTTACAATTTTATTATTATTATTATTATTATTATTATTATTATTATTAAGAAAAACTCCACAGAAAATCCACAAACGGCTGATTTTGCTTTTTTTTAAACACTCTTCAGTTGACTGGAGGTTTACACGTTGTTCTGGCTCTGCTTGGGAACAGATGCTGATGTTTAGTGGGCGTGATGTATACAGCGCCCATCACTGTAGTAAGCCAGCATTAGTTTGAACTAAGCAAAATACATGTGAGGCTCATGGGATTGTTAGCAATCAAAATGAATATTACTATGGGAACATTCAAATATCAACATGTTTGTGGCAATAAATCCAAAGTTTGGGAATTTCAACCAGAAAAAAACACAAGCTTCAACCAGGTGATCTTTATGTCGTGAGAACTAGGAACATCATCTTTCCAACTCTTCACTCACCATCGTCACCCTCCAGTTAGCTAATTCATGGTCTTAGTTTTCACCTAAAATAATGTAACTGCAATTTTTTTAGTGAGCCCAACAATTTTTATATGTTCAGGTGTGGGGCTGGAAAACCCATGCAGAAGTACGAGGAACAGAAAATGAACTTTTAATGAATTCCTGTAACACCCTGTGGGATATTACAAGAATGCAAAGCTGGGGAACATCTTTTTAGGCTCCAGTGTTGAGCTATACAGAGCTGAGGAAAAGGAACATAGGAGGCTGTTATGTTACCTTTATGCAGTCAAAGTGGAAATTGCTATGCCAGTCACTGTCGTAGAGAAAAAAATAGTCCTGCTGCAGGTCAGTGTTTACTTTCATTGAGCCAAAAATGATTTTAAGGCATTTATGGCTTACACATAAATATCTCACACGACTTTAAATTGATGCTATTTTAGAGATTGTTTATGCCTGTAGTCAAAGGTTTGGGCATCCTCAGGCAAACTGCTTGTTTTCTTGATTTTTGAAGTGAAAAGAAATAAATACAACCTGTGCAGCAAACATGCATTAAAAATGAGCCTTTCTTCAAATGTTTGCACACAGCCACTTATAATTTCTTCGAAATACAAAAGCTGAAAAAAAGGAATCGTGACTGTGGGAATTTTAAATTATATTTTAAGCCTACTGGTGTAGCTTTGCATGATTCACAGTTTAAAATAATCCTTATTTATCTTATACTGGGATTTGTAGCCTATTAATTTATCTACAGTCTGATGTAAGCCTCTCCCTGAGAGCTTCTCTCCCATTAAGACTGCACCCACTTTAAGTCAACTTTGTTCTGATTGCCATTGCAATTAGATGGTTTGTGGTGCTCACAGAAAGAGATGTGAACCTGAGATGAGCAAATTAGGGATGTCTGCTCTTACTGACGTGATACAAATCCAAAGGTAGAAAAGGCTTTTGGAAACCAAGCAGTCTAAAGTCTGAGAGCTTTTTACTTACAGTGATTATTTCCACATAGACTGACCTCATTATTTTAAACTTTGGCTATGCTTAATATGGGCATCCACCACTATCCATGCATCAATCCATCCTTCGGCTTCTCCACAGTTATATCTATATTGTAAAGCATACCACCAAGTCCTGCTTTTGTGAGCTCTGCAGGAATAACAAAGTGCTCTGAGTCCTTGATCTGGGCTCAGAGAGCAGCCTCAGTTATGTAAGACCCAGTCAGACTTT
This sequence comes from Simochromis diagramma, assembly GCF_900408965.1. Lineage (NCBI taxonomy): Eukaryota > Metazoa > Chordata > Actinopteri > Cichliformes > Cichlidae > Simochromis > Simochromis diagramma. The sequence goes on from NW_024387477.1 coordinate 7,724,962, forward strand.
TACAATTCATTGTGTGTGTGTGTGTGTGTGTGTGTGTGTGTGTGTGTGTGTGTGTGTGTGTGTGTGTGTGTGTGTGTGTGTGTGTGTGTGTGTGTGTGTGTGTGTTGGGTGGTTGAGCAAGCTAATTCCTTGGGAGAGCGTTGTTAGCCTGGACCATTTGGGGGACTCTCAGGGGAAAGGCGTTGCTCCGGTCTCTCATCAGGCAGATGACAGAAGACTGCGTGCTCTGCATGCTGCACTCATCTCAGCCACGATGGCCTCGCTGCACAGGCCATATCTCTGCTTCATTTACTCATTGTCTGATAATAACAAGTGTCTCCTTTCTGCTGCACTCAATTACGTCTTCATTAGCTTGCTAACTAGTTTAAAACAAGTATTGTGTGTAGCGGTTTTAAGTCTTTGTGACATTTATTACAAGGATACCTGAGTATATGGGTGAGGGTCGTAAAGGGGACAGCGTGATTTTTATTACGTCTTCATTTCTCAGGACTATTCATTGTCTCATCATAGCATCAATTCATTCTAATTTACCAGCTAATGAACTCAGTTCATTCATCATTTAGTCTGTCTGTTATCTAAACAACGACTGGCTGACATATTGACCTCTTACTTCGCTGTGCTGCCAATCAAGCGCCGAGCTCATAGTAATGAGCGCATAAACAATAACGAGGAGGCGTTCCCAAAAGCCAAACTGATATATTACATCAGATCCCACTGAAGAGCAATCTAATAAAAATCATGCCGCATAATTAGCCGCTGGTGACTTTTCATGTAGCCTGCGTGGATTAGCGTGGCAGCAGTGTCACAGCAGCAAGAATCAGAGCGGGATGGAGGACCTGAAACATCACATTAGAATGACAAAGTGGGAAGCGATGCCGGTGAAATTCCTTTCACTCTTGCTTGCACTTCACCATTGTGTTTCCTGCATTCTTGCTGTTCCTCACCTTCATTTAAAATAAACAGGATGTGCCCATCGCTTGCGAGGGAACTTCCATCATGTGGAAGCCAGCTTTGTAACTATCCTGAGCAGCTGTGGCCTCAATCAGTCAGTCTGGCCTTTCTCTTAAGCGGAACAGACAACACAGTAGAAGCCGGATACTCCACACTTACCCCTCTGTATTTCCTTACTCTTTGAGCAGTCTCAATTTTTCTTTTAGGTTCCCATTATTCCTCTTATCTTTACAGTAGCATCACATTTGAAGCTCATTTGCTCTCGCCACTACACTCTTGTCTCTCCCTCCTTCACCTTTTGAGGTGAAGCGGCTCTCGTCCCAGTCAGCACGGTTAAATAGTTGGCCACAGTTCAAAGCGGGAACTTGTCTTTGTCTTCTAATGAGACATAATCAGACCAAGAACAGTAACTTAAGTGTCCAGCCTTTCCTCTTTTGGACTCTGTCACTGACATGCTGTCAAACAAATAGGCCCACCCAAGGAGTCTATCTATAATATATCACCACCAGGGCCGGTGATTATATCAGCTATAGCTGCCTAGAGATTCCTAATGACAAAACAATGGCAGTCCGAATAACTTCTACCCTGACAACTATGTTTTTCAGCAAGCAGATGTGTGATTGCAATAAGCAGACTCTAAATTTTTCAGGCTGCTTTTTCAATTCCTCATTCAGAATCATTTGAAATTCCGCTTTGACATGTTACCATAGGCTAAAAATACATTTGCATAGATCAGCTGGGTTACAGTGCCTCTGTCCCTCATTGTAAAATTACAAGTCGCAAAGAGTGACAACTTTACAAGCACAACAGTCACCTCACCCTCATGTGTTTCTGTGGCGCTCTGACAGACTGGAGGAGACACCTGCACATGCATGTCACTCGCTACACCTACACGCCCGTGAAATGACAGCAGAGTATAGAAAAAACCGCGATGGGAAAGTCTGCATTTTAGTCAAAACGCAGCGGTTTCCTGCCTTCAGTTCAAAGATTAGATTTGTGTTAGGAGTAAGTACACAGTCTAAATGAGCATTGCTTTTCTCAGCAGCACTGACGCACTTCCTTTTTAAGCCTGTGTCTGAGCTAAATTTGTGGTTTTCCTGTGCTGGTTGCTGAAGTGAAACTCAAAGAATAATCAGAACAGACACAGAGGAAGCAACTGCAAAAATAAAGAAAAACATTTGAGGGTCTTATGAGACATGAAGTGTGACAATGGCAGAAGTCAGTTTAGAGAGAAAGAAGATGTGGGCACATTGAGTGTTAGTTGTGAACACTGTCAGGAGGTTTGGGGTGTTTTGCTGGTTTTTTTAAGAAAAGTGACAACCGCTCAGACTTGTGTGGCAAATCATATGTGGCTGGTAAGGCCAGAGTCTCTGCACAGAGTGAATATGTTTTTAAAAAATGGCAACATTTTAGCCCTGCAACCAACCTGTGGAGGGTGTACCCCACTTATCGCCCTATGGTAGCTGGGATAGGCTCCAGCTCCCGTGCAACCCTAATAAGGATAATTGGAAGGAAGGATGGATAGAAAACATCAAATTCATTACAAATCTCTTTTTATTTTTACATGCATTCATCTGTATATACATTATATATTATTAAAACAAAACAAATATCATAAAGACCTGTACACCAGAAATGCCCTTCTAGTTAAAATTAGTTTGAAATTAGCCTAAAACTTTTGTGCCGTCTAAGATTTTGATCCAGACAATGCTCAGCTTTCTTCAAAACTACACAGCCGCGAGGATTTAGAGCCCTTTCCAGGCATTGCACTTATGGGATTTTTTTTTTTTTTTTTAATGTGGGATAAACATGCTTTCTATACTCCAGGCAGTGTTTTTGTTGTGTTTTTTCTTTCTTTTTTGTCACATGCCCAAACAGATGGAAGCTTTGTCTCATTTTAAGAATATGTCACACATCCTGGATCTGATGCTGCAGGCGGACGTTGTCTTTGCTGGCTGGACGCAGCATCGCCGGGGGTCTGTGGGAGTTCTTGCATTTTCGGAATGGACTGCCCTTTTAATTTCGGATGTTAACCTTTTCCCCCGGAGCGGCGAGGGGACCATTTGCTCCATCAGATCTGCTCTGGTGTATATCTCTCTTTCTGCTCAGCAGTAGCCAGTCGTGTCGCCCCCAGCCTATTCCCTATCCCCCCCCCCCTCCATTATTGTACGTAGCTCACTTTTGCTCTCTGTTCACATCTCTGCAAAAAGAAAGAAGAAAAAAAAAGCACAGGCATGTAAACAAACACATCAACATGCAGTGACTAAGTGAGCCTTGTAGAGATACACGGGGAGTTACGATTAATTTGTAACGTTAATTCGCTTTGTGTCGAGACCACTGATAGCAGTGGATTTATGCTTTGCTCCCTGTTGCTTGTGTGCATGCTCTGGGTGATGCGTGTGTGTTTAGGGGCCTCTGGAACACCACTGCTTCACCGCTGATAGCAGGATCATGACGCTCATGTAGTCAAGTATGCCATTATCGCTAAAGCGCGTGTAGATAGTCCACCTGAGTCCTCAGACATGGTATTTACACATAAAGGGTGCTCAGAGATAAACAGCAGGGGGTACAGTACACTGTAGAAACAAGGTGGATACTGCTACACAGTCCAAAACACCAAAGCATACGCCACGCTCATGTCGGCGCGTCTCTGCCACTGTAACATACTCCAACCTGCTGGCTTGTCGACTCAGTACAAAAGAAGTCAAGAAAAGATTGGATGATAGAGGGTGTAATTTTCTTAAATACGCACCAGCAAGTTCCCGGTCCAACATGTCGATAAAACTCTCAAGATCCCTTGTGTCTCCCAGCTTGGCTGCAGAAAGAGGACAGAAAGAAATGGAATTTGAGAAAGAAACTATAAGAAAAATAGAGCTGCAGTGGAACATTTTTGTAGAGAAAGGCAGCTCAGTTCAGTGGTAGCCTATTTCCTTTGGACCAAACGCTGAAGTTATCTAAGTCTCGGCATTACATAAAGTTTGAACTGAACACTCAAACTGAGATAAAGCTGATTTTAAGAGCTCCAAAAAAAGCCTTGGCAGCCTCGTTCCCACCAGGATCTCTCTGTTGTAAGCTTTTTCTGTGTAAAGCCAAACAAAATTGATGAAAAAATATGACTGTCTCTTTCTGGTCACCTGATGTTTAACTTTAACAGTAGTCTGTGGATGCAACTGCAACAGCACTCATTAATCCACATGCGCACGCAGCCAAGAGCCGGTCTCATCACTGCATATAACAGCACAAATGACTCCACGCAGGAGCTTTGAAAGAAGAGCGCTGAGACGTCACAGCCACAGTGGAAGTTGCTTTGTTGTGTAAACCAAGACAGATTCCAGGGCATTGCAGATGCTTTCTGTGTAGCTCTTATAAAGTGATAGTGATCGCTGTAAGAACTGAGGCTATCTAGATGGAGATGAGCTGATAGAAGGCTCCAGTACCTTTTGATGCCAGCGTTATTCCTGCTGTGTGGAGCTCCTCCTCACTGGTATTCAAACTGTTCCCCATAGATGGTTCACTGCCTGGGGGAAGAGAGGGAAGCAATGAGGGAGTGAAAGGAGATAACAAGCACTAAGGGCAGTCCTTGCAAATGATCAGTGACAATGACAAAACTCTAACATAATGCAGGAGTTGCACGTAATGATGATAACATGCGATAAAAAAAATTAAAAGGTAAGTGTTCGGCGCTAGTGACTCCCATGTGTCGGCCTTTGAAAGCAGTTTGCCTGTTGAATGGTTAGGGGGGCAAAATACTTTCAATAATGACGACACATGGGAGCAGAGGGGGGGGAAACTGTTTCTTCTTTTATCTTATAACCGTCGACAAATGCAGAACAAAGGGGGGAAAGACAATTACACAAGATGGGATATCCGTAATTGCAGCTCATTCCAGTATACAGCTATTGTCACGAGCACAAACAGCCACTTTAATGGAAGTGTGTAGGGATGTGTCCTCTTGTACCACTAATTTCATGCAAATTAAATGTGTCAAGCTGCAGTTGTTTGGGCTGATAAAGGGGCTCAACTGGAGTCCACGGGGATTCCAAACAATGTCACTCACCAGCATGATGCACTAAATAATTACTTTCCTTCCCCCACACTTTGTACATTAGGCAGATATTATCTTAATCACTTCTCTAACGTATTCTTTTTTCTTTTCTTTTTTTTGAATAACTTACTGTAATCTGAGTCCTCGACTCCACTGTCTTCACTCAGCCCTGTGAGAGTTTTGGCCTCGTGCAGTGCTTTCTGGTAAGCATGCGGTCTGCTTTGAGAAGGGGCCTTCAGCTCCTCCACCACATCCTGGAACTCCTGGAGCAACTCACCAAGCTCCAAGTCCAAGTCTGTGGAAAATGTGACAGCAGTTGGAAAGAAATCTTCAAGATGGACTCAGCTTATTTCAGTAGTAAAAGAAAATAGTAGAAACACTGAAATAAATATTTTTAAAGACTTGATTAAATATGGGGACCTGAGAATGTTTTAAAGGGCGTTTCAAAGATACCAAATTCCTAAACCTAAGAAATATACATTAAAAAAAAAAAAAAGGAAAATCTAAAAACTACCAGCTGAAGTTTATGTCAGCGTGCTGCATCAGATAACTGGACATGTTCCCATATGGCATATAAAACAGTAGACGGACAGTAAAACACCTGGTCTGCAAAGTGTGATTAAAAATATATTTATATATATTACATCATAAATCAGAGTTGTACGCTCTCGGCTGCTATAAAAACTTTTTTAGCGCCGGCACCATTATTTTAAAAATGGGTGTTGCATAAACGCAGTTTAGGTTTTCTAACATTTTATTAGGCTCACATAAATATCTCAAAGTTAAAATTCTTTTTGGAACACTAAAATTAAAACAACTTTCGTGTGTTTGGTAGATAAGTAAATACGTATGATTACAGAAAAATACAACTACAAAAAGGATTAGGAATTTAAAATAAGTGTCACAGCGAGATGATTTTTAAATCTTCCTATAAAGCTTTTCTATCTTTTACATATATTTGTGTTTTTTTTAATCTGTTTAGTAAATTTAATAAAAGGCTGGGAAAACGTGCGCTATGATCCATCACTGAAATAAATTCAAATTATTGTCTCAAGCAGGCGTTGGACTCACCCATGGTACTGTCTGAGGACATAGCGAGACGTGAAAGAAAAGCGCCACGAAGCTGCTGTGTGTCTGGGTTCAGAGCGGTCTGATGCTGACACTACTACTGTACTTTTATTCTAAAGCCTTCCACACCCGCTCTGAGAGAGGGCCTGCCCAGCCAATCGTGTCACAGATTAAAAACCTCAGAGGTCGAGGGGACTGAAAATGGAAATGGGGAGGGGGCGGAAAGTAAAACGAGGTTGTTACGCAAGTGAAAGAGAGTGGGACTGGAATAACCCATTAAATGCTGTAAGCGGGGCTGTGGGAAAAATATCCGTTGGGGTTTTAGATGAAGACAGAAAAGAGGGGTGTCAAATCCTCGAGGTATTCCGTTTTGGGTAGGGGGCGTAATGCGGGGGTTTGGGTTTTATGTACATTAATATTATATTATTATTTTCCCGATATAATTTCCTGGCTGTGACACAAGTAATCTTAAACACAGGACACTTTGATAGGAAAGAGAAGTGTCGCACACGCTCCAAAACAAAACTCGGAACAACAAACTTTATTCTTCTTTCACACGTGCACTACTCTGCTCTGTCTGTAGGGGGCCTTAGAGTGCAAGCCTATGGGCCATGCAGTACTTTGGAACTGTCAGGGAAACTTAAAAGCCCTGCTGTGAAGCAATACCACACAAATAAATGCTGCATAACCAGTCTTGTTCTTTGATATCTTGAGATCTCAAGTAAATGTATCTTGCTTTCATGACTACGGGTCAAATTTCACCAACCGTTTACTGTCACTTAACAGCGTGATGATTAACCCTAAAGAAAATAAACATTTTCTTTTTTCTTCTGTTTTTTTTTTTTTCTTTTCTTTGCGTTTCGGTTTGTTTGTTTGTTTGTTTGTTTGTTTGTTTGTTTGTTTGTTTGTTTGTTTGTTTGTCTTGTTTTTTGGCACATGAAAAAAGCATACCAAAGGTTACATACTGCACTCTCAAATGTACTTTTATTGTAACTGAGGAGTCATTGTTTCTTATGACAGTTTACATCTACGTGCACTTTATATCTATGCATGAGCATGTGGACATATATTTATATATATTCATAAATGTGTTTGTGTGCAGGCTTGCGTGCGTGCAGTTGTAAGTAATTTTAAGCAACAGTGCATTCGTAGTTCCAGCTTAATACACATGAATTCAGCTCAGCCAGGTAAACCTGTTGTTCTTCCATCTTCTCATGTGGCAGCCTGACAGGAAGGTAAGTTTTGTAGGAGGAGCATAATTATGCCTTCAGCAGTTTTATTTTGCTGCCTCAGTCCTTGCCTAACTGCCTCACTTGCTGCTGGGAACTTGGCTAACATGTGTGAGGGCGATGGGCCATGGGACTCCTGATAATATGAATTGGGCCGGACTACTGCAGGTAAGAGCCAGCTGAGTTTATCTCTTTTGATGGTATCTGCATTGTATTAGCGTTTCTAATTGAGTGATATATTGCAGCAACACACGAATGTGCTCGGTGTATTGTACGGCATCATGTTCTAAAGAGGCGTTAAATTGTATGACCCTTTATTCATTTTTAATAAAGAATGTCTGCTTTGATATTTTCCTTTTATTTAAATTCTCTGTGTTATTTGTTTACAAGAGCACTTGGTTGGAGATAAGTGAGAGGGAGGCATCGAATTACCTTATTGTGCAGCTGCTTGCTTTTAAAAGAGCTCACTGAGGCATGAAGTTTAAATTTTATCACCACGTTGAAAACTTTTAAATAACTTATATCATAAGTTTTAAATAGAATAGTGTAACTCTACAAAGACTACTGCTCACTGGTTTTTTTGTTTTCTGTCTTTGTCAGAAGCTGCTGATTGTGGTTCACATCAGGCAGATCATATGTAGTTCTCTCCTGTTTTCCGTCCCAGAGGAACTGGAGCCTGACACTCTGGTTGGATCACTTAGTAAAAACTTTTCTCCTCCATATCAGCTCCTGCCCCACAAGTACCTGAGGATGGACATAAACACGGGGAATTTCTACACCACTGAGTTAAAGATGGATCGCGAGGCCATCTGCCCCACAGAGAAAAAAGCTGAGGAATGTGTTACTTTATACAATGCCATCGTGGGGCCCTCAAAAGACCTTATTCAGTTTTCTGTGATCATAGAGGACATCAATGACAATGCGCCGCATTTTGAAAATAACAAAATACACCTTGGGGTGCCCGAGGATACGACCGTGGGGACCAGTTTCCTGCTAGATACTCAGGCTCTGGACAGTGACACCGGTCCTAATGGAGAGGTGCAGTACCACCTAAAAGGCTCTGATGGAGCTTTCGGTTTAAAAATCGAAGAAGACAGCTCTTTAATTATGTTGGTTGTAGAAAGAGCCCTGGATAGGGAAACTCGGGACCTGTTTCAGTTGCAGCTAGTGGCCACAGACTGTGGTGTAGACCCTTTAAGTGTGTCTGCAGATTTAATAGTCACAGTGACAGATGTCAACGACAACTGTCCAACCTTTAGCTCTGATAGCCCACACAGTGTCACCATCCCAGGAGACTCTCGGAAGAACACAGTGGTCACTCAGGTCAGAGCCACAGATCCAGATTTAGGCCCAAATGGTGATATCGTTTACTCCCTCAGTCCCAAAGTCTCTGAGCGGGTCAAGACGCTCTTTAGCCTCAACAGTCTCACCGGGTCCATCAGCCTTACACGGGACCTTGAGAGCGACAACTCAGAGGAGCTCGTGTTGAAAGTGTTAGCCAGCGGCCATCACTGCCCTCCAGCAGACACTCAGGTAACCATATCCGTGCTCCCCAAGGCGAACCAAGAGCTGACGATCAAGATCGGGTTCATAGCGGAGCATCAAAACCAGACTATGGTGTTACAAGAGAACCAGCACCCCACTGCCTTAGCCGTTTTAGAGCTCGAGGGTGACAGCATCTTTAAAGACTTATTTCTTGCCATTGAAGGTGAAGTGCCTTTCACTTTGAGCCCACAGAATGGCAAGTATCTGCTTTCCACATCAAAGCCCTTAGACTATGAGATGGATCGTGAACATCATATTTCCGTGGTAGCACGCGTGAGATCAGCTGAGGGATCTGTGATCGTTCCTTCTAGACGTGTAGTCACGGTGCTGGTGGCAGACATCAACGACAATGCGCCATATTTTGTACAGCCTCACTACAAACTCCAAGTGGAAGAAAACAATCAGCCAGGATTGTCACTGCTTCAGATCTCGGCTTCAGATGCAGACAGTGGAGAAAACGGCATGGTGACATACAGGCTTGAAAACTACAATCCAACCATGTTTAGCATTGATTCTGTAACAGGTCAACTCTCTCTGCTGGTTCCTCTAGACAGGGAGCAACAGAATGTACACAGACTCACTGTGTTTGCTCGGGACAGCGGCTCTCCTCCCTTGGAATCCATGGCCACTGTATCCATTCACGTTCGTGACCAGAATGACAATCCACCTGTTTTTCTTACCCCTCACTTCATCTTTTTCATTCCTGAGAATGTTCCAACATTATCCCAGGTGGGGAAGGTGGAGGTGAAAGACCCAGATAAAGGGGAGAATGGGACAACAGAATTGTATGTTGTAAACAGCAGTGCACCTTTTGTTGTGGATAACACCCAGGGGATGCTACGCACCACTAGGAACTTGGACCGCGAGACAGAAGACCGCTATGAACTCTACCTGCTGGCCAGTGATCACGGCCAGACAGTTGCTTTGACTTCCACTGCCAGAGTGACCATCTTTGTGGAAGACATCAATGACAACCAGCCAAAAGTGATCCTTCCCGGCAGCAACTCCTCATGCCTAACTGTCTCTCCAGGTACCCTGGCAGGTGCCACGGTAGGAAAGATCTATGCCATCGATGAGGACTCTGGACGGAATTCAGAGATTACTTACTCAGCTACGGCACCGGAGCGTTTGGAAAACAGAAGTCCCTTTCAGATCGATTCAAGGTCAGGGAACATCACCTTAAACCAGCAGCTCCTTCATACAGACCTGGGAATGCATCACCTGTTCATTGTGGTCAGAGATGGGGGTAAACCAGTTCCACTTTATACCACTGTCTGGATGAATTTGTTGGTCAATGACAGCACAGAGCCTTGCCACTTGGACCGGGTGCCCACCTGGACAGGGACACTAAACTTGGTTCAAACCCCTTCAAAGGAACCGATCTGTGACGTGGAGACTGCCAGATTTTCAAAACTGATTCTGTTAATAGGCCTGGGTATGATGCTGGTGTCCACATGTTTGTTTGTGGCCACAGTTATTTGCTGCCTAAAACAGAGGAGTAGAAGTCTGAAAATGAACAAGAGAGCATACACTGAGGCGAATGAGATTCCACTCAGGCTCAAAGACAAATATTACTCTGATTAATAACAGCAAGCAATGTGTAAAGCTCACAGTCTCAAAGATAAAAATGTCCTGTGAATTAAATGTATTCTGTGTATTTGTCAAGGGCTTCTTGCATTGTAATAAGTCACTGATTCAGTGTGCACGGTGTATTCAAACATGTCGACTGCAAAACTGACAGGTTCTGTAGAAATAAAGTTGATCCATTTTCTGATAATGGAACGAGCACATACACGTTGACCTGATAAGTGAAATATGCCGAGTCATAACAAAAACGTATTCCCTGACAATTCTCTGAAAAAAACAACTAAATTCAACTGTATTTCACAGATTTATTCCATAGCAGGCCATCGGTAAGATACCAGCATTACAGACATTATCTTTAAGGATTATTGCCCATGACCCCTGCGGGTAGAAAGATTGAAGTAATGGTCTGTCAGGTTGATTGGTCCTTTCTCAGATTTCTGACTGAGTGATGGAGAGTCTAAAGTATTTAGACACACAAAAGGGTTTAATGTTCCTCGGTTGGGGAAGTGATGAAAGTCTCTCAAGAAGTAACTCTGAGATGAGCTCAGGAGGCAGAGGGTGGCCACGGACAGGTGAGAGGCGGCAGAGGGAAGGCACAAAAACATCTCAAGTAACCGCCTCACACCTGTTACTTGATAGCACTGCTTTTCACCCACAGAGCTGGATCGCACCAACAAGGCAGAAAAAAACCCAAACCTACCGTACTGCACCCAGTAACCTGACAGGCTTGTTGTTTTGATAACAGATGTTTGGAGTGAAATCACACCGTGTTCAAAGACACAATTACAAAAGACACTTGCTCTTGTGTTTTACTGATGCATTTGCATGCTGGAGAACAATTGAGATATCAAACCAGGTTAAGTGATGCATAAAGTATGAATGAGTCAGGCTGAAACGTGTTTGCAAATCTGTCAACACACAGTCGCGCACAGAGGGCAGGGTAATTGTTTCAGCTTTCTCAAACGAAAAAGCTCCCCCACCTTTTAAAATCATCTTTACAGTATCATAAACCATTAAGAGATCCTTTGAAGCTACACCTGCGTTAGAGGGAAGAAGGGAAGCAGAGACTCGGTGCCTGTAAAACACAATGTACAACAACCTGGTTAGTGGGGAACAAGGCTTGTATAACATGAGTGGTGCCTCTCTGAGGATTTCAGAGCTGGCGGCTCAAAAAATAAATAATCTATTAACACTTCGGTGTGAGATTTACTATATCAAATGAGCAGAAACAAAGACTGCTACATAAAAATTACAGACTAACAGCAGATCTTTACATAAAAAAACATGTAGAAATGTATATTAAAGTATATTTATTTTATTTTATGGGGGGGGGGGTTGTTTGTTCTTTTGTTTTGTTTTGGGTTTTTTTTTTACATAATTTATTGATTGTTATTGGCCAATTTTTAGCCCCAACTACAGTCCACTGGGGGACGAAACTAAACCCAAACCCTTACAATGCTGTTGCAGGGCAACGCCTGCCATCTACTGGGCGCAAATGAAGCAAAATAGGGCTAATTTTGTTTTTACATTTCTGGTATTAGGCCAGAGGGAGGAGATGAATCAGAGCACAGTCTCTCACTGCGACACAGTCAGGTGCCCTGGGATCAGGAATGTTTCCTTGATGTGCACAAAAAGGACATTTTTATCTTAATCATGTTCCCTTTTTCTTCTTCTTATGCTGAACATTTGATGGATGGCTATATAGCACAAAAGAGAGCTGTCGTGACAGATAAGTGATTGCATATTACAAAACGAAAGGGACTCATTGAAACTCTATCTTGTTAGGTAAGATCGCTAAAAAATAAACACTTCTCATAAGTGTGCACATGTTTATAGTTTTCCTTTCGCTGGAACATTCCAAAAGAGGTTAAAAAAAACCGTGACACCGTTTATTTGGGTTGCTGGGATGCCACTTCAGTCGCGGTAAAGTGTATCTCACTGCAAACAGATGATATCTGTCAATTTCCTGTAAGAATATCACCTGAACGCTCAAAGGGCAACACCATGATAGCCAGTGTTATCTCAATCAGAGGTCGTAGACCCACAGCGTCTGAAACAACAAGCTCGACTCAACATGATGTACGACTCATTCCTCATTTGCCTGGACATGTTGGCATTTTGACTTTTAAGACAAAAAGGTCTTAGCTAACCACTGTTTGTCCCCACACACACGAGAAGAAGAAAAATCTATTCTTCTCTGTGAGCACGTCTGTATGCAAATGAGCGTCAACAATGAACTTAGTAAATGTCCGCAAGTTTAAGGACCCCCGGCCTCCTCATCATTTCTGCTCCTTGAAGTTCATTGAAAAGCGACATTGTTTCTTTAAGGTTGCACTCGCAGTCATCGGCGGGTCTGTCCATTGTTGGGGGGAACAGAACAGCGAGTTGAGATTGATATACGGGGGCCGGAGACAAGTTGCGCATATCATCAGCGGACCAGCTGCAGTTCGGGCAGCGAGACAGTAGCCGACAAGTCCTTGAACGCATCTTTCCAGACATGGGTAAGAAACTTCACACAGACTAGAGTCTACCTTTATTAGCTTGTAGTATGTTCTTATTATCACTTCTTTTCTTGATTGTATGCGATTGTTCTGGGAGGGAGGGGAGCAGTGAGAGGGCATCAGAAGTTATTAAAGTGGGGGCTCTCTTTTTTTTTTTTGTCAGTGTAGAGGTCGGCTTCTTACCGGCTGATGCGCCGCTGATATTATGAGATTTATTTCATGCTTGAGATGGCAGGGCTACTTTTCAGACGAGCCTTGTCGCATTTGCTTTCGCTCGCAATCCTTCTCAATTTTTATAGAGGCGATTTGGCCCCAGCTTTTGCATTTTCAAGACTATTCCTGCAGGGCTTGTCTTTTCATTTGGGTCACAATCAAAGAGCCAGAGAGGGCCGCAGTGATTCGTAATTGGCTAATTGGCACAAGGTGCATCTGAAGGCCGGCCTGATTGACTGACTGAGGTTAGTGTTAAAACTTATGGATTATGCTGATACAATGTGTGTGTGTGTGTGTATTTATTCATTCTCTAAAAAAAAAAAAATCTATCTATATGTACTGTATATAATTTATTGTGTAGCTATGTTATTCACAATTTCTTGTCAAACTCTGTGTTCTGTGCACAAACCCTCGCTATGTGAATCACATGCAATCAGTTTGCATGTCTGGTCATGCACAGACACCCAACAAAGCTATGCGTTTGCTTAAAGAGCCATCTATTTGCCCCTCTGGCCATCTGTGTTTACTGTAATGGTACCAGCTACAGTCTGCCTGCTTCTATTGTGCATGTCTGTGTGGATGCATGTACACATTTACACAGTTCCATTGTTTGTTTCTAGGTTTGCTTTTTCCATCCTCTTCCAGCACTGGCAGCTCCCCACTATCATTTTCTTGTTCCTGTGTCTTCTTAGTAGGAAGTCTGGTGAATATCCTTGTGTGTGTGTGCACGCAAAGCACAGAGGTGCCTCTGGCCTTTGTTTGCTTGACATTGGTGGCCCTTGTACCCCCATGATGGTGTGGCACAAAGACTGTTGTCTCTCCAGTCACAAAAGCAGCCACTCTTTCTGTTTCGCTTTGCCTTCTCCTCAGCGTCCTCCCTCTTTTCTCACACTCTCCATCCTGGCTGGTGAATGGAGTCAGGGTGTGAGATGGGGTCAGAGTCGACACGTCCCCATGCCCGTGGCCCTTGGCATCCATTCAAACAGCACATGACTAGTGGGGAGAATGTACAGACTTAATAAGCGAACTTGTGTGTTTACAGCTGCAGCTTGATCAATGCTGACATTTTATCTTTAAAAGGTTGCTTTGGCTGGCTTTGTTTTTCCTTATTGTATTTTTTACCCCTAGTATTATGTAGGTAGGTTTTTGGGTTGTCAAATTTCATGATTCTTATCTCTGGGGTTTTCTGTCGCCACCAAGTTCAGCTGTATTTTATGCCAAATGCTGTGTTCGTGCTATGGAATCAGATGATAACCTTTTTGTCTACTCCCAATCATGAAAATTGACAGAAGCCCTATATTTTTAATTATCAAGGGTAACATGAAATAGTTTGTGTAGAAAGGATCTGCTGTTGGATATTTGGGGCACGAATCACACAAAGTTAACTCTCAGTTGCACGTGTTTAGATTGAAAGAACGATCAATAAACTGTTCTGCAGTTTTAAGCAGCACATACAAACACAAAAAAATATTTAGCTTGTCTGTGCTGGGGTGGAAGCAACAATCTCATAAAGGGATGTCTTAAAACCAGAACAAATGCAATCAAAACTATCTGCATGGCACAAATCGGAGTTCAGTGAGAGTAATTTTAGTTGAACAAATCATTTTAAAAGTTGCGGCACAATTTAATTTCCATTAACTTGAAAGAGTGAAAACATATTTCCTGTCCTTGGGAGAAAAAAACCATGCAGTATATTCTTTAATATTTCGTAAGTTTTAATGGTGTACTATGTCTTTCCGCTGTTCATAATATGCTTTGTTTTCCATGGCGCTGCATGTCGACTAATAGGTTGCTATGAGTGCTGTATGCGGTGTTTGGGTGGGGTGCCGTACTGCTCCCTTGTTGCCACACTTCTCTGCTTCTCTGGCATTGCCCTCTTCTGTGGTTGTGGGCACCAGGCACTCACAGAGACAGAGAGGCTCATCGAGACATACTTTGCACGTAACCTTCAGGACTACATAACCCTAGCCTACATGTAAGTCGTCCTATATTTCCATCATCGAAGCGTGATCAAACCTGATCTTCAGACTTCTCATGATTTCGTCTGTATTTTGAAGGTTTAACCCTTTTAACCTCTTAACGTTTTCTTTTTCCTTTGCCACTCTCAGCATTCAATATTTCCAGTATGTCATCTATGGTTTGGCCTCCTTTTTCTTCCTCTACTGCATTGTGCTTTTGGCCGAGGGCTTCTACACTACGAGCGCTGCAAGGCAAACCTTTGGAGAGTTCAGGAGCACCATGTGCGGCCGCTGCCTCAGCTCCTCGGTGAGAGGGCCCTGAGTGGGAAAAGTAAAAAGGATTGGACAGATTGGATAGGATTTAATACATATATCACTCCCTGGTGGGTGGTGAGCTGAAAAATCTTAAAGCTCCTAAAGAAGAAAAAATCTTAAGGGACATGCAAAGATAAGCATACAGTGAGTGTTTGAGTGGTCTAAGACTTGAGTAGTTGGAAGAGGAGGCAAAAAGGGAGATAAGTAGAACTAACCTGAAAAACAAGTGTGGCTATTAAGTGAGTCACGCCTCATAAAAACACTCTGAGATTGTGTGCATCCATTTAATATGATAATGCACCCTAATCTGTGGCCTGCTCTCTCCTTGTGCAGTTTATAGTGATGACGTATGTGCTCGCTGTGCTGTGGCTGCTGGTGTTTGCCTTCTCGGCATTGCCAGTCTACTTCTTCTACAACATGGACGCTACCTGCCACACTATTGATATTCTGACTGAGACCCCAGCAAGTATCAACCAGCTTTGTGTTGATGCGAGACAGTACGGTAAGAGGAACTCCCATCGCAGTCAGTGTTTGGCCTCCTCATGCAAAATCATAAGGAAAACCTGTTAACACACTGCATATTTATCTTACTGTAAACAAATCTCTTGAAACGGCCATTTCCAGTGATGATTTCTTGCCAAAGAATTGGGAAAATTAAATCCTGATTATGGTTTCTGCTATAACCTCCACTGTTCAAAAAGTCTTTAGCACGCTCGAGGTCAACAGCCATTCCCACAGCTGTCTGAGGCTTAACCTAAGGACATAATGCAAACAATATAACAATTAATACAGAGACAAAGCAGCTGGAGGGGAAACGGTTATGAGGCTATTACTGTGGCAGAACTATTTGTGCGTGTAGTTTTGCTACAGTAATGGCCTCATAAACAGTAGGCCACACACCTTGTGTTGACGCTATTAGCATGCTAATGTAGTTAGCTGAGGTGCTTGCAAATATATTGTTGCTCGTGGTCAGTGGTGGGAAAACTCAACTGCCAAAAGAGGCATTTTTGAGCAGTTTTTGACCCCCAAAAGTTTATATGGTGTGACAAAACTTATTTGATCTTTTAACACATGTGAAATGATTAGTTGGCATTTTGCATTTGTGAAACTGGAACAAAGAAAAAGTCTACACCTGCACTAGTTTGAGAATACGTGCATTTCATTCATCAGTCAGTGTTTTTGTAAATGAATCAAATTAAAATCGGTCTACTTTGATGATAAAACATTTTGCATCATAGTAAAAAAAAAAAAAAAGGGGGGGGGCAGTTTCAGTTTAATTCCGGTTAAAGTCCTTGCTGAGATCAGGTTTACCAGTAAGCCAGCAGCATTAGTGGTGAAAGCTCTAAATTCTCTTTTTCCTCTGTGGATTTACTTTATTTGGATTTGAATGCATAAAACTATAGGGACTCAGAATTACTTATTTATGTATACAGCCATACAAGCCACTGCAGTCCGACTTCAGCAAATTTGAGAGGATAAGGTGCCATGTGATAGTCAAACACTGTGATGTACATTTTAGGTACCAAATTATTAAAACTTGACCTTAAATTCTGTGTTTATAATTGGAGATATATTTTTTTTTATAATCAAGAATTGCCTAAAGCTATGATTTGAAAAAAAAAGTTAAAAAAAAAAAAATTACTATTTCTCATTTCCATTTTTCACTGGAGCCACTTAAAATAGCCCGACGAGCCCAATGCAGCTCTAGAAGGGTTCATGACCCCTGCTCATGCCTTTCTGAATTATCCACACTCAACTTTAGTACAAGTTGCATGGTGTCAAAATACATTGCCTAACTTGTAGATACATTCATTTGGATGTGTGACTCAGTGGCGACAGCTCTTACTGCACACTGGCATTTCGTGTTAGATTCGTAGTTTTTCCTGTTCTTCTTCCTGACGCCTCACATCTTGTACTTGAGTCTCCCTGAAGGCTTAGCTCTTATAAAGTTTATGTACTAGGAGGCATTTTCATGCCATCCAGAGCTGGTTGAGACTTGTCTGCTGCCTTGATTGCGCTCTCTATGGCACCTTTTATTTAGTTTGGTAACATTTGTGAATGATTAGCAGTAAACGCAAAAAGTGCTCCTGAGGTCATTGGGATCTCATTAGTTTTGCAGCAGTTCTGTCATATATCATAGTGCTGATCAAATTAAAATCTCAGCAAGGCAAAGACACTGGAGGGAAAAGTCAGACGAAATCCAGAGGGGAACATCAATCTCTGTAAGCTACAGAGTTTCGTGGCAGCTCGCATGCCACTTAAAGACATTTTTCCTAAAATCCCCCAGAACGTCAGCTTTCATTCATGCTCCGTGGGCTATGTTTTGTACAGAATTTCATAGCAATCCACCTAATGGCTGTCAAGATATCAGTCCAGACTAAAAGTGTCAGCAGACCCACAGCACAACGCTGCCATCCCTGGAGCCCCAGAGTGTGGCTAAAACACATTTGCCACACAATGAGGCACACTGTTGCACTGAGTGATTTGTTCTTTCATTACACTGTCCTGAGGGTTAAACACTCGCTAACACATCAAATGTGCGTATTAATCTGCAGCTGAAAATAGTCCCCAACACACACACACACACACACACACACACACACACACACACACACACACACACACACACACACACACACACACAAACTCTTCTGTTTGGTGGAAGTTTAATAAATTTTAACATGCCTGGCTCTGTGGTTTGATTTGAGTGCCGCAGACTGTGAAAGTCAAAAAAGATTTAGAATGAACAAATTAATTGATTTGTTGTGGACCTTTAATGTAATTTTACAGGCAGCAAGAACAAAATATAATAATTCTATCTTTTTATGTGCAATTGAGTGTTATATTTGAGTACATACCTTTTTTTTTTTTTTAACAGGACTCTTGCCATGGAATGCAGTACCAGGGAAAGCTTGTGGTATGACCCTGTCCAGTGTCTGCAAGACAAGAGAAGTGAGTACGGTAATATGAAACAGCTTGAGGTCTGCTGTCATGTTGTAAAATTTGACTGACATAACACAAATACAACATGTTGTATTCACTAACAATAATCTCCCCCTACTAGTACCGCATGACCTATGACCTCTACATCGCTGCCTTTGCCGGCGCTGGCATCACGCTCCTGGCTCTGGTGAGTGATTATGCTGAGGTTGAGGCCAGTCTGGCTGCAGTGTGGTAATATAACACTGGTGTTATGGCTCATGTGACTTAGTGACGCTCAGAGTGTAGGCGACAAGGCATCTCAGGCATCCATGACTGATGACCTCTGTACTGTTGCTCTCTGTTCCTCTTTCTCAGCTGATGCAAACATCATAATAATGCTGTAATGTCTGGTGTTCCAGCCATGCAAGCAAATTGTGCAGCCATTATACTCACATGCTTCATTACAGAAGCTGTTATGTTCGTTTTATTTTCTGATTCCTCTTGTTTCTCTTTGTCTTTTCATAGCTGACCTATACTATGTCAACCACCTATAACTTTGCCGTTCTGCGGTATCTGGGGAGAAAGGGCATAGGTGCACGGTGTTAGGACCCAGCTTCCTGTCTTTTCTGGCTTCACCACGAACATGGGAGTTTAAATCGATGGCAACTCTTCTTTTCTATGTGATGTGCACACTACTACGTCTGCTCCTGGATTTTTTTTTTCTAAACTTGTTATATTTTTACTTTTCTTATTATAAGGAAGTTGTTTTTTTTTTTAAATGGTTTTATGTTTTTTTTTTTTTTTTTTTTTTTTGTGGGTGTAATTTCTGCTTTGAAATCGTACTTTCATTTTTTCTGATGTTTTTCAATCTGTGCCAAAATATTTGTGAATTATTGCTCTTGTCACTTGCCAAGTTCAATGTTTGAAATGAATTTCTGCCTCCCGCTGTACTCACAAATAACACAACTTTAACAAATTACCATATGTATTAAATGACCACTAAATTAGAAGATGTGCAGGTAGTTTGCAGCTGTTAATAAGAATTGGGGATTAGAGGTTACTATGGCTACCAACCATCACATCTGGCTGCCATGGTAGCAGACAAGCATGCACTTGCGGTCTTATGCTGACCTCCCGGACTTTTCTCACGGGCCGGAGAAAAGCTCCAACAATGGAGTCATGTCTTTTTTAAAAGCTAACCAATAAGAAGCCAGTTCTGGGGCCACCTGCACCATTACTCTCTGCCAGGGGTTATATTGCATGTCAAGGGACAGGGTCCTCTGGACAAAGAGAGGGTCAGACCTCTCCAGAGCCACAATGTAGCTCTTCTGGGACAGCAACAACACACACATACAACTCGTCCACATGCTGCTGCATGGACCCCACCCCCAACACCATGTAAAATGGATTCATGGTGAAGGGACAAAGGGAATTTTATTTTGAATAGTTTCTTATTGACAAAGGGACAATTTGTTTTTGTTTAGATCTAGTGAGGTCTGAAATTGTTTCTCATAATGTTGAGATGGCAGAAGCACTAGGTGCTTATACTTGAAGTAACCTCATAATATAAGCCCAAAACCACTTTGTTGAGGTGTGATACCCCCTGCTGGTAATGAATGGCTGAGGTACTTAAATAGAAAAAGGACAGGTTTGTTTTGTGTCTAATTCTTTAGGGATTTTGTTGTAGTTATTGTATAACACTTGTTTTTCACCTAATGTAGCCTTTTTTTTTTCTTTTAAAACATCTGGATATTCCTAACAAAACCTTTTGAATCCTAAAAAGTAGATTTAGTGGAAGCTTAGCATAGCTTCTAATATTGGATTTGTCATGTTGCAGCAGTTTCATTTTCATATGTCAGTAATATTTAATTTAAAAAGAAAAAGAATGCTTTGAACTGTTTGTACACATGGCCTCTGAAAACATTTGTTTGTAGACTTTATGAAACCTCAGTGTCTGGTGTATTATCAGAATGTGAAGCTGATGGTTCATCCTTGGCTTTTTGCCACATTAGGAGGCCAAGGTGTTTTGTAAGGTGTTTTGTATTCTCTCCTCGTGTGTCCACAGGTGCACTGTTCCCTTCACTTGGCTGTGTACCAGGTCTACCTGAAGATGCTACGACACAGGGCAAAAAATGAGGAGAGAGGTTACGACCTGTATAGGAGACTGCAGAGGGACAGAGGAGGGATACTGCGCTCTCCGTACTCTGAGAACAACCCGTCTGACACCTTGTGAAAGGACATTTTGTAGTAGTTTTGCTAACAAGCTTTCTGCAATAACTGTAACACCAGAGCGTGTCAACAAATGACACTGTTTTGTAGATTGTTCCACTTTAATAGTATTGTAGAGGCATATTTCAACAGTTGGGGTATGATACAAAAGCAGGGTTTTTTTCTTAACCAAGCATTACAACTTCGTATTTATCCTTATTTCAACACAATGTGCTGCATGTGAATAATTTCTATAGATTATGTACTTTTTCTTTTCCTTAAAATGTACTTTTGAAGGCAAACGTGAAGATTTTCTTTCCTGCCTCAATCTAATTTGACAGTATGCAGCGGATCCTTCTAATGAAGGGAAAATAAAAATGTAGCACATGGTTTGATTTTTGTTTATAATGGAGAGGAACACCATTCACCATCAGGTTCCCACACATAGTCATTCAGTGACACTCAAGGATTTGATGCAGTTTAAATACGGCACATTTTGGGGTTAAATCTGAAGCTGTTTTTCATTTGGGATATTGCTCCGAAATCCAGATGCTTCATTTTAACCTTTAAATGTTACAGATATCTGCTTTAAAAAGTGAAGTAGCTACTGCTAAAAGGGAACCTGTAGTATAGAGATGCATTTTAGTGACCTGTTAAGAGATTTAAAAACAGGTTTAGGTATTGTTTTTAAAACTTTAATAACACACTCAAGGATTTTCAAGCAACACGTACCAAAAAAAAAAAAAAGAAAAATAGGGTCTTTATTTGGTAGTTTGCATGATTTATTTGTAGCCAAGCACTGGAGCGCATTCATGACGGGCTTCTACTCAGCAGTGCAATAAGAAGGGAAGTTTTTCATTACAGTAAAACAGAATCAAGATGAACACACTTAACTTTCACACAGCTTAACTCGTACTCCTTGGCTGAGCACTGAAGGGGGAACGGATGTTAGGTGTTGTTTTGTACATCATTATAAAATGAATATAATTTACACGAGGACAAGCCCACAAAAAATTAAAAATCAGCTTTTACATTCAATATTACAGCAACATTAAAAAAAAATACTGACATTAGGCAGGACTGCAGTGACACAGGAGATGGTATCGTGATACTGAAGGTTATAAATATTGGATTCTCAGGCATGTCAGACTTCAGGTAAACGCTGAGATGAGCTACATTGTTGAAACAGGATTAAACTGGAATCGTATTGTAAGACACCAGCCTTTTGTCTCATTACAGAAACATTAACACTGATAATAAGCAGAAAGCCCTCATTTTTGCTTTGAATTAATGTAGACTACCAGCCTGATATTAAAAGCCCTACTCACTTCACAGTTAAAAAAAAAATAATAATAATACCAGTACTCAAACACACAATCAAATGCATGAGCTGTTGTAAGCCTACATTTCCAAAAAAGCACATAATAGGAGAATACGACAGTACCTGATTAGATTTGGTGCACTTTGAAAGTGAACCTCTTGTAATGTTCGCCATTAGTCTGCACGCTCACAGAAATATGATTCAATTTTGACTCGGAAGGCAAACACTGTGAGCCCACGCTGACGGACGACACAAGACCGCCAGCGTTACAGAAACCGTTACGAGAACACAGGGGCCAAATGAGAACTTTATGCATCCCATAAAAAGAGAAATATTTTATCCGATTCGTGCAACTGAATTTGTTGCTTGAGAAGATGCAGTTTCAAGATCAAAATAATAATACATTTAAATGTTAAATTACATTCTTCAAAATGAATTTAAGCTATATTATTGTTTTAAAATAAGTTTTTTTAAAAGCAAATCCCTCAGGCAGACAGCAGTAAAACCATGGGGAAGAAAAGTCAACAGTGTCTGTAGAAAGTACCAAAACAACCCAGCTGAAAACAAGTAAATATCACTAAGTATCAGAATATGAGGTTGTACATTTCACTAAATACTGTTTAAATGGATATGGAAGGACTCAATCCATGTGGTCAAACTACCACATTCAGCTGAGACGTATAATAACTGAACTGACAGCAAAAAGTGTATGTTGTATATTGGTGAAGTACAGGAGCCCATCAGAATAGGCAAAGCTACAATACTGGAATCTTAAGGCCTACTGAACAATTCACAAGGCAGGCACAAGATTACAAAGGTGCCATTAATATTTATAAACCTCTCTACTCATCAGAACTTTAATCTGTACCTGATCAAACATTGAAGCCCAATTTTGTTAGATAAAAATTTAAAACTACAGAAAAAATATAACACTTTGAAGGATGGGAATGTGCTTCACACAAAAAATAAACACTATCACCAGTAGTACTACTTCTGATTCTGGACCAAAAAAAAACCCCCAAAAAACCTGGCCTTAGTAAACATGTACATAAATTACAAGAAGTAAAAACAATAATGTCTGATTCCCTGACACATCCAGCTACAATGCAGTGGAAGAAAAATATAATTAACAGAATAAGGGTACCACAATTGTTCGCACCGTTGCTCAAATTTGAAACAGCAAAATTAAAGCTTACAATTCCCTTGCTACTGAAGACAAACAAGGTCATCTTCCTTTTGAGTGCAGCAATCGTTTAAATAACCCGTACTTTCAATGCTGTTATCTCACTGATGTGGGGACTTCTGAAGCTCAATATTTGCCTGTACTGGGAACACTGTCATTCACAGACACAGTCAGTGTCAGGAAAATACATTAGCTCTCCAACAACTGCCGACACATCTCATAAAATGAGACTTTTTCATGAACAGAAAATGGAGCAGTGACTAGAGCTACTGTGTGTTAAGCTGCATTTCCACCTGAGCCTCTCTTATAACAAAAAGCTTCCTATAGACTATCATTAGTCTCCATTTCCTCTGCAGTGAAAGATCCATAGAGAAGCTGGACATATTAAAAAGTGCTGGCTGTTTTTTTGTTGTTTGTTTTTTTAACATGTCAGACTATTGAAATATATAGTAACCATGTTACATTGGCTGCCTCTGTCCATCTCAGTTATGTAGGTCTTTGTGTGCACACACACACAGAAAAAACGGAGCGGTCACAGTCAACGAGATGAAGCCTGGACAAAGTCTGGCATAGGCCTCTTCCCTCGGGGTGGTTTAGGGGTGAGCGCATTTCTAATCAGAAAAACTTCACCAACAATGCTTCTTCTGTTTATTTACTCTAGTTACTTTATTTACCCCAAACACAGAACTTATTTGGGCAGGATGTCAGCTATATTAACAGCTGTCAGGGCAGATTTTGCAAGTCATTTTAGATTTTTTTCCCCATCTATTTTTTAATTAAGCCATTCTTGACCAATTTACTAGTTGACAGTCCCCTTGCTCTTATTTTGAAATATTAGTTGGTGTTAACCAGCTAGCCCCGGCCCTTCCAGTCCTATTTTCTGCCTTTCAGCAGGCTGACCAGAATTTCTCATCTCATGGACTCAGAATCCACAGTCTTGGACTCCATTTTTGTAGGTTTGTTTTTTCTGCTCTGTAGATGTGACCACTAACCACAAGACCACTAACAAACATCTGCAGCAGGTAGAGAGCAGCTCACATGTCACTACAGCTGAGAAGAGCAAAGACAATCGTCTCCAAACGCAATTCAAGGAGGTGGCCGTTTGTATCTGGACAATTCTGAAGTATGAACGACTCAGAAATCAACAATCGCTACAGCACGGTGTCGTGACATTATGTGTGGCGATATTGTATAAATACAGGCACATACAAGGGGACTTGAATCAACTGGCTGCCAGCTGGATGTATTCTGGTTACATTCCTATAGAACGGGAAGGTTGCTGAGCACAAATGTGAATTTCTTTCTATCTATACAGCAACAGAGATTTGAGATTTTAAACAATTTACCACGGTTAATTTCTTGTATTATCAGAAATAGATTGCATGTAATTGTCAAGTTGACCCCATTCAATCGCAGACTGATAATAGACTGACCCTGTCTTGTGGCAACATTTACCACAGGTTTTAGTGACAGTGTTGGTGTGCTTGACGGTCTTATTTTGTATCAAAAAAAATAAATGGAGTTAGATAATGTTATCTTATTGGATAGAACTGTTACAAAATTTTACTCTGAGGATGAAATTTGCAGTTTAAAAAAGGTAATAAATGGTTAAAATGTTTAAAAAATGATAAACGCTAAAAGAATCACAGTAATATCTTATCGGAAGTAAAATACTGTAATAATAATATATTGTGGGGTGTCTGGTAGTACCCATCTAGTGGACAGATAGCTGAATATATCCGTTATTTATTTCTCCCAAAATATTTGGAAATTAAAAGAGTCAGAGGGGCACATTATATGAGACGCTATTTAATTTCATTTAAAAATGTGTGGGTGTGCATAATTTCTGGGCACATTTACAAAGGCACCCTTGGTACCACCACAATTACAATCCAATTCTGAGCAAAACACTGCACTCTCTAGCTTACTCAACCACAACTGCTCTCTTCATATATTTTTTTTTAGATAAACCAGGCAGACGAACCAAGTCTGAGTATTGTGCTTAACAACAGTAATCTCTGATATAAGCCTTAAAGTAAGCAAAATAAGCAACTGCAACAACTTGAAGTAAGATGACTAAGATGGACTGGCTGAATGCTACAAGTTTAGTGCTGCAAACATTATTACCACTGTTCCTAAACCAAGGGAAAACACTGTTGCACAAACAAGAGCTTTTTGGAGGTAAACATTTCCCAGAGAATTTAATCTTTAAACCTTTGTCCCTTTGATGGAAACATACAGAGTCCTTTCAAAGGCTCCTAGTCCCTTAGGAAAGTTCCTATGGTGGAAACACAGCTTTACAGAGCAAAAAAAGGAGTGCTCTTCAAAGGTGGATTGGTATATTCTTTGTTCAAATGCATTAATTCCAAATTATATTATTTTGATTAAAGTTAATCCCTTAAATGCACTAGATGCTATAGTCCCTGCACAAGCTGGAAACAATGGTTTGTACCATACTACTGGCAGCACAGCTTGTAAGTGTGCCGGTACCTTTGTAGGAGCAATAATTCAACATTCTAGAAACCAGCTAAATCCTTGATACGCCTCCTCAGAGCAGGTGTATCCTATTCATATTATCTTCAGGGAATACTGCACTCAGTACCTTGTACCAACAGTACACGTACCATAAACAATATATGACTGGCTCTTAAAACTACCACAGGCAAGTTTCAGCCAGAGGGATTAAAACAGAGTGGATTCACACCTATCCAATCAGCAACAAGATCTTCGGGAGGTTTTGCGGTTTCCATGGAGATCAATAGTACTACTCAAGAGCGCATGATCAATCTGGTCCTCAGCAGCCAGAACCTCCCTGACAGCTGCCTCAAACGCAGCGGTGACATTAGTGTCATCTTTAGCACTGGTCTCAAAGTAAGGGCAGCAGCCGTTCTCTTCGCACCAGGCCCGCGCTTCATCCTCCCCAACCTCCCTCTGCTCCATGTCTATCTTGTTGCCCAGTACCACAAAAGGGAACCGCTCGGGGTCTTTGACGTCAGAGTAGTACATGAACTCCTTCTTCCAGCTGCCCAGGTTCTGAAAGCTCTGCAGGTTGTTCACGGCAAATGTGAGCAGGCAGCAGTCGGCGCCTCGGTAGAAAGGTGTACGTAGTGACTTGAAGCGCTCCTGACCGGCTGTGTCCCATATTTGAAGAGTGACAAGGCGTCCATCCACTTCCAAGTCCCGATTAAGGAACTCCACGCCGATGGTGTGGAAAGACTGGGAGTCAAACCGGTCTGTGACATAGCGGTTCATCAAGGAGGACTTGCCCACTCCACCATCTCCCAGTAGGATTACTTTGAGCAGCAGGTTCTTCCCACTCATCATGCCACCCACCCAACTAGGCCTCCTCACAGGGCTAAAGTCCTCCCCACTTGGTGGTAAACCGGGGTGAACCTAACCTAGAAACAGGAAGGGTGAAAACGAGATGTGGAAATTACTGCTGGTCATTGGGATATGAAACATAATGACTTCTCAGAAAACATTTAAAAGCCAAAGCAGTCTGTGGGTTTGTGTCCGCTGATGATTCAGAGTAGGTAATTAGAGGAACAGTCAGCAGCCACAGGATAACTGTTATAACTTGGAAGTAAACCTTTCTGCGTAATTAAAATCACATGACAGAAGTGTAATGGTTGACTAGCTTCAGGGACAAAATGACGGGGTGAAGGACCGAGATGTCTTCCAAAGGTCTCTGGCGTAGAAAAATACAGGGTAGCAGACAGCCCTGCTGTTTACGACATGAAACTATAATACTGGCTAGTCCACACATCATGCACTACAGTGAACAGATGCCAACTACAGATTAGGAAGTAAAAATTAAACATTAAAGAAAACGGGGTTTTTTTTTGTAGTACATCATGAGGAAAACCCCGACACCACAACCGGCTGACCATAAATCCACTGCACCTGCGCAAACCACAAATATGTACCAGCTTGCCAAACTGTGGCTGTTAGAAAACAAAAACTCTCGCTGAACTCTCTTGTCGATGCTGTTTGTGAAACTGTCCGCAGAAGTGCTTCAGAGAAGAAGTTAAATGGGAACCGAAACAGGTAAGACTTCTAAATCACGCCATGCGAGACAGTAAAGCGGTTGTAATGTATACCGGCTTAGCAACCCTCCTATCAAACTAGCAAGCTAGCCGACTAGTCTGATGCCTTGTTGACATTCCATCCCGGTCAGGCTAACCGTTAGCTCTAATTTATATGCGGCTCAGAAGAGTTTTAAAAGGCGACGCAGTTACCAGTAGCGACTATTGCAGTGGGCTGGTGTTTTCAAAACTAAATGCATATCGTAGAAACATTTATTTCTACTTACCCTGCTTCTGGTAGGTAATATTGCGTGGCTGTCCCGCTACCCTACATCTGACTGAGATTCAGTGTCGTGACGTGCGCGCCCCATCGCGGACCTGCACGTGCACACCGCCCAAGCAAAGCGGGGTCCTAAAGCCCGTAAAATGAGCGGATACCCCAAATGATAAACAAACGGAAGTAAAAACGTAATCAAGCATTGCATTAATACACTAAATGCTAGTAATCTTAGTAGGCATCTTAGTAAAAAACATAATTTATATGCTTTGCTTTTTGTAAAACTGAGTTTGAAAATGAATGGATAACAACAATAATGATATTTTAGCGTTAGCCTTTACAGAAACACAAATAATTTTGGAAATTATCAGTACTGTTAATTTAGGGCATCTGTGGCATAAATCGTACATTGGGTCGTGGGTAATCGTTTTGCTAAGAACTGTAAGTTTGTAACATTTTGCATTTCAGTTCAGTCTGAATAAAAGCTGGATTTATGAAAAATGTGCAAGAATTTTAGTAAATCTTACTATTTGTCTCTTTCTACTTTGTTGTCCAAGCATAATTTACTGATTACTGATTTACTGATTATTTTCCAACCCGTTTAAACCCAGAACTGGACTTAATTTCCCTTCTCTAACAGTGGTTTAGTGACAACTATTCATTCTCTGAGAAAACTAACCATCCTTCTTTTGACACATCTACTTGATGTGATGAAGTGGCCTTTCTGTCTCTCAGTAAACAAAACCAGATGCTCTGACCTGACAGTTGAGCTGATGTGGTTTTCACTTCAGGTCTGCTAAATGTTACTCTGGATGCATTTCATGGCACTGACCTCACAGGGGTGGCCCCCTCTGCTAAACTCTGTGTAGCCATGATGTGAAACTGACTTCTGGCACTTTTTACTTACACAAAAATCTGTTAACTGAGTTCTATTGTGAGACTGATATTATTTTTGAAGATCAAATTATACAAACTCTTCAACTGCTCATTCCACTGTTGAAGTCTAAATATCTACCGTAGACTTTAAAGTTCCACGTTTGACCTGTGAAAACTGAAAACTGGATCATGATTGGTTCCCCGCCTCATTTCAAAGTCACAAAGTCATCTTTTAAGTATGAGTTTTAAACTCTGGCCTAATTTAATTTAACTTACATTAAACATTAATTTGATTTACATTAAATTTAACCGATATTAATTTAACTTACATTAAATCAAGTCAACCGAAAAACCATCCAATACTGGACACACAAAGCTGCCTCCTCATTTGGAGCAAGCTAATGGCTCAGTCACACGAGCCATTAGCTCATGAATTTCTCAGTGAAATTTCTCCCTTTAGCAGAAACTACGAACACATCCTGCAGTGCCAAGCTTTATGCAAACGTTCTTCT
Source organism: Simochromis diagramma (assembly GCF_900408965.1). Lineage (NCBI taxonomy): Eukaryota > Metazoa > Chordata > Actinopteri > Cichliformes > Cichlidae > Simochromis > Simochromis diagramma. Next base: position 7,753,698 of record NW_024387477.1, read on the forward strand.
GCACAGTCAAGCTCAAACCTCAAAAATGTAAACGTAATAAAAATGCTTTTTTAAATGGGAAACATCAGATTTACACTAACATCCAAATCAAGATCTGCCAGTGTTGCACTGTAGTTAACAGCAGTAAAGGCGAACTCTTTTCTACTCAGCAAGACTGATGGCAATAAGCTGGCAATCTGTCTGCATTTATAAATTAGACAACAGTTATTAGCAAACCTTTGACAATCTTTCTCGGAGTGACTGTAGTTGGTCCAGGTCAGACTGTGACTGTTGCAGAAAGGTTGTCTCCTATCAGGTGACCAAAGGAAGTCGTCTTGTGATCAAAAGTGGTCGTGAGAGTGCAACACCCTCAAGCTCTATGTAGCCATTTAGTTACCACAATCTCCAATTGGTTGCAGAATGTGACAAAAATTCAATACAATCACCAGGCAGCCACCATAGATGCAAGGAGATTGCTGTCCCTTCCTTGTGACTGAGCCTTTACCTTACTCTGAATTAGGAGATAGCTTTGCAAGAAGTGTACCCACTGTGGTATGGTTTTTCGGCTGAGCCGATTTAATGCAATTTTCCTCAGATAATCTTATTTTAAGACATAAAGGACGTGTTATTAATTCTGCTAATGTTGTTTGCTTTTAGAATGACTTTTGTATTTGCTTAAAGTTCATATAAATCTCTAGGGTTTTTTTTTTTATCTTAAAACATATACTCTATGTTTTTATGTATGATTTGTTGTGTTTGTTGTGGCAAAATCCGTTAAGTATCAAAAGATTCTGAACTGAACCTGTCTGAACCAATCTTACTCCGGGGCTGTAGGTGGCGCTAGAGTGAGATATTTTTGAGACCTAGAGAAGAAGAAAATCAGGACTCTACAAAAAAAAAAAAAGAAGTCAGCTGTTAACTGATGTTTGGGGCATCTCGTTAGCACTGCTCATCAAAGCGAGCTTACGTGAAAAGTAGCGCTAGATGTTTTATTTTGTAAGCTAAGAAAAAGCCCCTTTCACGTGTTTCCCGCGGAGATGATGGTAGGAAACAGTGTGAATATTCCGATGTTTCTCCATGCTCTGAAAACACTGGCTCTGTAGAGTAAGTCGCTGGATTGTTTGCGTAGCGGATCGCATTTATACAACCGCATTTATAAAGAAAAACAATCATACTGCTGTCCCTACACAGTAATGTGGTGTTTATTTTAAATGTGTGTCTTTGTTCAATTCACCCCTGCAGATGGCGGGTAGGAGCAGACTTCTGCCCTTTGCTTGTCTGGGGTTTTTCGGGGTCCTGTGCTGGGTCTGGGTCTCCTTTGCCTCCTTTCCAGATGACCAGGTGCTTCCCCTGGAGGCCTTGGATGCACTTGACCGAGGAGCCTTTCAGCCTCAGAGTGCTCTCTCAGAGATGGAGTTTGCCTCCGTGGTTTCATACAGAGGACCAGGGAACCGCGACCGTCGTAGTAACAAGGAGCTGCCCATTCTCCTCTGGTGGAGCGGTGGGCTGTTCCCACATTTTCCAGGCGACACTGAGCGCATTGACTGTGCCACGTCCTCCTGTCTGGTCACGAGCAATCGTAAGGTACCCGAGATACTTACCCTCCTAAAACACCTTTCATGAATCTCCTGCCTTGGACAGGAGGAAGATGCATGTACACATTAATAATAATTAGCTTCTCGGGTTGCTCTGCAACTAATCTTGGGTTTGATCTTGAAAGGTGCAGCTGTACAAACGGACAACATCCATCATCTTTTATGGGACAGACTTCCGGGCATATGAGGCGCCTCTCCCTCGTCTCCGCCACCAAACCTGGGCACTGTTCCACGAAGAGTCACCTATGAATAACTATGTCCTCTCTCATGGGCCGGGAATCCGGCTGTTCAATTACACCGCTACGTTTCGCAGGGAGTCAGACTACCCCTTGACCCTTCAGTGGCTTCCTTCTCTGGAGTACTTGCTGGAGCCTGTCGCTGTGTCCTTGGAAGAGAAGAACCGCCTGAGGAGGGAGGGTCTGGCTCCAGTGCTCTACATGCAGTCTCACTGTGATGTACCGTCAGACAGAGACAGATATGTAAAGGAGCTCATGAAGTACATAAAGGTAAAGTGCAGAATAATTCAGCTGTGTAATAACCACAGTGAAAGAGATTATGGTCCTGTGGTTTTTTTTGTTTTGTTTTTTTTTTAATGAAAGATATAGCGGTCCGTTACCCTTAATGTTTTTTTTCTGCTTTACACAAATGCCGAGATTCTTTCTCAGTGGTAAATATCTCTTCTTATTTTATTACGCACTGCACAGCAGATAAAAATCACTAATCTTTGTGCTTCCAATTGCAATAGCAAATGTGTAAATGTTTTGTATAGAAAATACTCAGTGGAACAGCCAAATCTGTCATTGTGTAATAATTAATCTGTTCCCAGATATGCCCTAACTGTGTCTCCCATCTTTCCAAACATTATCTCTGTGTAGATCGATTCTTATGGGAAATGCTTGAACAACAAACCCCTACCAGAATATCTGGAGGACACAGCCACTGCTACCGGTGAAGAACCAAAATTCATGAATTTTGTGGCGCGCTACAAGTTCCACCTGGCTCTGGAGAATGGCCTGTGTCCAGATTACATGACTGAAAAGATGTGGCGGCCTCTACACCAGGGGTGCGTTCCCATTTATCGAGGTGCCTCCGCGGTGGCGGACTGGATGCCCAACGACCGCTCGGTGATCATCATAGATGACTTCCCCTCACCCCAAGCTCTTGCCGACTTCCTCATACATCTGGACGAGAATGACGATGAATATGCTAAATATTTAAAGTTCAAGAACCCCAGCCGCATCACTAATACTCGTTTGCTAGAGTCACTGAAGACCCGCGAGTGGGGGGTGAATGACATGAGTAAACCCAACTACCTGAATGGATTTGAATGTTACGTATGTGACCAGGAGAATGCTCGATTAGCTGCAGAGCATGCACATAAAAAGGCCCCTAAGACGAATCAACCACCTCGGCCTAAAATGGCTAATAACTCTCACATGGGTTGCCCGCTCCCCAGTCCGGGATATGGAGACGTCAAAGACTTACCTTCAGATGATGGGTGAGTTTGTCTTTAAATGAACAACAGCACCAGGTGTGAACACAATTTATTTTTTTTTCCCTGCGCTGAAATGTGAACAATAATGTCCTGCGGGGAGTGAAATCGGTCTGTTTTAATAGTCTAATTAAAATATCCTCTGTGATGAGCCTAATCTGTTTGTTTATCTGTCTGCAGATGGTTGCAAATATGGCCTCAGGATTACTGGCAGAGCCTCGACCAAGCAGAGGGGCTGGAGTCTCTGATAAGACACAACGAGTCAGACCCTTCTCTGCTGTGGAAGCACATCCAAAGCATTGCTGTGAGCAGAGCCAAAGGAAAACACTGACACAGGCCTTGAAACAAACAGAGGATGGAGTCCGTCCAGGATTATAGGAGTGCCCCAGATTATGTATTCCCCCCTCTTGTTTAAATGAGGGAATGAAGTACACATTGCTCATAGTTTTGCACCCAAGCCAACCCCACCCCCTTTTTACCCATGTGAGTAGTTTAGTTATCCTGAAACAAATTTTGCTATTTTGTTGAGCTGACATTAAACTTTGCCTTCATCCCACACTCAGTAATGGGAAAATAACATTCTAGACTTTTATATGCGAATATTTTCCAACCGGTTTTATCACCGTAGCTGAGTTTCCATTATATTGCCCATAGTTAGTATTAACTACTTGGAGGACCATTGTCCCAAATGGGCACACTCTCATGGGATGCGCCTTTTCATTAGACTGGGGCAGAGCCAAAGACTTGTCCTCTGTACCGCGGGAGCTCTGCCTAACTGTGTGTGAAGACCATCAAGACGGTAGCCAAATGACTGCATCAGCTTCTTTACAGTTACTCAGCAGGTAGCTGATGGCTATTAGCTAAAATCCCATTTAGATGCAAAGCTATTGTGACTATGCAAGGAAAATATTATTTTGCCAAGCAGAGGAGAGGTGCAAATGTAAATTTAGTACAACCTCACATTGGGATGTTACCAGAGTTCTCAGGATCAGCTCAGCTTGGAAAAACTCTGATTTTTATGTTAGAATATCACCTTGTCTGACAATTTTCTGTTACATCATTTAGGATCATGTGCAATAACTACCAATCATTCTTTTCTGAAACACTCTTGACTCATGTATCTGGTAGCAAACTACTTTTATATGACATGGATACACCAGGATTATAGAAATTGTTTTATTTTGCTAACAAAGCATCATACATGCAAACACTATTTTGTATCAAGAAGAGCAAAAATTAAGTAAACATTTTGTAACCAAGTTCTTTTTTCTTTTTTTTTTTTATTTCCTATTGTTGCTAAATTCTTGTATCCCTCACCAGTATTAATCTGTTCACATCAGTGTGTGATGTTGGACAGACGTATCCTTCATAGTAAACCGAAGCAGATAAAGTTTCACCACCATCAAAACACAACGCAAGGTTTTAAAATATGTCATTATCAAGTTTAAGAAATCATACTCGCCGGTCACTTTAAGCTACATTAATCAGGAGTTCAAACAAATGCAGTGCAAACTTTGAAAAAAAGAGCAGTTCTCGCTTTGTGTGCGAATTAACATGACAGAAAGGAGAGAGAGGAGGTCTGCGAAGCTCTTGATGATCAGAAGGCCCTGTAGCAGGTCTCGCAGTGGACTTTCCCACCGTGCAGGAACATACTGTGGAGAAGGTCTCCCATGGGTTTCTTACACACCTCACACTGAAAGATAAGAAAACCACGTGATAACGTCTCGATGAGAAATTTTTGCAGGAAAACGATTTGAGCCACAAAAACGTAATTATCTGGTTAAACTTGCCTGGACTGGCAATAACAACAAATATGATTATTATTATTTAGGAAAAAAATTATTCAATGTTGTATCTGACTAAATTACCTTGAAGCAGGAAGGATGGCAGTTGATGTTGAGGTGCTCAATGGTAATCTTGGCATCATTTCCCACCTGCTCTCCGCAGTATGTACAGGTAGATGACGGTGGGATCCTGGAGTAGCTGATTGAGAAAAGATAAGTTGACCACTGAATCAGGAACAGGTACAGTGCACTGAAGCTCAGTCTGGTTGAATAACAAGATATTCTGAGTCCTATGTGAGGGAAATTAATAAGTGTAAATAATCCTTTGATGTCCATGCTCAGCCTCTTAATGAGCAGGCTTGGTGGAATTTCTGCCCTTCTGCTTGCACATATCTAGTTTTGTCAGCAGCGGAAATAACAAAGTGGGGGAGAAAGAGCTGCGGCTTATAGCTGTGGTTGCGGCTTTAAAATGCGTTTAGGGAATAGTCTTGTTTATGGAGGTGCCGTAGAGATAACCAAGAGGCTACACATGCTCAGCACTCGAAATATGTAACTGAAATATGTCAAATAGTGTAAACGGTAAAACAAATACTAGTAGTTGCGATAGAGATACTAAAAGAAGAAGGTGAAATGTAAGCACCATGGCAACCCCCACAGACTCACATGTTAAAATAATAAAAAGGAAAAAAACAAAACATGTTTACAACCTGGTACAAAAAATGTTTGTCTTTTTTATCTCCTTGAAAACTGCAGGTGCTCAGTCATAACTGCTATCTGTCTTCGAAGCAGAATCTCAGCTGATTCATGTCACTGAATTTCTCAACTGTGTCTACAGTATCTCTGTTTTTTGGAGCATTTTTTAGTCTGCCAAAATTGGATAAAATATGGCTTGCTTTGTGATTAATTGTACCAAACAGCAAGACAACCAAGAAGCCTGTGCTCAAGTTGTTTTTCAGTTGTTGTGTTTTTTAATTAGGTGAATTTCTAATACTCTTTTATTTTTGTCAGAGCTTATTAGCAGGTATCCAGAATTGTAAAATAGAGTTTATGGCTCCAACCTGCCAAACAGGCTATCAAAATACTGTCAATTTTGAATACAGGAAATAAAATGTAGCCAAAATGCCAAACAAGCATTTTAGCCCTTGCATGCTGTTTGAAGCCAACTTGACTTAATGTGACAGCAGTAAAAATACCTAAATATCATTCTCCATCTATTCTACTCTGCTTATCCTTGTCATAGTTGCAGGGGGGCAGGAGCCTAGCCCAGTGTATGTATGTATGTGTACATATATATACATACACACACACACACACAATAAATATATATATATATATATATATATATATATATGCATGCAAGGAAAGAAAACTGGAAAGAGTGGTGAGAAGAAACTCAATGTTCTCAAAGCATCCAAAAAGGACGGTATATATATATATATATATACATATACATACACACACACATATATGTGTATATATAGTTCAAACTTTGATAGAGAGACGTCTAGGTCTGGTTCAAAAGTGAATGTGCAGTATTTTCCTGCCATAGGTTAAAATGTTGCTCTGTAAGATTTATTCCTGAAACATGTTCAGATTTATAAACAGTGATTCCAGCTGAAGTACTTGAACTGTGAGAACTGAAAATGGACACAGTAGCAGCAGGTTAAACTTACACAGCTAAAAGGGTTTGAAGTGTAATTAAGAAGGAGTTTTGAGAAACCCATGAATACAGTTTAAATGACGTTAGTGGGGGGAAAAAAGCTGAACTGCCATTTAAAGAGCAAAAAGTGAAAGCAGTTAAAGTATTGAGAGAGAAGTAGAGCTCAGATTGTGTTATTACCTGGAGTAAAGAGATGGGCTGCTGTAAGAATAGCTGGTGGAGCTTGAAGTCAGGTAATCTGACCTACTATTGGAAACAAGATCAATGAGTAAATCATCATGAGGGCAGTGCTTGCAGTTTTTTAAAGCAGTATTTTATATCAATATGGCAGTTGACTGTAAATAATTTATTGGCCCCACCTATTGAGCGTGTCTCTGGGGTTCTGCAAGGACGTCTCAGTTGCATTGACATACTCCTTCACAAACACAAACGGCCTTAAAGGAGAGGCAAAAGGTGGGTTAATACACATAGCTAAAATATATACACAATTGTGGTCAGAGGTTTGCATATACTCATCATGGGTATGAATTTCATGATGATTTTTTTTTTTCAAGGGTGGAATGATTGCATGACATACATCTTTAATGGCTTGAAAAAAATTGGATACACAACATAAATATTTTAATAAGTAGTCCTAAAGCTTCACTGCCTTTTAACTTGACAAAGCCAAAGCTCGCTAACTTCTCATTAGTGATCATGACTGACTGGTAGTTTGTCTTTGCCAGCATAAAAAGGATTTGTTTTAATAATACTCATTGGACTGACAAATACTCAGATGTTCACTGAGTTCCTTGGACTTTTCCATTGTTCCAAGAAGGAGAATTGTAGATTCACATAAGTTGAGAGGGTCTTTGGAAGCCATTTCTAAACAACCGCAGATTCCAGGTTCATCAGTTCAATCACCACTTTGCCAAAATCCAGAAGAAGACTCAAACTATCACAAATTGCTCCTGCTCCAAAATCGACATTTTCAAACTTGAGTGAAATTTGCGGTTGTCCTCATGGACAGATCAAATGCTTTTAGGAGAAAAAGATTTATGGCCAGACAAGACAAAGATTGAGTTATTTGGCCATAATGATGAGAGGTATATTTGGAGGAGTCAAAGGTGAGGCTTTCAAACCTAAGAACGCTGTCAAGCATGATGGTGGTAGCATCATGCTCTGGGCTGGTTTGCTGCTAGTGGTACTGGTACACTGCACAAAGTGATTGGAATAATAAAGGAGGGCTACCTCCAAATTCTTCACCTTTACATCCAACCAACAGCTAGATGGATTTAATGTGGACACAACTGGCTGTTCCAACAGGACAATGATCCCAAACACACATCAAAACTGGTTTTGAATGGATAAGGCAGGCTAATATTATGGAATAAGCTTCCCAAAGCCTTGACCTCAGTCCTATTGAAAATTTGTGGAATAGGATTAAAAGCTGGGTCCTTGGTAGCAAACCCAAGCAATTTAAAATAACTCCAATTCTTTCAAGAAGAGCGGTCACATATCCAGCCAGAATTATTCCAGAAGATTGTTCATGCCTACCGAAAGCATCTGAGTGTAACTGGCTAAGGAACATTTAACCAAATATTAGTGGACGTGTATGTACATATGTCTGAGCCTGTGTATGTATACTTTTCAACAGTTCAAAGAAATAATTTAAAGCCCCAAATTATCTTGACGTTTACACCCGCCATGAGTATATTCAGGATTCTGACCACACTTACATATGCTGTCAATCCAAATTAAATTTATAGTTTGTACAGTCACTCACTTTTTGGTTTCAGGTTCTGGGGTTTTGACTCTCTGCTCCTCTTCTCTTATGGTCCTGGAATAGGTATCAAAACTGGAGACATGCAACGTGCAGCAAAATTAGTCTCATCTTTCACTCAATGATGGCATTACAGTGATGGGTTATAGAGAAAGACCCCACATCTGTCAAATGCAGCTCAGGAGATAATCACTTCTGCCACTGCTTGTTAATGACAGGCTGGTTAACGGGCTGTGATTTGACAAAAGGACATCTCTAATACACATCATTATTCTGACATCTGGAGGCTGATAATTAGAGGGAAGGAAATGAGGGCAAATTGAAAGACAATGGAAGAGCAGATCTTGTCATTCAACTTCAGTAATAGAGTTGAAATGGAAATCTGTCTAACCGGGTGTCACGATGGAGTTACGGGTAACTTTCACGGATAACTTTCAGTTGCTAACCATTTTCAGTTACGCCTACTAAAAATGGCTGCGTTACAAAGAGACAAAAGCAGATCCAGAAGGTGAAAGCGTAACACAAACCCACACGTGCTAAATATTTGATGGCGTGCATTTGTTTTTAGATACATTTCATAAAATAACCATTTATTCCACTCGTTGAAGAACAGGTAAATGTAAGTTTCATGCAACACCGCACCATTGCTCAAATTTCTAGAGGCATGAAAGGATTTAAAAAGAAAAAAAAAGGGCAAGCCAGTGTTGTTACAAAAGTGAGAAAATCAACAGACGAGAGAGAAAATAACCCTCTGCATTACGCTGTCTGACTTTACAAGATCATAAACTTACCGATCCATGGAGGGCTCAGGCTCACTGCGTATCTCCCTGGAAAGTAAAGAAAACAGTGTTAGACTTTTATAGGAGGCTGAAGCAGTCAATAAGCTGGACGCAATCCAGTAAGCGAGACTGCTGCATTTTTTAAAAATGTGTATGAAACTGATCTTTCTGGCTCACAGCTCCACTAGGGTCACGGTTTATTGACCAGCTGTGGTCTGCTTTATATAGTACTGCACCACTGCCTGATCTGAGGCCCTCCTCCCAAGCAGTGTGATTGTAACCTCCACTTATACATCTTCTCATGCTCTTAACCTGAGCCCTTCTAATCTCTACAGTTTTCAATCTCAATACGCAAAAAAACTCTTTTCCCTACCTGATGGTAGTGATGGTTGTGACCGTTTGTGTATCCTCAGTGCTACAAAAGAGAAAAAATTCCTGCATTATAATGAGTTTGTACAGGTAAAGATAAGACAATATTAAAGTTTTAAAAGAAAAAAAAAGAACAAGCTGAAAAAGTTAATTATTCTCTGACTGAGCCGGGAGGATGTTTCATCTTGTGTTCAGCTTTCTTTCAATTAAATGCTTGACAGCCACTGAATTTTAAGGTGCTATAATCACATCCTACTAAAATAGTTTCAAAAAGGTGCTTTAATGTGCATTTAATGAGCTTAACCATACCGAAGATACCTTCCCTGCTCCTCTTCTTGCTTCTCTTCTTCTTCGTCGTCGTCGTCCTCCTCCTCCTCTTCTGTGGGGATGGTATAGACAGTCGGTGATGTCCATCGGTCCCACGGAGAGTCATTCTCAAGGGACCTTGAAAACAAACAAACAAAGACATAGCAGCATTGGAAGATGGCCGGTTCACATGATGTTTATTCTTCCAAAGACAAAAAAGGTAGAGTGTGTGTGTGTGTGTGGGGGGGGGGGGGGGGGGGGGGGGGTTACCTCAGTTGTGAGGGAAAGTTGTAACAAATATATGTCTGACCTATTTTCATCAGCGCCAGTGCACAATGTCTTCCGACTGCAAGAGTCTTGCTACTTCACGGCGGTGAAAAGGGGGGAGGTTACAGAAATAAAAAGGAGCCAATATCCAAGATCACTTACTTCCTCTCAAACATGATGACTGTCTGTTGATCTTCAGCTTGGCCTTCTGCTTCTGGTTGCGCTTCTTGGCTGAGAGGGGAGAGACATTGAAAGGCTTTTAACACGCAATGGACACGGATGGGTGAAAGTAGATGAATGAAGCACAGAGTGTATAGTGTGGGGGTGCAAAAGTACATCAAAGCATGTCATCACCTCTCCTCTGTGTTCGACTCCTGGACTGTGCTGGTTTCCCATGACTGCTGAGTGCTGATGTTAAAACAGCCAAAGTGGGGAGAGATAGCAAGAGAGAGAGGGAGAGGGGGAAAGGATTTGGGAGTTGTGACAGATGAAGCACATCAGACAACGCTCAAGCAGGAAGGTTTGAGAAAAAGATTTCTGTGGGTCTGCACTTTCCCTTCCACTCCCATTTCTCAATCATAGATTTGTCACAGAAGTATGCAACTGAGTTGGTTCAATACCTTGTTTTGTCAGTGTTGAAAGGGATGATGTCATCTGCAAGGGACCGCAAGGCATTACTGCCCATACTGTCAGACACACAAGAGAGAAAGCCATCAGCATGGCTCACTCACGAGTATTTCTTTCTTTCGTTCTTTTTCTTACATTTGCAGTTTAGTTTCCTATAATGAATCATTTCAGGGGCAACTTTGTTTCAGGTGCCAGAGAACGTTTCTACAGATTTCCCAATGGCAGGCAATCTCCCTTTCCTCACAGTTCCAGTGTAATTGGTGTGTAACTGTATGAATGGGTGCATAAAAAACTCATTGTGGAGGACTTTGTAGAACCCCCTAATGCTAAAAATGTCCTCAATACTCACAATATTAATTTTTCTTAAGCTGAAACATGTAAGCAATAACAAACTTATTTTGTTTCTGAGCTCTTTTCCATTAAAGCAGGTAATGCACTAAAATTAAAATTAAAACAGAAAACAAATAAGTAAATCAGCTTGAGCATGTCAATAGATCCAGACTCCTGGTGCTTCTTGCATCACATCTACTGATTATGAATAACAATTCTTGCATTAGCTTACAAACTAAAGCAGTTGTAGTAATGAGGAAACCGTGTGCTAACATGATGAAATCGGCGCCACAAACAGAGGTTACAGTATCGAAAAAGGGAATTTGCATTATCATTCCCGTACCTGTTGATGGAACTATCAGAGAGGGGTTGGCGCAGGTCAGAGGAGCTGGAATAGAGAAAAGTGTCTCATAATCAGAAACTGCTGAATTATGCATGCTGAGATGCTATCTGTCTTGCAGGAAAACAGTCATAGCTCCAAACCAATATGATTACCTGTTAGGGGATGTGGTCCCTATCGGATATGGATCAAATGGATCAGCCGAGCTGAAAAACAATTTCACACTGATTTCACTCTCAATTGTCAGCGTTGCCCATCTTGTGTCGAAGGAATTCTGATCACATTGACTCATAATGGAAAGATTTAATGCAGTTTGAATGGTAAATAGAAACACGGAGGGACGTGGGGCAAAACTCAATAAAAATCAGAATCAGGATGTTGCTGACAAATGGAAACACTATTCCACTGCTGAACAGCAAAATCTGCGGACTTCAGGATTTCTTCACCTAAGATTAACCCTTGAACAATTACGCCAACCCGGTCATTTATATTATCAAGCTGGAGTGAAACCGTGTGTTATTATTTACTATTTTTAAGCACACTGGTTTGCATGTGACATGTGACAGTAAATAAACTACCTTGATTTAGTGACTACGGTTGTCACTGTTGTCACACGTGAGCTCCAGGGATCCGCATTGTCCTCTTCACTGCACAGCGGTGAGATAGAAGTAAGGAGGGCGGTACGGATGAATGGCATAATGGGAAGAGAAGAGAGGGCAAGTAAAGGTTAGTGTGGTTGTTCTCATACACTATTTAAAATGTCTGTCCTTTAGTAAAGCTCAAGATGCACTGAACTATTTAGCAATCACAAAAACCATCTGAATAAAGCACAGACTATAGCTTTGTATGCTGTCATGCTTTTTTAGGTAATGATCACAGTTTGGTCATTATAGTGACTCTGTGTCTCTGTGGGGTTCGCTGGCAGCATAGCTGCAGGCAGACTTGTTATAAATCATTACAAGCCGTGTGTATGGAATGCATTTCTTGGAAGGAACAGTTCTGCATAGATAGATAATTGTTTAAGAGCAGCCTGTCATCTCCCGCTACCTTTGTGTTTCTTTGGCTGTCTTGTCTGTCTGCTTCTCCTCCTCTCGCTGCATGCTGAGGCTGGTGGAGACAAAACAAAGCAGCAATACTAATCAGTACAGAACATTCCCTTCTATTTCCAGTCGTGCTGCAGATGAAAGCTGGCTTTCCCTTTCAAAGTCAGTCGTTTCAGGAATTTGAGACTTTGGTTCTATTTAACGTGGAGCAGGAGGTTAAAATAGAAAATGCCAAACGGGAGCGGAGCCCTGATTTGTGGATCAAACTGAAGGAGGATGAGGGTTTATCAAAGTCTTTCAACTCAGCAAGCCGGGATCTTATTAATAATAAGGATGCATAAGCAAGGAGGGTGAGATGGGAGGAGAAGCCGGTCTGTCTCTTTCTCACCTGTGTGCCTCTGTGCCTCTTACAATGACATCATTTGCCAGAAGATCCAGAGTGCCGCTGGTCTTCACTGGGTTTGGCTTACTAAAGACATGAAACAGAAAATTGAAATATGGGGGAGAGTTCTCTTGAAACTCTACATCCAACTCTGGAAAGGTAAGCTGAGGTGGTATTTTGGTTTGCTACTGACAAGGAAGTTATTTTTACTCTTTTTTTTTCTTAGGAGAAAGAATTCTTCCTCTACCTGTCCATTCCACCAAGCAGATCCTGACTCCAGCGTCCTGGGCTGGGGGGAACAGGCTCTGCTGGCTCCTCTGGACTGCAGATGTAGAAAGAGGAGAGGAAGAGGAAGCAGAGAAGTTGATGAACAAAGGGGGATTTACGATTCAGTAGAGATTTCAGAGCTAGAACAGGCCAGTTGAGGTAAAGGACGGGCAGATTATAAGAAGCCCAACAGTGCCACCTTGTGAGAGCTATTCAAATATTTGCCACCGTGACAACTTTTTAATTGCGCAATTGTAACAATGTATTTTTAACAAACCCATCACTGAAACCCAGGAGATCGTCTGCTATTGGTTCACAGTTGTTGAGCTCTGAATCTGGCTTCTGTTCAGCACTGCAGTACAAGAGAGGAAAAGATATATTAGTGCACCTGCTTTGGCAAGAAAGCATATATCTCTATATCAAATGTTTAAGTGCCACACTTAATCAGGCATAATTAGAGACACCCCTTGGTATCAGGCTTTTTGAGCGCCTGAAAATGAGATGTGCATTATTTTGTAATTACTTTGAAGTGAGCTCAGTGGCAGTTAGCCCTCATCAGTTTTCTTGCCAACACTGCTATGACAATAATGAGGAAGTTGTTGGTTTTATACCTGTTCTCTGTGGGGTGATCGTCCGCTGAGTCTCCTTTTTGGTTTGCCAGGGCTTCCTCATCATTCTTAAAGCTACTGAGGAAAAAGAAAAAAAAACAAAAGCTCTTATTATCAGATGGCATATTGTTGAGGCTGTGGGAACTAATGTGTCACTGCATTTCTGGTTTCTCCGGCTTTCATCTTTCTCTTCTGGAAGTACCTGAATGAACTGGTGTCGAAAGAAATCAGAGTGTCGGACAGAGCAGGGAGCGTGTCAGCAGCGGAGCTGTGAAACAAGATGGACAACAAACACATCACATTCCAGAGCAGCTTTAAATTACACATGTGAAAGAATGAGAGCAAACACACCTAAACAAAGAAAACCACTTAAACCACTGAAAGCATATTTTCATAACAAACATAGCTTTGCTTACAAATCATGCTCAAGGCTCATTATATACGTAGGTAGTTTTATGTTATATTGCTGGAGTGGTAGAAGCAGTATTAAGAGCTTTTACTTAAGAAAATAAAAGTAAAATTACATCCGGAGAAATATTTCCAGCTAAAACAGCTTTAAATACCCCAAAGTAAAACTACTCCAGGCAGATGAATGGTCCCTGTGAGGTTTTTATTGCTGTACTCTACATTACTGGAGCACTAGAAAGGACACATTAATGTGCAAGGAGAATTTTACTCTTGGAGCTGGTCTAAGTGGAAGTAATTTAGCTTCTGTTTCTAATGTTTCTTAGTGTGATCTTTAACAATCCACTGAATAAAATTATACTATGTTGATCTTTGTCTGTAAAATACCAAACCAAATGCCATATAAAGCAAATAGTAACTTAATAGGTTATATAAGCTTATATAAATTGTTATGCGCAATTATAGATCAACACAGTTACATTAAAATGCAAATTCATGCAAGAACTAGTAACATAACACCTGAGTTTATTCCATTCCACCTGTTGATGCTACAAAATGTGCCAGGACTGAATGGAAATCTGACCTTGGTTTTGGAGGCAATTTAGTCTGTGGCTCTGGTTCCATTTTGGGTTCAGGTTTTGTGTTCAGTCCAGATTCTGTTACAGCAGGCACTGGGACAGGTGATTTGGTGACAGTGGAGGTTGGGACAGTGGAGGTCGGGACAGGAGACACTTTGACATCCAATTTTTCAGGAGTTGAAGTCACATCAGGGGACACAGGTGCAGGCGACTTGGTGACAGTGGAGGTCGGGACGGTGGAGGTTGGGACAGTGGAGGTCGGGACAGGAGACACTTTGACATCCAATTTTTCAGGAGTTGAAGTCACATCGGGGGACACAGGTGCAGGTGATTTGGTGACAGTGGAGGTTGGGACAGTGGAGGTCGGGACTGGAGACACTTTGACATCCAATTTTTCAGGAGTTGAAGTCACATCGGGGGACACAGGTGCAGGTGATTTGGTGACAGTGGAGGTTGGGACAGTGGAGGTCGGGACAGGAGACACTTTGACATCTGATTTTTCAGGAGTTGAAGTCACATCGGGGGACACAGGTGCAGGTGATTTGGTGACAGTGGAGGTTGGGACAGTGGAGGTCGGGACAGGAGACACTTTGACATCTGATTTTTCAGGAGTTGAAGTCACTTCGGGGGACACAGGTGCAGGCGACTTGGTGACAGTGGAGGTCGGGACAGTGGAGGTCGGGACAGGAGACACTTTGACATCTGATTTTTCAGGAGTTGAAGTCACATCAGGGGACACAGGTGCAGGTGACTTGGTGACAGTGGAGGTCGGGACGGTGGAGGTTGGGACAGTGGAGGTCGGGACAGGAGACACTTTGACATCTGATTTTTCAGGAGTTGAAGTCACATCGGGGGACACAGGTGCAGGTGATTTGGTGACAGTGGAGGTCTGGACAGTGGAGGTCGGGACAGGAGACACTTTGACATCTGATTTTTTAGGGGTTGAAGTCACACCGGGGGACACAGGTGCAGGTGATTTGGTGACAGTGGAGGTCGGGACAGTGGAGGTTGGGACAGGAGACACTTTGACATCCAATTTTTCAGGAGTTGAAGTCACATCGGGGGACACAGGTGCAGGTGATTTGGTGACAGTGGAGGTTGGGACAGTGGAGGTCGGGACTGGAGACACTTTGACATCTGATTTTTCAGGAGTTGAAGTCACATCCGGGGACACAGGTGCAGGCGACTTGGTGACAGTGGAGGTCGGGACGGTGGAGGTTGGGACAGTGGAGGTCGGGACAGGAGACACTTTGACATCCAATTTTTCAGGAGTTGAAGTCACATCGGGGGACACAGGTGCAGGTGACTTGGTGACAGTGGAGGTTGGGACAGTGGAGGTCGGGACAGGAGACACTTTGACATCTGATTTTTCAGGAGTTGAAGTCACATCGGGGGACACAGGTGCAGGCGACTTGGTGACAGTGGAGGTCGGGACAGTGGAGGTCGGGACAGGAGACACTTTGACATCTGATTTTTCAGGAGTTGAAGTCACATCAGGGGACACAGGTGCAGGTGATTTGGTGACAGTGGAGGTCGGGACGGTGGAGGTTGGGACAGTGGAGGTCGGGACAGGAGACACTTTGACATCTGATTTTTCAGGAGTTGAAGTCACATCGGGGGACACAGGTGCAGGTGATTTGGTGACAGTGGAGGTCGGGACAGTGGAGGTCGGGACAGGAGACACTTTGACATCTGATTTTTTAGGGGTTGAAGTCACACCGGGGGACACAGGTGCAGGTGATTTGGTGACAGTGGAGATCGGGACAGTGGAGGTCGGGACAGGAGACACTTTGACATCCAATTTTTCAGGAGTTGAAGTCACATCGGGGGACACAGGTGCAGGTGACTTGGTGACAGTGGAGGTTGGGACAGTGGAGGTTGGGACTGGAGACACTTTGACATCTGATTTTTCAGGAGTTGAAGTCACATCAGGGGACACAGGTGCAGGTGACTTGGTGACAGTGGAGGTCGGGACAGTGGAGGTCGGAACAGTGGAGGTCGGGACAGGAGACACTTTGACATCTGATTTTTTAGGGGTTGAAGTCACATCGGGGGACACAGGTGCAGGTGATTTGGTGACAGTGGAGATCGGGACAGTGGAGGTCGGGACAGGAGACACTTTGACATCCAATTTTTCAGGAGTTGAAGTCACATCGGGGGACACAGGTGCAGGTGACTTGGTGACAGTGGAGGTTGGGACAGTGGAGGTTGGGACTGGAGACACTTTGACATCTGATTTTTCAGGAGTTGAAGTCACATCAGGGGACACAGGTGCAGGTGACTTGGTGACAGTGGAGGTCGGGACGGTGGAGGTCGGAACAGTGGAGGTCGGGACAGGAGACACTTTGACATCTGATTTTTCAGGAGTTGAAGTCACATCCGGGGACACAGGTGCAGGTGACTTGGTGACAGTGGAGGTCGGGAAAGTGGAGGTCTGGACAGTGGAGGTCGGAACAGTGGAGGTCGGGACAGGAGACACTTTGACATCTGATTTTTCAGGAGTTGAAGTCACATCAGGGGACACAGGTGCAGGTGACTTGGTGACAGTTGAGGTCGGGACAGGAGACACTTTGACATCTGATTTTTCAGGAGTTGAAGTCACATCAGGGGACACAGGTGCAGTTGACTTGGTGACAGTGGAGGTCGGGACAGGAGACACTTTGACATCTGATTTTTCAGGAGTTGAAGTCACATCAGGGGACACAGGTGCAGGTGACTTGGTGACAGTGGAGGTCGGGACAGTGGAGGTCGGGACAGTGGAGGTCGGGACAGAAGACACTTTGACATCTGATTTTTCAGGAGTTGAAGTCACATCCGTGGACACAGGTGCAGGTGACTTGGTGACAGTTGAGGTTGGGACGGTGGATGTCGGAACAGTGGAGGTCGGAACAGTGGAGTTCGGGACAGGAGACACTTTGACATCTGATTTTTCAGGAGTTGAAGTCACATCCGGGGACACAGGTGCGGGTGACTTGGTGACAGTGGAGGTCGGGACAGGAGACACTTTGACATCTGATTTTTTAGGAGTTGAAGTCACATCCGGGGACACAGGTGCAGGTGACTTGGTGACAGTGGAGGTCGGGACAGGAGACGCTGCAGTGGTCGACTCAGGGGACTTTTGATTAGATGATATTGGGGGTTTTGATGGTGGCGAAAGATCAACCAGAGGCGTTTTAGTCTGCCCAGACTCTTTGGGTTGTGGCTCTTTAGAGGCTACTTGAAGACAATCTTTGATTAGTTCAGGGAGGGGAGCAGCCACCTTGTTGTCAAAAGTTGGCTGTTCTTGTGTAACAGACACTTGAGGGGTCTCTTCTTTTGCAGGCTCTGGGGTGGCCTTCTTCTCCAACTTTGGAGCAACCGGCTCATTAACACTCACAGCAGCAGCTGTCTTAGCGCTGGTGTCAGCACTGTAAACCACAGAGATAATGAATCAAACTCAAATCACTTGTTGCACTGGAAATAGAAACATGGTGCAGGATTTACATTTTCTGAGGTTCGGGTGCAGGCTTGGATGCAACAGATGTGACAGGAACAACAGGGGATGGCAGCACAGCGCTGGCAGGTGCAGGAGTCTCAGAAGGCTCATCATCATCAGTAATCTCCACCCTGCACATTTTTAGTCAACCACATGATGGCACAAGTAGAAATGCATGCAAGTGTAGAGCACATATTTCACATATCTTTTCTTTTTGCCTCTAGGAAAAAGGGCTTACCTTGTAGCCACAAATGCTGGACTGCTATTGCTGAGCGATGTGTCAGGCGTTTCTTGAGACCTTAGAGTTTTGAACACAAAGCCTGTGTGAATGCCTCCGTAAGTGCTCAGCAAGGCACGTCAATAAAAAGAATTTCCCACTGCATGGGAAGTTTTAAACATATGCACTGTTCTTTTATGAAAGCATTACAGAAACATGCTGTATCTCAAGATAAGCATTAGAATAGTGGCATGAGAAAATACGTACTCGTATTTCTTTGCAGCTGAAAGCACGTAAGACCGTTGCCTGGCTGCAGATTTCGTCAGAACATTACTGGCTTTCTCCGTCCTGCAGAATGAATCAGAATAATGTTAATGTAATCTCTTTCCCGGGTGTCTAACTTCAGGATGCAAGGAGAGTCTTACCGCTTCTCCAGGTCCTCGAGGCTAAGCTGGCCCTCCTGTTTCTCTGCAGCAGACCGCACAGTGTGGGGGGCTCTGAGGAACAGAAGCACAAACATGCACCTTGTGAAAAGACTCTCATCCAGCTGCCAGCAGTTAAACTGGGACTCTGAATTTACGTTTGCTCACATTTTCTTGTAGGTCTCTGAAGGCTTTTTGTTGAATTGCGGTGTTTTGCTGCAATAAAACCAGATAATAAGTAATGGAGGAAAGGTCAAACTGCTCGTCGAAGCTGTGTGGTTCAGCTGCTCTTACCTAAAAGCCGTTAGATGGTGAGGATGGAGGAGGCTTGTCCACTTTAGTGAAAACACCCCTGAAGAAAAAGAAAGAAAGTCCTGAACAAGCCCTTATTTCTTTATACAGTTTGTGTGTGTGTGTGTGTGTGTGTTTTGTTTGTTTATTTTTAAGTGTTCACTGTGATGGTGACTGAGACTCCACTTTGGCTGACTAAAATCTCTGTTTTATAAATATATATGTTTTTATATGCTTTGTGGTAAACGTATTTTATAACCCAGATGGTGGTGCTCAGAATATCAGAAGCCTTTCTCTTACCTGATAAGGTATCCGGATGTTGGCTGCCTAAACTCAAAACAGAGACTTGTTATCAGCACAGTCATGTTTCAAAGAACTGCAGATAAGCCTATGACATTAAAAACCTGGGTTTACCTCTCGGTGTCAGACTTGGTTGGTGGCGGAGTAGAAATTGTTGGCGAAGACACTGGACTGGTGTCAGCAGGGGCTCCGCTCAGACGGCTGGCTTTAACTTCTGCTATCCTGTAATGGAATTCGGTTTTATCTTATTTTCATTTATTTCCTTTGTGACAGAGTAGATGATAACGGGATGATTGGTATCGTGCTTAAACAGGGGTGTTTACCATGGTTTCTCCTCTTGCGTTTCATCCTTGGAGTCATTGCTGCGTTGCAACCAGCTGGCGTCTCCCCTCAGCCTTGTCCGGACTTTGGTGGTACGCAGCACGGACGCTCTGTCTCCCTCTGAGATACAAACATGTGCATATCACACACCCGCGCACAAGCTCACATTTGAGATATGATACACACTATATGCTGCATCATAATGACAGCTTAATAATTGTCTGCTTGATAGCTTCTAAGATATACAGTCCCCCTTTGAGCCAGAAGACACTATATCATCAACCACTTGTAGTTTGCCTTAAATCAGGGTAATAAGTGAATTTATAGCCAAGAGCCCGGCACAGATGCATAATACTCCCAGCTTTTATTAGAGGAAACACATCATCTCACATTAAAATAAAAATCTGCTCACCTTTTGACATGCTTGTTTCACGGGGTTCTCGCTCTCTTCTTTTTTCTCTTTTCTTTGCAGGCCACTAAATTATAGATAATTCAGAGAGATGATTGGCATCTTGTAAAAATAAGGCGTGTGATGTGAGCAGCGAGTTGCAACTTTGTTCCCATACTATGTCCCCTCCCATTGAGAAACATGTGCTGTGTCAAACATTCCTCAGTTTCATCCTTAAAACATGCCGACAATCCTGTCTGTCCGCTTTCTAAAATATGCAGCGATTGACCAAATATGAATGGACGCAGATAGGCATTCTGTGTATCTGACACTCTGTAACAATATAAACTGGCCTACATAAGATTAACCTGATTACACAAATATCGGTTTCTATTCGCTCATTTCCAAATGAACTGAGCCCCAGCTATTTAGGATCAGAAAACAGAAACGAGTTGCTCAGAGGCAAGCCTACGTCCTCAGGGGAACTTCAGTAGAAAGGGGAAAATACTAATGAAACAATCACAAGTGTACCCTTATCTGAAAGTAGACACAGAGTAGAGCTTATGCAAAACTGTGGAGTATTGTTAAAGTCAGAATGCAAATATCACTTTTTTAAAAAAAGTCCTTCCTTAGGCTGTGAATTCATTCCCTTTGGAGTAAGTCGGCACAATATCTCTTGAGGATTTTCCTGAATATTGGTGACAGAACAAACTGAGGGCTCAGAGACCATATTTATCTTCGGTTTAGCACATCAGTCTATAAGAGATAAATGATTAATGAAAGCCAATAGCATTTTAAAGCAAGCCCCGAGCACGATAGGAAGCAATCATGGCAAAGAAACACCCAGAAAATGAGAGGGCAGACACTCATAATGAACACTTTCAACAAACAGTTTATGTAACCCAACCAATCCGATCACTCTGACACTTTTAAAATACACAAAATATCATGTCATGAATAAGTGAACACCAGAGTTCCTACCTGCTCTCACTTTATATCCAGCACAGGAAGATTTGTTGAGGATCTGTGTCCTAGTGAGCGTGGTTGGTGTGAACAGAGGAAAAGTCTTTCTCTGTCTAACAGGTGTCTCAGCCCGACGTATTAGCCAACAGGTACAGGCGTGAGCACTAACAAGCCCAGCCAGTCAAGGGAGGTAAATATGGGGTGGAGCAGCGTGTGTTTGTCTATCCACTTGTGTGTGTGTGTGCGTAAGAGAGGTTGCTAAGAATTAATTTCTGTTTACTACATCTGGGCTTTGTTCATGGATGACAGCAAGCACATACCTGTCGCACAGGTGGCTGGCAATCAATGCTTGGAACGAGCAAGGCATAGGGGCAACGACAAGGTGCACTGCACGGAAAACATAAACGAAGTGACACACAGCAACATCTCCTTTGGGAAACACTCGTCTCATGCTCACTGGGTAGGACAGCCCAGGAAGCACAAGCATTAGAACAAGAACAAGAACACAGCACAGAGCCGAGATAATGAAGAGAAACAGCGGTCGGCAGAAAAAATAGAACACAAGCTTGGAACATTCTTAATTTTATTCTTAAAGCAAAGGTGTTTTATACTTTCACGTGTGTTTCTGTGAAGGAAAAATCATGAATGCTGGCGTGAACATTGAATTTCTTATATAAGCTCTGGTAAAGGTCATTTATGGATTACCCTGTGCTTTGCAATACGCAGGATATCCTAGGAAGAAAAACAAATGAAAGCCCATTGTAAACAAACTGTTTGCTCAATCCGAGCGACTATATCCATGTTTGTGTAAGAGAAAGTCAAGGATGTGCCTGCAATTGTCGAGCAATTTTTTTCTCCTACAAATGGCAAAAGAACACTTTCTGAGCATTTGGCCACAGTTTCAACTTTCTGAAACCACACTGTGCCTTAGAAAAAGCACAAAAAACCCCATAAACAGTCTGTGTACATATTTACGAGGCCGTTTCAAAATCACAGAAAGGGTGTAGATAGGTTTCACAACACGTCACAGAAAGTAGGTGGAAGAGGAAATTGGCAACTCTGAATGCCAAAGTGTCGCTCTGGCGAGCACACTTGCAAGTGTAAATGCTAACGTGTATTATTCACCTGGATCTCTCTCCCTTGTTCCCTTGTAGAAGAAACCAGTCAGACGGCCTTGCCCAGTGGCTCTGACTCTAGCAAGTGAATCATTAGGGTGCTGCTGCTCAGAATTAAAATGAGAATGCAAAGTATCTGAACATAACCCCCACCTTATTCTCACCACACCAAGACAAGGAATGACAGAAATGCTGAACAGGGAAAAGACAAACTTAAGTAATGTAACCAATGCATTTAACGCTGTGAAGCACATCAGTGTCGACGACTTCATTAGTATCTAGTATCAACTTTCTCATTTCCATGTAGGAGATGGATGTGTAAATATTAAGATTATAGCTGTGTTTTAGTATTACCCAGCCCATCATTGTTTTTAATGACGGTGCTTGAATAACAAAGAGTCTCCCTGACTCATCAAAGCACACGCTATGCTTATGACACCCAGCATCTAACAGCTGAGTGACTGGAACCTGTGGATGTTAATCTAGTTCACATGATGTCATATCAGAATTTTATTAGACTGATGTGCACTGAAACCACTACTGGTGGCTGCGTTTATTTCTCCTCTTATATCAGAAATGGTGCACTCAAATTCTGCTAATTTTCTCCTCAGGATGTCGTCCCCGTGGACAACAACACAAGATACCGACCCAAGGAAGTATTTTGGTACAGAGGTTTGTTCTCTCATTGCAGCAGGAACAAGATCCTGGGTTTGAATCCACTGCCTGGCCATGACCTTTCTGTGTGGAGTTCGCGGATTCTCTGTGGGTACTACGGCTTCCTCCCATGTAGGTCCAAAGACCTACACATTAAGCACTATGGTGATTTAAAATTGGTTGTAGGTGTAAGTGTGAATCACTCTATTAGACATTTAACAAACAGGTGCGTCCAGTGCATTCCTCATCCCTCACCCTATGACAGCTCAGATGTTCCAGCCCAAACCGGATGAAGACATATGAATGGTTGGATATTCATAGGCAATATGAACAGTCCCAAAAAAGTAAAAAAAAAAAAAATCATAATGATGTGAGAGTGTTGTTTAAACAGTAGTTCCCCCTTGGGGAGGTCTGGAGTTATAGCAGACTGCAGAGACTATATAAAAATAACAGATGGCTCTGCCCTGCAGGTAAGGTGTGGGCAACTTTGTAAAAGTGCTGCCAGGTAAGCAAAGAGCAGATAATAAACCTGCACTACCACAACTACAAAAAAAAAAAAAAAAGAAAAAAAAAACAACAACAAAGAAATCCCCTTGGCTTCAACACAGTGTGTAATAAAGAGAGACCCAAATGTATTGGCTGTCAAAATCCTGATTTCTGTCGTGACGCCAAACAAGTTAGGACTTGTTTTTTTCTGTAATGTCCCACACTGCAGATGCATTTCTAACCAATTAGTGTTTCAATGAAATTCTGTATCGGTTTATGGCTGAAGGATGCGTCTGAGAGCCTTGTTTGCGTGGGCATGTTTGCAGTGACGGTGCAGTCAATTCTCTTAGAAAAGTTTTCCACATACTTCTGGAACCTGACTGCAGGGATTTGTCCCCTTTCAGCTACGAGATGATCAGCGAGGTCAACCACTGATGTTAGGCAATAAGACCTGGTTTACAATCAGCCAGTTAAGCTGTCCCAGAGGTATGTGACAGGGTTGAAGTCAGGGCTCTGTGAAGGCCATTCAAGTTCTTTTCACTCCAAACTCTGAAAAACATTTCCTAAGAAAACCTCACGTTGTGCATGAGGGCATTGTCAAGTTTAATCAGCAAAGGACTTTCTGCCCAGACAGTTGGAACAAATATGTAAGCACAAGACTGTCTACAGTATCGCTGAAGATTTCACTTAACAGCATGTCAGAAACTTGTGCAACGTCTGTTCCAGGCCAAACATTCACATAATCATATATTACACACATGTAAATATATATGTTCTATCAAGAGCATGTGGAGGAATGTATGAAGGCATTTTGAAATCTCAAGAGCAGCATCTCAGTGTTTACAAGTACAAAGAACAGAAGACAACAAAAATCAGCTGTGATCACTGTACTGGCATTAAGAGTGGATGTACTCTGCAGTTTGTGTATGATCAGACTGCAATAAGGGCACCAGTACCAGCACCATCTGCTGCCATCTACTGGTGGAATGCTACATGAAAAATAAAAAAGGCATACAAATGCTTCACATGGTGAAGTTTATCTATCACTAGTGACTTCCATCATTTTCCATTTAGTATTACCGCATCACATTATTCTCATTATGAGTTTAATTGTATAAATGCCCAGAGCTCTACATGTCTCAGCAGTCTCTAATTCCAGCCACCTGTCAAGCCTCGCATCTGAGATGAGGATAGCCCTCTACGGTGCGTGCAATCGCATCCTTCAGGCTGACCAGTGGTGTGTAGCCCAGGTCTTCTTTGGCACGTTTACAGTTGTAGTAGTGGTGGGTTCCAGCCAGAGCCACTCTCATCGGTGTAAAAGTTGGCTTGAAAGATATTAAAGGACTCAATAGTACGGACAGCAGCCAGAGGAGAAGCGCCAGTCCGTACACCAAACTGTAAGGCAGGTGGTAGCGGGGAGGAGGATATCCAAGACCCACCAATACTTGAGACATGAAGTCCCAAAAGCGAATTGGCTCATCGTTGGTTATGTGATATGGCTGGCAGACAAATGGAGAAAAATTAAAGTAAATTAACTGATCGAAAAGCATGTTAACCACTTGGTGCCACCACTGCTGTGGATTTTATTTTAACTTACCTTCCCACATATGGGGGAGTCTGCTCTCAGCCGTTCAGCAGCCAGAATGTGTCCATGAACTACATTCTCCACAAAGGTGAAATCTACCAGATTGGTTCCATCACTGAAGGAGACAAAAACTAATTATTTAACTGAAAACCATCAAGAAATCCTTTTTGAAAATAAGTACTAGGATCTAATAATTAGTGGTAGTAGCACGCTTTCATGTTGCTTTCACAGGAATTACAATGTTAAGTAGCTGTTGTCAGATGCTGCTAATCACATGAACAGTTGATCATCAGCAAGTGCGAGCACTGCTATGAAAGCAAACGTTTGAGCGCTTTATTGGCATTGAGCAGTCAGGTGTGTGGTAACACAATGCCACAATTCTCCCAGGAGTGAACGATTCAGCAAATTCACCCCAAGGTCAGATTGAGTAATATTCAGAAAACTGCCCAAAAGCTACATCTCAGACTGTACATGTGTAAGTTGGCGTGTTAAAAGTTAAAGTTCATGACAGTACAATTCGTAAAAAACTGAAAAAGTACAGCCCATTTGTAAGGACTGCCAGGAGAAAGCCTCTTCTGTCATAAAAGAACACGGCAGCACAGCATAGGTTGGCATAATTACATCTGAACAAACCACAAGAGTTCTCGAACAATTTCCTTTGGATGGACCAAACCAAAGTTGAGATGTTTGACCAGAATACACAGTGCCAAATTTGACAAAACCCAAACACATCATATCAGCATAAACATGGTAATGGAGGGAATCATGATTTTGGCTCGTTTTGCAGTCACGGGACCCGGACACCTTGCAGTCAACGAGTCGACCGTGAAAAGTATTCTAAAGTCAAATGTAAGAACATTCATCCGACAGCTAAAATTCTGCAAACTGGTACGCACAGAATGATCCCAAACACAGCTGAATGGCTGAAAAAGAACAGAATCAGTATGTTGCAATGAACCAGTCAAAGTCCACACCCCTTCCTGGCTGAAATACCATAGAAGGCCTTAAACAGAGTTGTGGGTAAACATCAATGAACTGAAGCAATGTTGTAAAAAGGAGTGGGCCAAAATTCCTCCACTTTTATGTGAGAGATTGATAACGTCATACAGAAAGCAATTCAAGTTTGTTTTGTTTTTCACATGGCTGTGTGGGCTGAACCACTATCTCAAGGCTGCTTTCAGCTTCGTATTTCAGAAACACCAATACTTCACTGATAACTTACCTTGTTTATTAGAAGAGAATACTAAAATCCTTGATTCAACTCGGTATTGTTTCACCATCAAAACCCACTCAAGACCAAAGAAAGCCTCACTTTCAAATCCTACAACTCCATTCTGTCAAATGCTGTGAGTCCAGCCTTCCACACCACAAACAACACATCACAGTGTTTTATGCTGAAGGCAGTACATGCAGATGCAGCAGCTGCTGGCTCCCTCAAATACATAAAATATATTGGGGGGGGTGTTTTTCTTGTTTTTTTGCAGACTCTGAGCTCTTATGACACACGTGCACTGATGTCGTCAAAGAAGCACAGGGATTGGACTAAAATCAGCAGACCTTCAGATCATCAGCAGTGATTGTTGCTGAACTGATTATCATTTAGTCTTATCAGTTTGTTAGTTGTGTTTTATCATATAAAAGCTGTTTCTATTACGTGAGTGATTATTAAATACTTAAAATGCTATGACTCACCCAATGATGAATTTCATTTTGCCCCTGCGAGCCGTGTCCACCAGGATGGGAACCAGCTGTGGATCTCGAGGACCAAAGATGCCGTGAGGCCGAATTGCAACTGTGAGGAAGCCCTTTTGCTTGTCACAAGCCTTGAGGACCAGCTAAACACAAAAAACAGAACAGGATACAGCTGCAAAAGAGTGTCTGCAACTTCCAGACTTCAGCTCTAAGCCCCTACAGGCCTCGCTTCTCTCAGACAACCCACAGAATAGCAAATGGACTAGAAACAAGAATTAAGGAATAAAAATTTGGAGGGAAATAAATGTAACATTTGGACTCTCTCTGCACTAATACGCATTAAAAAACAAGACAGGTACAAAAAAAAAAAAAAAAGGATCAGATTATGGACTTGCTTTTACCCAATGATGGTGGTCTTAAGTCAACTGAAAGGCTGAAAGGAATTCAGCCTTTATAACACAGTCATCTTCAACTAAGGACTTTCTTTATCGAACTTTATAAATTTTTATAATAAACCTGCAAACAGGGTAGCAAGCTAAAGTTAGAGGGCACCTTTATCATGCATTGTTGGGTATTTGTTTGCTATAACAAGGGAGACAAGAAAAATTACATTTTCCTTCATAAATGAGAGACTACAACAAGTACATTAGCCACATTTTGACAAAAGGGACATATACATGTGCACCAACTAACAATACAATTGGTAACATTGTCACTAATATGAAAACTATTTAAATTATTTTAACGCAAAAAGTCAGAGTGTTGCAATTGGTCCCCTTGTCGTAATTGCATCAAATCTAAAAAAAGTAATCACACTACTGTGGAAGTATATAACAAAGTAAGTTGAAAACAAATTTAGCCTATGTGCTTTTGAACCTCATCATTTAGATGTCAGGTATCATAGGCTGTGCATCCAAGCCAAAAACCTGTTTTTCCATAAGGCAGCTGTTCTAGCGGTGACTAGAATTGAATTCTTTGAATTGGCTCTGATGGTTCAAGAACAGTTTTTAACCTAACTTACGTTAATATAGAAACCATTAACTCGAACGTTAAAATGTTACCAGATTAAATATTGGATCTTAACAAAATAATGCAACAAGATCATGTGGAGAATGCATGTATATATGCATTTCAAAGCAAAAGAAGTAGGCTAGTAGGAATGTAGGCTATGTTTATTTGTTTGCATGTTAATAATAATAATAATAATAATAATAATAATAATAATAATAATAATGGATTGCATTTATATAGCGCTTTTCGAGACCCTCAAAGAGCTTAACAATTCCACTATTCATTCACATTCACACACTGGTGGAGCCAAGCTAAAGTTCCCTGTGGGCTTGCATGGGTTTCCTCTGGGTACTCTGGCTTCCCCCCCACAGTCCAAAGACATGCAGGTTAGGTTAATTGGTGACTCTAAACTGGCTGCAGGTGTGAATGGTTGTCTGTCTTCATGTGTTAATCCTGTGATGGATTGGCAGCCTGTCCAGGGTGTACCCCACCTTTTGCCCTATGACAGCTAGAATAGGCTCCAGCCCCCCATGACCGTGAATTAGATAAGTGGAAGAAGATAGATGGATGGAAAAAGAGGTATACTATTAGATGGCTCAAATGTGGCCCTCCATTGTATAACAACTGAGTAATGAAGATAGGAAGATATGTCAGATGGAACAAATAATATGTTGAGAATTCAAAAAAAGATCAATTCATCATAATATGGCATGCTGAGATGAGTCAATTTACAGATTGGAAACAATACACAAATCTGTGTATTTATGCATTCATGCACAATCCACTGTGAGGTCTTTGTTTCTCGTTTTTCTCTCTTCCATATGCCGTTATATGTGTCTTAAATTATCTATTTTAATTTAATATATTTAATAACATTTGCATCTCCATAATCTGCATAATTACTCCAGCTGTTCTGTTCAGCCATTATCAATATGAGGGGTTTTTTTTTCTATGTATCTAACTGTACAGATACAAACAGTCTAGATGAGGCTTAAAAATGTGACAATAGAAAACAAGAGGCTAAATTATACTTGTAAATGTATTCAAATGAAATGCAAATGAAGAGTTTATTATTTCTCCTGCTCTCTCTAAAATGTATGACTGACTGCATCAAAAAGTGGAAATTAGAGCCTTCATTTCACTCCTATTTTGGTTTAAAATAACAACTAAAATTTTCTCTCTTGCCTTTGGGCTACAGTGCCAACTACAGGGCCTTGCCAGTCACACCAACAAACTCGAATACACCCTCCTACGTTCCTGCCTACCTTCTCCTGCTCAATTTTGGTCTTTGTGTAGTAGTCAATGGGCTTCTTGGCATACGGCAGATCCTCTCTCCCGTTCTTAATGTCAGTCCCCTCAAACACCACGCTGGCACTGCTGGTCAGGACCAACCTCTGGCAAAGAAAAAAAACGAAACAAAACTGAACATTAAAGACACTTTGTCTTCTCTTATTCTCTAAAGAGTGAACTTTAGAGCACCTAAATGCTCTCCCTCACCTGTACTCCAGACTCTATACAGGTCTGGATAACAGTCTGTGTGCCCTGGATGTTGACCCTCTCAAACAGAGCACGGTCGTCACTGGCAGGCGATGGAGAGGCACAGTGAAAGACCAAGGACACATCCTTCAGAGCTGCCAGCAGAGCCTGGAGCAGAACAAAGCAGACACCTGGTGAAATTTGGTTTGCATTTGTTTGTCCTGGGGCAGGAGTTTTGTTATCTGGTGCAAGAATGAATTAGAAAATTGCACTTAAAGAAGTCTTTACTCTTTAAACTGACCCGATAAGCAATCATTTAAGGCCTTTTAACCCGATTATCACCCAATATTTTGTGGTCTAGCAATTTTTTTTTCCTTGTTTGACCTTTGAGCCCTCAGAGATCTGAAAGAGCAGCCTCACTTGTTTGTCGCACAGGTCTCCCTGGTAGAAGGTGACGCCGGGCAGCTCGTAGCTCTGACGGATGTCAAACACAGAAACAGAGTAGCCTCGGTCCAGCAGCTTCTCCACCAAGTGTCTGCCCAAGAAACCGGACCCCCCGATGACCGCACACCGTTTACTACTCTGTATCAAAACAAGCAGGGGGCGATTACTGACACGCACAAGTGAATATAAACGGCGCTGACATAAAATATCAAAGCACAACTGGGCTGATGATGATGTTTTAACTCACCGGTCGCACACGTGTAGCCATGGGAAACCAATGAGAAGTGACCAACACGTAAGTAAACCGTGGTGGGTCTCAGGCAGCGTGGGAAAAAGTTTTGCGTGGAGAAAATCGATGCTCAGCGCAGACAAGATAAATGTGACGACTTTTCGTACAAGAAGCATGCGACACTGTTTCCTGTGTCATATACCTGAACCCAAGGAAACCGCGCACGACCCACCTGAAATGTTCAATCAGCTGAGAGAGAACCGCTCTGTCATTGGTCAAGTCACGAAGCTGACCCTTGCGAAAAGCCAGTAGTATTTGGGATACGTCAAAGAACGCCACCACATTGACCAATCAGAGGGCAGAAGCTAATTTCAGCCGTCCACCAGCTCAAAAACCACGCCCCTTGAAAATCTAACTTCAAGGAGCCAGCTTGAAAATCGTGATGTTTGATATTTAGTAGCCCAACAATCAAAATCTTTTCTCCAGTATATCCGCTATCTCTCCTCTGCACATGTCCAAACCATCTCAGCCTTACTTCAAACATTTTGTTCTACAAGCCACTCAAACAGAGCTTACACGACTGCCAAAAATGAAAGTACTGCAAGCAGAGTGAAGGCTTTATAATGTGAGGCGTGTTGGCATATACAACCAGTAGCGGTTTTTGATAGGGGCGACACGGGCAGTCCTCGGTGCGCCTGCTCGGTGCTGAAGTCAAAGTAAACTTTATTGTCATCTCCGCTACATACAGTCCAGTATATAGAGAGACAATACGACGAGGCTCCAGTTACAGCAGTGCACATTTCATTCATAATGTTGTAAATCCAAGCCCATTGTGTATTCCTGATTTGAATCCTGGGTTGTGCGAAATCCCAGAAATGCACCCTAGACAAAGTGAATCTGTGAACTAAGGTGTAGGTCTATTAGGTTATGTTGTGGTGATCCTCGGGTTGGGGGATTTGTGCTCATACTGGAGTGCAAAATTGAAACCAATGGAAGATGGACAAGAAAAGTTCAAAGCCATCAGGTGCTCAGTTTAGAAAAAAGAGAAAAGAAGAAGAGGAGAAACGAGCAAAAGATGCAGGTAAGCAGATGTGTCATTGGATAATGGCAGGTCATCCTGAAACAATCAGAATCAGAATCAGAATACT
This sequence comes from Simochromis diagramma, assembly GCF_900408965.1. Classification (NCBI taxonomy): domain Eukaryota; kingdom Metazoa; phylum Chordata; class Actinopteri; order Cichliformes; family Cichlidae; genus Simochromis; species Simochromis diagramma. The sequence continues at coordinate 7,784,488 of NW_024387477.1, forward strand.
TTATTAATCCCTAAGGAAATAATGTGGATTACAGTTGCTCCAAAAATAAATCGTAAAACTCCAGAGGGAGTGTTCGCCCAGGGCGCCAAACAGGCTAGGACCGCCACTGTATACAACAGTGATAAAAATGAAGAATAGAAAAAATGACGTTAAAGAAAAAAATCTATAAAACTGAGATCGTGCAAAAGAGCATGAATAAATAATATGCACACAGTGAGTCTGAGAAACAACAGCAAGAAGGTATAATACAGACTCGTGTTTGTGTGAGTTTTACAGAGAGCAGCGGAATTGATTTCTTGAAGCGTTCTTTATGGCAGCAGGGTTCAGAAAGTCTGAGGGAGAATGAGGTCTGCTGGGTCTGCTGGGTGGAATGAAGCAGGGATGATGGATTGTGCGTGACTGAGAGCAGTTATATCAGTGAACCTCTGCTCCTCACTTACTCCAGCGCATCCAGATTCAGGCCAATGATGCTTCCAGCCTCGTGGATTAATTTGTTGATCCTGCAGGCATCTCTGGCACAGATCTCCACCATCTCGGTGCATATATTACAAGATCTGTGCTTGAGCATAAATAACCTGCTCACATATGATGCAAATATCACAGACTGTAGAAAAGTGTGTAGAAAAAATTAAATAAATAGATATATAAATAAAACAAGAAGAGCCTTCTAATTGCAGTATTAAACTCCATATAACTTGGACTAATAACTTCTCGTTTCATGTTCTTCTTTATTGATTCTGGAGAAGATTATGCTTTTTCCACGTCGTGCTAACCCTTATTATTATTATTATCATCGTGCATTATTGTGAGCAATGATGAGTTTATATAAGACTGTATTATATTGTGTTGTATATAAGCGTTTTATTTTATTTTTACATTTTTAATTTATGTTCTTTAGTGTGCACTGGGGGCCGTGGATGCATTGCAATTTCAAATTTCTGTCTATGATCTGTACTTATGGTTTTTGACAATAAAGCTGACTTTGACTTGATTTATTGTCTCATCAGACTGTGTTAGACTCTCAGTGTGTTTCTGAATCCCTAGCACGGAGGAAATTAAACTGATTACCACGAGGAATCACACCATTTACATAATGAAATGACATCATATCTATTTAGGTATGACTTCTCAGATCTCCACATTATCTCCAAGCAGCTTCTATCCGTAGCACACCTTCTGCGCCGCTGTGAATGTTGTTACCGTAAAGCACCCCGTGATTTTCACCAACCAATCAGCTTTTTCCCCGACTGTTGCGTTTGATTTTCTACTTCTCGTTGTGCCTCAGTACATTATTTCTCTAACTCCTCCACGGCCAGGAACCACTGGTTGTCCGCTGGCACAAAAGGTAAACAAATGAAACATCCGCTTCGTGACACAAGCTGGTTCGCCTGCGCTTTTCTTTTTTCATCCACATTTTAGCAGGTAGGCTGTTACAGCGAAATAAGAACGATGCTTTACTGTATAACACATTTCTCCCAGACTAGGTGTCATTAAAGCAGTGGTGTAAACTGGAAACCGCTTTATTGTCTTCCCCTTCCCAAAATGACAGCGTCACAGCCCAGACGAAAACAGTGATTGGCCTAAAAGATCTGCAGCCAGATTTGCCAGGTACACATAGAGCAACTGATGGTGAGTGAACATATTTCATTATTTAGAAATTACGTAATTCCGTGTTCGTGTGTGGCATCTGACTGGTATAACTTGTAAACCGGCAGTGGTTAGGTATGGTGGAAAACACGTTTTGAATACAATACTTTATATTTTTTCCTCCCGTGTCCCCACCACCAGGCAACCGTTGCCAAGAGACCATCCCTGCAGGGTCCGGTGCCCCCTCCTCGCAAGAAGACAGCCCCCAAGCCAGAGCTGACGGAGGTACAGAAGCAGGAGATCCGGGAGGCCTTTGAGCTGTTTGACACCGATGGCTCTGGATACATCGATGTGAAGGAGCTTAAGGTAAAAGATCTCATGCCCTGATGTCTACATGTACAGTTAGCTGCATATATAGTTATTTGGCACACTCATCATTTAGTGCTTCATTTAGCCAAACTTATTTAAGTTAAACTGAAATGATGACTATCGACCCAAAGTAAAGACTTTGTTCACTATTTTGAAAGGGCTTAAATATAAAAGGGGATAAAATAAGTTCATTTTTTATAATGTTTTTCTGCTGGTAAATACTCATTCTCATTGCACAGTGATGGACTCTGTTTGGAAGCAACCTTACAGTCTTTTATTTGAAGTTTTTTTTTTAACCTTTTTTTAAGACCGGGTAAAGACCAGATTAACTGTTATTATGTCCCACTGATATGATACATACTTTATCCTGCCGCTGCTAAGGAAAGATAATTACCTATGTATGCTTTGAATGTCTGCGTTTCTTACTCTGTGCCAGGTTGCCATGAGAGCTCTGGGATTTGAACCAAAGAAAGAGGAGATCAAGAAGATGATAGGTGAAGTTGATAAGGATGGCACAGGAAAGATCTCCTTTGCAGACTTCCTCACTGTCATGACGCAGAAAATGGTAGACATGTGTTGCATTGCTTTTAATTCTATGTTACTAAAGAGTTGTATTGTCCGGAGTAAAGTACTCTCCCTCTTCTCTACTTTTAGGCTGAAAAGGACTCTAAGGAGGAGATCTTAAAAGCTTTCCGGCTGTTTGATGACGACGAGACGGGCAAGATATCATTCAAGAATCTGAAGAGGGTAGCCAAAGAGCTTGGGGAGAACCTGACAGATGAAGAGCTGCAGGTGAGGCTCTATATCATGGCATAAAACAGCTAATAATAAAATATCAAAAGCATATTACTGTATCTAGCTGGTGGGTTGTGTTGACAAAGCCAAAGGCTGTGAAGGCAATTTAGAATAACGTCAACACAGCATTTGCTCGTGAATGCTATCAAGCCAGCTTGTTTTGCTTTCTCCATCTCTCAGTTCTTCTTTTCATTTCCTCGTGTTTTGTGTGTTTCTGCAGGAAATGATAGATGAAGCGGACAGGGATGGAGATGGGGAAGTGAACCAGCAGGAGTTCCTGCGCATTATGAAAAAAACCTGCCTGTACTGAAGCAAACGAAAGGCATTAAGGTTGGGTGGACCAGGCTGGATCAGTGAGGGTGTTTTGCTGCTCATCCATTTATCCAGAAAACAAAACCTTATTATCGTTGTATAGTGCCATAATTTTTTTTTTTAAATCAGTCAAGACATTTAAGCTTCAAAAACTACAATCACTACAAAACCTTTAAAGACTTGAACAAAAAGTCTAGCAAAATCCCAAACCATCCTTCTTTCAGTTACATGACAACATACTGCCAAAACTGTAAGAGTACACCCTCTTACCTGTTAGAATGCTGCATTCATTTATGAAGGATATATATTGATAATATTATAGAGGTTATTCATCGTGCCTGCACCAATACAGTGACACGTAGTACATTCCAGCGCTTTGTGTGATACTTTGTGCATTATGTTAGCAGTGTCTGTTCACTCTCGTATACTGGTGACTCCCATTACCGTCTCATGTTTCGGCTCTTTTATACTGGTTTTCCTGGGAAAATTTGCAATGCAGTGAAGGTGTTTGTTAACCACTGACGACTGGAGAGCGCTCTGTCTCATCTCCGTGCTGCCTGTGGATTTGTGCCTGTGCCTCTTAAAGGGGTAATTCTCACAATCAGGGAAGCTGCCTCTTAGCACACCATCATCTTGGATCCCACACCTACAGGCCATTACACACCAAGTGCATTTTAAAAAAAGTGACATAAAATTTAGAATTTTTTTCTGTTCCAAACTTTTGCGGAAAATTCGTCCTCAAAACCAACATCAAGCAAAGATGAGTCGGTCCTGGGAAATTCTGGGTTCATCCATGCTGTATCACGACTGCTTCCGGACATATTTCATGATGTCAGTGGGGCAGTTTGAGCTCTTGTTGGCAGAGTTGGGAACACATTTGTGTTCAGAGAGCCGACTGACCCAGAGCAGTGTCTGAGGTAAAATACTGTTATCTAACTATTTGTATATTCAGTACTGTGCATGATTCAAGGTACAGCACACTTCTTGCCAACTGAAAAAATCGAGCTTGTTTCAAACATATAAATGACTGCATTAAGAATAGGTGACTGTCATAAAATATTTTTAACCAACAAAATATTCGCACAGATTTTATGCGTCCGGTGTGTAAAGCCTTAAGGCTGTGTAAAAAAAAAAACATGGATGTAGCCTTGTGAAACCTTGTTTAGAAGCTTTCACTTGAACAATTTGCCCATTTCATTTTTTTTTAAATAACTCTTTCACCCATAAAGATGACCTTTGAATGCCTCCCCGTACCTTTAATGACCACTTTGACACCTCTGTATTTATCAATAAAGGTGTGGTTTGACCACCTTTACTGGTCAAATAGTTTCCAAGGGTAGTTGCATTTGCAGACACCACCCTCACTAAATTCTGACCAACACACAGTCATTTTGTTGTACAAGCAGGCCTGAAATGTGAGAAGAAAAAAAAACAGTCAGTTTAGAAAACAGCTTCAAGGGTTACTCTTAGTAGGCTTTTAACAGGTAACACTGAGTTTAACTCTTAAAGAGTTAAACTCAGCGTTACCTGGGTGTGACTGTGAAAGCAACAACACTGCTTGACCACATAGTAGTGAGTTGTCAACCAACAGGTATACCTGCACTAATACAGTTTTAAAAAAGAAGAATCAAAATAGCATCATGCTGATGTGAAACATGTGTCTGAGACCCTTATTTAGTGAGGAAGCTGTGTACTTAGCTTATAGGTCAAATAAGTACTACAGCAGTTTGTTTAAAGACATTTGGAACTACAAGAGCTGCCCCTAGTGGCCTGTGAAGGAAATGCAGGCTTAAGTCAGTTTGCATTGGCTTCCCTTTCCAGGTTCAGAAGCTGCTTCCTTGTTTTTTTTATATACAGTTTTTGGTCACATTGTCTTAAAGTGATTGTTAATATATTTTCTGTCATGCTTTTGTGCGTATTTTATCATCAATATTCCTGAATGTTTTACATAATGTCTTGTGAATTGAATTATGTAAACAGCACAACAGTATTTCAGTTAAAATTAAACCCATTGAAGCAATTTGTCCTCGTGTCCTGTTTATTTTTACTTTCATTTTTAAATGAGCATTGCTCATTTGAGTGGCTTGACTTTGGATTTATCTCCAATTTTTTTAAGTTGCATCATAAAACCTTGAATGTATTTTTTTCTGATGCTATTAAACACAGATCCTATGCGGTCTTCTGCTGCTGTAGCCATTCTGCTTCGAGGTTTGACAGGTTCTGTGCTCTTCTGCATATCTTGGTTGTAATGAGTGATTATTTGAGTCACTGTTGCCTGAAGTTCTGTCAGCTTGAAGCAGTCTGGCCAGTCTGACCTTCAGGAGGTCACCTTGACTATGCTTCAGTGTATTGTGTTGCTGCAATTTGTCTGAGTACTTAGATGTGATCTTTAATAAGCAGCTGAACAGATATAACCAATCAAGTGGCCAGTGAGCATATATGCAGATTGGTTGTGCGCTAAGCCCAAGTAACACCTATCCCTATCCAAAACAGCATGTTGTCATGTGGCCTCCAAACAAAATCCATAAAATAAACAGGTGATATTCTCCAGAGTAAATGACAGTAGAAAATGGTGTATATTGTGAGTCACTAACAAACAGTGAACTGTACAAATATAATATAGAATTTACAAACCAATGACAAGGCCTGATTAGTAGCGCTGAAGATCAAAAACTAGGTCACAGAAAAATCTTCCCCACATCCTAAAAGAACTGCTTTGATTGTCCAGATGAGTTGCTGAAAAAGCATTGATTATGATGATTTAGCTCAAATGTTTGTGAGAATAATATCTAAGAAGGGTTTGGTTAATTAAAAAAAATCCAAAATCAAAATGTGCAGACCTACCTGGAGATTATTGCAGAGGAGAAGGTGTATGAGGAGCAAGAACCGAGTGTGTCTGAGGAGTGACGGGGAGCGCGGGATGACAATGAGCAGAGGAACACTGAGCATTGTGTTCAGGCTGTAGCTAGCGCACATGCTGACCATCTTAAAGAATTAAACTTTATTTGAAGACTTGAAGGTGCAAAACAAACAAACAAACAAACAAACAAACAAAAAAATCGCACCAGCACAGCATTAAAAGGCTCATATCAGACATTTACCATGGCACTGTCACTTATTAAGTATGACATTGTTTGATGCTATCATCTACACAAGCACACAATCAGAAACATTTACTTTCTATTCATTCAGTTTTTCCAGTTACAGCAACTCTAATGATCAACAGACAAACAGAAAAAAAAACATTGAGAATCATAGCTGCTCAATAATGTAAGACTATCTGACTGAGATATTTCATAGGCTGCCTGTGTAAAGGACACATACTGGCTCAGCTTTGACTCAGTTTAGTCTTTGAGGCAAAGTCTGCACTAAGTTTCCGCATCACCTCTGCATGACTCTGTCCTGCTAGCTCCTGTCGTACACTCGAGTAATTTTCCTTGACAAAGTTGGCAAAAGGCGTGGGAGCACGTGGCTTAGAAGGCGTCAACAAGACAAGCTGACCAGTGCAGAGGGCGCACACAAATCTCTGCGTGTCCAGTGACTTGGAATGACGGCCGATCCTATATGGAATCACAGTAAAAAAAAAGAGACATTAATCAGGCTGAAATGAGCTCAAATGCTCTGGAAACACACAGTGACTCATAAAATGGAGTAAGTGGTTTTGGTTTACATACGTGTTCTTGCAGCGAGTGCACTGGTACTGGAATTTGTACTTGATGTCATAGCTGTGGCAGCGCGTGACCATCGGCAGCTCCGGATGTGCCAGTGTTGCTTTGCGAGCATAGAGCTTCCAGAAGTTTCCATGCCCGTCCCTTACACCGTTAATCAGCCATGTTGCAGCATGACACATTTCATGTATCAGTGTGTCCCTGAGACGATCTAGCAGGGAAGCACAAAGACAACGTTGTCATACAAGACGAGGTACCTCGTATATATGCGCACGCACATATTCAGGAACAACAGCACAGTAAGAGGTTCTAAAGCTCCACAAGGTCGCAGCTTCCCTGACAAGCAAATAATTCTAGGGGACCTTAGTAAGCCATTACCTGCAGAGTCACAGACTTTCTCTGACAGTTCTATGCGGGCGTAGCGGTTTCCTCCACCCTTTTCCTGCCCTGTAACGCAGTAGCCAGCTGTTTTACGCATCTTCTTATTCCAGGTCACTGACATATTCGCAGGGAGCTAAAAAGAAAGGAAGTTAGAAATAAATGAAAACAAAAACTCACCCTGTTAGCAAAGACATTAAACAATGCAATGTATAAATATTTCGTTCTTTACACAGAGCGTTTCATCATATTTAATTTACAATAATAATAATAATAATAATATAAAAAGAATACTGGAGTTTTAAATTGTACATCAATATTGAAAGAACTGCATGGGAGATTCAGGCCTTTGCTCACAGTTCATATCTTCATTCTTGAAACTCATTAGTGAGCATTTTATCATTTAGCACAACAGCTATCCTACACAAAACAACCAGAGAGCTTTGCAGCTTCAATATGTGACCCATCCTTGACTTGTTTATGTCTAACAACATAACGCACAATATATTACAGAAGGTGGTTCTACTATGGCTGCCAATAGACTTTAGGCAACCAGTGAAAGCAAGGGGTATTTCACAAAGTCTGGAGATTTTCTTTTACGTCACGTGCATCAAATTAAATATTCCTCAGCTTCAAATGGAAAACAGTCTAGTAAACAATGACTCTTCATTACCTTACTCTCAAACACTGTGGTGTTGTACAGGTGGTAGAGTTTACTTGTGAGTGCCTCTTTGTTCTGCTTAAAGCTGCCCACATAGCTGGAGCTGGGATTTGTGAGGGACTGCAGGAAGCAGCCCGGGGTCTTACACAGCACATTCCTAGAGGGAAGCAAACAGAGCAAAATGAAGACAAACGTTCGTGTATAAAAGGAAAAGGCTCACTATCTGGTGTCCAATTAGTGCATCCACTAGACGCACTTGCTGGTTGGACCGTGTCTCGGCTCGCTCTGACTGACGGCGGGCTTCAAGATCGATGATTTTCCAGGTGTCTTCACACCTAATGATTTAGAGCCTGGTGTTTGGGATACAGGAGGAACTGAGACTGTCCCAGCAGGCTCCTTATTGCTCTCTAAATTTAATTGGAAAAAGGAGAGCAAGAGATATGAGCATGACAAAAAAAACAAAAGACTGTCAGATTCAAACATTCAAAATTAAGCAGTTACCGTACCTTTGCTGTTGTTTGGTAGGAATGAATTCCCTATGAAATTGTTTTTCTTTTTCAGTCTCTCCAGCAGGGATGTGAACTCCTCCTCAGAACTGCTTGAATCATCCAGCTTGGAAGGCAGTGAAAAAGTGCGCTTGGGAGAGATCACTAATGTTTTAGCTTTGTTTGAAGGACGACACAAAGGAGACAGAGCAGGAGGAGAGGGGAGTGACGGCGAAGTTTCATCGTCATTGCACAGAGGAGGAGTATTCTCACTGGTCTTTGGAAGTGACTTGGGCCTCGTGTGACGGGTTCTCCAAGTGCTCTTCAGCACAATATTATCATCATCCTCATCGTCGCTGACAAAGACAGGTGAATTAAACAGAGACAGGGGTCGCCTTGTTTGAGGCTGAGATGTTGGAGTATTGGTCTTCTTAGGAACTACAAAAAAATTTGAGACAAAAAAAATTAATTAACAGACTTTTACATATGCATCTGACACATATTTAAAAAAGCAGCAACAGGGAAATTAGAAAAAACAAGACGCCTGATACATCAACAAAAGCTTTGTATACAACCAGAAAATAATTTGCAAAGTGAAGAACAACCCTCTCCCGGTTTGTAAACCACACAGCAAGTGAACACTGTCACGTAAGCATAAACAACTAGGTGTGACTGACTGATAATCTAGGCCGTAGATCAGTCAGGTGCAACTTCCCAAGATGAGATTTTAGCTCATTTTCCCATTAATGAATTAAATCAATATCACTGTTATATTAGAACCAACACAACAGGCTGCCTTGCTGATGCAACTCCAAAGGGATTTGTTTCTCCTCCCGGGATCAAATGGTAGGTAAATGTGAAGGCTATGTCATTTATTGTTGCATGTGACATCTCCCGACATTATTTGGGATCATGCTGGAAGTGAGGAACAACAGCAAAATTACCTTTGAAAGATGATTTTGGCTCAACAAAGTCATCATCTGATGAGTAGTCGTCAACTATAAAATTATGGAGGCTGTGAAATTAACCCAGGGGGAAAATGTTTAGCAGTAAATAACATTTACTTCTGACGGGAAATAAAAGTGGTGGATAAAAATTCATCGGACTCACCTGTCCTCACTGCCACTTTTAGATGTCTTCTTAAGTTTGGTATTGGGAGTTTTTGCCCGCTGAAGAACTTCAATGAGCAAAGATAAAATATCCAAAAATTGTATTGGTGGGATATATAGACAAAATCTAACCAGAAGAATGACATTAGCACTTACATGTTTCAAAAGCGGTATTGTCATCATCTGAGCTCACCACCACAATGTTTGAACTGAAAATAATAAAAGTGCTTTTTAAATACTTTAGTTATATCATAATATAGTCATTAGTGTGAAATGATAAATCAGATAGAAAATCTAGATCAGAAAAAGACAAAATGCTTCATGAAAACATTTTCATACCTGCCTGTCTTTGCAGGACTGCGTGGTTTGTGTGAAGTGGCTTTAGCTTGGGGTGTGGCTTTTTCCATAAGAACTAAGGCATTAAAGGGTAATAGGAAAAAAATGAAATCCATACATGAAACCAAAGTCACACCTTTAAGCATTGTACATTAATAAAAAAAATTTTTTTAAAAAGCCCAAACACTTACACCTGTCAAATTCATCGTCACTCGATTCGCTCAACGCAGAGTTTCTCCACTTACTTGCTGATCCATGACCACTTGTGCCAGCATGACGACTCTTACCAATTTTACTCATCAACTGCAAACAGAAGCAACAACAATAATAATGTTTATTTATTTATTCATTTTCAATCATTTACTTCATGGTGATACCATCACTTTTAAACGCAAATCAACAAAATCAACCCCTGCCATAGTGGGTCTCCAAAAAAAAAAATAAATAAATAAAATCTGTATATTTAACAAAATTATTTTCTTAGACATTAATAAAGTGCTACCTGAGTACCAACATTTTGACATTAGACTATCAATTGATATTTTTCTTTTTGTTTTGGTTACCATATTTGCTCAATCCAGCATAAAAGTTGAATGAAAATAGCATTTTTGTAACTAAGAATGTTTCTAGAGGCTTCAATTGACATTGTGAAATACAACTGTACTCCATTCAAAAATCATTTTTTATACAAATATTTATTTAAGCAACCAGCCATCACAGTTTTGATGCACCTGCCCCAAATTACAGATCGTGATGCCATGACATTTATTATGGCAGATAGACCATTGAAATTTGACCAAATTCATTGAAGTTTGAGTTTGTCTTTAATAGTTTTGAGATATTCATGCTGAAACAATTCCTCAGATGTAAAAGTGCGGAAAAAATATTGTGGACCTAGGTTGACGGACTATTTAAAAAAAATTATCTCTTAAAAGGTATCTGATATATGAAGCTAAAAGGGAGACGATCGATCATCTCTCCTCTGTCTCCAACGCTGTACTTGAGAGCTATTCTCTGTTCCAGCAACCCAGGCTAATAGTGCCAGTGTGTTTACCAGTTTTTAATGAAGTCCGCGATAATTTAGGGGTTTAAAAAAGTATGCAGCAAACCTTCTTTTCCGTTTCCTCCAGTCCTCCCTCATCCATCCACCCCATTCTTTTAGCCACTTTGTGAAAAGACTTGGACGTAGCATCGTTCATAGTTTCCTTCAAGTCTGCAATAGCACACAATAGCACGAGCCATTTAAAGTTTGCTCCAGCGCTAACATCAAGCTGTTTTTTTATAACACCATAAAACCACAGAGTGCTGCTAATTGATAGTTATTACCAAACATTTTTCATTTAACCAATTAATTTTTCTGGTTGGAACAAAATATATCTATATGGTTGAGGGGTTACAGCCTTTAGCTGAGCAGCGTTAGCGTTACCGTTAGCAACGGGGTCTCTAGCGTTAATCAACTAACATTAACAAGAGCTAGCTGGTTCATTTTCCCCCATTAGCACACACTGAATTACCGACTTATAAAACAAACAAACGAACCCGACAATATTTGTTATTTCATTACCAATTGCGCTTCTGTTATAAGAGAATAAGAGTGGCTGAGAGAATAGGGAAGCAACTACGAAGTTAAATTCAAATCTTGTGCTCCATTGCACCGGAAGTTGTCACCGTGATATTGGACCAATCGTAGCGCGTTCGGAGTGGCACTGAACCATCTTGTCCACGCCTACGTTTGCAGGAAAATAATCACGTAGAAAAATTCCACAGGAAGATAAAGTTCAATTTCGTTTTTAATGCAATTCTACTTTTAATAGAAAAAAATAATCTGTCAAATTGATGTTTAAATTACTGTGGTAGAAATGAATTACAGCAAGCCGTTATACGTCACCCAAACCAACTAATCACACTGTCTAACTAGACTTGTCATGGCTAACAAAACTTTTAAATTAGCCATTTAAATTAATCTATGTGCACATTTGTTATATCTCATCTTACCAGATAATATAAAAGTCTTCTATTACCTGTATCACTTGACTTGGTTGGCTGTCATGCATCAGTCTGACAAGGAATCACCATGGCTTTTAGTAGCTCCAGACGTACCAACCATGCATTTATATATTGAATATTTTTATTATCTATGATTTATGACCGTCTTATTGGACAGCCACATGTCCTACAGTCAGTCTGTGAATTCATCATCTATGTATTCTAGATTAGAATGTTGGTCAACTATGAATTTTAACATTCACTCCACAGTTCATGCACAAGTATGCAGATTATATAACTACTGACACAAGTTAGCAAAGCAAAGTTGAATGGCATTTAAAGGAGATCCATACTTTAACTCCAATGACAATGAGAAAAAGCATTGGTAACTTATATTAAGTGCATGTAACATAAATATCCAGAGGAAATTGTTCAATTGTTCCCACTATTGTTCAAATAAAAACATGGGGGGAGGGGGGAATTGTCAGCCATTTGGTTTTTAACTGAATTTCTTCTTTCACCTGGTTTTGGGACTGGTATACTTGTGAATGCAGGACTTTTTATTTTTTAACACTTCCATAAACGCCAATATTGCTTGAAGATTTTGGCACAGGAAATTTGTTTTCATTTTGTCAGCAGACTCCAATGGACCCAGAAAGGCACAGCTGAATACAAGTACATAAATCTACCAAGTTTAACAAGGTGCTGTGAGCTGCTGATGGCACACTGATGAGGATTTAAGAAGGGGTAGGGTTTCAGTTTTTCCACCGGCTTTACCATCGAGTACAAAACACCATACAAAGTGATTGCCATCTCAATATTTATTATATATAGTGCCTCATGGCATCGTTGACAGCATAAAGGTAAACAGAATTTAAAAAAAAAAAAAAAAAAAAAAAAAAAATTTGCTCAGAAATACTTACCAGCCTGCTTCAGGTTTGTGTGATTTAATAAGGAGAAAAAAAAGAAAGAAAAAAAAAACAAAAACAAAAAAAACCCCAAAAAGAATGTATAAGGTATGTAATCTAAAATTACATTTAGGTCTTCCCCGCCGACTTAACAGGAGTTGCTTTATCTAGATTTGTCCAGTCTTATGAACATGTTGAGAACTGATAATAGTCCTGATAATAAATAGTCCTTGTAATAAACAGTCCTTGCTTAATGAAGTTGGCATTCAGAAGTTTTCATTTTGTCACGTTTTCAGAAACTTAGAACACCTACTTCTGCAGGTATGTGAGAGGAGTTAAAGAAAAAAAAAAAAAAAACTAAAGAGGAGTTGCAATTTATATTTTATAATTGCATGTTAAAGCTGATGAAACATGTCAGGTACAATTTCCATGGTGCAACAATGTCATTTTTAAAAACACACAACACTCTTAATCCATTTATAAATAGATCAACAAGTAATGACGGCTGGAAATTCTCTCCACAAGCTGCACTTAGTCCCATATGCACAATGACAGAAGAAAGTAAATCCATCGATCCAAGTACCAAAAAGGGGAAAAAAAAAAAAAAAAAAAAAAAAAAAGGGAAGCCAGGCATTCACAATCCTTTCATGCTCACCAAATACCTATACTGTGTTTTAGGACAAGAGTCTCAGAAGAGTTGCCTGAATGTCTCAGGATCAATCTGGCTCAGTAGATGCAGATGTGAGAGGCAACGATCAGTGTAAATGGGATATAAATGTGAACATGTGTAGGCTCCTTGAAAACAAGAGTCCCATTAATAGCAAAGGAGAGTGATACAGACAAAAGTTCGACAAGAAGGGGCTGGAGTGGAAACGGACCATTCAAACTATGGTGCTGATGGGGGTTTAAAATGGCTGGGAGAAAGGGGAAAATAATTCTGCATGCTTCCAGTTCAAGCATTTTCACTAGCCTCTACTGCCTGGTGTTTGACCAAGTGATCTGGCTTGTTGCCATTACTGTGGTGCTCCCACATCTGCAGATAGAGCCTCTCCAGGTCCATTGTGTACTGCTTGGTGTTGAAAAGAGGGCTGCAAATTCTCTGCTTCCAAACACGCGCTCGGACCATCTTCAGGCTATAGGAGGAGGGCGAGTAATCAGAGTTAGCAGGTGACAAAGGATGTTTTAAAAATAAATAAAATTAAGTGTTTAGGATAAACATCTACTTACTATTCCATGTCAGAGCCCAGTTTGACTGCTATGTCCTCATAGTCCTGGCGGCTTTGAGCTATTAGATCAGGGCAACCCAGACAGTTGAGTTGTGAGGCAGCCACACGGGATGCAAGAGTCTCACCTACAGTGGTGTCAATATTTTAAAAGAAAACAGGTTTCAATTAACATTCTTCTCATGGTCATGTTTTTATATTTTTTAAAATCTGTTAATTATTCAACTTGTGTTATGGCAACAATTGGTAGTAGGCCTGCCACGATTAGTCGACTAGTCACGATTATGTCGACTATCAAAATAGTCAAATGATTTAATAGTCGACGTGTCGTTTGAAGCTTTGTAAGATCCCAAAAGATGTAGGAATAAGTAGTAGGATTTAAGAGTGTAATAACGGACTGAAACAAGATGGCAGCACTGCATGTACAAGGAAAACCCTGAAGAAGAAGTAGCTTTGTCCCAGAATTCATAGAGCAGCCCAGCTCAGTTTCCAACAATGGCGGCAGCTAGTTAGTTTTAATATTACTCTTATTATTCTTTCTAGGTCACAAAATAAACGTTTAACATATTTTCAGGCGAGAATGTAGCTGTGTAAACCTCAAATATCTGCTCAGTTTATCAAGACACCACATATTTTGAAAAGCGCTCTGATGTCTGTTACCCACTAGCTCGATAGCGAGCCGGGGGCAAAGCTCACTAGAGCCGGTGAGAACCCCGGACAAATTGTTTTCAAACCCACAACAGTCTTTCGCTACTCAGGTTAAACATATGCAAGTCACTTAGATAACTTAAAAATGTTACTGTTTGGCTTTTTTTTTAGTATTTTATTTGTTCCTGAGTAAATCGGTTTGGCTGAGATTAAAGTTATAGTTTTTACACAGCTGAATAAACCTCAAGCAGACAACTGATTATCAGAAGTGTGAGATGCTCGAGAATATACTCCGGTGTCCCGTTATATTTTAGATAGCAAGGAGTTTATTAAACTTCACTGAAACAATCTGCAAATTTCATTAAAATTTATTAACTATCATCTTGTCTTTATTTTTAGTTGGCACATACCTTAAACACTTAAAGCTGTAAGCTAATGATAGTTATAAGAGCAGATGCATGCTGGTGCAATAAGCTGTACGTTTACGTCCAATGGATGCATGATCTGATTAGTCGACTAATCGCAAAAATAATCGGTGACTAATAGACTATCAAAATAATCGTTTGTGGCAGCCCTAATCGGTAGCCAAGCCTATTCCTGAAAACTCTGCTCACCAGGCATAGTAACCATGGGTGTTCCAGCCCAGAGAACATCCATGCCTGTGGTATGACCGTTGCACAGAGGAGTGTCTAGGCACACATCAGCAAGCTGGCCCCTTCTCACATGCTCCTCCTTGGGGGCCACAGGAGAGAAAATGATCCGAGAGCCTGGCAGACCCATGTTCTGAGCATACTGCTGGATGTTGGGCTCACCAACTGCAGGGAAGCGAAGAAGCCACAATACACTGTTGGGCACGCGCTTTAGGATCTGCAACAAGACAAATGTTAAGAGATTGATTATTTATTTATTTTTTTTCTTTATACACAGTGTGTGTGTGTGTGTGTGTGTGTGTGTGTGTGTGTGTGTGTGTGTGTGTATATATATATATATATATACACACACACACACACACACACTTTTAAACGCCCTTAAACAGAATTTCTTAGTTAAAGGAACTCCAGTTCATTAATAATAAGGACAGTCCAAACTTACATTGACCCACATCTGGAGAGTAGGTGGATCAATCTTGTAGAGCTGGTTGAAGTTGCAGTAGACAATGGAGTCCTCTGGGAGACCATACTGAGAACGAGTTGTTACAACAATCGTGCGTGGCACCTCCTCCCCAGTCGCAGCTTTGTTACTGATCTAAACATGAGGAATGAAAATATTGCTGTTTGTCGAGCGGCCTTAACGCTTACATTTGTTGTAAAGTGTTTTGTTTTAAAGTCCCTCCTAAATGAGGGAACATTGACTAAAATACTTCTGTAAAAAGAAGCAGCATGTGACAACATATAGGAACGTGACCAGGGTGTCCAGACAGTTAGTGTGTTTACATGAAGCAAAAGTGGCCAAGTGTGTACGTCTAATAGTGACTCTTACCTGTGTGGTGGCTAGGCCATTGCTGACAGTGAAGCCATTGATTGTGACCTGGATTTGGCCTTGATTGATCATGTTGATGATTGCTTCAGCTGCTGTGTTCATGGGAATTACAGGCATGGACAGGGCTCCATTTGTGTCACCAGTAGATTCCTGGTTGTTGTCACACTTCATCTGGTCGATTAAAAATTAAAAATAAATAAAAACAATGTTCATCAATAATCAGAATTATTGTTTCAGATTAAACATCTGTTTTAATAAAGTTTCTGGATATTTTTCCTTACTCACCTTTATCACTTTGACATCGGGCAGACTGTCCAAGAAGGCCTTCAGATCAATACCATTAAGAACGATGCGGTTGTCAAAGATGTGCCCGTTAGACTTGAAATCAATCACTGCCTTTTTCTGTTGGTCAAAAATAAATAAAGTTACAACAACAGTGAAAGTAAAATTTTAGGAAAACAAGACAGCTCACAGAATCAATCTGCAGCATTGTAAGGCTGGACAAACCTTGAGGTGAGGGAACATGTTGGCATGGTCTCCAATGAAGAAGGTATTGGGCATGTAGGCAAGTTTCTCCGAGTACTGCTCAGCCACTTCCGTAGGCGATGTCTCCTTGTCTGTGATGATGTAGTCCATGAAGGGAGCTCCGCTGGTTCCAGGGTAACCTAGCCACATAGCCTATTGAATAGGTATAAATTGTTAGCTGTGCGTTCTCACGGTCAGTATATTGCACAAGCTTATAAATATAGCTATCCCCTAGACAGGCTAACAATTTACATGTAAGGCTTACCTGAATAGGGGCAGGGCGGAGGGCGAAGAGCTCATTTCTTGCTCCCTTGGTGTATCCATTCATATTCACTAGAATGTTGATTCCATCCTGGTGAATACGATCAGCTGCCTTGCCATTGCAAGGTATCTGGAGACAAAAATTACAGTTTATGTAAATGGCTAGAGTTCCTGACATTGCATCTGACAGCACAATGGTTGAAATGCCTTCCAAGTTAAAAATAGAAATGCTCAAGGTTGATGTGTTATAAATAGAAAGATACTGTTGAGGAAACAACATGTTACGAGTTACCTGTGAGAGGTCTGTGAAATGATGAGCTTCAGCGACCACTTTCACACGGAAATTGGTACTATCATCAGGGCTGAGTGCATAGCAAAACACCTTTAGGGTAAGGAAAACAAAATGAAGACTTTAGTCAACGCTGTGTCAATACATTGCAGAGTGTAATAAGCACCATTTTTTTAAACCATAAAAAACAATTCTGAGTTGAAATTACCTCAAATTTTTCAGGATTGTGCATTCCAGGAATGGACTGCATCAGGTGGGAGGTTGGATGGTTGCCAAAGTCAGAGCTTACATATCCAATGCGCAGACGTCCACCGCTAGCTTTCAGATCCTTAGGATGCTCGTAAGCCGGTTTGTGCAGTGCATTAATCTGTGGAGTAAGTAATGTTATAAGAATACGTGTACAGTAGGACAGTAAAGTCTACATGGCAGATGTTTGACTGACAACATAAAAAATTGTTTGCCCAAAAATCATTTCTTACCCCCTATACCTTCATCACTCCAAGCGACCCACTCACCACCAGCTTCTCTACTTCTTTATACCCAGTACCTTGCCCACCCCCCTTACCTTCCCCATACCCTGCAGGCACTTCCATCACCAGCCACCTTCCACCCTCCCAAAATATATATTAAAGGTTTACTTGCTTTGATCATTTTGTCTACCTTGTCCAGGCAAAGGTTTCCGTGGCGCTCAGCAATGGCCTTGCGGAAGCTGTGAGAGAGCGGATACAGCATGCTGTGGTGTGGGTGCACTGAGGGCAAGCGGTTCTTCTCCAGTTGGTCTGCCACAATGCTCACAAGCTTTTTCATCCGCTCATCATAATCTGTCCAGTCACACACAATCTGAAAAGGTGAGGGGCAAAAACAACAACAAAAAAATAAATTAATAAATTAAAAAAAACAAAAACAAAAAGTAGTCAGAAAATTTGTTTTGATAACAGCAGAAGTAAAAAAAATAAAAAACAGAAAGGAGATGCAGTATAACAGCAGATGAACACCTGTAGGCAGTGTGCCAAGTTGCAGTAAGCATCAGGGAAGTCAGGCTTCAGTTTCAAGGCTGTGCGATAAGATGCAATAGCCTCTGGGATGTTTCCAGAATCCTAAAAATAAAATAAATACAAACAACATAAAAATTAAAACTCCAAAAAGGCATACTCAACTAACAAACGGGTGCCAACTCAGGTATCCATTGCTCAATTTTTAATTAGGTTTGTGTGAAAATACATCTTTAAATTTACTAATTTAATGTGAAAAGCAACATCAGAAGCAACCTGGAGGTGGATAACTAATAGTGAAGTGCTATATCTATCTATCATCTAGAGAGAGCATATGAAGAGTAAAATTAAGAAATATTCCTACCTTATGGATTGAGGCTAAATTGCTGTGAGCATCAGCAAAGGCGGGGTTGATCTGGATGGCACGGGTATAACACTGCAGAGCTCCTTGAACATCTTGCATTTCTTTTAGTGTATTCCCCATGTTTGAGTAGGCATCAGCAAATGTGGGGCTGATTCTAAAATTCAAACAGACCACATAACATAATTACTCAGCTGTCAGATCTTTTTACACAAAAGTAAATAATCATAGGAGTGTCACAGGAGAGAAATTAATGGATTTAATTTTCACTCATATCTGGCAACACTCAGGTGGCTTCACAGTATACTTACTGCTCTATTTTCATGTACAAATTAAGTTATTTAGCAGCAGTTATTAAGATAGCAGCTTTTTCGCTAAATGTTGCCAACGGGACTTTTAGGAATGCTACAAATCAAACATCCATTTAAAGTTAGTAGATCAGTAACATGTCTGAACTAAGACAGCTATTCTCACTTTAGAAAAGTGACTGGAGTGATTAAACATGAGCCCAACAAAGAAAAAGAAAGCTAATTTCAGGCATAAACTCAAAGTCCACAGTTGTCTCCAGCATTCATTTACAAACCTGATTGCCTCTTTGTAGTGCATGAGGGCTTCCTGCAGTTTTCCCTGCTGCTGCAACACACTGGCCAAGTTAGAGTGAGCTGCTGCAAACTCTGGGAACACCTGATGAATAAAGTTTGAATAAGTATCATCACATGATCATTTTTACTGTAAAAGTGAATATTTCAAATCTGTTAATCTTGACAATGTTAAACCCACCTCTAAGGCTTTTCTGTAGAGCTGAACTGCTTCCTCGATGTAGCCCTGCTCACGCTTGATATTGGCCAAGTTGTTAAGGGAGTCGGCATGAGTTGGACACAAACGCAAAGCTGTGTTGTAGCACTCTTCGGCTTCAGACACCTTTTAGGGAAAATAGAACTCAGTCAGTAAAAACTCAGTAAGTGTTTAATGACCTCAGAGGTACTCAAGATTTGAGACAAAAAACACATTACATTTCCTTTCTCCTTTAGAGCGTTTGCCAAATTGCAGTAGGCATCAGGAAAGTGGGGCTGCAATTCAATAGCACGGCGGTAGGTGTCAATAGCCAGGTCAATGAGGCCCTGCTCATAGTAGACACAGGCCAGATTTCCATGGACAACAGCGTGATTGGGGCTCAGACTCAGGGCTCTCAAGTATCCAGCCACAGCTCTGGAAGATGTGAATAAAAGTTATGAATATTCTGCAAACATTTAAAATGAAATGATGTATGCTACAACCTAAAAACAAAAAAAACCCACAAGCAGATGCATTACTGCTGTGACAGCAGTAAGCACAGCAAATCTGCCCTGCCCAGTCAATTGAATAAAAACAAGAAAAAAAAAAAAAGAAACAGTTCTACGAAGAGCAAAGACAAGGATGTGCTGAAATGAACATTGTCTGACTTAATTAAACGAGGTATCGAGGAATGTGGAAGGGTGGTGCATTGACAGAAAAATCTGTCATGATTTAGACTCACCTGTCAAAGATGCGGGCCTCCTTCAAAACATTGCCTAAATTGATGTATGCATCAAGGAAATTTGGATCCAGTGTCACTGCCTAAAAACCAAGGAAAAAGACTTTATATTTGATACTGTTAAGGTGTCTCATAATATAGTTTGATTAATGTTACAAAAAACTATGCAACTGACCTTTTCAAAATGGTGTATGGCCAGCCATATCTCTCCCTGGGCATTGAACACACAGCCCAAGTTGCTCCAAGCCACGGCAAAGTTGGGCTGAGTCTCAATGGCTTTCAGGTAACAAGCCTTCAATGGGTTTAAAATAACCACAGGAAAGGAGAAGAGGTAGAATGGGAGAGGTATAGTGCATAGAAGGGGGGGGGGGGGGGAAGGGTTTGATTAAAAAAAAAAAAAAAAAAAAAAAAAAAAAGAGATTGAGAATAAAAGCAAAGGAGAAAACAAAAAGCAAGAGAAAGCAAAATTAGTGACCATTCTCCATGATGGCAAAAAGTGAGTCTACAGCATGGGCTCGCCTGCGCACAAGTCTGCCGCGCAAAGCTGCAATGCTTTTTCCTACGCTGCGCGGATCCAACCGACACCCACACATAGGCCCTCATCCTCCAGTTATGACCACATCCTTACCAAATGTAGTGGTTACTAGAGCCAGTAAAATCTGCTGTCTGCCCACCCTAATAACAATTTTTATTAAAATTTAAAGTAACAACAAACGAACTGCATGAAATCTCTATTTGATGTTAGCAAGGCATCTCACAACCTGGGATGCTGGGCATTTTGTGCAGGTGAAAGTCCCTGTAATGCATGCGCAAGAAACGCGAGCGCGCTGCGTGGGTCACCACTGGCACCACGCCTGTGCACCATATTATGCTCTTTGCATGACCTTGCTCCTGGCAAAGGTTCTTATTGCGCCGCTACGCTTGCTGAATGGCCACGTGAAACAGCTGCAGACCAACAACCCCTGACTGAACACTTGCAACACCAGACTGGCACACACTCGGCACCCACAAAATGGCTCTGAATACAGAGATAGGCAGTGGTTAAATGCTAAGACAATTACACTGCCATTTGTCACAAAACGTTGTCTTTGGTTTTGTCATAAGCCAATTACACTTGAAATTTAGGGGCACTTGGCAACCAGGCTGGTTGCAAGAGGGGGGAGGTCCACAACTAACAGGCCAAAGGGAATGAAGGGTATGGGGGAGCCGCACGCTTGCGCTTTCCGCCTTTTTGGTTGCTTGGAAGATATCGCTGCGCAGCCCCTGCGTTACTGCAGACTCACAGCGCACTATCTGCATGATCATCAGAACGCTGCAACTCCAAATAAAGAAGGGAAATCAAAACAAAACAGGAAAAAAATAACCAAAATGTAAGAGTTAGAGGGTTCTTACTTGTTTTTCATGATTAATGCTTCCAAAACCAAGTTTGTTTTTTTACATAATATAAAATTGGGTAATTAGTATAGCATATTTTAAGAAATGCTTACTGTAATGCCCTTCTTACTATTATTATTACTACTATAATTATTTTTTTAATTTTTACTTTTTTCTTTTGCTCTTCAAAAGGAAGCCACAAGACAGAGGAGCTCAAGCATGAAGTAAGGTGGTTTTTCTTTTGTTGGCAGTTACAAACCCGTTACCATATTTTTGGACTTTGTCAGAGTGGTGGTCGCAGCTGGCTGGAAGAAGAGGAGAGGACTGAGGCTGCCCTAGTGTTCCTTTCCGCCAGGCACCTACGCAGGAATAGTGTCACCCACCTGAAACCTTCTAAATAACAATATCAGTTGTGGAAAAACCAAAAGAGACAAAATCAGAAAACAAGATCGTTAGTAAAAGTTCTCAAACAATACATTCTTTTTTAAATATGGAAATAAAAATAAATAAAAAAGCACTTTCGTCCAAATAACAAACAAAAACTATAATACTAGCCTTAGTTTTCATTCATGCAAATGAATGTTTCATTTCAAAGAAAACAAAAGGAATGCTTTAGGGGTAACTGGGAGGGAAGAAAGGCTTTGATCTGTGCAGTACCAGGGAAAGTCAAGCTTCCAGTAAATTCTCAATTCAGTTTTTACAATCACAGAACAGGAGGGCAGTTACTGGCTTGATCTTGCCCAAATGAACTGATCCCATTTCTTTGGGAATAATATTACATATTTGAAGAAAAAGGGAAGAAGTATTAATCATGGCTTTTCTTTTCTTTTTTTTGCATTTTCATGAAATATTTATAGAACTTTGATTTCTTTATCCTGGCCTGCTTTCTTGAGTCCTGGCCAATGGAGAAAGGTCTGTGGTTTAATTATTTGTATCTAGAAGCCTCCACAGCTCTGAAATAAAGAGGTCATCGCTGTTGCGCGTGCTTCTGTCTTTCTAACCCAGCATCTGACGCAGGCGGTGGAGTACAGATGGTAAGCTGTCTGCCTGACAGCATTTGTGCCACTTTAAGGCATGTGAGAATGACTGCTCTTAAATCCATATGTTCAGTTAACAATTCAAAAGCAGTGGATATCTGAAGAGATAACCAGCTGGATAAAATCCATCAAGTGGATCCAAAAATTGATGTATATGTGCGGAAAGGCACTGTTGGGAATGTGCTCAAGCACTGATTAAATCAAACTGAAGGGTCAGGAAGACAGCTTTGAGCGCGCCCACTCCACCAATCCTCAGCAAGCGCGCGGGGGGGCGGAGCGACAGAGCTGGGGAGCTTGTGACTCCCTGATGCTCCTCCCCACTCCTTTACCCCCCTCTAGCACGAAATAAGATGGCCTGTAACCAGCAAGACAACTCCATATCACAAATTTAACCCAATTCAGGTAACCCCCCCCCCAAGAATATAGACACATTTAAAAGTGACAAATTGAAGTGTAGCACCCCCAAACTGACAGCAAACTGAGAAGAACCTGTCATAAGGGCACTTGAAAGAAAAACAATACAGGAGTATAGTAGTTAGGTTAGAAACCATCTTATCTTTTGCACTGCAAAGATAAACTAACTTTTCATCAGTTCATAATTTCTTCAAAGACCGAGCCAGCGTTTTTCCTCCAAAGTCAACTTTATGGAAATGCATGGGCCGAGGTTAGTTCAGCTGTGTGAATTTTGAAACTCCAGCCTTTCTTCCTGAAAGGGAAAGGGACTGATCTCTGATAAGAGGTCTGTGTAAAGCAAAGGACATTGGGACTAAAAGTGATATAGGGTAGAGACGAATGTAATGTGTACACTAAAAAAAAAAAAAAAAATTTTTTTAAAAAATGTAAGCTGTCTTAAAAAAAAAAAAAGTATGTGTATTGCTTTGTTTTTTTTTTTAAAGAAATTCAGAAAACCTGATTTCCACATATGGGTGTTAACCCATTACAGTCCAGTACTTCAAAAAGGTTTAAAATAAGGGGATAAGAAGCTCACTGCAACTCTGAAAAATGAGGAGATGCTTCTATTTTCTGTCCTTCACATAAGTGGGTTGAATAGTAAGACTGCTTTAAAAATGTCAAAGCGGAGAAAAGAAAAACATCTATGGTCTTAGTGAGTGACACTAAAAACAAAATTGATGGACAAGGAGGAAAAAAAGAAAGAAAGAAAAAAGATCTACCACAAAAATACAAACGCCACATCTAAATATACGCCAACGCGCTGTAACATACCTTGGCCTCTTCCAAACGCCCGAGGGCTTTAAGCAAATTCCCCAAGTCACTGCGCACACAATATAGATCCTGTGAAGATGGAAAAAAATAAAAAATTCAATAAACAGCCTATTTGTGGCCATTCCAACTAAATAAATGTATAGGGCATTGACACATACAATTTAGAAAAAAATATAAATTAACTCACTGGGTTGTATTGTAATGCGGATACATAAGCCTGCACGGCTCCCTCCATATCTCCTGCGGCCACCAGAGCTGCAGCCAAGTTGATGTACCCGTCAATAAAATCTGGCTTGAGTCTCAGAGCATGGCGATAATGCTCTATTGCCTCCTGCAGCTGCCCACGCTCCTTGTACACATTCCCCAGGTTGGAGTAGGCCTCAGCCAACATTGGGTTCTGCTTGATGGCCAAGGTACTGAAATGAGCAGACCTGCAAGGAAAGATTATGCACAAACTGTTACACTCCAGAGCTGACACAGTTGGTTCAAACTGCTGTGTAGAAACAACAGCAAGGCCCAAGATGTTAAAGAACAGAAAATTAGTTTAAGATGCATTGTCAAATATGATGAAAATCCCAAATATCAAGACACATTAACATGAGTCTCAGCACCTGAGCACAACTTTTTATTCAAATGTCTACTATGCAAACATGCAGGCAGTACAGCCCAAAATAAGTTATGATGAAAATACTACGAAGAAGATCACCATATTCAAGTTGATCCTGTGAGCTGTCATGGAACATTTTTACTAACCAACAGTTTTTGGGGTAAACAAAAGCATACAAGTTTAGCATTTGAATTATGGTTAAATACCAAATTCAACAGCATTACAAGGCTGTAATGATACTGGCATTGTCCACATTTAAGGATTTGAAATGAGTGAAAAAGCCTTTAGATCATGTTACTTGAAAGACCAAAGCACCTGAAAAGAAAGGTTACACTCCAACCACCAGAAGTGCACAAAACCCAAGTTAAACCACATAACAGGATTTGCACAAGACAGCCCAGCTGCTCCACAGGACTCCCCAGTGTGTGCACTCAAAGCCAAGACGACCCATTTTCCTCTGCTACTGTTCACATGCCCAGTGTGCTTTTCCACCCCCCCAACACCTCACCTGTCGAGTCTTCGGCACTGGAAGTGGATGGAGGACAGGAGCAACAGCACGCCTGTGTTATCAGGCTCCTGCCTCCACAGCTGCATGCAGTGGCGCTCAGCTGCCTCAAAATCCCCTGACTGATACTCCCGGTGCGCCAGCTCAGCCAACCCTTGGAAGGAAAGCATACGTTTTGTTGGTTCTGGAGCACCAACATAAGCCAAGGAGGGGGAAAACGACACGTTAGAGGTGATGGAAAAAATTAAAATCAGACAAATGATAAACAGAATTTTTTTAAAGAGGAAAATAAGACAAATGCTTTAATTTAAGAAGAGTGACTAACACAAATCGAACTCAACATAAAAGGGGGGGGGGGGGGGGGGACTCATGATACACATTTGGGGATTTTACATCTTATTGTGTTGGTAGGAGTCACAATAAAGTCTAACAAATAAAAAAATGGAGGAAAATAGAAAATAATGGGTGTGATGGGAAAACAGGCAAGCAGATGGATGAAACAGGTGTGAGAGGTTCTGGCAAAAACTCTCCATAACACATTTTGGATGTTTAGTAATTTCACATATCAAATATGTACTTTTTTTGAAACACCAGATTACTTTATTGTAACTTATTCTAATACAATTTTTATTTTTTGTGGGCCTTTTGTAATGTTATATATATATATATATATATATATATATATATATATATAGTATTATAACTACCACTGAAGTGGTAGTGAACACATCAAAACGCTCTGCTCCAACAAAACAAAATAGTTATTCAAAGGTGGGGCTGAGAAAACAAAGCCGCATCATACAGTTAAACTTTTATTGCAGGGCTAATAATGCAGTAGATCCGGTTTGCTCAAGCGTTCATGACACTTACGTAACATTACTTGTGGAAAGAGTATAGCTTAAACTGCTTAAACCACCAGTCAATGCGCGAAAATACCGGGTTTCAGAACGTTCTGGTATTAGTATCGCCGATAACCTTTGGGATAATGCTACCATTAGCCTAAAGGCTATCTGTGCTAAGCGGTAGACACAGGCCAGACTTCAGTAGCAAGGCCCCCCGATAACAAATTTCAAAGACATCTTCAAGCGCCTTTGTGCTGACTTAGCTTTCACAGCGACCCTCAAACATGAAATCAATGAAACAAAAATGGTATACCCCGAGCAAACCGCTAAAGCACCTTCATGGAATGCTTATTCGTCTGCGTTAAAGTGTGACTAGTAGACAATTTGCGGCTACTTCGACGCAAACCTGTGCTAAAAGCTAAATTACGCTAATGTTAGCTTTAGGGCTTTTATTGTCGCGATACGAGGTAGAAATTTGAACCCGCGTTGCTATTACTAACATGTTCTTCCACGTTGGACAAGAGACAAATTTAATAAAAACAGGGTTAAAATAGTTTACCTATTTTTTTTAAGGTCTACTTGTTAGATACTAGCTCGATCGCATCTAAGGGGGAAAAACCTACACAAGGACACCGTCTTTGAAGCTTGCCTTGTTGCCTTCTGTGTAGAATTACTTGCATAAAAACAGCAAACCTGTGCTGTCGGCCACGTTTCCCACTGAGCTCGCCATCTCCTCGGTCTTCGAGTCTTGCACGGTGGTCGTCAATGTGTCCTCTAGCAGATAACAATCTCAGAGAAAAAAATTGCGACAAGCAGCAAACACGTTGCCCCAATAGCTATGCAGAGTTAGCTAAACTAATGTCCTAACGTATGGTGTGTTTTTTTTTCCCTAAAGCGACAAATGTAGACCTCGCAGTGGTTAGTATCAGCTGGCTAATACCCAATCAATTATCTTGCTGTTAAGAGCTCGTTTTTAAGCTAACATGTTACGTGCTATTTGTTTAATGGCTCTTGCTAGCTTCCCCTTCCCAACAAAGCAGCAGTGGATCATAAAATGGCGAGATGGGTGGAACTCGTTTTTGAGATAAACTAGATCCGTTCACCGCCGTTACCGAGACACGTGTGTAAAACTGTAATAAATATCGCACTTAGCGATGTAAAAATATTTCAGAAGATTTGTGATTACATTTTTCTCCCTTTATCGCGTGTTATTTCTTTGTTTACTAAAGTTTAAAAAAAAAACACATTAGGAACGATGCTGCGCGGAAGAACACATTGGTGCAGTGAGACGGAGTGCAAATGGAAAAAGCCAGCAGAGAACCGGTTTTAAGATTCACGAGGCAGGTCGTCTGTGGATTGTAACGTGTTACCACAGCCACACGAGAATAATGTGAGACACCGACATTATATAACAGTGGGTGGATTCTGTTTAAATTATGCAATGCACAGCTGGAGATCTACGCGGCTCTGCTATGCAGATAAAACAGGCGCAAAAACTGAAGTGGTAGTGATGTTAACTAATATACAATTCAAGAACTAGTTGTCACAGATCATTCAGATCACCAAGCAAAGCTTAATATTAAACACAGATTAATGAGATAAATTATGATTTATTTTAGTAAATAAATCCCAATTTGTGAAAAAGTAATTGCCCTCGAACCTGTTTTTAATGCAGACTTTGACTAAGCCACTAAAATATCTTTATTTTGCTTCTGTTTTTGTTTTTCCTATTTTTTAAGTCATTTAGAAGTGGACTTGGTGTGTTGTGTATCATTGTACCACTCATAATCCAAACAGGCTTGGGCTTCAGGGCATGAAGTGCTAGCCAGACATTTTCCTTCAGGATTTTCTGGTAGAGAGCAGAATTCAAAGTTCCATCAATTACGGTAAGTCGTCCGGGTCCTGCAGCAGCAAAGTTGATTACCTCACTTTGCCCCACCTGGGGCACACAACAACAGCCTATCCTTAAATGACTGTGTTAGCCCATGTCTATCCTAGGTGGAAAACCCAAGTGGGCCCTACGTGTGTTTCCCATTTTGGACCAAGTTAAGTGTTTCCCATGTTTGACCCAGCTAGGACCTACTATATGTTTCCTCTTGGTTTTGCCCATATGGTTTTGATGTGAGAAACCCAAGTGGGTCCCATATATACTAAACAATCCTGAGCCCACATAAAATATAAGCCCATATTAACTTAACATAACCCATATGGGGCCCACATAGACATGTTTTCAGGGTCTGACTTGCATTTGCCCATGTGGGACCCATACAGTTTGACCAGGTGGGCCCCACCTGTGTCATCAGTGCTAAAAATATATATTGATTACCTCACTTTGCCCCATATGGGGCCCACATAGACATGTTTTTAGGTTCTGACTTGCATTTGCCCATGTGTAACCCATATAGTTTGACCAGGTGGGCCCCACCTGTGTCATCGATACTAAAACATATATTGATTACCTCACTTTGCCCCACCTGGGGCACACAACAACAGCCTATCCTTAAATGACTGTATTAGCCCATGTCTATCCTAGGTGGAAAACCCAAGTGGGCCCTACGTGTGTTTCCCATGTTTGACCCAGCTAGGACCTACTAAAAGTGCCCACTTGGGATTGCCCATATGGGTTTAATGTGAAAAACCCAAGTAGGCCTCATACAAAAAGCCCAGTTTGAGCCCATTCCCACATGATACCCATCCAGCCCGCGCAAAAACCAGGTGGGGCCCATATATACATGTTGGCTGGGGCAGCCTCAGACCATCACACTACCACCACGGTGTTTGACTGCTGGTGTGATGCTCTATTTGACCAAATACTGTGTTAGTTTTATGCCAGATATAACGGGACTCAAACGTTCCCAAATGTTCATCGTTTGTCTTCTGAATCCAAAGACTATTTTCCTTAAATTCCTAAATATATCATCAAGATGTTTTGTGAGATGAGCCTTTGTGTTCTTTTTGGTCAGCGGTGGTTTTCTCCTTGAACTCTCCCAACTCTCTTTCTTATTGTTGACTCATAAACTCTGACCTTAACTGAGACGTGTGAAGCCTGCGGTTCTTTAATGTTGATTTGGGGTTTTTTGTGACTTTCTAGCTGAGTCATCGTTGCTGTCTTGGAGTAATTTTGGTAGGCCGGCAACTCCTGCAAAGGTTTACCTCTGTTCCATTTTTTCTCTATTTGTGGATAATGGCTCTCACTGTGAGTCACTGGAGTCGCATTGCCTGAGAAATCGCTTTCCAGACCTTTCCAGACGTCAGTGACTGTTCCTTATCTGTTTTCGAGTTTCTTTAGATAGTTCCATGATGCGTTACTTTTCGAGATCTTTTAGCGAACTTCACTTCTGAGATAGGTTCTATTTAAGTGATTTCTTGATTCAACAGGCCAGTAATCAGACCTGGGTGTGGCAGGAGAAACTGACCTTACTATTTTTGATAAATGTGGTTAATCACAGTTAGTTCATCATGGGGAGGAAGGTAGATAACTTTTTCCACTAATGAATTTCTTTATTCTATTTACCAGGTTAACTTTGCCTTATGTTAAAATTTGTTTGAGGATCTGAAACGTGATTGTGAGAAATATATAAAAACCTAAGAAATCAGGAAGGGGGGAAATACTTTACACTGTACAACTGTGCATACTTTAATGAGTAGATCAGCTGAAAATGTAGAAAAATTTAAGGAATGGAAAATAATTTCCACATATTCCAGATATTTGTTAGGGACAATGGTGAGCCATATAATTTCTTTAATGTTTGGGATTGTTTCATTGTGGGACAAAGAGGGGTGGGGGTGTACAGGGCTTTTGGGTTTTTTTTTCGTTCCATCTATTTCTAAATTCAATACCTGCATGACTCCCCAACACAATAGGTGCAGTTTTAGCATAAATTCTGAATTAATTAAGATAGAAATTGGTTTTCAAAAACCTTTCTCAGCATAGGCAGTCAGCTTGGCTGTACAAGCTGCACGGTATGCAGCTTTTAGGTGCAACTATTCTGCAGGATTCATAATCACCAACAGAGGGCAACCTTTGTAAACCCATTTCTCAGATTCAGCTCTTGAGCCTTGCAGACTGGTCTAAGACACTGTGCTTTAGATCTTTTATTTCCTCAAATCCAGAACATGTCTGTAGTTGGAAATGTGACGTAATCCACTACTAAGACGTTCTACCTCTTTTCACAAAACTGCAAGAATCCTTTCTATGGTTTTAAAGCTTTACATCAACCAGCATCAGAATTTAGTGACTATTTTATATTCAAACTAAGTGGTTATGTACAACAACTCTTTGAGTGACATATTTAATGCTACCTTTTCCAATTAAATGTGAGGGATTAATATGCCATTTATGCTAGAAGATGTTAAAAAGGGGGGCTGCACCCCAGTTTTTTCCCATAGCCTATCTATGGGAAAGCAGCTGACATCACTGCCCATGTTGGTTTTGCTCTGTGTGCTCAAAGCATGCACAGGGCGCCTGGTTTGTGTGCTCTTCTTCACGTTCCTCTGCTTTGCTCTCACTCTTCACACCGCTTCGCCGGCCTCTTGTGCACAGGATGATGTCATGGGTACCGTGTGTCTACGGCGATTGAATGTGACATGCTTTATCTTTGTGCAGGCTACGGTCACAAGGAAGGCAGTCAGTGTGAACGCATCTTCCCCTGCCGAAAGGGTCAGTGACAGCTCCGCACAACAGACCCTGCTTTCACACGAGCTATTTTAGGAAGCATCCGAGAGCAAGGGGTCCGATCACACGTCAATTGTGGATATGGCGATATCAAAATCACAGAAAAGCCGGGAGATATTTGGAGTCTGTTGTGCTGCTAAAATACCAGCCCAGAAAATTCTGCCACCAATTGAGTGGCCTAAATTATTTCAGCCCATTTATTTTCGGATAAGATCCAGTACAAGCTGATGACCCACATTATTAGCAGTGTTTTGGAATGCTTTCCTCGGGAGTTATTTGTTTATTTGTTGAATACTTTTGTTGCATTCAGTCATTCGTAGCTAAACGGGTACCTATTATGCTCATATCGACTCTATATTTCTATTCTTGGTCACCACTACGGTAGCTTTGCATCCATTTAATAAGCACTTATCCAGTTCAAGCTCAGAGGAACTGTGGAGCCTTTCATCTCATCCACAATCCGAAACAAGCTGTTTTAGCTTTTCTCCCTTTAAGACAGAGGAGCATTATCATTGACTCCATATAAAAAAGAGCACTATGAAACCCTGGGTCGACAGAACATGAGCTCATGTTGTTCTGTAATTAGTAATTTTCACATTCCTCTGCTCTTTCCAGTTCTGAACATCAAGTACTTCAGAACCTGTCTACAGCTTCACATTAATGGATCCTTTTGATTTTTATGGCTGTAACCTTGTTGAGGCACTAACCCAGTCGCAGGGGAGCTACAAGCAAGTATACGGCTAATGTCAGTCCCAATCCTGGATAAATCAGGAGGAAGGGTGTTTGCCATAAAATGAAAAATGAAGGCAGGTGTGTAGAGGTGAGACCAGGGACTTTAAATACAGGGGAAATGGCTGGTAAGTGGAAAGAGAGCTGGCTGATATGATGGAGATGGCAAAGATAGAGTAGAGAGATGAAGTTGAGACAGTTGGGATTTGCAGAGGTGAGATTGGGGTTAAAGTGAACAAAGGATGGCAACAGGCAGGAGGAAAAGACGAAGAATATAGAGAGGATTCATGGATGTAGTGAAGGAGCGTGTGCAGAGGGCTGGTATGTCAAAGGAGAATGCTGGGGATAGGATGAGATTGATGCAGATGATCATTTGTGGGGAAACCTAAAGGGAGCAGCTCAAAGAAGAAGAGCGTTGTTGAGGCATTGTAATTCAAAACTCATATATTCTATTTACACTGATGATAAGTGTTAGTTCACAAAGAAGTTGAATTTTACTTTAAAATGATTACATTCTATGAGGAACATTCTGACTATAATGAGCAAGCTGCAAAAAAACAAAAAACA
The DNA here is from genome assembly GCF_900408965.1 of Simochromis diagramma. Lineage (NCBI taxonomy): Eukaryota > Metazoa > Chordata > Actinopteri > Cichliformes > Cichlidae > Simochromis > Simochromis diagramma. Next base: position 7,815,933 of record NW_024387477.1, read on the forward strand.
AATCTGCATCAAGGCAAATAAATGTCCCATCTGCATCTGCTAAACTTGCCTTTGATTACAAACTACAACGAGCAAGAAAGGAAACAGAGCCAGACAGAAGTCCTGAATTCACACAGAACACAAATATCAGGGAAAAACCAAATGGCTTCACAAGATTGCTAATAAAAAAACATCCATCCATCCATCCATCCATCCATTGACCAGCAGAAAGATGTAATCTCTCCAATGTGTCTAGCCCTGGGGCCTCCTTCTAGTGGGACATAGCTGAAACACCTCACCCAGGAAGCGACCAGGAGTCACACTTGCCAGATGTTCGAAACAACTTAACTCCTTTTGATTTGGAGGAGTAGCGGCTCTACTGAACTCCTCACCCCATCTCTACACGTAGAAATTCTGTCCGCAGAAACCATCAAAAGAATCTGTGACAAATGTGACCAACACGCACTGTGAATGAGCCAAACTTATTGCCACCAATGAAAAGCAGGCTCCTGCAGCAGTTGCACAGAGACAGATGGCTTGTAGCAATGGCGAGCACCACATAATCCTAAAGTACATCCCAAAGGTATCTCAGAGGGATGCGATTGAATGCCTTCTCCAAGTCCACAAACCACACGAAGAGTGGTTGGACAAACTCCCACACATCCTCAAATATCCTTGAAGGGATCAAAAGCTGGTCCAGTGTTCTTCAACCAGGACAAAAACCACATTGTTTATGATGTAACCAGGTTCGAATAACGGACAAACTTTCCTCTCCAGTGCCTAACATAGACCTTCCCAGGGAGGCCGAAGAGTGTAATAGTAAAACAGAATACGATTTTTTTCAATGGCAAAGAGGAAGCCAAGCACAAATTATCTTTTATTGGTTAGATGGCCTGAGGCACTAGACATATTTGTCACTATCATCTTTCTATCTGTAAGACAGACAGAAGAAAGACACAGAACAAAATGCTGGCACAGTAAAATAAAGTTCAATCGCTTTCACATATGTAAAGGTTTATTTTGAAATGACTCATTCTTATTCCCTGTTTTGTCAGAGTCGAATTTCCAAAGAAGTGAAACGGGCTTAGAAAAAACTGCAAACTTTAGCAGATAGGCAGGCAGATATAGGACTTCAAGCTGTTTTGTATGGTTAATCATCAGATAGTGGTAGTTTGATTCATGTTCACAGCCTTTAGTTAAGGCACCTTTTGGTGCAGACTGATGTTTTACAGGCATACATCTTGCGGTTTGAAGCTGTGTCTCAACAAAACAAGAATGCACAAAAATCCACTGCTGTGGCCTGTTTGTTTCTGTTTCAAGTTAGGTTTAATACTCATCGCTTTCTCATTTTTAGATCAAAAGTTAGTTAGCACGTGTGGAAAACTGCAAACAGGCATCTCTCAGATGTGTCTCTTTGTGGTTAGAGGGGGAAAAAAGAGCACAAACGGCAGATCATACTCATTTAAGTCACACGCCAACACTTATAAGTACTTTTATATAGTGATTTTAGAAGTTAACCCTGTCTGTGTCTGCATCCAGAGAACAGAAATGGGACAGGTTAGAGCCGGTGCTTGCTGTGAAGGTGTCGGGACCTGCCTGATGCCTCCTGTAAATCTCTGCAGTCATCACCTGTTGTCCCTCTGACTCTCTGACCGCTCTCGTTTCACGCTGCCAGCTCATCTTTCCCCGTGTACCTCCTTCCTCTTTTCTCTGTGAGGAGCAGAGTGACAGCGTGGAGAACACAGCGGCTCTTTTCATGACAGCAGCTGTCAGTCTATTCTATCAATAACACTGGCTGACAGACAACCTTCTTCAGCCCTGTTTTTATTCCCCCTCTGGGAATCTCTAACACTGACAACAGCAGCCGTGCTAATGCAGATTCTCATTTCTCTACACAACTTGCACATCTCCTGCATTTTGTAGGACTAATAATAACAATATTTTAAAATGGCTAGTGAGTGAATATGTGACTTTTCCAGGGTTTAGCTACCATGAAAAGTCTCTTTTGATGGAATACTCGACTGATCCAGGCTTTGCCAGATCTAATTTAGATCCACCTGAGGGTGCACTGAGCGGCATGCAATCCCAGAGACGAGATGTCTGGGGTGGGGAAGGATTAGAGGAGACTCCCCCTGGCTAGCTGCAGTCCTGGACTATCTGAAAGGCTCTCCTGTACACATGGGGTTGATTGTACAGCTGGTTTTCTGATATTTTTTATTCTCTCTATCATTTAGTAACCAGTGTAGCAACTTTAGATCAAACAGTTGGAGATGGTGCTCTGCACTGTTTTACGCACTTGACTTTTATGAGCTTGTTAAGACTTTGTGAGTCAATTACATCTACTTTTTATGTTTTATTGTTTTGTTTTATGCTCTTTAATTAGTTTTTGTTTGTTTATTTCTCGCAAATAATGACCGAGAAGGAATCTCTGCTGCACAAAACTGCAAACACACCCTTTACTCTTTCTCGACTTCTTTCCTCATTTCCACTGAAAACACTTGTCACGGCCTATCCCTTTGTTTGTTTAAGAGCAAATGGGAACTTAGATCCAACAAAAACAAAACAAAAAAAAAAACCACACAAATAAGCTGTCAGAGTCTAATCGTATAATTACTGAGTGTACAGTCGCTAACAGTGTCACAAGTTGGAAGATTAAGATACTCATAAATCTTCAGTTTTTCCACCAAATAAAGCAATAATCCGGCTACGTGGTGGGTCGACCTGGCAGTTGGTTTCTCTCCAGACTTATGATAGTTTTGTATTTTGTTGATTCAGTTTGGTTTTTATTCTTTGAAAGTGTTTGGTTTTAGTTCAACTTTTATTCGTTTCTATGTTAGTTTTAGTCTTTTTAATCGTTATTGTGTGCAGGGCATGTGTCAGAGGCAAGGTTTAGGAATATCAGTACAATAAAAACACAAAACTTTTTGAAAGCAGTCGACTTAAAGACATCCAGAGTCTCAATAAAGATGTTCATTCATTTTTTCCTTTTCAGACATCTACTTTTTATTTAAATTTTAAATTAAATTAAATTAAAATCAGCTTGTAGTTTCTAACTTAGTTTTAGCGAACTATAATAACCTTGTTTCTCTCTCTCAGTTCTTCTGGACCTTTCCAATGGGTTTTCCTCTTCACTGGCAGTTACAGCATAATTGACTTGTAGCCAGCCTCGAGCAAATAGGACATGTGCTGAGCTCCGTTCTCACGCAAAAGTCATCCACTTTGTTAAAATCTTTTATCTCGAAAAATGGATCATCCATCAGTAATTCACCTCCCCTGTTCTAACCCCGTTCAACCCGTCGGTTGTGTAATAGGCTCTACCTTGTGAGTCAGTGATGGTGAGGGGAAACACTTTGTCTGGAAAGAGGGTCACCGCCCGCGAGTAGAAATCAGCCTCTCGACATGCTTTGGGACAATACGCTACTGTTCGCCCTAAAAACCAAAAGATCGAAACTTTCTGACTTCGTTTAAGCAGCTTAAGAGGAAGCCCACTGTTTTCCAGCTGGACTTGTTGCACCTGTTTGCACTGCATTGTGCGTTTGTACTCTGCTGTGCCCATCATATGATGGTCTTCCAGTGTGTGTGAGAACTCCTCCATCTTACTGATGCTGTTCCAAGTTATGTAACTGCACACTGTGCCACAATAACGGATTAGACCAGGTTTGAGAAGATAAGCTGCATAATAATAAGAAGAAGTTGTGGCACAAGGCTGGTTTTCAGTGATTATGTTCTTATCTCAACATCACAGTTTGCAGCTCCCAGCAGTATTTCATTGGGAAAGTAGTTTAGTCTGCAGTTATCTTCTCATTTGGAGTTGTATGATTGTTTTTCTTCAGTGTGGTGATTCAGTAGTTCCTCTCAATTGTACAATTATTTGTTCATGCATTTGTTTCAGTGCTTCTAATCCTAGCCCACCTCTGTCTTTTCCCACCCTGAGCTTTTCCTCTCTAGATATCCTGTTTATGTGAAACACACAGTCGTAGAATTATTGCGGAAACCATGCACAGACTTATTTCGAGCCACATTGCCAGCTTGATTGGAGTGCCACTTTTTGAATAGTTTGCAAATATTGTCATTCTAACCTAACATCTTTCAGTGTTAGGTCTTTACAAATGCCAGGGTTTTATAAGACAATTGCTTTTTCTTTTTAATGCAGTGGGATTTACTTTCTTTATGCATTTGCAAACGCAACAAGCACCAAGTATTTCTTTGTGTGTATGCGGCATAGGTCGGAAAAGGGTTGGACCGCTGCAACAGCTGTGGAAGGAACAGGGAAAGAGTCTGGAGGAAAAGGCGTAACTGCAGCCTGTCGACTGCTGCTTCCACTGCCCCTGCCATGGAACACAATAAAACATGTGCTGAAGACAATTTCACACTTGCTCACCCTGTAAACACATGCACACACACATAAACACAGAGACCGTAATGATAAAGAGCATTTTCATTATGCTGACTGCTTTCTGTAAAATGCCATGCCACGCCACAGCAGAAAACAACACTTCAAATCTTGGACTGGGAGTGACCCGTGCGTTTACCTTGAAAACTAAGTGAAGGTGATGATTAAAGACTGGGCAGGTGTGGTTCATAAAATATAGAGCTTTTTGGCATTGAAGATTTGCACTGATCACACCCTGCTGTGACTTTGAATTGACACACTCAGTACCTGCTGACAGCGATTATTTCATTATCTACTCAAAGTTACACACCCTGAAGTGCTGCGTTAAAAAAAATCATACATGATCGGACAAGCCAAAATCTTCTGAGAGTCATCCAGTAAAATCAATTTTATACTTTCATTATTCACATGCAACGTGAAACATTTTAGGAAAAGCATCTGTACCAGTCATTCTACTGAGCAGAGGAACTTTAGAGAAACACAGCTGTTGTGACAAAGGCCACCAACAGAGCAGAGAGTGGTGAAATCTACTGTTTGTGTGCAAGGCCAGCACAATGAATTTGCACACTTTGGTTACCCTAACATCCACAGAAAAGGGGTAATTTACTTGCAAGACAAATATATTTACTTTTGATTTATCAGCAAGCTGTTCAGATTCAGAGGATTACATCCTGTGTTATCTCTCGCCAAACAATTACAGGAATCGTGTTTGTTACTTGCTGACTGAATGAAAAGTGAAAATACTGAGGATTTAAAACTGGTTCTGAGTTTGGGCGCTTTGTAATTTGCACAGTCAAAATGACCTAAAGTTATATACATTGTATTAAAATAGCACTTAAATAGTGCTAAAATACCACTTTTACTATTACTAGCTTGAGTGATCTTTAACCTTTCAGCACAGCTTTCAAACCTTCCCTGGAGACCGCTCCTAGAAGGTGGGTCCAGCCAGGAGGAAACTGGGGTGAAATGTCAGGGCTTGCTGATGGAGAAGCAAAGGTCACTGAGGAAATGGATAGCGTGGTGACCTCTGACACCGTAGCCACTAAGTTGCAGACTCCAAGTCTTTAACTGCCAATCCAGTTAACATTACTCACCACATCTAGTTTATTGCATCTTCATCTACAATTTAAACGTACTCAATAAACTTCTGGAGAAATGCTTTGTCTTTCATTTTGTAATGTTCTGTCCGCTGTGTTGTGTTGTAGCATATAGAAATTACATTTCTTTTATTCTTTCTTTCTTTAATAACATCAATTTTTCATTTAAGAGTTGCCCCACCAGTAAGTAAACCAACCATAATGACAATGGCATTTTCCACTGTGCTTACACTGGTTTAAAAGGCACGAATCTCTATTATAAGAGAGGCCTGCACAATAGTAGTGCTTAATGGGCTCACCTTAATGCAAACCTTATTAATATTATGCTTTACATCTGTGTTTTTCCACATCAAAATAAAGTATAGCATGTATATCTGCCATTGCTTTCTTGGACCTGTCCCCTGCTTATCCCACTCCCCTGGCCAAGACCCTCATGCCCCATGTATCAAGCCTTAAATCCAATCCACGTCATTTTTTGGTGTTAGTTAATAAACCTTTGTTAAACCCTTTACTCTGCCTCCGCCTTGGGGTTTCTGCACGTGGGTTTGAATTTTGGTGCTCGGCCTCCGGCCGTTTTGTGACACCTGGGTACCTTGCGGTCATTGAAAAAACTGTTTCAAACGTGAGGCTATCTGCCTGACAGCTAAAGCTTGGAAGAAATTGTCACGCAACAGGACAATGATTCCAAGCACAGCAAAGTTACTGAAAAAGGAAACAAAAGATCAAGGTGCTGAAATGGCTTAATCAAAGCCAGACTTAAGCCTGATTGAAATGCTGTAGTCGGCACTTAAGAGAATACCCACAAACCTCCATCAACTGAAGCAATGTTGTCATGAAGAGTGATAAAGTCATACATAAAAATTAAAGCTATTGCTGTAGTTGGTTCTACCTGTTACTGAATAATGGGTTGTACTGATTAGACCAGGGGTAGGGAACTCCAGGCCTCGAGTGCTGGTGTCCTGCAGGTTTTAGATGTGCCCTTGATCCAACACAGCTGATTCAAATGGCTAAATTACCTCCGCAACATGTCATGAAGTTCTCCAGAGGCCTGGGAATGAACTAATCATTTGATTCAGGTGTGTTGATGTAGGGTGATATCTAAAACCTACAGGACACCGGCCCTCAAGGCCTGGAGTTGCCTACCCCTGGATTAGACTGATTGAAAAGACAGATGTAGGTACTGTGCTGTAAATGATTGGTTTCTGAAAACTTGTTTTCAGCTCACTTTCAACATATTTGCCATGACAAGACATAGTGACAGCTTTCAGCAGATTGTGTGTACAATGTGGGATTTCCTGTTTGAATCCAAAACATTCAGTGCAGAAAGTAATGCAGATGCTCGTTTTTATTGTCTCTGTTCTCATATTGTTGTTGAGGCTGTGAAAGTTCAACACTGGAAGAGAGCCCGGCACCCACAAGGGGGGAAGTGAACAAGAAATGGGTTTTGGCTCGGAATCAGCTAATAAGTGAGCATGTTTATTCCAGATAAAGGCCATTATTTTTCTGCTCAAAGTAAGAGAAACACAACCAAATAAAGTCTGAAGGATGTCGGCTGTTCCAGCAACTCAAAATGAGAATTTAATATGTCAACAACAGCTTGGAAAATCTGATAACAAATTTTGACCCAAATGCTTACTTGCTTTGAAGTGTGGCAATTTTCAGTCCAAAACAAAATAGAGAGAGACACTTAGCTTTAGGGAAAATGGAGAGCGTAGCTGTTGTTATGTTTGCAGTCTGGTTGGGTGACTTTCATGTCTGGCTGTACAAGAACAGTGTGAATAAAGGCTTTTAGGGTTGGGTGTCTATAACCACAGAAACAAACCATTTGCTAATCCACACAGAGTGAGAAGGGCACCAAAGGTGTGTGGATCCAGAAAAAACATTCTTGTGCAGAGAAAACAGTATTTCTTAACCCTTGAAATAAATGCTAGTTATTAATAATTTTGCATGTGCCTTATATTTAATGATAGTTTTCACTATTTGTAAAGCACTATTATTGCTTGGCCTGTGGTTACTGTTGTTACACCACTATTTTTGATATGATTAATATGGAGAGAGAGAAGAAAAGAAGAAAAAAAGAAATGACGTAGTGACATAACCAGCAATTCAGACACCCAGGCTTATGTACAATGTGTGCAGGCCTGTTTTTTTTTTTTTTTTAGCATGACCTTAGTTTGGAGCAAATCCCCTTTGTGTGATGCACAATGCAGAAACCAACTAGCTCATAATTATCATTGCTTGGTTAAGACCTGCCCGGTGCACCTGGGAAATTGGAGTGGAGCGTGGACAACAAGATGAATGAGTGCGTACGTCATTTAAATGTATGTGACAGTGCAATTTTTCAGCTCGATTTCCCAAATCAAACAACAACAATTACAAAAAACATTATGTCACCACTGCATTTCTTTTAAACAACAACACTGCACAACAGGCTACAGTGCCGTTAGCTTTAATGAATACCCTTAGCTTATCTGTTATTTTTATGGCAGCACTGTGTTATTATATCGCCTGCAGTACTGGCAATACTCCCCCCTCCTCCCCAAGAGCACCTGGTGGGAAAATTGGCCAAGAATTAAAGCTGAGACTCAAACACGTCATTTCGATTCCTCGTTTAAGCCTTTCCTCTATACAGCTCACTTTGATCGGAGAAAATTAAAGTCCTCCATGTTTCTCCGTGTGAGAGCCAGTCTGACCCTGAAAAACAACATGGTGGTCGATTTCTTTTGAAGAGCATTGAAGAGGCCACTGTTTACACAGACAGCCTCTTGTGCTAAGTAGGAGAATGCATGTAAAATATTTCTGAAAGGCATGAGGGCAGGACTCATCGCCATGTTGGCAAGACAAGAAGTTAGTGTGGGTAACCCTTTGACCCTTTAGCGCCTAAAAAAAGCAATTAAATATTGATTTTGCATATGAGTTTTTATGTGTGTCATATTTGCTACATCTGGCTTTTTTTTGCAATTTGTTCAGGTTTTTCAGGGGGGGGGAAATTACATTGATGATGCAGAAATTTCAAAAATCAAAAAATTTCAAGTATGATCTTGTTTGTTATTTATTCCTATTGTCCTACTATTTATACTTTATTCTTGCACAGTTGGTGTGGAGCACCCACAGTTTCATTGTACATGTATACTGACAGTAAAGGGCTATTCTGTTCTATTCTATACACTAAGCATTAAGGGGCTAACACTGCAAACCAAAAATCTACCTGAAAACAAAAGTAATTAAATAGTGAGCTAGGCCTAAAAGCAGTCTTCCCTCAAACTACCTCTGAATGCATATCTACCTGATTTAGACTTCTATGCCGTAACATCTGACATAACCACAAACCCCTCTGAACCCTCTGCTGTCCACGTAACCTGACATGCACCTCCTGAGAAATGGAACTATAAGTTGGGTTGACGCAGCCCACAACAACTGAATGACGTGGAGGGTTATGCCACAGGGTTAAAAGGGGTTTCCAGTGGATTTCCTGCAGAGGTCTAAATCAGGCATTAGAAGTTCTAACACTGTGTATGTTGTTTCTGCAGACACATAGAGTAGGTCAGTGATGATCAAGCAGTTAGGTAGTTTAAGTATGAGAGCGTGTTTGTGAGATCTGTGAGGGCTCACCAAACTGCACTTCAAAGCAATTTCCATGTCAGTCACTGTTCAGAGAGCACACACATTAAAAGAGCCACTTCATGCCCAGATCTGTGCCCAGGCTACAGCCCTGACGTGCCATATAAGTGGCACCCTCCTCTACTTTGATGCTTATATTGTCACTGTGCTCTACTGTATGGAAGTAATCAGGCGTGCTTTGTTCATGCTTGATTACAAGAAGTGGACATTATCGCTGCCATGTCTGAGATGGGACTCCTCACCGAGTTACTGGAGCTGAATGAGATCAGGCTGTGATACACAGAATTAACTGTGGGGCTCTCAATGAGGAAAAAAACAGTGATGATGCCAAGACCAAGCTAAGAGGGATGTTTTACATGGACAGATTAGCTATGAGTGGAGTGTAACGTGTAGAGGCCCTGAAAAAGGCTATCTGACAACAAGCTTGAGCTCCATTCAAGTGCAATGTGAACATGGTCCAGACTTTTCTAACACAAAGAAAAAAAAAGTTGTGACTGGAGCTAAGCCAAAGAGAAGAATCAAGCTGTCTCTAAATTTATTGCCTCACTCTCCTCCTCCTCTATACCTTTTGCTCAGGCCACAGTTGGAAGACCATTAGGAAAGCACCCTAGTGAATCCCCCGGCCGAATGAGGGAGGCGTTAAATAACAGCCTTGCCATCATTGTTCATGTAAGTGTGTGTCTGTCTAGATTGCAGTGTCTCTTGTAGCTCTATGGACTCTTCAAAGCCCCCAGGCCGTTCAAAAGTGAGTTGTTTCCATGTCATACTTTGGTTAAACTATATAATTAAAAAAGATTCCTCTTTGCTACGTTTCACTGCTCTCACCATAAACAGACACAACATCTCCTGTTGATTCTTTACAATCTTTACTACCAACAGACAGGTGTGACCAGAAACAACAGGATGACAGGGTTCAACACCTCCACTCCCCACTGATTTCCTCTCACATGCCAGCTCTGGATTCAGCCACACCCAGAGAGTCCAGGGACACTATCCCCAGCGAGCCTGCTGGTGTGTAGCATACACTCTGTTTATGTCTGCTGGGTCGATATGGGCCTGCACTCAAGTTTTAACCCCTGAATACCTTCGGTGGGTTAATCGCTTTAACCACAGAGTGCTCTTCTACACAGACAGCTATAGTTAACCCCAAACAGCTTCTGATAACCTTTGAACCTAACCTGCGACCTCTAACCTTAACCTGAGGGCTCTTCAAACAAGACATTGGCCTCTAGGGATTCAACACACATATTTTAATGTATTCCTTGTTTTACCCCCCTCTGCTTTGCTTCATCCTTTTTCTATATCTTGTTTAGGCCGAGCCCGGGATAATCCTTTGAGTCTTTCTTACTTCGGAGGCCCCGCTCTGAGTTTTCACAACACAGAGGGAGGCCTCAGCGGTGTACACGTGAGCGATACATGGATCTGTTTTTCTAACCTTTTTTCTGGGGTGGGCAATACTTCTCTTGTGTACATAGCAGTGATTTACAGCTGATAACTTCAACTGATTTTCAATCATTTCTGGCATTCTCTCACTTTTTTTCAGAGGCACATACTCACTGCAGTATTTTCCCGTAAGGATGAGGACGGTGCTTCAGCCGGACACCGAAATCAAACAACATCTAATGTTCTTTGCTATTTTTAGTAGCAAATGTAATGTATCAAGGAAGTATCAAAGGCTGCTATATGTGGAAAAACAAGTGTTCATCATTATGGAAAATGCTTTTGGATCATTTTGAATCTCCATGACACACTGCATCAACCTTTACATGCACAAGACTTGCCACCAAGGATATTCACTTTGTCATTTGTTAGAGGTGGTTCACTATTTTCTGAACAAGTAGCAGTTTTGGTTCTTTGTCATATTGAAAAATGAACGTTCATATTTCACAGCCGTGCAAAAGCCAAAGCTGTCCACTCTTAAAATGAATGTGGCCCTCATGGCTTGGTATTTCCCTGTGGATCCTCAGGTTTTGACTATTTATGTTTACAATCCACTGCAGTGAGAAGTGTGCGAGCAGTATATAGGAATGAGTTTTATGTGGTTTGGTGTGTAAGCCGTTGTTTGTTAAAGACAGAGAGGCCTTTCTGTTGACATGTTGTTCAAGCCTTTGACTGGAGAATACGTTAAAGCGAACCACTTTCACATTTTCTAAAGCAGTGAAGTCAAGTATAGAGTGCACACAAACACAACAATACAAACTGAGCTGTTTGAATTGGGATAATATTGGAGGCAGTTCGAAAAGGGTGTGGAGGGTGTTATGTTTGAGTGAGTAACAATGGAAGTTATGTAACTGCAAAAACAGTGAGTTTTCAGCAAAGAGGCCGTGCATTTCCAGATACTTACCCAATAGTAAATTTCAATGTAAAATGTTACTGTTCCACTCTTCACTCATGCTGTTTAGATTCCCCTGTACCTTCTTCAAAGCCATTAGATCTCTTTCCGCAAGTTGAGTGGCTAATGAAGGCTCAAAGATGGTGATAAGAGGTAATAGTGGGCAATAATACTAATTGGTGGTAATCGCAGTGCTTCTAAAGTGGTATATCTGTGTGAGTAAACAGAGGGCTGGTTCTTTTCAATGAGCTCAGCCAGAGTGCTCTCTCTTCCTCACAACACAGCCTAGCAACAGTCTGTCCTTCCATTTTACTGGGTTTTGACCAAATAACTCAGTTGGCCATCGCCACTGCATTGGTCACTCATCCCTTTGTTTGCTCTCTTTTCTACTGCTGCCAAACATGCCAGATCTCCATGTGTTGGAGAGGGAGAGAGGAAGGAAGGGAGAGAGGGTTTGCACGTGATTTCCAAAGAGCAGAATAACCCCATGCTGCCTGCCCATTAATCTGAATCACATTAAGTTTATTGTGTTCCTCCCCACTAATGCGTTTGAGACCGTCTTGTTTTTTTCAAGAGCACAATTAACTAAGACTGAACATGATAATGGTAGATTTTGCCAGGGTTAAAATGACCAGATGAGCCAGGCCTTCATGTCAGAGAGAACTTAATCCTATCAACAATTCTTGAAGGAATAGTTGGAAATTTTGGCAACTCGCAAGTTTTGTCCATGGGTTGCATCACGCCGATGAGTTATTAAGATATAACAGAAATTGCTAGAATTATTCCTTGTACATAGATTTCTCAGATGGGAGGTTAGTGTAATCAGCCACAAAGACAGCGCTAGCATTTATTTAATGTAATTTAAAAGAAAAAAAAATGCATAAAAATGGTTGAGCCAGTCCAGTGGCTCAACTTAGCAGCATGAGGCATAGTTGCTTCAGTCAGTCTGAGTGGGCAAATTTCAATGGAAAAATTCTAATTATGCCCTAGAACTGCCACAAAGGGGAGAAATTAGCAATGAAGAAAAACAATGTACTTTTTCTGGTATAACGTTTTTCTTTTTAGGGTGAGGATATGGGGATAGACAGCCCGTCATCTTTAATGGCCACCAGGGGGCGACATCTGCGATAGCAAAAAAGACTTTAGTCCTTTAGAAGTCCACAGGAAAACTGCCCTCTGCCCTAAGCCCTGTAAACACTTATTGGATGAGTTAATGGGCTCAGTCGCACATTTCGGGTTATGCTGAATAAAACATTAAATACATTTTGTAAAATTTAGTCAATGTCAGTTTCAAAAAGGCGAATTATTCAGTGTATGATCACTGGCTAACAACGTGTGATTAGCAAATCTTTAGCCAATGAGCATGCAGTTTCACATTGATATTGACTCCCTGGTTGTTACATAAGATTTCAAATCACCAGCATGATGAAAGCAAAAATGCTCAAACCAATGGGCGACATCATTGTCACTGTCCAACTTTTATATTATACTTTGAAAGCAGGCTTGAGTGGCAGTTTAAGGAGATGCCGTTTTTTGCACTTCCATGTCTCCTTCATCTTTTTTTTATGTCTCTACCTTATCCCAACAGCAGCATAAGGCTAGAAACAGAAAAACGGGGGCAACAGCTAATCTACCTCTGTCTGAAAATAGGAAAATCTGCCCCCAATCTCCTCTAAATCACCTCTTAAGCCGACTTATTAAACTTTGTTTGTTTAATCTGTACAATAAATACACACACTGCTGTTTTATTATTCAAGCTCATTTCTGATTTGTTTCCTGTGGAAGGGACCCAGAATTGCACTAATCAGGTGCACAAAGCACCTCAATTCAAGCTCACTTCAGATATCTGAGCTCTTGAACCAGTGTGTGCTCCAGACCTTGCACAGAAAGAGAACGATATCAGGGTGGGATAGATCTTATAATCTATCTGGAAAGCAACTCAGTGAGTTCCCTGAAATGATGAGCAATTTCTTTAAGCGAGAGCACAATTAGCATTCCACTCATTAAACCTCCCCCTTTTATGACGTGTGCCCCAAATGTCCAGTCACTCACACAACAGCTCCAGGCTCCAAAGGTTCCCCCCACAACACAAGAAACTGGGTCTTGGCTCAGCAGTTCTGGGGCCCAAGGGTCCCTTATTTTACTAACAACTCCGGCACTGCAGGAAAAGGCAGGACGCATTGTTATGCAACAATTTAGACAGGATGAATAGGCTTCAGTACAGGCCCAGTGAATGCCATTTGAAATGATGGGAACAGAGTAGCAGCTAGGTTAATCCCAGAGGGAGTCCCCCTGGGACCTGGCCCTCATAGCTCCTCCATGTTTTCTTTTCAGCTTTTAAATGCGTTGGTTAAATGTCTTTTAGAGACAGTGAAGAAGCAGAAAGTAGGAGGCTGGGTTGTGCGGGTTCAGCAGCAAAGCAGACTGGTTAATCCCTGCAACCCCAATACAAGATCCAGCCAAACTCTTGGGGTTCATCCTCTCCTCTCCTCCTGCATGGCCGCCCTCAGGGACCAAGCCAACAGCCCCAGTGTCTCTTAATGGGTGACATCACTGGTTGGCACAGAGAGACGGGGGTGGGGGGAATAATTAGGTTTAGATAGTTGAAGTGACTGTCTGTGTGTATGTCTGTGTACATGCATGGTTTGTGCATGTGTGGTGATGTAGAAGAGAATTTGCCAGGCTTTACTCCACATCAAGCACGTACACACTACAACTGATACTCCAGTGGAAACCGAAGGAAAGAATGTAGAATTTGTCTGAATGTTGGGTGGTTTTTGCAAACAAAGGCACAGTAAAAGCTCATGCATGAACAAACAAAACACAGTGATTTAGTCTTCTAAAAATACAACAACAACTACTACTACTACTACTTCTAATAATAATAATGATGATAATTAGAGTCAGAGCACTGTGTTTGTTGAGTTTGGAGTTAACTGTGATGGTGGTGGATGAAGAGCAGGGGCCCTGCTTTGAAACTCACTATAGACTCCATACATGACCACCCCGGCAAAACTCATCCGTTCATTGCCCTTCATGCTATATACACAGCCTACTTAGGGCGAAGTCTTTGTTTGTCCGACGCGCTTTGTCAACCTCTATTTAGTGGCTTCTTTACGACAGACTCAGCCCTTTGAATATTAACTGTGTGATCACTCTTGCCACACAAGCAGCTGCTCGGGACCCCCTATCACTGCACCCCAACTCCCCTGCACTCTGCTGCGGGGCTTTGACCACAGCTTAGTGTATCCAGACTCTTGCGGGTATCTCATGAAACCAGTTAGGGAGAAATTTATTTTCCATTCCTTCAATGACATTTATGAAGCGCTTGACTTGTTTTACACATGAGAAGACTGTAAAGCAGCGATCAAATATAAAAGTCTTACTACATCTCGTAAAAAACAGAAAGAGGGATAAGAAGAAAAGAAGGGGAAGAAAAAGACTGATTTGTCTACGTCGCTGTATGTCACCGTGCCATTGTGAACTGTTAGTGGAGTGCGACTGTATTTCTGACTAGCGTAATGACCATAACAGCTGAGGCAGGAAGGCAACGGAGGGTGGGAGAGTCTGTCCGAGTGTTTTTTCAGGCCAATAATCCCCTTTATTGAGTCTCAGGAAATCCTAATTGGAGTCGGAAGTGGCTCTAGTGGCCAGATGTGCAAAGACTAACAAAGTTGACCCTCCCACCCCCATATACACCCCAAGGACATCTGACCACAAGCACCTTAGTCTCCCCTTCCATTCCACCCTGCTGAGTTTAATTTAAATACACACACAGGCACATCCACAAGCCTCTCTCTACCTAATGCTAAAAATGCAGCAAAAGTACATAGCCAGTGTGCACAATCTAACAAAGGGAATTACGGGGTTCAGTCACACCTCTTGTCTGTTAGTCAGTTCATAGCAGTTTCTGCAAAATCAGTCTACAGAGTAAAACACAGATGTGTTTGCTTTGGCAAAAAGAGGAAAACTAAAAAAAAAAGAAAGAAAGTGAAAGCTTCCACAGATCTCTCGTCATTGCATGCTTTTCTTTCCCCACAAGCTTGACTCACACAGCCTCTTTTCTTTCTGTCTCCATGATGTTTGTATCATTGTCTAACGGCCTGTCTGTGAACCTTTAAAGTTACACTGTGCAGCAGTGTGTGTGTGTGTGTAAGCCTCTCTTTGTGTCTTCTGTTATTATCTATAAGTGGGGATGAATACAGTCTAAGGTCTCATGTATGAAGCAGCAATGTAGTGTAAGAGGTCATGCCTGCACACATGTGTTTATGTGAAAAATAATTAAGGAAAAGGGAGGTAGACAGTCACAATGTATGTGTGCTGTCTGTCTTTTCCTGTCTCTCCTTATCAAGCGGCCTGACCAAAACCAGAGACTGCGGTCACTGCACGTGATCTGAGTGCAGCTGGAAAACCAAGAAGGATCTAAGGAAGCTGGGTTTGATTAGAAGTACCTCCCCAAACCAAATGGGCTCTGACCCAGGTGTGTGTATCCACGTGCAGTTTTCTCATGCATACATAGGCACGCCATGTCTGTGCACGTGTTTAGTACTCCCGCAGAGCCATAGTCACACTGACCTATTTACTTCGCCATGGAAATTGCCAGGACCCCAGGAGGGAGACCAGACTCACCAGAGGCAGAATAACACTAAGACCCCATACGGCGATATCAATAGTTTCACATGGAACAGTTTTACTGCCACTTTTGCACACTTAATAACTAGGGCATCTGGTGCGTGCGTGCGTGCGTGCATATTGATTTCTTGACATCCGGATTAATTTCTGAAGTGTGAAAAACTGCAACAGTGGTCTATAGATAGAAAGAAATCACCATTCCTAAAGTACTGTAAAGCATTTTTTGTGCTTTTATCTCTGTGTGTGCACCTCTCATTATTTAGGTTTAGTGTCAACACTTCATCTATAATGCATACGTGTATACAGTAGGGGAGTGGGCAGCTAAAAGCCTTCACCTTTACATAACCCCCTGAGACTTCAAAGAGAGATTAAGAGGGAGAGATGGCGAAGGACTAACACTTGCTGCATGGCTGCAACGACCCCACTAAACTAAAGGCTGAGCGACGGGGTAGTTGGCACTGGCTTCTCATGTGTTGGGCCTCATTTTTTCCACTCAGGGTAAAGCATCAGAAAGACATCAGAGAAGTATTGATGAAGAAAAACACTTCTGTTACACGCTCTTCTATGTTGCAAAGGGCTGGTTAACTTGAATGCACTGATTACTTACACAGGCTCACACACAAATCTTGCACATGAACATACGCATTGACTCACTGAAGAATAGACCAAGAGAAGCACAGGCTTCGAAGCTCACTGTTATGCAAAGAGGACCGGCTGGAAGTAGGCCTGTACACATCACACGCTGTTTTGTCTCCTTGCAATGGTGGAGAATGCAAGGGAAGCCAAGTTAACTCCTTACTATTCATTAATTGCTGTCACACTGGCTGTGTTGCATGAATCCTGTCAGAATATGTGGAATTGTGCCGGATTGTTCAGACTCTTTATAGACTATAAAGCTTCTGTCTCTCAACAGTGGCGTTTCCTTGTATTCTGGGAAATACACTGTACTCTGACAAGTAGTTATTGAATAGAAAGTGAAGTTCCTGAGAGAGGTTTATTCTGGCACGGTACACTACAACATGCTCTACTGCGCAGGCACAACAATGGACAGATCTTTGGGGTCGTAACCTCCTAATTACCACAGCCCCAGAAGTGATGAAGAGTGCCTGTCAGCGCGGCCTCTGAGAGGGGCTATCTGAGCCGGACTCAGGATAACCAGGTGACATGGGCCAGGGTGCTCCGGCACCTCAGATGAAAGGTCGGTGTTATGAGTCCACATCCAAACACCTGGGCCATTTCAGCACACCACAGGGACATCTAGCCTCTTCGCTTTCACCTATAACCTCCGTCTGTGCTTTGGGGAAGAGATACACACATAATTCCCAGGTCTAATGGACCTTTGGTCCAACTCTCAGGCTCTGACCCCCCCCAAAAAAACCACAAGCTTTCCCAAAGCACGATCAAGCCTTTCTGCACAATTCCCACATCAGAGGTCTTGCCCACATTAATGATTTTTCTGAAATAGACACTTATCAAGTTTTCGGCAGGGCTCCTGACATAATACAAGGTGCCGTGTGCAATCTTATGGGGACTTTGTAGACAAAGCCACTGAGGTATTAAGTCCAATAAAAGAAAGATTAAAGTGATATGTGAGGTTAAGGCTTTGAGTTATTGATTTTGTTTAAGATATTAACACCTTATTGAATCCTTTCCAAAACTGTAAGCATTTCATAAATTTATCGCCATTGCAGGATCTGTAAAATCTGAAAGTGGATTAAAGATGATCTAATAAAAATTTCAAAAAACCCTAAATCCGCCCATGGGAAAACTGGGAGGATACGATAAAGGCATATCAGTGTGGGGGGCGTGCGCCTGCGCGTTCGCGTCGTGCAGTGTAGAAGTTTCCCTGCAAGTTTGGAAAGACAGGAGGAGTGCAGCGAGTGGAGTGGCACAAGTTACCGGGACAAAAACGACATAGGAAAAAATGTATATATGTTAAAAAATAAATTAAGACCTCGATGTTTCTAGCTGTGGCTCTTGTTGGAGTTTTTTTTAAAACAACTTCACTGGAAACTGTGGCCGGAAACTGCAGGTAAGTAAACCTGATTAGGACCAGAATCAGACGTGTTAAATAATTGGAACACTGTCGAGCAACATGAAGTGAATGTTTATCCGAAGTTAGATCTACGCAAAAATAACAGAGATAAACTACCAGGTTATAAAAAAATGATGCACTAAATGTCAACAGTAGAAATCTTTTTGAAACTTAAATGTTTTTCTTTTTTAAGAGCGTTCTTATGAAAAAGTAACTGATGCTATTGCGTTGATGTAGAAAAACAAAGCTCACTTTCCATGTAACATTTCATCCTCCCACGAGTTCTTGGGTAACACGATTTGTCAGATAATATTTTCGCTTGTCAAGATGAATATCTCATTAAATGATGGAGACTGAGATTACCGGTTTGTGCAGCGCGCCCGCGCGGCATGCAGTGGAACAGACTGGAAATCAAGCGCGTCCGTGAAAAAAGTTTGCCAAACCTTATGATTCATTTGGAGAACGCGAGGAATGACGAGAGGATGTGTGTGTGTTTTTTTCCCCCCCAAATCCAAAGCCGTGTAAAGATTAAAGCGTTTCCCTTGAACCCAGACTTTTGAAACTTCTGAGTCATTCTCAGTTGCATTACTAATCCTGCTTAAAAACCTGCTGGTGCAAGCGTGTTCAACCCACTTTCAGATGATGCCCTCCCCAAAGTGAAGAAGGAATACGTAAGAAGCTTGCAGAGCATTTATTTCTGGGCTTTGTGGTTAACTGTGCGTCTTACCTCACCGGTCTCCATATTTTCTAATTAGAAGAGGAAAAGGCGGTGTGGAGGTGTGTGTGTTTGCGCGCGCATTCAGTGAGGTGAAACTGAACAGGATGGGACAAGCTGTTCAAACAGGTCGCAGAGGGGGAAGAGCTCATCCTGCCCAGCTAATGCTTTCCCAAAAAAATGCCTTAAACTTTCATTGAAAGTTGAACTTGGGCTCAGATTTTTAGCTTGTACCAGTTGTAAGGCTGAAGTCATGGGAGCTCACTGGCCTAGTTGGAAGCTGACTGACTGGTTTTCAGTTGCAAAACTCTACACCGACTGTTTCTGCTTTCAATAATGTCTGAGATAAGATTTTTTTGTTGTTGTTGTTGCCGCTTTGTTTCCTAGACTGGGGTTATTGCTTGACCTTTGGACAAGTGATCACTGGAAGAAAGGCAGACTGACCCTCCCTCAAACAGCCCGGCTGCCTCTATGCACATCAACCTGAGTGTGGCCATCAAGGAATCTCGTGCCTTTCATGGAACACAGCCTGCCCTTCCTGCCGCTGCGGAAGTGACGACCATGGAGCCGCGCGCGGCGCTGGTCGCTCCTCGACCGCCTCCTCTAGCACCTCCACCACCACCGCCGCCGCCTCCTCCCCCGCCTCCCCCCACGGCTTCCACCTCTTCCTCACCTTTAAGCCGGGCGGATAGCGCTCGTCGGAGCCGGCTGAGGAAGCTGAACTGGGAGCGCATCCCCAAAGAGAAGGTGGAGGGGAGAAAGAGCGTGTGGAGTGGGGCGGCCCCAGATGAAGATGAGTTCCCCATAGACCTCCATTCCCTGGATGAGCTGTTTGGTCAGAAGGACAGTAAGCCTCGGGACCGAACCAGCACCCTGAGACGGCGCTCTTCACTGCTGCACTGCAGATCCCCTCAGGATAGCTCAGAGGAGGTAAGATCATGTAGATGGTGAGACTGTTTTAAAAAATATTGGGCTCTTTTGTTTTTCTTGCTCTCACAATGTGTCCTTTGCTTTTTGTCTTTCTTTTTTTTCTAAACAGATCTCCTTATTGGACTCCAAACGCAGTATGAACATTGGAATATTTCTACGTCAGTTCAAGATGTAAGCCTAAGAAATTCTTACTGTTGAAATGTTTCAGTTGGTTCACAGAAAGAACAAAGAGGTCATAGGAAAAAAAAACTCATTAAAGAAGCACATATCATAAATAAAACAAAACGGGTCAGAAGGAAAGAAGATAAGGAGCATAGAAATCAGCTACAGAGCAAACATTCATAGAGGCCTTTTTAAGAAGAGGTTCAAGGGACTCTAATGATGTAGCCAGTCTAATCTCAATAGGCAGACCGTTTTACATAAGGGATTAATTTGGCCTTTTTCAAAGTAATAATTTTAAAAGCAAAGTAGAAGTTATCAGGCAGTCAGAGTGGTTTAACAAGTACAGCAGTAATCTGTTCATATCTCCTAATTGCCACTTATCAGTTTAAGCAGATGTGACGAGAGCTCTGCCTGATGCAGGAATCAACCCGTTTACAGCAGCTAAGAGCAAAAAGGATCTAAGTTTGGAGATTTTCTTGTGCATCATAAAAGAGATAAGGGCCTAAGAATAACTTCTGGCAGACTGCCTAATATTCTTGTCAATGAACCAACCAATTTTACATCACAGAGGCAAATGTTTGCTGTCCCACCTTATATAAGTTGTGGGGGTACTGTCATTTATTTCCTGTTTCATATCACTTTATGTACTTGATATTCTTTGTGCTTTGGGCTGTCGGCTGGAGAAGTCCTTGTCCATTTTAGTTCAAAGCATATGGTGATTTTTCCTACAATGTGTTGACATCTCAGAGGTTAAACAGTAGCTGAGGAAGTAAATTGTATTGCATGGATAATGTTTTTAGTTGCAGTGCCAACAGCTAGGCCTTTTCTCTGCATTTCATCAAACTGCCACCAGTTTGAAGTGGGATGCATACAGCAGTGCCCAAGGGAGCAGTATTTGACTTGAGTTAAACTGGAGAGAGTGGCCATATGTCAAAGGTGGACAGGTGTCCGTGTTAAAGTGCGAAGCCTTGTCAGGAGAGAGGATGTCTGGTGTCAGGGAGGAGGAGGTGGTGTACCCTGAACAGCTGGCTTGGATCTTGAAGGAGGGTGGTAAACAAGCAGCTGGCTTTAGCCTGTCGGCACCTGCCGGTGCCCTTAAAGAGTGTCTAATCTTAAATCCACCCCCCTGCAGAGAGAGACCCCACTGGTGGCTTGTCATATTCATCTAAAAGCCCGATTAGCATGTTTGCTTGGCTCAAACAAAGCTGCACTTCTTGCAGTGAACGAGAGGTTTCATAGTCATGCATATACATTTGCATACAGTTTAACATCTGAAATGGAATGAAACTAACGAACGATATCTACTTAGCAGAACTACATGTACTTTAAACTGCAGGAGTACGACGTGCCAAGTTTAGGGATTGTCATGCCTCCAAGAGACTCAATTGAAAACCTTTTTGTTTTCTAAACTAGATCTGTTGAGACATGTAGGGGAAGCCATTATGTGAAAAGAGCTTCTTCTGTACACAAACATCTGTCTAGTTGGAAGTTTATTTGCCCTCTGTCTGAAGACAGACAGAGCTACTGCTCAAATGTGGGTGGAGTGTAGACAAAATCAAGTCTTTGTATTATCAGTGTCTTAGTAGCCCCCCTTCAATATTATTTCCTCCTTTTATTTAGATTGTTTGGTTTTTCAATGGGTTTTGTTGGAGCAATTAACAAAAGCTCTTTCTGTTTAGAAATAGATGTCCTTTTTTTTTTCTTTTTTCCCCCTCATGCACTGCTTTTACATGTTTTCGTAGGTTGATCTTTATCCGTTGGTGTTAGACAATAAGATTCGGATGTGACAGCTGAGCCATGAATGAGATGAGTTTGTTTGAGGATAAAGGCTGCAAACTGTAGTTTTAGTGCCTGTGATGTGCTGTAGTGGGAATTGGGGAGAGGCTAATGGGAAAACTGCTGAAATGGAGGACAGATGTGTCACTTGCAGAAAGGAATACAGAGATCAAACACCCAGTCATCTCAGTGTCTGCTCTTTCACCCCGTTGTCCTTCAGCCGTCGTCTGTGCATGTCTGCATTTTATTTGCCCAGTGGATATGCTACTTTGCATCGCCAGTGTGGCGTCAACTGACCCTCCCTCCGTGACACTTGGACTGATAAGAACAGGATAAGCCTCTTTTATTGTGCGATCATTGCAAAACCGGAGCTGATTGTACTCATTTCTTTTGGGTAGCTGTACCTTGACTTGAAAAGAGCATTGCTTGGCAAATGACGTCATGCTGAATTGTCTGTTGTGTTTCCGCAGGCCGGCTAAGGAGATAGTTGAGGATATCAGGCAGGGCGCCGGAGGCCGTTATGGAGCGGAGAAGCTCACAGAGCTCTGTAAATTGCTGCCTGACAATGAGGAGGTAAAGCGCCTTTTCTGGCATACAAACGCAACAGTGACAAGCTTCTTCCTCTCCTCCCGCCCTCCTCTAACTCACCATCTGGCTCTGCTTAGAATGATCAAGAGTTAGCCATTACACCATGTTGCATGTGATGTGGTCTGTGTTTCTTAGAGAAGTACCACACTAGGAGATAGTGGAATTGACTGTTAATGGGATGTTGGCAGCTTTACCCAGCCTCTATTCTCTGTCAGGAGTCTCGCCTTAAGAAGTTCAGCGGGGACCGGAGCTGGCTTGGAGAGCCTGATCTTTTCATGCTGCTTTTGGTGGAAGTCCCCAGGTACGCTCTTTATCAACCCCCAGTTTTTGGGGTTTTGTTTTGTTTGTTTGTTTTTTACCCAAAACAGTATTCCAAACTCCTATTTTCAAATTGATTTTCACTGATGATCGACTGCTTATTTAACCAGTGCCTGATGTCCCTGTCATCA
This sequence comes from Simochromis diagramma, assembly GCF_900408965.1. NCBI lineage: Eukaryota > Metazoa > Chordata > Actinopteri > Cichliformes > Cichlidae > Simochromis > Simochromis diagramma. The sequence continues at coordinate 7,838,642 of NW_024387477.1, forward strand.
ATCACCACTCTCCACTGATCAATCTGTTCCCCCGTTTTTCCCTCCTTCACCAGTTTTCGCCTTCGTCTGGATGCCATGATCCTGCAGCAAGAGTTTGACCCTGCTGTGACCTCTCTGTGTGTGGCAGCCAGATGTCTGAGGGAAGCAGCCCGAGGTAAAGTAACAGCAGGGAGTTATGTACTCCGCCACTATAAAGATCTGGGAACCCTGTTGCCCTTTTTTAAATGCTTGTATTTGCAGAAATCCTAGGAGTCAGGATGCAAATGAGATGACTTATTCTGGATGTTAAATACTTTAAAGATTTAGGAGTAACCTGCTGCTAGCAACTTTTTAAAATAAAGGTGTAGTGCAATAGTCAATTTAAGTGTCAGAACAAAGTTGCTGACTTATTTCATGCCCTTCATGTCCGCTTCATTCACACTCCTTCAACCGTGAGGCACAGTATTAAATCTGTCTTTTATGCTCTTAGAACTGCTGAGCTGCCCAGAATTACACTCCATCCTTCGTCTGGTCCTCAAAGCGGGGAACTATATGAATGCAGTGAGTGCTTCTTTATTTCCCTTTCGATTCTTTTAATCAGTTTACAGTTACCCAAACGCTAGTTGTCTGGGTTTGTGTTCAGAGGCGCCGTTCAGACTGCGCACCTGGGTTTTGAATCGTTGTTTGTTTAAAGCCGTCACGTGTTGTGCGTGTGTTTTGTTTTGACCTTGTGCGTGTCTTCTCAGGGTGGATATTCAGGAAATGCTGCTGGTTTTCGAATTTCATCGCTGCTGAAGCTGGCGGACACCAAAGCCAACAAGCCAGGCATGAATTTGCTGCATTTTGTTGCTATGGTAAGATCTGAAATGTAGATGCCGTGAAATATAGTACCTATTTTCAGTTGAAGAAATACAGTTGGTGTTGGTTCAAAAAAGTAGTTCAAGGCCCTCAAACCAGATTGCTTTGCAGAGCGTCAGATTTTTCTCACCATTGGTAAATAATGTTTTGCTTCCTTTGAAACAATGGCTGATTAATCATGTGTTTGTCTCCACAGGAAGCTGTGAAAAAAGACCAGAGTTTACTGTCATTTCCCAGCCAACTAGGTCATGTTGGCTCCGCCTCCAGGTCAGTCTTTTTTCCCCCCAAATCTATATCCTACTGTTATTTAGTCTGCATGATCATTGTTAATGACAATAATACCTCAAACACCCTACTGAAACAACAAAACACCCAGCTGTCAGCAAAAGATGCATGATTGACAGTGGGGTATGATGGCCACTACTTAAGCTGCTGGACATTTTGACCATTTTCTTATTTCGATTGGTGACTACAGCTGGGTGCTAAGAGATGACTATCTCTCCGAGACTCTCAATTCCTGCACCCTTGCTCCTGCATTCTTGCTAGAATATTTAAAGGGGACATGTTTTGCTCATTTGCAGATTTTAATTCCTGCTGGTTAGAGTAGTTTAACATGACTCTCAGCTTACAATATCCTTACTTATCTTATGCTAGGCTTTGATGGAGTTCACACGCCATCATGAAATGAGCCGTTTTAGCTCTCTTCCCCATCACTTTAAGCTAAGGCTCTTTTGGTTGGCTACCCCTGAAAAACTGAAAGTTTGAACAGTGGGTGGCTGGGCAGCTGGGGTGACCATATAGAGGGAAGAGGTGTAGAAAATAGAGGTATAGAAAATGTCTAAGTATTTCCAAGCAGTCTGTAGCCTGAACTCCAAGATAACAGGAATTACCAGATTCTGACCTCTGTATATGAAGTTTTGGGCATGTTTATTATGAGCATGCATCATTGTAAGGGGATATATGACGAGAAGGAGGAAAGCATAATAGGTCTTCTTTATGACAAATTCCTAGACACTTTCGATCATGTGCAATCATTTATTTCCAGTCTTTAATTATTCACCCTTTGTTGAGACATACAGTTCATACACCTGTTTCTGTTCAGTTCACAAAATGATTGCATGTATGTATTTGTCCTCTCCTCCTTTTGCAGGTTTTGTGAAGAGTCTGTGCTTGATGACTTGGCCAAGTTAAAAAGCAGAGTTGCGGCCCTCAAGGCAAATATACAGACTGAGGCAGAGATTCAGAAGCAGACACAGCCTTTCCTGGAGGTGTGCAAAAAATTTGATTTTTAAATGGACTGTCTCCAACTTGAGGCAGGTTATCTCAAGTTCAAGTTTTGGGGCTTTAATTGAAGGGGTAATGAATATGTTCATGTAAAATGTATCTACAGGTGGCTGAAGAGCGTCTGAAGGAGGCAGAGGACGAGGTGGAGGGTATGAGGATGTCGAGTCAGGCTCTGGTGGAGTTTTTCTGTGAAGATGACAGCACTTTTAAATTGGAGGAGGCTTGCAGGGTCTTTCATTTGTTTTGCCACCGCTTCCAAAGAGCAGTCCAGGTTAGAAGCTGTCGATAGGAAAATTGCGTCATAGAACCTTTAACTGTATGCTAAAGATGAGTGAGCAACTATCCTTTCTCTCTCATTTTTCCATAGGAAAATGCAGAACGTGAATTGAAAGAACAGAAACGTCTGGAACGCCAACGTGAGATGGCAGAAAAGCGTCGCTCTCTGGCAGTTTGCACTGGGTTAGACCTGAGCCTAAGCCTCGCCAGAGAGCCTCCCAGTCAGGAGAGCCAGGATGAGCTGGAAAAACTCCTAGAGAGGAATCTAAGCTACACTTGGAGCCGTCGTAGTCTTAGAAGCTCTGATTCCCGCAGATACCTCCAACACTCTCACAACGATAGCCATCTCCACAACTCACCCTTCCCTGAGCTGGGCAGCAGCCCGACATCAACCAGTTATCACTCAAACAGCTCCTCTGACCACGAGACCTCTGCTGTTCTCTGCAGCTCTCCAGAGACTGATGGCATGTGTTCCCCCATTGACCAAGGACCCGTCCTGGGCCGAGGGAGCACGGCTCAGCACAGCCAAGAAACAAAATTAAACACTGAAGCAGCAACATTTAGTCATTCTCAGCATGAAAGTGGCTTTGTTGTGAAACAACATGGACCTGAGAGTATTTCTTATCTGAGGCAAAACCAATCCAAGTTAACGGGAACTGAAAAAGAAGTGGATTTTTCACATGAAAACATGGCTTTAGTTAACTGTTCCTATACAGACTCTGCTACTCATAGCAAACCAACCCAGTGTGTTAAAAGCAGAACTTCCACTTACAGGCAGAATTTTGGCCTGCCAGTAATGCCCAGTAATCATCCTATTCACTCAAAATCCAACAGCTCTTGTGTCAATGAGGAATTACAACCATCTGTTCATACAAGTGGAATACAGTCTTGTAGTGACAACAGTACTGGGCTCATTAGGTACTCCAGATCTGAGACCAAACTGCAGTCATCTGTCAGCACTCCAGTGGAGGAGCAGTCGCAGCCACAGACGAGAGACACACCCTCTATTGAACAAAGTGCTGCAACGTGTTTGCCTGATGGAGTTTTAACAAACCGGACAGACACAGATGTGGTGTCCACACCTGCGGAGGAGACTTGGATGCCCTCCAGTCTACCGGAGTTCAGCCAGTCACAGCCAGAGGAGGATCCTGAGTTGCCAAGTACCGAGAAGGAGACGGGGAGGTCATATTCTCGTGTCGGTGAAACGCTGGAGTGCCACACTCTGGTGAAAGGCCTTAGATCCTATGACGCCTTGTCACCCCCAGGCTCCCCACTCCCACGACCAACACCGAGCCTTTGCTCCAAGTGGAGGAAAGAAAGAGAGGTTGACCTTCGAGAGGGGTCGACCCCAGCGTCTCCGACATCAAAGGAAGAGGCTCGAACCATGAAGGTCCCTGTACGCAGTGGGATAGGAGCCAAGAGGGGGCTTGTGTCACGTACAGGCCCTTCCAGTAGCACGGGCATTCCCAGGGTACGCTCTAAAACCGATTCTTCATGTGGAAACCCACCCCCTACAAACTCATCAACTCCTACTCGCCTTGCTACTCCTCGTAGTCTGTCAATGCGTTCATCTCCTATTTCTCGAGCGGCTGAGGTGAAGCGAAGTAACAGCACACGGGAGAGAACTGTAAGTGAGGCGCAGGCTCCGGGGAAGCCCACCCTGGCCCGCAGGACTTCAAACAGATCTGTGCCAGAGAAAGGCTCTGGCAGCACCCAGCCAACTTTCATCAGAGGCACTCCTCTCCGCGTTTCCAAACGCCTCGCCCCAAACTCAGAGTCTCAGGTTCCCTGTCAGCCTAGCACATCCCACAGCCCATCCTCGGCCACAGCCAAGACCATACGTACGGCTGTCATATCGGCAGCTCGAAATAAAACTGCCAAGACGACAAGCACAAGCCCCACTCCTGCTAGCTCTAAAATTCCAACAGCTTCAAGGATACCTGGGCCCAAAATGCCTCGAGGGTCTGCCACCTCCACCGCTCCTGCTGCTCAGCCCCTGTGGAGGTGATGGACATGAATAAGTGCCTCCTCAAACTTCTCCTGCCTTTACAGTTTTGTGATTGTTTGTTTGAGCTCATTAAAAATTGATTTGTGTGACATGCATGTGTAGTCTGAGTGCTCGGTGTCTACATGTGCAATAGGACCGTGAGGTGGGAGCATCGGGGATACTTCATCTCTTGTTTCACAGGATAGGGGATTTTCTACAGTCTACCTCTATTTACACCCATTTGTGTCCTTTGCAGGCAATAGGACAAGAAAACTCTGTCTCCAGTTGTAGAACAGGTTGATACTTAAGTCACAGTAATAAAATGCAACACTACTCTGTGCCTTGTATGTACAAGTGTGCTGCCAGAAGTGTAATTTGGCAAACAGTTTCAGTCTCTTTGTATCTTTGTATGGAACAAAACACTTTTTTTTTTTTTTTTTTTTTTTTTTTTTTTTTAGGAATGCGTCCAAATGTGAATACTGTGACCTCTCTGTTAAGTGATCATGGTGTTCTCAAACTTGGCTGTCTTACAGTCCTAACCGAACTCGGTACAATATTGAACTATTCATCCTGTTGTGGTGAGGCCTCATCATTATGATGCACTTTATAAACTGAAGAAGAGGCTGTTGGGGGATTGTTGTTATTATTATTTTGCTTATTTTATATCAAAAGAGTAAGTTTATTGAATAGCAGTGGTTGTTATTCGCTGTATTATATGGTTTTGTAAACAACAGAAGATAAATAAAGATAGCGATGTGAAACTGTTATTGTCTGAGAAATGTGCTTGTCAGTATATATTCTTTATTTTAAATTATAAATATATTATGTGTCTGTTTAGTATGTATTTGCTTTCAAGATCCCTCGTCTGCATCAGCTGCAGCTCTTGCTGTCGTCTTGTCACCCCTCCATTTTTCTCTCCCTCTTGCTACATCTCTTGACACAGTCACCCCCATTCCTGTCAGTGGTTGTAGTCATGGAAATGCTGCAGACGTCCCGGGGAATCTCCTGGCAGAATAGTGGGGTGCAGGGGGTGGGGTGGAGGGTGACTGTGGGTGTAGGGGTCCCAGTGGGAATTCTCCCTTTATAGGCTTCGGTGACGCCAGAACCTCTTGGGAAAGGCAATAAACTGGTGCCTCTTTGTGTTCTCGAGTGTCCGGTTGTTGGTCACCGCTGGCCTTTTAACCTGCCACAGTGTATAAGTGGTGACATCAACAGCAGATCTCCAGGGGTGTAAGACGGAGCAGTCTAAAGTGATCCCTCTTTTTAGCTTCTTTCTGCAGTGATCTGAATGCACTGGATTAGTGGGAATAATGACTTGTCTGAAGGTGAATATGTGATATATGAGCTTAAAGACTGCTGCTCATCAAAGAGGATGAGGTCCAAAAGATACACAACAGGGTCTTTTGTGGTCTGTTTGTATGCAGAGAAATTTAAGTCTGCAGACCTCTCTTTAAATGGGCAAATGCAGGAACAGCCTTCCTCATTTGCAGTTAGACTGATTGAAAGTGCAATATGGGCATATTTTCGGGTCTATTTTTAGAATGAGAGGCCTATATTGGAAAAGTTTGGTCAAGAGTGATAATGTGAAAGTGAATCATTGTTTGCCTCTATGTTCTGTCCCAGACTCGCTACTTCTCCTGGGTGTAGCTACACAAACCTGCTCTTTAATCATTTGCCAACCAACTTTCTTTATAAAAACACTTTAGAAAACATCAATCACTGGCCAAAGTGCTGAACATAGAAATAAAAATACATCAGGATAAAATCAAAAAAAAAAATCTGACATATGGAATCAAAAGAAACCAAAAATAACAAGGTGACACAAGACAGTGAAATATTTGACTTGATATTCTGTAGCCACAGAGACAGGATTAGCATAAATTAGAAGTTTAGATTTCTATGGTGTCATCACAGCATTATTTAAAGAGGGCATATCATAGTTCCAACTAGACAACTTGCAAAAGCCAAAATGTCAACAGTGAGTTTACTGCAAAGAGAAAATATCTGAAGAAATGTCAAAATGTCTTTTAAATCTTGGCCAACTGTTACTGCTCCACGTGCTGTGAGTGGTGGTAATAATCTAGGTGGGATAAGTCTACCTGCTTGATTTTTTTTGTTTACATTAACATCAACATCACATTAACAAACTGATATTTTTTTCAAACCGCAGAAGGCCACACTGAGCCCTGGTTCTTCAGAATAGAAGACAGGAAGCCAGATGGACAATTCATAAGCAGCACGAGGAAAGACTGCACTGAGGACAAGTGTAAGTAAGACATTCAGAGATATTTACTTTTGTTTTATTGTTATTGATCAGCTCTGAGCCCCTGTGTAGAGTTCAGAGGTCTAATTGCTTTTCGTTTTTGCAGCTGCTTTCACAAAGAAGAGTGGCAAACATAAATCTAGCCACAATGAAACTGAGGAGCCACTCAATGAAAAGAGCAAAACATCTAGCTCAAAGGAGGAGTCCAGCCGCTCCATTTACAAGACTGATGTCCCCTTACCCAGCACATACAACAGTCATAGGCTAGGTAAGAATATGTTGAAATCCCATATGCAATGACAGAGCCCCTTTCCAGCTAGTAAAAGGGCTGTTTTCCTCAAAAACTCTCCAAGCTTAGCTGGTATTCATCTGATAATTAGTAGGGACATTCTAACAAAGCCTGTATAAATGTGTAGATAAACTAAGCCAATGTTGGCTGTTTTCCATGCAATAATCAAGACCCCCATGTCTGTTTTGTGTCTCTGTAGAGGACTTTGGATCAAAATATGAAGAGCTGGATCTGCTGGGTGGAGGAGGTTACGGGACTGTCTACTTTGGAAAACACAAAGAAGACAATGTCCGAGTATGACTTGTTATATGTGTAGCTCACAGTTCTTCTAGTAAATCCTGTGCACTGTGTGCTTTTTCTAAACCACATTTTCTCTGTAATGCAGGTTGTTATAAAACATGTTTTTCAGAATCGTGTCGACCGCCTACCAATGGTAAGTGATGTTTGTCCTTTCCCTTGACACTTTTGCTTTTTGTTTTGGAAAGTTTGTGTTGAGAAACACGAATATTTCACAGCATGTCAAGAAAATGTCCTGCCTGAACACATGGCGCATATTATTCATTGTTTGAACACTGACCTAAATTTTCTCTGGTTCTAAAGCTTCTTAATGGTAAAATGACCAAAGTTCCCGTGGAAGTGGCATTGCTGATGAAAGTTGGGGCAGGACCACAGAATACAAGCAGCAATGTTACCCCAGTACTACTGGAGTGGTTAGACTCAGTAAACGAACTTATTATGGTCTTTGAAAGACAGAAAAAAACCATCGATTTGGATGTGTATCTGCAATGCAGAAACAGGTTTCTCCATGCGAGTGAGATTAAGGTAAGTGAGTGGTAGGAAGGAAATACAGTATCTCACAAAAGTGAATACACCCCTCACATTTTTGTAAGTATTTTGTTCTATCTTTTCATGGGACAACATTGAAGATATGACACTTTCATGAAATATAAACAGTGTACAGCTTGTAAAACAGTGTAAATTTGGTGTCCCCTCTAAATAACTCAATGTACAGCCATTAATGTCTAAACCACTTGCAACAAAAGTGAGAACACCCCTTCAGATATTGGGCCACAGGGCAGTACTCCAACATGATAACAACCCCAAAACACTCCCAAAAAGACCAGTGCCTTGCTAAATAAACTGAGGGTAAAGGTACTTGACTGGCCAACCATGTTTCCAGACTTAAATCGTATTGAGCATCTGTAGGGCAAATGGAAGGTGGAGGAGCGCAAGGTCTCTTACATCCACCGGCTCCCTGATGTCATCATCAGAGTGGACGAGGGGTCTACTAACTTTTGTGAGATAATATATATAGCAATCTTTCATGGATAATGCAAAGCTTGTGGCTTGAACATACCTTTCTTTTCTTTGTCAGAATATAATGAGAAAGCTGGTAGATGCAGCTATTGAGATGCATTCCAGGGGTGTATTTCATCGGGACATTAAGGCAAACAACATTGTGATTGAAGTATCAGCTGATCTTTCAACGTATCGACAAGTGAAATACATTGATTTTGGCTGTGGAGCCACTTTTACTCCAGAAGCAGTCACTCGAAGAAGTGGTAGGTTATCAGTCCCAGTGTTCAAATGTTCTGGACTGTCCATGCATCTTGTGTCCATGTGAATTCCTCACCATTATTAATATTTCTCTGGATTTCAGAGATAACTCTGGACTTGTATGAATCCAACGCGAATACAGCAGACTGCATCACAGTTTTGCAGCTAGGCACTGTGATGGATAAGCTGTTGCACTACATCCTCCCAGACACCTCCACCAAATCGAAATCTAGGACACGTAGCGACATTTCAGACGGTAAGCTGGATGTTGATTCCCCAACCTGTTGCAATTTGTGTTTGAAGGGAAAATGTTGTTTTCTGGTTTATCTTTGCCTTTGTCTGTATCGATCATCCACATGTAAATTTACAGGAACACAAAAATGTGACACCTCTATTTTATTTCTGTAAAGACTGCAAGGATTTTCTGTCAGGTTCTCTGAACCAGATCCATAAAGACCGCCTAACCCTGGAGGAACTTAAAAATCATCCTTGGCCCAACTGACGTCTCTACTCTGACAAATACAGGGTCATGGAGCAGAAGCTCCAACAGAGAAGTATTTATTAAAATTAAATAACCATGTTGTAATTCTGTGCATTTCATTACCAGAATAAACTGATTCACAAGCAAATTATTTGATTCCTTGGATTAGCCTTTAACCCTTGGGGTACATTTTCCTATACCATCATATGTTTCTGAGGTTTACAGTTCTTTGTGGATCAAACCAGCTAAATTCTACAGTTTATAAGCACATATATGTATGTTGTATTTTCTTTTGTGTTAATACAATTTATTAACAAATAAAAGCATAGATGCAATACAAGATACAATTCAAAATGTATAAAACAATAACATAAAAAATAAACATCTCAAACTGTGTTGAAAGTCAAAAAGAAGAGGCTGGTCTTGAGAGCGGAATAAAAAAATGGGCAGTGAAGAAGCCCGGTAACGAATTCCACAATTCACCACGATGAGAGGAAAGCATTGGTAACCGTTCCTCTCCAGGAGGACTAAGAAAATGTTTGACTAAAGCGTGAACAACATAATCACAATAATTTGATTCCTTTTATCACTGAGCCACATTACATATACAATCATATTGCTATCTTTGCGATTTACTGTTCTTTGTGTATTATGCCAGCTACATTCTACAATTTATAGCCACAATGCCAATGCATCCCTGTGTATAGCAATTTAACCCCCTCTACTCTCTGTCCCACATTGGCTTAACTTCTGTATGCTTACATAGATGTCACATCCTGCATTAAGTTAAATATGTGAACACTGCTGCTTCCCCTGTGGGATAGGCTCCAGCCCCCCTTCCACAAGCCTGAATTTGATAAGGAGAAGAAAACAGATGGATGGAATATTAAATAGACACATTTTAAGAAAGAGGTTCTCTAATGTGAATATTAACTAGAATAAACAGACCACATTAAGCACTTATGTTTCCATTTAGGTTTTTAATTATTATTATTATTATTATTATTATTATTATTATTATTATTATTATTATTGCATTAATGAGATATACTACAGCATATTTTAAAGGAGGGATAGTTTAGCACTTGAAAAGTTGACTTAGCATTTAGTTACTATGTCAAATATTGGTAATGTAGTCAAATAAAACTGTTAGAAAAGTGTCCTAAAAATACACAATTTAAGTAAAAAGTGATTTGGTTAATGTGAGTGTACAACTCACCTCGTCTTGTTCTTACTTTTCTCTTTGGCTCCGCATATTTTTCGGCTACATGAGTGCAACGTCATGACAATAGCTTTACACCGCCATCTAGTGTTATGCAAACGACTGACTCAAAATAGAACTACAATTACCAGCTTGCATTACTTCCCTACGTCGGTTTTTACGTGACAGACAGCTCCCCGGATGCGGCTGTGATTGACTATACCAGGCAAAAAGAGATCGAAAGCCAAGTGGCGGTAAGTCATGAAAACCGTTATATTTCTTTCGTACAGCCCGAAACTACTTCTGAAGTATATACAAAAATTGAGCAGGAATTTTGAGAAGCTGGTGGGGCAATAACTGGTCCTAAACATATCTTTTTGAGAAAGTGACTTGTAAATCAAGTTTCAGCTTGTTTGCTAACTAGCTAGCTCACTAGCCACCAAATTCGCTAGTTCCTTAGCTCGATGCTAGTAAGAGAGTAGCTATATGCTAGGGGAACGCCTAGTATTAAAAGTGAACAGCAGTAAAGTGTAAACAACCGGTAAAAAAATGCCTCTTGTTTTCCATTCACACCCCGGCCTCTCCTGGACAACAACTTTTATAAAGTTTGTTAATTAGGGAGCATCTGGAATTGGACCGTACCTATGTAACGGTGATGAACGCTACGTCGATTAGTTAACGACGGGGACAGTTAGCTCAGTTGCTAACTGGGTGAAAAGCTGTACTGCTAATAAAACGGATATCTTGTGTTATGATCCCTTCACCGGTTAACGATCATGCAGGGAATGAAATTGCATGTTTATCACTACACAGTATGTGTATGTGTTGCTGTTAGCAGTTATTCAGGTGTTTTTCCCCCCCTGTTGCCAGGTGCTGCAGCCCCAGTGGTCGTAGGCAGGATGCAGACCATAAAGTGTGTGGTGGTGGGTGACGGGGCAGTGGGTAAAACCTGCCTGCTCATCTCTTATACAACCAATGCCTTTCCCGAAGAGTACATTCCCACAGTGTTTGACAACTACAGCGCTCAGATGAGTGTGGATGGCCGCACTGTCAGCCTCAACCTGTGGGACACGGCAGGCCAAGAGGAGTATGACCGCTTGCGCACTCTGTCCTATCCCCAAACCAATGTGTTCATTATATGCTTTTCCATCGGCAGCCCCTCCTCACACGCCAATGTCAGGCACAAGTGGCACCCTGAGGTGTCTCACCACTGCCCAAATGTGCCCATCCTGCTGGTAGGCACCAAGAAGGACCTAAGAAGTGACGCAGAAACGGTGAAGAAGTTAAAGGAGCAGGGCCTGGTCCCTACAACCCAGCAGCAGGGCAATGCCCTGGCCAAGCAGATTGGGGCTGTTAAATACATGGAGTGTTCTGCACTGCTGCAGGATGGGGTCAAGGAGGTGTTTTCTGAAGCTGTGAGGGCAGTGTTGTATCCAGTCACGAAAAAGAAAAAAGAAAAGTGTGTGCTTTTGTAATGAATGGTTCCCAGATTTGGACTGTGGAGAGGGGATGGTGGAGATCCACGGATGCAAAGGGAAGGCTGAGGAACAAAGGTCACCAATCGGCTGTCTCCGTATCACCTCTGGCAGTTTTTGGCTCCTCTGTTACTCCTTTCTTCCTTCTTCATCGCCAGGAGGATCTCGCCGTGTTGCCATCATCACCAAAGTGACCATGCCTTAATGAGAGCGACTGACCGTTTCTCCTCTATTTTTCTTGCATTTTAACTTTTGATATTTACACGTTTCATTTTACATCTGTTCTACATTTTTAGCTTCTCTGCTTTGCCTTATAAAATGCTGATAATGGTTGCCACAAGCCATAATAACATCTAAACCAACAAACCAACCAAGCTACCCTGTTTGACTGGAGAGAAGAGATCTGCCTTTGTTCAGGTGGAGAACTAATGACTACCTCAAATTCTCACCTAGGTTGCATCTCATGAGTCTCAAGCAAGGTTACCATCAAGATGCTTTGACTTTGACTATTTAGACGTAATGAACAGCCGAGTAGAAGGTGAACAAGTTTTAATTTCAAGCAGCTTGAGCCCAGACATGGTTTGATGACTCCTGGGGAAATGCCAGTAGCCCTTAAACCAAATGCACAGATTAAAGGTTAAATTCCCTTATTACAATTCCCTTGTGCTCAGTCTGGTGTGTTAGAGCTGTTGGCAGGCTGCCCCTTCAGCCTCTCGCACTGCTCTTTCACTTCTCCACACGGAAGAACCAGTAGGTCTTTGAAGATAAGCCAGACCCATTAAAAGCAGCACACCATTTGTCCTCTTCAGTAATGGAGGAGCAGGTGTAATAAAGACTCAGCCAAATTAACTGATGCTGGTACAGGAGTTTTGGAGCTGACGCAGTCAGGTTGTCGTGAAGCTTCTCTGTTTACTTATTAACTGTTGAAGCTCACACCGAGTGCCATTTAAAAACATGCCTAAGAATTTCTCTCTGATAGGGTGGTGGTCAAGGAGGCTGTATTTTGTCTAATTATAGTGAATTTACTCTGTAAATGATTTTTTTTTTCCTTAAATGTTTTTTAACCTACAAGTACGGCCAAAGGTAAATGTTTTTGTAATAGTCTGTTTATTTGATCAGTAAGAGGTATGTGTGTTGTAGTTAATATTTCAATTTGATAAACCAGAACTCCATATTTCTTTTCAGTTTCATTATTGTCTTCCACTGAAATTCATCAATTATGACACCGCTTAACTGAATCAGTAAAGCAATATGTTTTAACTGGCTTACGTTGGCTATATACTTGTAATTCGCTATTGTCTTGGTTTCATCATAGAAGAACTGTGATGGCTCCCTTTTTAATCATGTAATAGAAGTTTTTGTACAATATGAAAGGAGCCTTTATTTTTTTTGGTTAGGTGCCTTATCTAAATCAAAGACAATAGCAGTCTTCTTCGTCAAACCCAAAGCTTCTCATCGTAGCTCTGAAAGTGCCACAAGACGTTTAAGCACAGGTCCCACCCAACTCAAGAGTTTTATTTTTGTGAATTTTCAGAAGCCCTCTGCCTTACTTCCTGCCAGTAAATACACTCATCTTGCAGACTTTTTTTTTTTTTTAAAGACACAGGTGCTAAACTGACATCTTGTGCAGCAAGTCTTTGCATTTGTGAAACGAAGCTCTTGAGTTCCACACTTCTTAACAGATTGCGGTTCCCTGCATTGCATGGTGGAATAAGGCACAAGCGGAACTTGCACATATGGTTAGCAAAAAGGTGTGTAGGTGGAACGTGCTTCGTCACATCTGAAGATTTTTATACTTTTTTGTAAAATAGTTTTTGTAATGACTAGCTGCTCTTTTTATTTTTTATTTTTTGCTTACAGCTGGCAGCAAATATAGAAACCCTTTTTTACTATAGTTATTTTCATGTACACCTTTGAGCGGGTATATAATAAGTCAGCCTAGATTGTGGCCGGTGTAAAGTCTAGAATAACTGAAGTGCAAACCGAGCAAGAGGTTTTTGTGATAACAGTGATGCGGTTTGACATCTGCCAGAAGATGTGTGAACATTTCCCAGATAGGTTTGTGGAGAGTTGAATGTAAGTGCACGTTATGTTAAAAACTGTCATCTGTGGTGAGTTCGTTTTTTTTTTTTCTTTCCATGTCCCAAATTCACTTAGATGATGCTGTTAAAGTGGAACATACACCTGTGGGCTCTGTGTCTGTGTCCTGGAGCTGTATGCTACCGTGTGCGTGGTACTACGCTTTTACACTGGGAACTTGATTTGTAGAAATCTGTAATTGTTTTATAAATAACAAAAGCATATTTGTATAAATGAACTAACAGTGAAATGATTTTTTAAATTATGCCAAATAAAACGGTGGTTTAAACCATTTAATTTTTTTTTCTTAAACCCATGACTGTCTTCCTCTGATTTGGTTCCTTGCTGTTTTGCTGTAGCATTGCATGCAATCAGTGCAGATCTTTGCAGCTAGAGGGATGTAATGCAAGAAGAAACTCGCGCTGAAGTGCAGAACAAACTAGAGTAACACATTTACACATGCTTACAGCTCAGGAAACCACATTATGTTCCTGTAGCACACATACTGTAATGCTGTCTTTCATGTTAATGTTACAGTTACAGAGTCCAAACACTAGATGGACACAGCCCTCCAGCTCAGTTGCTTATTATCCAGAATGAGCACTAGTCTTCAAAGATTGTTTTTTCTTTCTTTTCTCCCCCCCCTCTTCTGTACATTTGAAGTTAATGGTCTATACCATCTGGTTTCCAGGCCATCATTCAACTTAGCCGACACACACAAGTTCAATCAGTTTCTGGGGTTTAAGAATTCAGTGCGCTCCTTACTCTGAAAAATTCCTTTGACCTTTATGGTTGGTGGATGTGACAAATGACGGATGTGTTAAACGCTACCAAAGGCTTGTTACAGCATCACTGCAGCAGCATTTGGAGCCCGTTTCCTCTGTGGTCTGTCTACAAGTGCTTTACAAGGCAGACTGTGCTGAATGTATGTTTACAGCTTGTGTAAGTTGTGTTCTGTTAGTAAACTCCCAATATGAACCTTAAAGGCAAAAATAATGCCTGGAGGCCATGAATGAGCAAATATGATGATGAAGGATGGGCATGTTTCTTTCTGCAACATGCAGGCAGATTATTAAAACATGGGTGGGTTATGGTGATCCACTGTAAACCGAGTGGACTGCAAAAGGACTGATTTGAGCCTCCTCATAGCTCTCTATATATAAACGAGGTAGCTGACTTCACTGCTGATAAATTCACTGGAATTTAAAGTTATTCAAAGCTGGATTAAAAACATCTGAGTGGTGTTGTCAAAAAAATCAAGACCTTGAAATCAAAGCTTCAGACTTATTAACAGTTAGCTGCAGTGGGCATGACTTTTCAGGGTGAAGCCCCAAATTTGTGTGCTGGATTAATCATTGAGTGAGAAAGTGAATAAAAGAACGCAAACATGAGCACTACCAAAATTTTAAAATGTTGAATTTATGATCTATGTGTTTGGAGACTCTAGCTGCAGTGCAATTGGCTGAAAAGTTATAGTGTACAATGTTATGGAAGTTCAGAAACAGCTGACGCGTATTTTGCTGCCCTAGTGCATTCTGGGAGTCGTTTCTTACCACCAGCTTCATTCACACTATGCACCAATCAGTTGAAAATAACACTTTATTGTTTAATAGTCCAAAATTAATATGAATATTTCCAATCTCTTTTTATGAAATGAGTTTACAGTCTGTTGTAAATAAGGTGAGTGTAGTTTTCTTTTTTGCGTGCTGCGCAGTCAGAAAACCGTTTGAACGCAGGAGCAGAAGGTGAGATTTTTCTATTCCATCTCTGCCTGTTTGATAGAAATGTGCAGCTGAGGGTGAGCCAACCAACTGATATCCACTCTGTGAATCATCAGTGTGTAGCGAGTGGGAGTGATGGCCCCCGTCGGGACCTTGATCTCAGCTCCGTCTATCGGCCCTCAATCTCCCCTGTTCCTTTCCTCCCTCACACTGTCCGTTTGATGATGTTCTGACTAAAGCCAAAAGGGCCGAGCAGCACTATTCAGTCAAGGAACTTGGGAGATTCCTCCTCTTCTCCTTGTCTAAAGATGAAAAAGCAAAAAGCCTTGATCTAACAGACAGCCTGCAGCTACAGCGAGACTGAGAAAGCTGCAGTTCTGCATTCAAATCAAACTGTTCCAGCAGAAGGGGAGGCAGAATGAGATTGCAAAGGAACACAGAGGGGAGTGAAGGCCGATGGCTGTGTTCGCAACAAAACAGGGCTCAGAGCGGAGGAGAAGGAGTGCTGTGTCAGTTATGGAACGATGGCAGCTGTACAGTAAATAACACCTGAAAACTGGAGGTTGCGGACAAACTGCTCAAGTGGGGGATTTCTGGGAGAAATGAAGGAGCAAGATAACCTGAATTTTTCTACCATAATGAAGCGCTGTCAGTTTCAGAATAATTGTTGACAGCAGAAGATGGATAACACACAACCAGCAGCTGGTTATCTTAGCACAAAATGAAGAACAGTATCAGGGGTAACAAAATTGACTCATCAGCACTTTTGAATCTCTGGTACTGCAGAATTAATGGGGCCCAGTTAAATTCAATTTTGTGGGTTTTTCTTCTGGAGATTTTAAGTGTTTTCAGTTCAGGTACAGTCCCATTTTACTAAGCCACTTAACATCATACGCTTAGATTTCAGGCATGAAGCGAGCAGCATCAGAAGATGTGTTTGTTGTCATGTGGTTTCACTATGTTTCTAAAGTCTAGATATCCCCTCTCAGCTAAATATGACACCACAAAACAAAAATAGAAACAGCTATGAGGCGAAAGATGAAGATGAAAAATGCCAGAGTCTGCAAAGGAATGAGTGACGTCTATGTAAATTCGCTGGCCACTTTATTAGGTACAAGGTTGGATATGATGACATCACGCAGTTGGTGCAGATTTGTCAGCTGCACATCCACGATGTGAATCTCCCGTTCCACCACATCCCAGAGGTGCTCTGTTGGATTGAGATGTGGTGACTGTGGTTCTTGTTTTGAGCAGGTATTATTAGACGGGTACCCTGCAGTCATAAAGGGGTGGAAGTAGATAATAGGTAGATAATGATGCTCAGGTAGGCCTCGGTGTTTAAATTAGACTCAGTTGAGCGGAAAGCATACTAATAGAATATCCTCCAAGCTACCATCTACCGGAACCAAATTCCCTGTATGTGTCTGCACATATACTTGGCCAATAAACACGAATCTGATTCTGATTCTGATTCTGATTACTCCGCCAGCAGCATGAATTGTTTATACAAGGCAGGATGGATCCATGCTTTCATGTTGCTTGCTCCAGACCAGGTAACAGTCTTCTGTGACCCTGTGTGAACTGTAGCCTTGGTTTCTTGTTCTTAGTTGACAGGAATGGCCTTTGGTATGGTCTTTTGCTGCTGTTTGCCATCTGCTATTGCCTTCCTATCAGCTCGTAGCAGTCTGGCCATTTTCCTCCATCATAACCAGAACTGCCCCTTACTGGATATTGTCTCTTATTAAAAGTCATTCTCAATAAAGCCTAGAAATTGGGGTGTTAGTGTTTCTGCCCATCTGGCATGAACAACCATGCCATGTTCAAAGTCACTTTAATCACCTTACTTCCTCATTTTGATTCTTATTTTAAATTTCAGCAGGTTGTCTATGAGCCTAAATGCCCTGAGATGCTTCCATTTAATTGGCTCATTAGATATTTGCATAAAGGAGCAGTTAATAAAGTGGTCAGTGAGTGTATATAACACGCCGAAGAGATTTTGAGGTAAACTTTATTTTTAGCATACAGACGTGACACTGATACTGACATTCTCAGGTAACAGTCAGCAACAAAACAAATAAGCATGTTTTCCAGCAAATTTGAACTATTTCTTTTAACATGCAGTTCATTTTTATTTATTTATTTTTTAAATCAGTGTTCCTCGCAACTCAGAACGAGCTTAAATGAAGGCCTGCAGGCGCTGAGCTCTTTTGAGAGCATAAAAAGAGGCACGAGCAGAGGAGCAGAACAGAGGAAAGAAAAGAATAGACACCCAGGTCTATTCAAGTATTAATTATGTTGGTTTGCAGCTTAGAGGTTGAGAACTAACTGCATGTGAATTGCTAAAGTAACAGCCTGGGAACAGAAAGTCCTCAAGTGCTCTCCTCACTTTTTTTTTTTTTTTTTTTTTTGCTCAGACTGCTCTTCTGGGGAGGCTTCCGCTAAAAACAAGCCAAGGTTAAAACTGTGCTGATTACATGTCCCGTGTAATGCGGCTGCCTATTGTTGATGTGCAAACCCTCTAAATCCACAAGAGGCTGTTCACACGCTGTCATTCACTGATGTCTGTATCACCACAGTGGGGAGAGGTGCCAGAGCAAGTCAACGCCGACACTTTTCCGTGGCACGCTCACACCGCTGCAGGGTTAGACCGATGAGGCGAGAAAAGGGGGGAGGGAAAAAAAGAGGGAAAATTGTTGCGGACATGCTGTGGTTAGATGAAAGTGAACGAAATCATTGAGCTTCTTTCTTCAGATTGGATGGCTCTTGTGACTGACCACAGACGGGGAGCCTTTTGCCCTATCCAATTACCAGCTATAACTTTGGTTTTGTGCTCTGTCTGAGCTGTCATAACACAAAGATGACAAGACAGCATGAAACCGAGCACTCAAGTCTAAACAAGGCATATTTCCACATTCCTCCATTTTTTTTCTCCCTTTTGTCCTTTCCATGCTTCTGTTTATGCTTTCTGGTGAGCATCACTGTTAGCTATCCACATGATCTGTCTGCAAGAGAGCAGAACCTTTTCACAAGCTTGTCAATTCAGTCAGCAAGCAAAAGGTCACAGCAATATACTGAACCGGACCCAAACGCTGTCAGCTCTGAATTCTGCAAACTTCATCCCCTTGAGCTCGCAGTGCATGGCGTAGTTACGGCAACAAGACACTGTTCCTGTCTGGTGGGCTGCTTATGCTTCATTGCAACATGTATTTCAGCCATTAAGAGAGAGCTGGTGGTGCTGTGGCCTCCATGTGCGTCCTGTTCTGCTTTGGTTGCTGCTCTCCTGCAGCGTTGCTTTGATCTCACTCCTCTCGTCTTTCGGGAGCAGATTTCACTGTTCTGCTCACATCAAGGTAGACTGTGTGACTTAACCAGGTGGAAAATGCTTTCTACAGGAGAAGGGAGCCAGTTTTCATCCTATCTGAACTCACTTTTCTTTCCCTTTTCTGCGGTTACAAGCAGACACACTCTTTACTATGGACTTTTGCTTGTTGAAATGCACATCTATCTATCTACCTGTCTATCTACCACTGATTTGTTTTTATATCTGTTGTGGTTTTGTTGCTGTTGACGATGACATTGTTACAGGACTTTGAAGCTTAACAGTTTGAGCATTAATCCAATTGTCTTTAGTCTCTTTTGAGGGAAAGGGGATTGGGCTTACTGTCCGGCTAACTGTGCATGCGCATGTATGTTTGTATCGGAGATGTTTATGAGTTACTGAAAGGTCAGCCTCTGTAGTTGAGCCTCTTCTGGACAGGGACTTCACCACTGACGCAGACACTGTTATACTTGGCCCTCAACACATAAACCTCCTGGTCTGATGCTGATGAAATGTGGAAGCTGGACTTATGAAAGATGATGTGCTGGTTTAAAAAGCTGTTTCCTCACAAAGAGTAATGTCTGATTTTAGGCTCTTTGTGCTGAGAAACAGCAGTTAGTGCTTCATCTGTGACTATCATTAGTGTCTGCTTAAGCTGCAATTATGTAGCCAGCAAGAACTAATTCTGACCAAAAAATACTACTTTCCCATGGGTAGCATCTCCTCCAAAGTAAGCATGGAGACGTTTCTCCCAACTTCTCCCTCCTTTGTTCTGTGTCCCTCAGCCCCTGTCTCTTTTTCTCTCTCTGATGGCTCCACAGAAGAATGTGTACATTTACTGCTGGAACTACTCAATGTTTGTCTCTTGTCCTGATTTTCAACTTGGAAACCCAGCGGATCCAGACATGGTTTGATGGATATTTTTATCCTTGTTATTAGAATCAGATTCATACTTTGAGAGTTTTCATTCAAGCCACTGCCAAATACCTGCTAAAATCATATAGCTAATAGAGCTCTTGGCCTTGAACATTTTTTCAAGAGGATTAGGACTGAAATAGAAAAGAAGTCCCTAAAGTGCAAAGAAATTAAAAAAAATAAATAGAAATTGATTCCAGTTTAATTTCAACTGGGTTAAATCCATCTGCCAATAAAAACCATGTCACATAAATACACTTGAATGAAGCTTGAGACCGTAAATGAGCACCAGACTGTTTACACTTGAATTCAGTTTTTAAGCACTGACATGCGTGACTGATGTAGCTTTCAAACAGCAATGAATTGTTTTGGTGGTCACGAAACTGAAACCAAAACTGTTGTTACAAATCTAAAGTCACTCTGAAAAAGCAGTCCTAGAATGCAATAAGTTGTGCACATGCTTTTGCCAATATGGTGTCAATATATGTTTTTTGCTAGGTGCCAGTTTAGCTCACAGTTTGAGTAGGTGACCATATGCTGCAAGGCGAAATGCAGCGGCCTGGGTTTGCCTCCGACCTGAGGCAATCCCTGCTTTCCTGACTAATCTTCACCGTTAATCAAATAAATAAAGACGAAGAGCCTTGTTTTCTGAATAAAGACCACATTTTCCACTCATACATCCCACATATTGATTACACATATGGATCTGAAATCTATTTTAAAAAAATCTCATTTCAGTTTTATTTATATAGCACATATTCACAACAACAGTCAGTTCAAGCCTCTTTATATTATAAGATAAAGACTATAGAATATTAGAAAGAAATCTCAACATACAGCCTGCCCCCTATGAGCAAGCACTTGGTGACAGTGGGAAGGAAAAACTCCCTTTCAACAGGAAGAAAACTCCATCGGAACCAGGCTCAGTCTCAGGGAGGGGCAGACATCTGCCCTGCCTTGTTGGGGGGTTAGAGCAGAGAGAGGCAGGAAAAAGGCCAACTGTAACAAAGAATAAAAAAACAAAATCATTTTTATTGCTTCCTACATAGTGGTACATAATCTATTAAATTTACTGGTGTGGTATATAGACTCAAAATACAGACATACAGAAAATATAATGGTACACGACTCCTTCAGGGTTTGAATCTATATAGCTAGCTAAAGCTCAAGCTGTGTGTGTATGTCTTCTGCTTGCAGGAGGCTGTGTGTAGACAGTTTATGTTTGAGCTCCTGATGGATGGTTTGCTTTTGTAATGTTGTACGAAGCGAGAATGACAGCTTTCTCTGTGACCATGGAGACAGGTCAGAAATTAGCCGGTTCACTGGTTACGGTAGTCAGCGGGCTGACACTTAGATTCTTGCATCCTGAAGAGCATAACTGATTAGGAGAGGAGAAGGAGAGACAAATGAAAACACAATCATCACAGATCTTGTCTTGTGTGTTTACATTTTTGGTCGCCATATGCTACCCCCCTCCCCCAATACTTGGATGAAACTACCAGTTTATCACACCCAAATGATATCTTCTTCCTCTAAGCTGAAGTCTGCTTGGCTCAGTGTGAGAGATGTCTCTTCCAGATGTGGGTTAGGCTGCTTAGCGGTGTGGATTTAGGCTCCCCCAATGGCTTGGTAAGCAAGCTGTGTGCAGTAATTGAAGCTGGCCCCCCGAGGACTCTGTACTAATCGCTAATAAGGTCTACCTCCTTCCCAACACTGCCCAGTAGAGTGTGTTTGACCCCTGCCTGCATTTTTTTAGTTGCTCCTGTAATAAAGGTCAATATTGGCTACTTGCACACAATCAAACACATATAGTGTTCACTAAGCCATCTCAAATGTGCACAATCTTGCAGTACAGGCAACCAGAGGATTTTCTAAACCACACGCAAACACACAGGACCACAGTGCTCACCGTGTGATGGAATTTAAGTCAAGAATCGTGCATTAAACATTTTCTCGGACACAGACATGCTCTTTGTGCATGCGTCACTGCACCCAGAGGTATACGCAGACACAAGGTCAGTCACATATTCTCCCTTTAAGAGTTTCTGCAGTGGCCTCCGGGGGTTATTTTTTTTTCCCACAGTTTTAATTTCACAGCTGAAGAGAGAAGACAACTCTGTCTATTTGGCACAAAGCAGATTGGTAAATGAACAAGATTTGTACTGAATAAAACATCCAGTGAGAATCCCTGATGCCCACAGCACTGAGCTGAATGTAAGCCTCAGAAGTAAAAAGAAGATCAAGAGGGGAATCTATTAAGACTGTTTAAGTTGATTTTATACCCTGTAAGACATGGATACTGTGCCCTCTGCTCTTATGTTCTCTAAAAAGTATTATACATATACTGTATATATACATAAAGAAATTTCTGAACTTCAGAAGCAGGTCTTTATAGATATTTGGAGGATTTGAACAGTTTCGTGATATTAGTTGGATGACGAGCAAGTTGTGCAATAACGATCTCCAGCCAATCAGAAACAGTCACGGTGCCGATATCTTGTCTGACTACCCCCCCCCCCCCCCGACCTTAAGAAAAGAGGTTAATGCAACAATTTTTTATTTCTATTTAAGAAAGCACATTCATCTTATATAAAGAAGTGTATTGATGACCTATTTTTGCCAGACAGCAATATTGTCCATTAGATTTTTAATCTGATTTAGCAAAATGTGCTTAACACGGTGCCGAGAAGTGCTGTTGCTCCCGCGAGGGCAAATCTTAAAGCAAAAACAAAGAATTTTATTTTATGTTCATCAGTGACATCCCACTGGGTTTTCAGAAAACACAATATTGAAATTAATTAGCAGGAGTCATAACATATTCACACATATATATATATATATATATATATATATATATATATGAATACAAGGTATTGCTCAGTGTTCTTGTATTCTTCTCCACGAGTGTTTCAGCCTGCAGGGCCCAACATCCTCTGTCATATTCCCCTGCACTGACAGAGATGACTGTAATTATATTCTCAGTGTTGATTCTCTTCAATACCAAAATAGATTTGTGATTCACCAGCCCACGCGGTGTCCGCACATGCACAGACATGCACTCCAAACACACACACACATTCAGCGTGTGGAGGCGCACAACAGCTACGTGCACACCTCTCTAGTAATCAGCTCTGATGGAACACAATTAATATCCAATTCCACCAACCTTTGTTTTCAGCTGTGGATCTAGAACAAAATAAAGGGCTCTGGGGGGGAATGATTCATGAAAACTGATATTTAGTGTGGTGACATTGTCTGCTTGAGGATAGGCATGGACTAGAGAGCCCAGGTCTGAATTGGCTTTGTGGAGGGGAAATGACATTGTCTGGGTGAAGGGTAAAATGAAGAGCATGCAAAAGCTTAAATAGAATGCCTTTGGTTGTTTTTATTAGGATACGAGAGGTCTTTAAGATGCTGGAGGCCTCATGTTCTGAGAAACAGATCCAATCTTAAGCTTGGCGTCTGGCTCTAGATGATACACTAGTGGAGAGCTAGATGATTTACTCCCCTTGCTACTTTTCAATCAATAGCAAAAGCAGCAGGGAAGGGTATTTTGTCTTGTCTCTGTTTCCTCTTTAAATCAGACTTACTATGCAGGAAAGGAAGACAACCCATTCACCCTTTATCTTGCTCGAAGGACAAGCTGTGGAAATGCCTCAAGGCAAACTATGTGCTCGGCACACTCTCCTGCTGGGCTGCCTCAGAGATAAACTATGTCTTTTTAACTTGCAGTGGAGTTATGTGTGTGTCAGTATATTTGGTCACTGTGGTTAGACATCAAGATCGAGTGGTTTGTGGGTAAAGGACCACAACTTGTTTAAAAAGCCCTCACAGGCTTTATGGACAGAAAACCAGGAGGTCTGCATGTCTAAAAGAGTGCAGAAACTGCCTCAAAGTTGCAAATCTTTGGATGTTAATTAGCAGTCCTCTGTTATAGCTGTGCTACTGGCACAGCCTGAGAGTGCCGTGAAATGCTGTACAGACATTCGTGATTTGCACACGATGACTCATACTGTCTTGGCTGAATCAAATCAATTCAACAATCAGTTCCCCTTGTACCATAAATATATTAATAGGAGCTAGATACTGGATTACAAGATGCCACCTAAATCTTTTTAATGAAAGCTGCTCAGTGATGCATAACCTTTACCAAATGAAAGGAAATGCAACACCACCCACCGTGAGAGTAAGTTTGCAAACTGTCAGAGTAACAGAGAATTATCTGTGCCTTTTTACTCAGTTACACAAGCTGAAACCTCGAATTACTGTAACATGTTACTAACTAATGTCTTAATGCAGATTTTATTTTAAAAGTATATTGCAATTTGATGCTACTGCTAATTTCCATGCCTTATCCCCTATTGAGCTTGTCCATACAGAATATGTAGTTAAAATCGATGTTTTTCATTCTCATAAAGTTACAATTCACCAAAGAAAGCTACAATAAAAAGTAGAGAAGTCAAAGTAGACATTAAAATGCTATTTTGAATAATAATAGCAAGTACATCATCCACCCATTCATTTTTGTAACCACTTTTTATTTAAGTGTCATTCACTGCTCTGCCGCTCTGTTTTGCCTTTAGCCAACTCTTAACCTTCACTGTGAAAGCTTCAACATGTATTCAACACATGACAGTCCATTATAACAAGTACAGATTGTCCACATTTAGATCTGCATTGTGATATTTTACAGCAGACAGCCATCATACTCCCAGTCACTCTGTTACTGTCTTGAAGCACATGGGGACTTTGGCCTGTGGAAGAAGCAGGTTGAATGTGTGTGTGTGTAAAAGTACTCGCCATACATTGCAAATTTCCAGAGGTCACATTCAGAAAAGTTTTCACGGCCTCAGGTCGGTGAACCCTGCTCAGAGGTCTGCTCAGAGGTCTGCTCAGAGTGGCAGAGGTAAATTTTAGTATGTTTCAAAATGAGCATATAGACTGTTCGGTTCATTTAGCAGTGCGGTATTGTCTCTGTTTGTAACACGAGTCCAGTTTCCAGTCTGTGCCCGTGCTGCCTCTTTGCCTCTCTGATGCATTTCTAGGGTTGCAAAAATAGAAGGGAGTGGGCACATAGTTATGGGTCACATCTTGTAATTTCTGGTGGGATTTTGGCTGGGTTGTGTTCATATGAATTCTGTGGGCACTGTGTTTTCCAGGCAGCTGCTGCCACACATGTGGCTTTTCCCCAAGTGACTGCATCAGATGATAAATATCTCATCTAGTGCAATCAACTCAGCGCTGAAGCACACAATCAGCTTCCTCAGTCCATACTTTAGCCAGTGGGTTAAGTAGAGCTGCACAGCACTCCCAGAATGGTTGCAGACATTTAGTCTTATTCAACCAGGTCATATGCATAATGATGCCTATTCTGGAGCAAAGATTTAATGTGGCATAATATTTCAGTAGAAGTGTTGCAGCTCACATTTTTTACACTTTTCAGCCTCTGGGTCTTACATTTTAGGCGGTAATTTTGGTGTTTCAGCATCTTAAAGGGGATTATTTTAGACAACTTAAAGAAAAGCAAAGATGAACTTAACAAGACTTTTGTCTTGTTTAACCGTCAGCACTTCTGCTCTCCTTCCCTATATCTGTCTGCCTTAACATTCCTTTTTTTTTTTTTTTTACTGTCCTCCTCTTACCTTCCCCTTTTGCTACAGAGATGAATGGCCACAGATGAGGATGGAAGCGGCTGCCTGATGGGGGAGCGTGAGTGAGCCATCACTCTTGTAATGAGGTGCTGGGACAGAAACTCAGATCAGTGGGAGTGGTAGTGGGTAGGTTGGAATGGAGTGACGGGTAATAAGGAGTGATCAGTCCATGAAAGGTCAGACTGGAAGTCAGGCAAGATGAGGAAGAGAACAAACACCCTAGTGTTAGTGGGAAACAGAAATAGCTGCTAGGGGCTTGGTTACAGTTCGAGGTCAGCTTGTGGAGGTGTGTTTCGATGTGTTTATGTGTGCCTAGGGGGGTGGCCAGGAACCCCTCCCAGGAAAGAAGCTAAGGGTGCAAGTGATTGGCTATTGTATGAATATGTCAAGGTTTTCAGTACCTGCTGCGACGGGAAGGGTAATGAGAGCAGATCTAGTGTGGAGGTGTTTGTTTAGGGGGCACCAGGAAGTATCTAATTAATGCCATCCCAGGGGCCGTGGTGAGGCCTGACCTTCTGTTCAAAGCCTCCAACGCCTCCCCCTGCCTAGGCTGCCATCAATAAGGCTTGAATTATTGATAGGAGGAGAAGCAGGAGAAAACGGAGAGGGATTTGGGATTTCTTCACTGGATGTATGTGTGTGCGCGCCTGTTGTCATTTCCACGCGCGAAAGCATCCGAGCTCACAGGAAGTTGAACGATCTATAAAGGGACAGTTAGATGAGACTAACCCCAAGGGTGGACGTCTCTCAGGGCTACAGGGAGAGAGCATCCTAAATAACATGTATTCTTGAGAGAGTGGGGTTAAAGGTGATGGGAGACAGAAGGCAGGAGGTAGAGGAAAGCAACAGGAGAGTCATGAGTACGACAAGACTTGCATCTTGATTGGAAGCGGAAAGAGACAGGGAGAGGTAAATGTAGAGGAAATGAAGAGTGAAAGAAGGGAAAAGAGGCATGATTTGTACTATTATCAAGGAATGTGCTTATGTGAAATGCAGCACATCGCGCTGAGACGCAGCGGGGGGATGGACAGGGAGGGGGTGGCGGAGGGAGTGCTGTGACTCCTAAATCAGGCTGATGCTTTTCCCAAATGCTCCACTGTTATTTTGCTGCAGCTGGGGCTCGCTCACAGGAAACAGATGGAGGTAATAAAGCCAGGAGCTGGGTGGACGCTGCAATCCCACTGGGCTATCTCTGAGCAGGCACACTCCATTCTGGCCTTGACACACATAAAACCCAGTGAGGATTGAGTAGGGCATGAATGGCTGGCGGGCAAGGTGACCAGCAGGGCAGGGATTCAATATAGGGGAAGCAGGGTGTGTTTAAGACTTAAGGTTTGCGAATAATTCTCAAATGGACTCCAGAAGTAAGGTCTTAAATATCAGCAGTGAAGTAGAGAACACTGATTTGGAACATGGTCCAGGGTGGTGGACAATAAGTCAGTACACAGCACATGATAAATCTCACACCATATGCTAACTTTACTATGAGGTCTTTGAGAAGTCAAAGAATCTGGCCAAGAAATAGCTCGCCACTTCCTATTTTTGCATTTTGCAGTTTGTGTACAAATAAGACAAACGAGATCTTCAGTCATATTAAAAAGAAAGTTTTCACTGGACTCTACTGTTCCTTGAAAATGCTAAGAACATCCCATAACTCAGTAGCTTATAGAACCACCTTTATTGTGCTGATATGCCGTTGTTGTTGCCAAATGTGGTGTTGTGCATTATGGTCACATTTCTTCAGTTTGGTCTGTACATTGTTTCAGAAGTCTTGTTCATGTTCTTTTTATAAAGAAGAGCCTTCCTCCTGCTAACCCTTCCATATAAGCCTTACTTGTTCAGTCGTTTTACTGTCATGATCTTTAACAAACAGAGGCCTGTAGAGCCCATGGTGTAGCTCTTAAGTTTTTTGCACTTTCTCTGAGCATTGCTGTCCAGCTCCTGAGAAGATTTGTAATTGTTGTGAATGTTTTTCACTAAGTTACATCAAGAGTTGCATCTCTAAGGTCATTGCTGATCTCTTTCCTCCTTGGCAATGCGTTGAAACACACCTGAATGCTCTAGCTGATATAAATTCAGCTTTTATAGAGGTGCTCCTGCTTGGTGAGGGTCATTTAATCAAGTATATTGGATTAGCATCACCTGGCTGCTACTTATGTGCTTAATTCCTAAAGAACAATAGCACTAAGAATATGCTTATGTGTTTTTTCACAACACCTTCCTTTTCACAGGACTGTATACTCTGAATTTAAGTGTACAAGTGCTGAGAAGTCGATGTTTTTATCCTCTGATAGAGACTTGTTGGCCTTCCCTTGATATCTATAGTTTTTATCAGCCAAATGTACTCAAATCCTACAAACACCTTTAAAATTAATTAAAGCAGTGGGTTGATTTGATAAGTCAGATGTTTCAAATAATTGGAGGTGACTGCATGGAGTTATTGGTCCCATACAGTCAAGAAATAGTCTAGTATGTGTACTGTAAAATGATGACTTGTCATTTGCTTCAGTTTTTGTTTGTGGTGTATCGATACAAACCACATATTACCTTGCTGCTGCTGGCTCACGTTGCTCTGCCAGCATCAATGCATCTTGGGATTGATTCTAAACATCCACGGAAGGTGTGTGTGTGTGTGTGTGTGTGTGTGTGTGTGTGTGTGTGTGTGTGTGTGTGTGTGTGTGTGTGGGAGAGAGAAAGAGAGAAAGAGAGAGGCATGAGATTAGTTTGTTCATTGTTCCTGTGCTTGGAGACACACACACACACACACAAATCCACACTCTCAAAAAATGTACAAAAAGACACCCTTGTTGCTTTTCATTCTTTCAGCATCATCTTGCCAATATAACACCCACTGAGGCACCGTCCCCACGTGGTAAATATAAGATTATTAACTAAACATATGAAACTGACATTAAAATGTTTTTAATTGTTCAATTTGACCAGCTGCCTCAAAATACTTGTTTCTATCTGTTTCCCTGTCGTGGCATGTGTGTGTTTAAATGAACATTAACTCACCCACTGACACTCTGTATATTTGCTAGTATTACGCAAATGGCAAGCAAGTGGGTTGTGAGTTTTCAAAAGACGATATGCACCAAGCAAACTACACTTTGTGCTGGAGAAGATTAATCACTCCTTTTATGTGGTGCATCGGCAGTACATTTAGATGAATATATCAGATTACTGATATCATTTAGATTAGATGAGATTCAACTGTGCTGTCAGTGCACATAAGACAGGTGTTGAGATAACAAAATACAGTTTACAATCTAAGATGAAGTGCAAGGAGAAGAGAGATGTTTACATGTGTCAGGAGATTTATAAATATCTACATCCAGTTCATATTTTTGTTATGAACTTACCAGACAGTTTATTAGGTATGCCTTACTAACTCCAGGTTAGACCCTGTTTTATTTTCACAACTGCTTTCATATTTCATAGCATAGATTCAACAAGGTGCTGGAAACATTCCTCAGAGGTTTTAGTCCATGTTGACATGATAGTATCACAGAGCTGCTGCAGATTTGTCGTGTGTCTACATGCCTAAGTGCATTGAGTTTCTGCCATGTGACTGACTGACAAAATATTTGTGTTAATGATCAGTTGAAGAAGAACAGGTGTACTTTGCAAAGTGGCTAGTAAGTGCATACAGCTGTTATATAACTAAACATAAAGGAGATGTACAGATCCTGAAGTCCACATTGATATCATTTGCTCACTCATCGGCCTTTCAGTGACCCTGTTGATCTCTCTGTTTGCAAGCAATGTTCATCCTGGAAGAGACCACTACCATCAGGATAGGAATGCTTCACCAGACGTTGAGCATAACTTTCCAACTTTTTCTCTGTCATCACTGAAGGGTTTTCACCTAATTTGTCATTCACCCGGAAGCCTTCTTTCGCCACATATCATATTCATCATCTGCTCTCAGAAAGTTAGATGCAACAATAACTCGACAACAATAAATAACACTGTCTGTCAGGGTTCCTGGGTCAACGACCCAGTGATTTCAGTTTGTTCATGTTCAGTTTAGTTCGCCACATTAATGTTTTCACTTCCTGTTTTTTCCCCGTGTCAGCTTGTCTCTCGTGTCATTAGTCAGATTATGTTCAGCCCTGTACTCACCTGTTTCCAATCATTGTCAACATTCAACCTGTGTATTTAAGCCCTCTGTTTCTATTCGTTCACTGTCGTGTCATTGATGTACATCTGATGTTAATGTCGTCTGTATGTTCAGTTAGTCAGCCAGCCAGTCCTTTGTTCATTCATTCAGTCAGCCAGCCAGCCATTTCCTCCCTCTGTACTGTTTGCTCACTCCATCGGCAATAAACATCCACCTTCACCTACCTGCCTGTGAGTCCAGCGTTTGGGTCCTCCTTCTCTCATCCACGACACTACTCCTGACACCGTCGTTGCTTAAATTACCTTGAAATCATACAGATTGCATAAAATCTCTCCAGACTAGAAACCTGAGCATGTTTGCATACATTTGAAAGACTAATTAGCCTGTGGTGATTAGCTCCAGCTCTTGCTTTTATTCCCTTCTCTTTTAATCCCAGCCCACCCTCACACCTACGCTCCTTCTTTGCTAAGTCATTAACAGCAAACCTCCCCTGGGAACTGAAGCTACCTGCGTCAAACAAAACAAATACTAGCTTGTTTCATGCATCAGCCGCATGAGCTCCTGGGACTGCCAGAGTATGAAGTCAGGAGACGGCTGCTCTCTCTAATGTATTTTTAATCACTTGTGTACACTTTTTATTCCCCTGTCCAGACAGCAGACAGATGCAGTCAGTCTCCATGTCACCACCCTATTATCTAACATAGTTAAAGACTATTTTTGGACATATTTTAATCATTTTAGTCTTATTTTCTTTATTTCTTTATTATCTCTTTCTACATAATGCATAAACAAAGCTTGTGGAAGCAGAGAGGAATACCAAGCTGCCAGAGTGCTGTCCTGTGTTTCACTGAAACGCTGCACCTTCTGAGTCATCTAAAAAGAGGGGAAGGACAGTTGTCAGGTGTTCATCCACATGTACTGCATCTGCCGAATAACGAAACATTAACTTGGCATGGAGGGAGAAGCTCTGCCACCCCGATGAGATCACGGAGCGATCAAATTCCAAATTAGGATTACGCAGCGCTGCCAGGATGGCGGCTTTTTCTTTTAGTTCAATAAACACAGCAGTTATGTTTACATATAAAAGCTTCAACTCTGTCCAAGGCAATTGTCTTCCTTCTCAAGGAACTTGTGGCCTTATTTTGTTTAGCAAGGCAATTTCAGTACATATATATATTCGCATCCCTCAATATGTAAACACTCACAAAGGCACAAAGTTCTGGCACTAATGCGCTCTGATCTCCGATTCAAGGTTCACGTTTGTGCTGATGGAGAAAGAAACCGAGAGGTGAGGGGGACACGTGGAGGAAGCGAGGCGATGGCAGAGATAACAAAGACGTAAGAGCAGGTTTGAGCTTCTGCAGGAGCAGCAGCAACAGCCAGCGAGCCATTTGTGACAGTCTGTATTTTGTCTTTGCTGACAGATGGAGAGTGATGGCTGCTTTGATCCAGCACAGGATCTGACACATCTCCTCCTATCTGAGGATTCAACACATCCCCAGTGGCACGCAGAAGCCCCTGAAACTATTCGTAAGCAAAGAAAGAACTGCGCCTGAAACTAAAGTGCTACAAAGCCACCTGTCAAGAGCTGGATGTGATGTAATTACAAATTGTACCATTAACTTTCTTTTTTTTTTTCAGCTAGAGGAGGCTAGACTTTCCTAGTCACAGCAAAGCCACATGAGGCAAAATACCTTCTGCCTATCTGTATGGGAAATTTATTGCGGCGTGTTCACATCACATAGAGTTTTGCTAAGACCCCACCTGCAGCAAAGTAAATGTTATCATTGCAGAAAATAAGCTGGTATGTACGTTCGTATGGCTGTGAGCTCCCGAGCGGAAATCCACAGTTAAACAGTGAAAAGACCCTCCCAGTCTCTCTAAACAGTGGATAGGTGCTTCGCCCTGTGGTTAGATGTGCTCTCACCTTCTGTTTGCCTCCTGGTCGACAGGCTGTATAAACTCTTCTAGCCTGTAAGTAAAAGAAGAACCATGCTGCTTTTTCAGCAGCGTCTGCCCACTGACACACTGTCAAAAATCATGACTGAGTCTCTGATGCTTAGTCCATGATACAAAGTTAAGAAGGGTTGAACATGAGCTCTGAGGGATTTACCCTCAGACACCCCACTGTATATTAAGTATTTATGTATGTATCATAATGTTCATATCTGCACATTCATTTTGTCAGCTCGCATTAATGTAATTAATATCTCTTAGCGGTAAGGAGAAAGCATATTTACTTTTGCTTGTGATCGAGAAACGTTCGAAGTGCTTCAAAGGGAAATGTTGTACTTTTAATTTTACAATAATTGGCAGTCCCCCTCGTAGCCTCCTATATTACAGTGCTACCTACACTGAGCAGCAAATATAAATCACTGGTCTTTATATAACTCCTCTATCTGAATGTGGGTGAAAAAATACACTTCAGTCCATAATTTCCTTCCTTAATTTTGCCTGTATACACCACTCTAGTGGATTTTAAATCAATCAATAAGTGATTAAAGTGCAGACTTTCAGCGTTTAAGCTTTAAAGGGCTCAGCAGGTATTACAGGAATGTTTACAGTCAGTTTCTCATTTTCAGAGGCTTGTAAACTAACACAATTTTAAATATTAGGGTTATTTTTTTAATGCTTTGATTAAAATCTGCTGTAGTCTGCAGAGTTGGGGTCATTACTCGAAAAAAAGTAATACTCATTACTTTTAATTAAAGTAATGCAAAATGTTAGTTAATTACTCGTTGGATGAAGTAATTTGCATTAATGCAATTAGTGAATTTAGTCCAATAACATGCTATATTAATGCGTTACTGAAAAATATAATGTGATTACAATCACACATTTTTGTAGTTAGTTCAATTCGATTCACTTTTATTTATACAGGTAAAGACCTTGCAGTGATGGAAAATGTTCTCTCCTTCCCCAGACTTTTCTCTTCCCAACATTCTGGTAGAAGTTCTTGGTTTCATCTATCCAAAGATTTTTTTTCCCCAGAACTGTGCAGCCTGTTTTCTTCTTCTTCTTCTTTTTTTCTGGCAAAATCTCATCTGGTGTTCGTGCTAATGAGTGTAACCAGTGGTTTGCACCTTGTTGCTGTATTTTCATTTATGATCTCTTGCTTCTAGACTTTGATACATCTACCTCACTTAATAATCATCTATAGTAACTCACTTAATAATAATCTATTACCAGACTATAGACTCTGGTGATCTTCTTTTTCTTTTTCACTATGCACATATTCACTTTTGATATGCTTAATGCTAGCAAGCTATCACAAATTTACTTTTAGGTCCATAAGTATTTCAACAGTGATGTATTCTTTTTAATTTTGCGTTTGTACAGCAACATTTACACTTGGCCCTCTCAGCATGAGGCACTATATATTGAGATGGCTTTGATTTCTAAACCAGTAACCAGTGAAGGTCTGATTTACAGCGAAATCCAGGGGAAACTACCCCCTAAAATATAACTGTCTAAATACTTTTGGACATGACTGTATGTTAAAATTATTGGTATGATGGTGCATGATTGTTGACTTGTAATTTGTGTGTAAGGTAGAGACAGGACCATGAAGTCTAGACTCCACTAGTGGTGGTGGAGAAAGAGCACTGGCAAAAAAGTAGTCTGACAGACAGAGTGACAGAATAACAATAAAGAGGAAGCAGACACTGATTGCCTCTGAGGAAGCACTGAGAAGGTCACTGGACCAGAATAGTGAGAATGAGGTAAGTCTGACACATGGGAAAGTGACAAAAAGAGTAGTCCAATTCTCTCAGAATAGTCCCAGCAGTGGAGGCAGAATTGAGGAAAGACAGCATCATCATTTAACTGACAAATAAACTCCTCAAACTGGGAGATTGCTTTCCCAAATTATACTTACAATAAGTACTTGTTGCTGAAAATCTGAGTGCAGGTCATTGTGACATTGCTGATTTACTTAAGGAAAAGATCCAAGAACTTTCACATCTATTGTCATCAAATTCGCCTGTGAGTTGATGCTGCTGCACCGTTAATGTGAATAATCTGATCTTGAATCTTGTCCTTTCAGGAAATGAAGGTACATTCCACTCATGCAGATGCACTTAATCATAATGACGACATTTTCATTCTAACAGCAGCCCAGGGACTCGTTTTATGTCCAAACATAATAGTTTTGGCACCAAACCTACCTTGATTATGACAAACCTCTTCTTGTACTTATTGTCTTTGTCTTAGACTGTGAGGTAAAGACGTACAACCTGCTATTTTAAACGCCTCTGAACGGCAGCATCTGTTTCACGAGGAATCAAATCGGGCTGCTGATGCAGACACAGCTGATCCCTCACCCTTGGGGCTTGAATCGAAGAAAATGTTGGGTAAACACAACCCAAGCGAAATTGCGAGCAATGGATTTGGCTTAGGTAGTGTTTATCCATCAATCTGTTTGGCTTACAATAAACCACAGAGGGTATTGTTCCGATACGGCTCCCTGTTGTGTAGAACAGAGCGGAGAATAAGATGCTCATCTCGTGACCGCCATACAGAGAAAGACGGGAACCAGATGTAATCCACCCACACAAGATGGGCGGATGGCTGCTGAGATAAAAGTGCTTCATACCGGCGATGTTTCTATCTGAGGCTAACAACTGTGAAGAAAACATGTAAGCCTACATGGGGTGTCTGTCTATTCATTTTCTTGGCCTTTTATCCAACCAGGGCTGCAGTGGGGCTAGAGCAAATCCCTGCAGACACAGGGCGAAAGGATAGTTCCCCAGTCCATCACAGGGCTAACACGGAGAAACAGATGGACATTCACAGGTCAGTGCAGAGTCATGTGAGCTGAGGTTTTTCATTGTCACCATCTTGGTGTTTTGAGACTGGAGTTAATGAGCAAACAGTGCTTCACACTTAGTAATCCAGAGACTATGCACACTCGTATGGTAGCTATTCATCAATCGCAAGGCCTGCCCTAAAGGGCACTCTCCTTTATCATCCCTTCTTCACAAACAGGAAACAAGATAAACATAATGTTATGAAAAACAAAAAGAAAAATGGAAAAAATATGACCAAACCCCCCCCAGCATAAAACATCCAAGTCTAGGGACTCCAGGAAAGGTTTGAAAAAGTAATAAAAGGCCTTTATTTTACAGAGCTAGAGATATTAAAAATACACTGACTCGTATTGGCTTGTGCCTTCTTTGGGGTTTAGAGATAAGGAGAGGCAAACAGAGCAATTATAGCTTCACTCACCACATGTGTACAACACTAATTACCCTGCATCATTTTCTTTGGTCTCTGGGGGCAATGGTAAGTACAGCATTTCTCCAGCCTTTAGGTGCAACACGCAGGAAGTAAAGAGCCCTGTGATAACGAGTCAAAAACACTTTAACCAAAGAGCAGAAACACAAGAAGTTCAAATCTATACACAATAAAATGTAACAAATATATTTATATGTGGTACTTTTAGGGTTGAATCACTCCCACGATGTGGTTTCATGCAGTGTTTTAGCCACAGAAGAATTCAGGTTACTAATGCTTAGTCAGACCTACATAAGAACAGCTATGAATGCATTGAGATGGTACAGTATATGTCATGAGTTGCAATAACAGTTTATGAAACTGGGGATAGGATTTTTTGTTGCTAAGCTACATCTGTGTCTGTTTACCTTTTTCCTACTACTAAGTGACATTTCCACAGCAAAGCTACCTTTAGGCCGGTGTATCCAGCTTTCAGGTTTGGGAGGGGGAACATAATTCCTGTATATTTAATGTGCTGTTGCTTCAGAGGGCCTGCTCTGTTGTGATGTATTTGCTCTTTGTTATTGTTTATACATTTAAACTTCTTGTGTTGGAACTTGTGTTAGAAAAGTGATTTTAACTGTCCATCGGGGGGCTATGTATTTCATGCTCACTATTGCCTCTAGACCAGGGCTATCAAACATAAGGACAGGGGCCCAGAATCGGCCTGGCAGAAACCCCAGCCCGGCCTCAGGATGGCTTTGAAAAAATGGGACATACATTTTGGGCTTTTAACTGCATTTTCCTATTGATACATGTCACTCATACCACACCAAAATAATTCACTGATAGGTAAACAATTAAGTGACAGAAAAGTTCCTGTTCTTTTCACTATTTACTAAAAAACGTATGCTTTTACAATACGTTATAAAAAAAGAAAAGGTACCAGGCAATGAGCTACCAGGACTTTCTTTGTATTTTTACACATTTTTACGGTTTAAGCCCAAAGAGTCGTGCTGGCAGATTTCTTTCTTTAATGCAGCAGCATTTCTTTATCATTTGAAAAAAAGGAGAAGCTGACACTGCACTTCTTTGTCTTACAGTATTTTAGGATATCTCAGGGTTTCAATGTGTAATTAAACGTCTTTATAGTGACAGAAAGGGGAGTTCACTGGTCTTTCCCTTAAGATCAAACTGGGCTGTACGTGGCCATTGATATGAAATGAATTCTTGCTCTGTAGATTAAAGGAAATTTGCGTGTAACTAGTGTTGCACACCATCCTGTGTTTGTGTCGTTGTATCTCTGAATTGTGAAGAAGGCACAAGCCAGTATGCACTAGTGTATTTTTAATCTTGTTATCCATGCAATATAAAGGCCTTTTATCATGTTTTAAGATTGACCTTGTTTTATGCTGTTTTTCAGTCATATTTTATTTATTTATTTATTTATTTTACCATTGCTCCCTTGCACAAGCACTGGCAGTTTGAAGGACACCAGCCGCGTCCTTTTTAGTTGATCAAAAGAAGAACAAAAAAAAGTGATTTGTATGGTGTGATTTTAACATTACAGTTGCCACAGTTGTTTTCAGCAGGAAGACCTAGTTGTGCTTCTTTGCGTGCGTGTGTGTGTCAGTGTAAAATTTGACTTTTGTGCGAAAAATGCTTTGGATAATCTCATAAATGGATGCATGTTAGGAAAGCATTCCTCTATTTGAGAACGAATATGACATAAAACACCATAAATAAATAAAAAAATAAAAAAATAAAGCAATCGTTCAATCGTTTGGCTTTATCCATGTCCATACCGACTATGGCTTGCATTCCTTAATTTCAATTCATTAATAATCTACTAGCCTTTTGTCATATTGCTATCTCCTGTTTTCAGTTTCATGCTAAAACCATCACTGGTTCAAGAATAACTCTTTTTAAGTTTTGACATTAAAAAGGGAAGTACAGCACTGCTCTCTGTTCCTCCCTCTTATTTCCCCCACTATGCATCCAGCTTGTCTGTTTTCCTGTTTTGACTTTTCCTGTCTCCACACTTTCCTGTTGAAAACTGCTGAACTGCAGTTTGTTTTGAGATGCAACATTTGTAGGAACTGGCCAGATAGAAACAGGCTGCCGTTGTTCTTTCTCCTAAGCTCATGTATCTGTATGAAGGGAAAGTAAAAAAGAACAATCAGTGTGTTCCTCTTGGGGTTTATCAGGCTTTGTAATGCTACAGTAATACTAGGGCAAATAGCGGTTGCAGATTGTGGCATGACCAGAATTATTGCAACTGTGTGCAATGAATGTGCAATACTGTTGCCTTTGTAGCTTCAAAGATGAGGACCTGGCCTGTGATTATTCACAGTCAGTTGCCATCTTCAGAGCACATTCATATGAACTACTTAGATTCAGAGTAGTGATGTAGTAATTGCAGAATGACATAAGCGCTCTGCAGACTTGCTTTAACGTAGGAATATAATCAGAATACAACCAGTTGGCAACCATCTGATCTGAGTCTCCTGCTGCAAAGAGAAATCTGCTGCTGATAAATTGTGCCCAATAGCTCAGACTGACTCAGATTGATTACAATGTCTTGGCAATCTGTCTGCATTCAAAAATTTAGACAGAACATTTTGCAGACCTTTGTCACTCTGTCTGAGAGTGACTGCAGTTGGGCCAAATCAGATGCTGTTTCATATTTAAGAAATGTAGGACTCTGGATTCAGACTCAGCACACCAGGAATGTCTTGATGCATGCTCAATCATCCAGGTAAGGAAATCCCAAAATGTTGATTCTGTTCATGTGTAAGTAATGTTTCATCACTCATCCAAGTGACTTCTTCAGTCTCGACTTTTTGACACACCAAAATGGAACTTGAGAGTTGGGACTCACTGCAGAAATGCAAAGAGAAGCACTGTGGGAGAGGCAGAATTTGAGGCTAAGGTAAGTATAAGCAGGTCTTTGAATTTTGCAGGTCAGATTGTGCAGTTTTAATTGCAGGCGTCCAAGAGTGAGAAGGCAGGTGAGTTAAAACGATGTCCTTCTCTTTGTTGGTTCAGGATTCCAGACATGGATTCAGATTAAATTCCTCAAAGGAACACGTTTCTCAACCTGAGCTTGAGCAGATCACTAGGAAGCTGTCAGAGACTTTGGGTTAGTGAACACTAGCAGATAAACATGTGACTGTTTACAACCATATATGTGAGAAGCACAAGCCAAACAGGAAGACTCCACCCACAGGCAGATCCACGGAGCACCTGCCTACATCTCCACCCGAGACTCAGAAACGGATTCTTCGGACGAGCAGAAGGGGAAAAAACAATACAAAACCTCCAAACTGACTGGACCATAACATCGTGATTCTTTGGTGATAGGCTGCCTCCCATCAGGAGACCTATCCAGTCACCTTGCAATCAAAAGTGGTCACTCAGAGATTCTTATTCACATGTAGGTTGTATCCTATTTTTACTCTAGTGTTACTGAGCCATAAGGCTGCTAGTCCTCAACTGCATATAAAGTCTCTAATTTTACTCTATTCAACAAAGACTTAAGTACATCCACCTTTATGTTTGACTGCAACTTCTGAGGCTGTGCCAAGGAACATGGTGCCAAATCTGTCAACACAGTCTCTATGATAATAATTATAAACAGCCTACTCGCCAAGACAGTTTACAACTGTTGGCAGCTTGTGTTTACGTGTCTGTGGCTCCTCTGGTGTGAAGCAGAATGCTTGTGAATGCTGGCATTCTTGCTGTTAATTCGTTTCCTGGCGGAAATCATCTTGATGAAAGACTTCCTTTAAAAATAAGCTTCTCTATGCAACCTTTCCGCCAGAATAGAGAGCTAGTTAGCAGCCAGTGTAGTAGCAACGACACAGTGCGGGCGTATGTGTGTGCGTGTACAGTATGTGTGAATTGATTCAGCATTGCTAGCAGTGCAGTGCGGCACTGTGATGAATCACTGCAATTTGCGCAAGCCTGCAGAGGAGGCGATATCACAGACTATTAAAGCCAGCAGCCCTGCATTGATTACCATAGCAGGTAATTGCTTGGTGAAGATAAAATCAGTGCTAATCCGGCGATGTTGTCAGGTTTTGAAACAAGAAAAACTTTTGATCTTCCCAGCGGGTATGTAAAAACTTGGTTATGCCAAAAAAGAGATAAGCTGAAGTGGACCAAATCAATTCCCACAGTGGGTTAATTGCTTTTCTGTGCATGTCACACATTTTAACAGTGATGGGGGATTGTTTTTATATTGATTCACTGCACAAGGAAGACTTTAATTTCCTCACACCTCTCTGGCAGCGCGGACACACTGATGTTAGAGAATCCAATTATTGGGGCTTGCACCAAAACTACACTAAAACCGCAGGAGAAGTGTGACATAGAAATGACTGACACAATTCAATGGGCCTTTTGAAATTTTGAATGAGTCAAGATACAGATCAATAGATTATACAATGTCACATTCGCTGAGATAATAAACAGGTTTAGGAAAGCATGCGTCCACTGTACTCTGTGGAAGGACTTTTTCCTGGGAAATATGAGGTAAGCTATTATCTGACAAGTAGCATTGATGACTGTGTGTTTAACTGGACTAACTAACTGTCCAAGGTGTCTATGCTTCAGCTTTGGTGACTGAAATTTTAATATTTTAGGTGTATGTTGTTTAACACTTTCTAGCAGGGTAGCTGTTTTTCTGCAGTACACCCAAATGCCCCTTGCTATACAAGCTAGCTAGGATAAGCTGACAACTTGGGACTCTGCATTTGAGACAGAAATGACCACTACTTGTTTAAAAAAACAAAACAAAAGGAAGATGTCAAATCAAGGCTTCGAAACTACGATTCTAAAGTCAGTGGGTGATGACAATGGCTACAATGTTGATACTGGGTGGAGAAAATGTGGAAAATTAAGCATAAAACAGGCTAATGCATAATAAAATGACTGTTTCTGACAGTACAACAGAAGGACACTGTTTAGAGTGCAACACAACAGATTCAGCAAAAAGGAGCAGGAGAATCACGCTGGAGGAAGTGATCACGTAAAATATTTTGAAAAAACAAAACAAAAACTGCTCTGCGTGCTTATAATCACATGAATATTTCACCAGTAAGCAACACAGTGGGCAGGAGCTCCTCTTTTTGTTTTCGGGGTGAAGAAAGTAAAATTATATTTCACAGAGCTGCAAACCATCTGCCTAGGAACTACTGGATAAAAGACATTTTAAATTTTAATGGTTTTAAGTTTGTATTTTATGTTCCAGCATCAAAGTTTAATTGAAGTCTGAAGTCATGTTTTTCAACCAAAGTACAAGCATAAATATTGCATTATTATATTAAATCAATATGAAAATGGGCAGGTGAAAAACCTATAAAGGACTCATTAAATAAATAACAGTGTCTAGGTTTCCAAAATTTAACTCATTACCTTTGTATATTCTGTCAGCAATGTTAAAATCATAGTTCAGTACAATTCAGTGTTATTTATATAGCCTTAAATCACAACAATGTTCACGGCATTTATATTGTAAGGTAAAGATCCAGCTAAAAAATACAGAGATAACCCCAACAATAAACAAGCAAGCACTTGGCCACAGTGGGGAGGAAAAATCCCTTTTTAACAGGAAGAAACCTCTGGAAGAACCAGGCTCAGGGCGGAGCAGCCATCTGCTGTGACCAGCTGGGGGTGAAGGGAGGGAGACAGGAGCAAATATACACTGTGGAAGAGAGCCAGAGATTATTAATAATGATTAAATGTAAAGTGGTGTATAAATGCATAGAGTGTGAAAAGAGCTGAGTGAAGAAGAAACACATCAGGGAAAGACCCAGGCAGCCTAGGCCTATGGCAGTGTAACCTACGGAGGATTCGGTGTCACCTGATCCACCTCTAACTAAAAGCTCTACTAAAAAGGAAACTTTTAAACCTAATCTTAAAGCAGAGACAGTGTCTGACTCCCAAACCCAACCAGGGAGATGGTTCCTGGGAAGAGGGGCATGAAAGCTGAAGGCTCTGTCTCCCATTCTACTTTTAAATACTCCACAAGGAAGCCTGCAGTCAGAGAGTGAAGTGCACTAATTGGAAATAAATATATATGGTTGTAAACGGTCACATGGTATATATGAAATATATAGAAGCTACATATAGATATATACAGAGATGGGCAGTAACGCGTTACTGTAATCTGATTACTTTTTTCGAGTAACGAGTAAAGTAAGGGATTACTATTGCAAAAACGGTAATTAGATTACCGTTACTTTCCCGTAGGAACGCTGCGTTACTGCGTTACTAAAACCGTGATTTTTTGCGAGAATGTCTCAGGACAGTGACGTAAGCAAGTGCGACGTTTGTGACAACAGCTGTGTGCAGATCAACAATGGATCACATATCGATTGTGGGAGAGAGTATGAGCGTGCAGCGTTTAAAGCGTGGAAGTACTGACCTTACTTTGAGTTTGATTCCATAAAAAGTGACAAAAACATTAGTGTCCATCGTGCGTGGGAAGAAAACTTCTTTTTACAGCGAAAAAAACCCCCTAAACTTCCAAGCAAGCACCGAGTGCGCAACGACTTAATGGGAAACTCACAGAGAAACTCGCGGATTCTTCAACTGACCGCGGCACACCTGCACCAGGGTAAACCTCCGCCTACCGCAGTCCTGCATTACAGGTGAAAA
This sequence comes from Simochromis diagramma, assembly GCF_900408965.1. Lineage (NCBI taxonomy): Eukaryota > Metazoa > Chordata > Actinopteri > Cichliformes > Cichlidae > Simochromis > Simochromis diagramma. Next base: position 7,879,977 of record NW_024387477.1, read on the forward strand.
TAGAGCAACAGGACCGCTGAGTCTTTGACTTTATTTATGTTCTGCTGTGTTTTACTTGTATCTATTTGAAAGAGTGAGTGTAAACACAAAAAATATTTTATTTTATGTGCTGGAATGTGCAGAAAATAGGTTTAAATGTTAAACTAATTTATTCAACTCAGAGAATGTTGCATATAATTAAATTTTTGCTTGATGCATAAAGTTAAAAGATTAAAACTGATAAAACAAGTTAAAAAAGAGACTTTTCCATTTGATTACATTTTGTATGATGGATTATGCAGAAAAAGTAGAATTGGGCTGAAAGATCTATCGCTTTATCACCTCTTCAGGTTGTAAATCGTGTTTTTAAAAAGTAACTAAGTAACTAAGTAATTAATTACTTTTGAAAATTAGTAATCAGTAAAGTAACTGGATTACTTTTTTGGGGAAGTAATCGGTAATTAGTTACTGATTACTTTTTTCAAGTAACTTGACCAACACTGGATATATATCTATATATCACACTCTCTAAGGTCTATAGACATGTTGAACACAATAATACAATGTTGACACTTGTTAAAAACCCAACATACTCACATCTCCTGTGAATGGTGCAAAGATGAGGAAATATAAATGGAGAAAAATGTTTTGCCAAATCGTGTGGAGAGCAGTGAAACTGTATTGCAAGCTGACTGTACATCATCAGTTTGTAAATGTGTAAAAGATACAAGAAGTCTACAGCCTCCAAGTTTCCATCAAGGACAGTAAACACTTGATGGAAGATGCACTTGGCATCTGTCTGGTCAGGGCACTCCTATAACAGTTTAAACCATGCATTTTACAGATGGTACAAGGCACAGTGCTCGCCTTAGCAGTAGTGAAAAGTTCCTTAAATGTTTGCGAAATCAAACAATGACAAAACAAGCAAGCTTTTTAGTCCTTTTAATGTCTGCAGCACAAATGAACTTAAAAACTTTGAGTGGTTTGTGTTGTTTGACTCCAATAAAATTTAGCAAATTATGAAAACTGTGTAAGGAAAGAATTTGCATCCAGTTTTGATGACCGCTGTAATTTGCCCCCTGACTAAAATGTGGTATGACCCCTGAAATGTAGATTGCTGCTGTGGTTATTACCATGAGAAACAAATGAGTTGGTCTGTTACAGTGCGCGCTTAATTGTAGGCTGCAAAAACTAAAAGCAAAATCTGGAATGCATTCTCGCTTAGAGGTTTACAACAAAACAAAAGCTCTAAATGCATTTCTAACAATATGTGGAGGCTGATGGGTAGAAATTAGCATTTTGCTCTTTCAGCCCTCCATTAAACCATTAATTCAGCCTTCCATTAATTGGTTGCATTCAGTGCTTTGAGTGTGATGGACTCTGATTAAATCTCAGTATTTCTGCCATGTTCTATTGGTGGTGTTTTTGAATTGAGTTCTTTCTGTACATTGTAATAGCCAGGGCCACAAGGGAGTGCACTCTCTCCGCTCACCTTGATGTGCCGAGACAGAGATACAGCCACAGGCCATAATAGAGACTTCACAAGACTGTGTTAGAAAAATACACCAATGTGATGATCACTTCAAAGCCATCAGAGGACCTATACATAATGGATGACACAAGAGCAGTCCGCTCTGAAGTGCATTGTTCTTCCCTCCCAATTAATTTAGAGGTAATTATTCCTTGGGCACCTTAATAAGATGAGAGGCCACCTGAGAGAGGATGCAGCTACTGCTGCTGGAATTAGAAAACCCATTCACAAGCAAAGCCTTGATCACATGCCAGTCACTCGACTTTGGTTTGTTGTCCGTTTTGGTTTTTGTGGCACATTCAAGGAAATATTTCGACATAGGAAAAACATACTTTTTAAAAATTTCCAGTGTGTTAGTAAGAATAAATACAAGATCCATCCATCCATTCGCTTCCGCTTATCCTTTTTAGAGTCGCAGGGGGCGCTGGAGCCTATCCCAGCTGTCATAGGGCGAGAGGCGGGGTACACCAAGATACAAGATATAGATGAGAATTTATTAGAACATTTAATTTTAAGTTTGAGTATTTTGCTGTTCAAACAGGGTAAATTTCATCACATACAAACACAATCATTGGGACGATTGCTAACTTGTCAGGTCATTGCTGAAAAGGCTGGCTGTTCACAGAGTGTTGTAACAAAGCATATTAATGGAAAGTTAACTGGAAGGGAAAAGCGTGATAGGAAAAGATACATGAGCAACAGGGCTGACCACAGCCTTGAGAGGATTGTCAAGAGGAGTGCTCGGGAGTGCTTCAAAAGACTGATGTCAGTACATCATTCGGGAAAGGAGCTACAACTGTTGCATTCATAAAACATGGGGCGGTTGGAGCTCAGGGGATAAAGCAGGATATCTATTAATGGGAAGGTTTGTGGTTCAATTTTTGCATTTCATTTGGAAATCAAGGTCCTAGAGCCCAGAGAAAGAGTTGAAAAGCACAGAATTCAAGATTTTTAAAGTCCAGTGTGAAGCTTTTGTATTCTGTGATAATTTGTCTGTGATAATTCCATCTGCTGGTGCTTGTGGCCGTGGTTGGTCCTTGATTTCTTTATGAAGTCCAAAGTCATCATGGCTTTCTGCCAGGGAATTTACAGTGCTCCATGCTTCTATCTGCTGAAAATCTTTCTGGAAATGCTGAATTCCTTGTCCGGCAGGACTTACCACCTGCACACAGTGCCAAAAGTACTACTAATTGTTATTCCTGAGCTTGATTAGCTAACTGACTGCCCTGACCTGAACCTCATAGTGAATCTGTAGGTTATTTTCAAGAAGAAACTGAGAAATGCCAAACCCAACATAAAAATGAGGCTACTATCAAGCAACTTGGGCATCTGTAACACCTGAGCAGTACTACAAATGGTTTAAATCCAGTCTTCTTTTAACACCAGTCTGTAAACAGCATGGACGTGAGGAGACCAGTGGCTGGACCTTTAGGTGAGGAATGTTGTCTCATTTTTGTCTGATATAGTATACTGCTCAACAGTCCTGGGTCTTCTTTGTTATGTTGTGGTGAAATCGCAGTCTGTATCCAGCTTTATAAGCATTATTATCTACATGAATGAACAGGAACAGTGGCCAGACCTCATTAACTGGCACAGCAGTCTCAGTCATGATGGCAAATACTACCCACTGCAAACACCACCGTCAGACAAGCAGAGAATTTAATTTAATTCAGTTTTATTTGTACAGCCTCAGTTGCTTAAAGGTTCTTTATATTGTAAAGTAAAGATCCTACATTAATACAGAGAAAACAGCAACAACTAGGCAATCCCCTAATACCAAGCACTTGGCGAGAGTTGAAAGGAAAAACTCCCCTTTAACAGGAAGAAACCAGGCTCAGGGACAGACAGTCGTCTGACATTAAATTGCTCCTCCACCTGTTTCTCTTTAGCATCACCTACTTTTCCAGGCTTTTGTTGTCTCTGTCCCAAAATATCTCAATTTAAAGATCTGATGTGATTTGTATTGTTGCTTCTGTTCTATTGTGAATAACATGTTTATGATCTAAATATCATTGTATACTGTTTTTATTTACATTTCAACGTTCCTCCTTTTATAGAAATGGGGTTGCATAAATGTACATACTTTCCATTAGCTGGGCCTATCTCTGTTTTAAAGCCTTTGGAAATATATAAATATAATAATTAAAAATATAACAAATAAATAATCTTGGGAAATATTCCAGTAATTTGAAGTCCAGTGCGAAGTTTCTGTAGTTTGTGAAATTCTGATTTTCATGAGTTATAAGCCATAATCATCGGAACATATGAAATATTTCACAAGCTGTATAATGGAGCAGTGCTAAAGCGCCCCCTCTGGTTATCCCCTCCCTCCCTGAGCCTGGTTCTGCTGGAGATTTTTTCCTGTTAAAAGGGAGTTTTTCCTCCCCACTCTCACCAAGTGCTTGCTCAGAGGGCGTTATGTGATTGTTGAATGTAAATATTATAAATCCGTAAGGTTGCTGTCACACATAATTTTTTGGCCAAGGACGACATTGCTGTCACAGTAAGGTTTGCTTGATGGTTTTAAAGGCAGTATTGACAGAGAAACCAAAACATTAGAGCTGCTGGTGAGAAATCAATTAAAAATATGATCTGAAAAACCATAAAGCTCTGTGAAACTGAGGGGGTAGAAATCTCTGTGGATCACTTTGGACGATCTCTATTAACATACAATTAGCAATTTACGCTTGCTGGTATAACAATGTTATCACTAGCCACCATAAAAATTTCCACAAAGCTAAAGTCAGTTTCTGTGAGTGGGACGTTTGAGAGTGTGAATTTGTGATGTAGCAACATTAATGCATTTGAATGCAAAAAGAAAGGAAGCCAACAATGTTCTCGGTATATTTGGAACCAGCGGGGAACTCGAGCAGGCTTTGTTGTTGCCGCAGTGTTTGTTTGCTGCTCAAGAGTTGTGTGTGTCTCGTGGGAGACTTGCGGAGAAGGCATACACACACATACACACACACGCAGCACATCGGGACTGATGATGATGTACAGCCTCGATCTGTTGAGGAGCCTCCTCAGCAGTACACAATGCCAGGAGAGTGCAGTGACTCAGGCTGACACACAGCGGGGGTGCAGGGCCAAGGAACCTACTATCTGTTCCCAAAGCACCACAAGTCCTCCCGTGCCAGAAACAGTGCAGCATTGCAGCTCCAGAAGCAAGTTCGCAAAGACTCCCTTACTTTGTTATTAATGGCATTGTCGTTTAATGCGGCCTATCTGCTGCTGCACGTGTCCCCGAATGTTAAACAACTGCAAATCTGAGTTTTTATTCATCTTTTCCTCATCCCCCCATCAGCCTAATAATCCCTTCTTTTATGCGCTGCCAAATAACTCAGAAAGCATATTTGGTTCCCGCAGACCTTCTTGGTAAAAATAATGATTCAATTAATGTTAAAAACAAAAGAGACGCAGCATTTGAAATCATCACCTCGGGGTGTGGGGGTGACAAATAACAAGAATACAGCAACAACAGTCCCTGCAGTGCAACTCACAGAGCTTGAAAGTCTCCAGCATTTTGATGGGAATTAATATAAATTTTAACAATGTCACAGTCGCACACTGGAGATTTCCTTTTGACAATAAAAATCAGGATCCTACTACTGCAGCCATACTTTCTCTTTTAGTGTTTTAGTGCAGCTCGACAATATTCGGGCCAGACTGTCCACATGAAAAATGTATGATTTCCGCTATCGGGTAGACTTCATATTCCCTGTTTAACAATAACACCAGAACTGCAGAATATTTCCATAGTTTCTTTTTTGTTTGTATCAAAAATGCCTATTTAATGAAGGAAAACATTGTTATGAATTCATGGGGCATGTCCAGCGTTCCAAAAAAATCAAAAATAGTTTGCCTGCTGTGTAATTTATAAACAAAACAGAAAGCAAAGCATTGGGAATAAGTGCGTTCAGTTTTGTTGCACTTACTAGGTGACAGCACAGCGTTTGAAGCTCGGTATGGAGCTTAGTGGTGAAGATCACAAGGAAACACTTGTCATCTGAAAGTGGTTTGATGTGTGCGATTTTAGTCTTTAACAAACTCACTAGAGTTTCTTCTTCCAAGTCAACCTTATGTATTTTGCATAAGTATTCCTTTTTTTTCCTCCAATCGTATTATACAGGAAGGATAAACCGTGCGATGGAGGATGTAGTCATTATGCGCTCATGAAGCTAAATTATTTGTGTTGTGCTGAATAACAGATAAGACCGCAGCTTACAGGTTACATACAGGTGAGGTTTAACGCTCTTAAAAATATCATTTAAGGTGAACTCGTGTCAAATAGGATTAAGGGCTAATTGGTGTTTAAAAGCCAGCGTTCAAAAGCTTTTTATTCCCCCGCCGATACCATGCGCTATAGGAGGGTTATAAGAACAGTTAAGTGTCAGATTCTATTTTTATAGCAAATTTTTTTATAGACAGACAAGGACCGATATCTCAATACTGTATTAAATGTATTGTTTTTGCAGGCATATTTCTTTCTGCATCATGAGCATCAGCAGAATGCTTGCTGTTCACAGCAACATCAATGAGACGTGCTTCCGTCTCCTACTGTCAGATGTACTGTATATTTTTAATGCTGTTTCAGAGTTATCTTAAAAACACACACACACACAAAAACCCATCAAAACAAGCTGTAGCAGCAGGATGCCTCTCCAGATTTGTGCAGATACAAGCAGTTCTCGTGTGCCTGCTTTTCAGATTTGCACTGAATTCCCACCATGGAGTTCACAAAGTAGAGAAATGGGACCAGTCACAGGACAGGACAAAGCAGACGGCACCGCTGCTGTAGATTAAACTCATGTCAGGCTGCATTTTCCGGCTTGCTCCTCTACACGACGACAGCAGATGGCCTGCAGGGTAACATGTCAGCAGGGCACTTATTGTTATGCGGAAAAACTACTGTCAACCGTATGAAAAAGGGAGGAAATGATATGGAACACGGTGCAGTGGTTTGTGCCAAGGAAAGCATTAATGAGCAGCAGAGCATCTTGGGACGACTGTCGGAGTGACGTTGGTGAATCTTAATCAATTCAAATGATGTGATGTAGATGCAGACTTACATTGCTAATGCCGGCTTTTGCCATTATTAGAAGTTCTTGTAAATATATAACACTCCTGCAGGAGGCTTAGCCTGTTTGATATTTGCTTCTATATTTGGTGAGCTATAATTTGCATGCAGAGCAAGGGAGGCCTTTCCAATCCTGCCTCGCATTCAGACGGTCCATGTCATATTTTCCACTGAGAAAAGTAGCCGGCCAGGCACTTGGCCCACACATAGGACTATCAGGCCATCTGCCACGCCATCCCACATATTCACTATTTTATGTGATGCTTGATATTCAAGTCATCTAGTGTCCCCATTTACTTCACACCACTGCCCATATGATGTTGGGTTATCCAGAGGTTGACGGCAATCACTGAGACGGCATCAAAACCCCTCCATGTGCACTCAACGTGTGGAGGCATGTTCACGCAAAGGATTTGAAAGCAAGCAAAGTGACCCTACTTAAAGACTACAAGTATTTCTCTGTCTGTATGTGTGTGTGTGGTGGAGGAGGGAAAAGCTTTCTCACTGAATCTATGAAAATATTTTAAATCAGCGAGGAGGAGACAGAGAATGGAATAGGAGTGCACTGTATGCAGAGGAGAAAAAAAGGGTACAGAATTAAGAGATTAAAGTAGCTGCAGGATTAGGCTCCAGGTTTTAATGATGGAAATGGAAAATCTGTGAACAGCGTCTGACACATTCTCTCTGGCCCTCTTCTCCTCTCCACTGCCTCTCTCCATGTGTCTCCTGCTGATTGTGTAGAACACCTCCAGGGATGGCCAGCTTCTTTCCATTAAAGAACATATATTTGTTTAAAGGACACTTATGTGCAAGCACATGTTTTCCCAGCCGAGCTGGTTAACAATTACTATATGAACTGGACTGCACTTCCATTTTTGTCCACACAAACACACACATTCACGTTTGCACTCACATGCTAACTTGTGGACTGTAAATAACAAGATTAAGGTAATAGTCTGGTTGAAACACTTTACAATGCATGATTCACAGTAATCAGACTTCCAAAATAACCTGAACCTGTATAATCAGGTCTGGACGTTGCATAATCACTTAATGCCACAAAATAAAGGGAAGAAAATTGAGGTCATTGTTTATATTTATCTGGTCTTGTAGGGCACATTCGTGTGATTAATGTTATCTTTGCAGCTTTCCTTGGTGTAAAGTAAAAGCTGCTATAGCCACTTGCAACCATAAAATTAACCCCCCCACCCAAACTTGCCCAAGCACACATGCATCAACAGACGGACTAAAAAGTCCGATCTGTTATTCAAGGGCGTGAGTCAGCTACTCTGATTCAACCCTGATTAAGTGCCTTACTAAGCTGCAGTACATCAAGTTTTGCACTCGGAGTATCGTATAATGATAAGACTTTTTTTTAAATCATTCAGGATCTTTGCACTCAATGATTTCAACTCATGCCAAAGTAGCGATTGCCTCTTAGAATAACTGCATCAAAGCAGTCTGATTCGGGTCACTCAAAAACCCCGATAAAGAAAAAAAACTGCAGAATGTTTCAGAAATTATCCTTCAAGTGTGTTAGACAGCTTGACTGCCAGCTTCCGTTTTAGGCATAATAATTAGGCCTCACTTCTCTTATCTCCTCTAAAGCCTAATTTTATTAGCACATACTACTTGCACAAAATATTTCTATCTTAAAATGTGAAGCTCTTCTTGACTGCTGAGATGCTGAAGTATCTCCGCTCTCACTGCAACATTGTATTTCACGAGGATCACTTTCAGCTGTGCTTTAATTGTCAGGAGAGCTGACTGTACTGAAGATAACTCATGCCCAGAAGAAATGAGATGCTAATGTATTGCTGGCCATTTGAAATAAATCTGCAAGGTGCTCTTTTTATGCAAATGCAAGGCGCCCCGCGTGTCAGCAAAAAAAGGGGAGAAACAGATAAGTTAGTGGCAGCTTTCCCCACTCTGACACTCACTGTTGTTGCTCGAGGCTGCTGTGGTCTACAGGACATTACCTGAAAACAGATGACTGGTTCCTTTGAGAACGCCTCATGGATCTCTCATTCTTTCTGATTACTCATTATGGCATATCACTTAGAGAAATCCAGAGAAATCCTGAATCCAGTGCGCACTAGTTGCAATCCAGTAAAAACTTTAGGAAGTGACTTTAAAGAAAGACTTGATGGTATTTCCTGGTCCGCTAATCATCACCGTATAGCTACAATTGCTGAGATTGATCTCACATGGTTAAATATTCTGTCTAAGAATGTTTTCTGTCAGTCCCGGTCCCACTAGACTGCTTTACCTCTTTATTTCAAAGGATAAGTATTCCCTTTGTTGGAGGGCTAAGCCTCTCGACTTCAGAGATCAAATCCTCTTGGTGCATCTGTAATAAGTCAAGGGGCCAGCTTCAGGAGGTTATACCAAAAAAAAGAAAAAGACAAAGGGTGAAAGAGAATTGGGAAGTGATCAGTTTCTTATGAAGAGACCCAAATCCAAATCAAGAGCTTTGTTTTTGGATGCAAGATGCCTATTTTGTCTAACATGACTCAAACACAGCAGCCTGTGCAACTTCTGCGACAGTAAATATGGAATTTTAAATTAGAGAGGCTCATCTTTTCAGTCCTCTGCATGTGATCTGACTCACGAAGCTCATGGTGACACTCCATTGAGCCCGGGAGACTGGCCAACACACTGTCGCCATCCAAGCCAATGTTGAAAGATTAGAAAAGTGGAGAAAAGGAGCTGATGAGGCAATACTCTCTAATGAGCTTCAATGCGGAATCTTTACTATGGATTTCTCAGCAATCAGCAGCCAGTCGGAGCTGTCCTGAGTGTTGATGCCGGTGTGAAATATGGTAGGATTGACTGGATGGCATAAATTGTTGTCATTATGTAGCTGTTAAAAGGAGCTATCTCTTTGGTGACTCTTTTGGACTGTGAAAACCTTAATCTGTTGCTAATCCTCTGCTAAGAGCCAGAGGATATCTCTAGTGCTGCTTAGCAGGTACCAGTGCCTGATAAAACTATTCTGTTTGCTTAACCATGTTTAACTTCACTCTCAACCAACACTCAAGGATTAAAGCCTTAACCGCAATATTAACCCAAGCTAAAATGCATCAGGCTGGAGGCAAAGTGCTGATGGAAAGTGCTAGGATAAGGCAACATCATTAGGACTTCTAACCAGAGACAGCCACCGGGTCTCATTATGGGCCTAATGGAAAAGCAACAGGTTACATCAGGTCAAATGAGGCAGGCAGAGAAATAAAATGATCAAAAAGGAAAGAATTACTCATAAAAACATCCTCAAAGCTGCATTCATTAAGTCAAAACTCTACTGTGTGTACATATATATATACTCGAGGCTCTGTGTAATATTTATTGCTCGGTAGAAGCTTAATATGAAAGCAAATGAAACATGGGTGTTTTTGTCAAAGCAAAACAAAACAGAGGTCTGATGTTCTCTTGCATCACTGGAAACAGGATGCTGGCGTAGACATGGAGGAAAGTTTATTAAAAAGGTTTTAAAAATTCAAAAGCATTTTGTGTGTTAAGTTGCAGTTGGAGAAAAGTAATTAGGCAAGAGTCATTATGGTGAGTAACTTTTAAGAAGAAGGAGGAGGGTTTGTTTTTTGGTTTTTTATGTGGCTCAACACCCCACAGCTGTAAAACTGTGCTGGGCACGAGACACATTACTTATTAACTTATTAGTGTGTATTTCGGTAACAAATAGTGTAAGTGTCGACAATTTGAAACTCAGACATCATATAATTATGAGTTCCAGAAAGCCTCTTTCACACCAGCAGTTTTAAGGGTCGGTGTATTTAATGTTCTTAATTTAATTTAACATCAGATTTATTCCGTTGGGGGTCAGGAGACAGGTTTGGTTTGGATTCCTCCTGGGTGTTTCGCTTTTGGAGGTTTTCAAAGTATGCCCAACTGGGAACAGTTCCTCGGGTAGTTGGCTGGGGAGAAGGTGATCAGGAATACCCTACTTATCCTGCTGCCACTGTGACACAACTTTAGATCAGCAGAAGCGATGGATTTCAGAGTGTGAAATGTTTTATTGCAGTTTCTGTGAGTGTTGCACAGTCTGATCTACTCACACTCCAGTAGAAGCACTAATGGTGTTTTCATGCTCGCCGTGCTCCCCCCCTGTAATGTGTGACGCACGCCTAGTTTGACGCCACATCCTGTGGCGCATACCAATGTATTTGTAACGCTTTGGCCAACTGTTCACTTCTTCGTAACCCCGCCGCTGCCACAGCTGAATTGAAGACACGGGTGTACCATCGTGCCAGTTTTTGCCACCATCTTAATGATATTCCAGTACAGAAGCTGAGAAATGTACACATATTTTTTGACTTCATGTCCTCCAATATCAGCACCTATGATTCCTGTGCCTTAATGCATAAATAGAAGTAGCTGTGTGATAATGCAGTGCCGTTCAAAAGCAACCAATTCGAGGGTATACTGGTGCTTTAAGGGTGTACTTATTCTTTTACACACTGCTTCTGTAGTTTGGCCTAATTTTTATTAAATACATAATGACACAGTGTGATATGTTATGTTTTATTGTTCATCTGAGTTGCATGTACATCACTTTAAGACCTCCCAAGGACCAGATTATATTTTATCATATCCTCATACATTAAACCCTAGAACTGCACAGTGTGTACTTGCGTTTTTTTAGTGCCTGTGAATAATCAGGAGCTAGAAACTGACAAAGTAGCATACTATGGCATACAAAGTAGAAGCAGGCACTCTTTAGAGTTCAAATGTACACTTTAAAGCCAAGTTTAAGATTTAAGTTGTTTTTTTGTATAAATGTTAAATGCAGCATGTTACAAAAGAGCTGCAGAGGTGGTGGCAGGCTGGTTTTCAAAGCAAGCCGTTTCCCAGTTGCCAATTTTATTGCTAGGCTAAGCTAAGCTAACCACCAAGCTCCATACTGCGGGAGAGTCTCCTTCTCGTGTCAGAGTGAAAGCAAGTACGCACATGTTCCAGAATGATATTACTGCTTGTTAAATGGTTGAATACTACGATGTTCAGAATTAATTCACAAAGTAAATGTAAAATAAATTCTTTCCCCTTATTTTTATGGAAATCATTTAGCCCATAATGGGACTACACTCACACACACCTGGTAATTCATTAGTGCAGCTGGATGAGCATTTTATGTGGAGCAGATAGAGGAACAAATGGTACTGTGCATTGCTTCATGTAGTCATTATTGTCATTATTATTCCACATTCTGGCTGCCTGTAATTACCCACTTTCCTTCCTGGTACACCGCTTTCTCTTTCTGATCCCCCCCTCGTTCCAAAAGTGCGGGCTGGAAGATAATGTAATCACAAAAAGAACGAAATTGCAACGCTTCTGAATCAGAGGCAGAAAGGAGTACTGTAGAAGGGCTTTGAAGTCAGACAGTTAATATTGATGAGGTGAGGCGTTTTAGATGATTAGCACCAGAGATTTCACTTCTGTCTTTTATTTTTGCATCATTAAGGTCAAACGCCTAAAATTTCAAACTTTGCTTACATTTTCCAGTTGCTTGATCAGCAGACATGGTACAGGGAGAAGGGCAGAAAGCTCCAATTAATATTGTTTGACTGAGTGAAAAGAAAATGAGTCCAAATATTTTTTCTATTCCAAAAGAAAAAAAAAAACCTTGTGTGGGAAAAACATAAGTATGACTCACAATCTGGACGTGAATGTTTTCTATGCTGGGTAAACACATCAAATGTAGTGCATGTCTGCTAGACAAGCTCAGCTGGAGAACTATACTTTAGCAGTTCACTTCTGTTGACATGCAAAAGCTACATTAGAGGTTTTTTGCTGACACTCTTCACAAAGTCAGAATCAAAGCGATGTAAATATAAAGCCCGAGTATGGCGCTAGCAGCATGTCCTCGCCATTGTTTTAAAGTCCTTGTCAGGTTTGCTCCTTATGATGCCACAGCAAAGCTCTCTATGCATTGTACTTCTTTAGCAAGTCCCTTTGCCAGTGCCTCTTGCGATCTGGAAAAACTTTGGGCATGCGGATCTTTTTAAAGTCCTCGATGCATTTCTTCAGATCCTCCTCCAGCATTTTCCTCTCATCCTCATCCTCATCCAGCCCAGGCGGGGGGCAGCCGTTCTCCCTGACGCTGGGACGTGGAAGCGTCTTTAGGTTGAGCGTGGTAGGACGCTGGGGGCTGTCAGCGGGAGGCGGCGATGGAGGAGAAGGAGGACTGGATGACGAAGAAGGTTTGGATGAAGGCAGAGGAAGGGGGAAGACCGGGGGTGATGGCAGTGGAAGGTCAGGGATGTCTGGCGCAGGAGGAGGAGGTGGGGGAGGCGTTAGGGGAGGAGGAAGCGGGTTTCGGAGGTCCAGTGTTGGGATGGTGCTGGTTTCAGGAAGGCTTTGGGTTCGGCCACTGCTGCTGGTTTCTGCTGTGGCTGACAGTGTAGGTGCGGCAGTGGGTTTAGAGGTCACTGCTTCAGTGGTAGTCACTGCTGGGGGGTCAGAGGTCATTGCCTTGGAAATATCTGATGAACTCCCTGCAGAAAAAATAAAAGAATATATTTTTATGAGCTAAATTTATGCTGATTTCAAATCTTTTCGTGCTTATAGTGAAATAAAAATATTGCTACTGTGTCTATACAATAGGCTACATATGTTCAGTAAATACACAGACAAATCCAGCTGATTAGCTTAGCTTAAAATCAATAGGGAGGGCATTCCAGAATACTAGTTCTTGCCTGAAAGACAGGAGGGCATAACGACCGCCCACAGTCCTGTAGTCATGGTGAGTTTGCTAGGAAAGTAATGTACACTATATATAAGTACTGGATTTGACTTGAGCACAGGTTAACTAGGGAGCTTTAAAGGTGCCTGTAGGCATAACAATCTTTGGACTCAGTCAGGCTTTTCTGTTTTCCTCTTTCTAGTCTGTATGCTAAAATAAGCTAAGCTAATCACTCTCTGCATCCAGCAATGCATTCGATTTACAGGCTTCAGAGTTGTACTGCTTTTCTCATTTACCATTCACCGACAAGTGTTCCCATAAAAATGAAACGTATACGAATAACAAGCATTTACATTCAGATGTCTGCTCTGTTTGAATACAGGTCTCAGCCACCTGGGAAGCTTTCCACAAAAATTTGATTACATTTCACCTGTCTTTCTTTCTTTCTTTTTTTTACTCCCTCTTCTTTATCAGAGTGTGTCAGTAGTGTGCGGCTGGCACAGAAACAAACACCTGAGTCTTCAGCGTTACAGTTTTTTGTCTCCAAGAGTACAAAAGTAAACACACGCTGGCACAAGAGCATGTAGGAGCATTATGGAGGCAGTAATTAGCAGAGAATGGAGCTCAGCGTGAGAGATGAGGAGAGTGGAGGGCGGTTTCACTGCTTTTTTCAGTTTTAAATTACCTTTGGTTGCATGACTGTTTATCTGTGAAGATAAATACTGGCGCTGAACGGATGGCGTGAAACCTCCTGACCAAAAGCTTAAGAAGCTTTTTTTTTTTCACAGCGTGTTGATTTTTCATCTCATCTCTGTGTGAGAACTGAGGATGCTGCTGTGGCACTTCTTGGAAAAACTAGAGTGTGTGTACATTGTGTACCTCACGGTCTTTGAAAACCAATGTACCATTTTCAAATGCAGCTTCTATCTCTCTCCCTCTCTTTATTTATTTATTTTTAATGAAACCACTGAGCAAGCAATCAGCCTCTTCCTGTCCTTGTATTTCTGCTGCATGCATGATGGCACACACGCTCTGATTTGCTTGTGAAATTACAGAAAGCACCTGCGTCTACCTTAAAGTGAATGCGCTTAAAAATGTGTCTTCACTTTTATACTAATCTCACATTTTGACCACAGATAATGTTAAATCTCACTATATTGTATATTTGTTATGTATTCTCAAACTGTTTTGTCATGTGATCCACTTTGTTGAATATTATGTTCTTTCTTAGGCTGGACGTTAAACAGTATGAAGCATTTGAATGAGCAAAACATTTATCCCGTCATTCACATTACATGGGAGCAAGCTAAACACTGTGCTACAATACTACTCAGCAGGAAATGTTTTTCTTCTGCAGCAAGAGGTCTTTAAAATTTTTGAACAGGTATTAGGAGTTCAGAACACGATGATCCAGGCAAACACAAACACAAATGTCGATATAGGGTTCTGACATGCCGTAATGTGCACACAGCTCAAGAGTTTTCAACCAGATTGGATTTGATACAACCACCAGTCACGAGAGGAAAAATGTCTTTTCCATGAAGGGTAGCTGGAGGTTGCTGGCTCTCACAGGGTGAAAATGGTCCCAAGGAGGATGTTGCACCAAAACCTTCCTTTTGGTTGCTTGGAAATGGAGACCATTCATTTGCAAGTCTCAAATTGTTTGCCTCAGCACTGCAACCATTTTATTTTGAAGGAAAAAAGGCAAACGTGTCCTTTTCTGTTTTCTGCCTCACTTTGCACAGTTTAATTACCACTCGCAGAGTAGCTGGTGAGTGTTTGTAGGCAAGTTTGCATGGAAACTATGGTCAAACATAGCAATCATTAGTGATTAAAGCGTCCACAAAGTAGTTTTTACCAACTGCTTAGAAATGCACATCTTTCTGTTTTGATGGTGGTTGCCAGGAGGTCAACTACCAGCCTCCATGTCTGTTTGACTGGGGTTTTAGTGACTCCCATGAACCTCCAGCAACCACTTGCCAACCTGTCGAGGAATACACATTTTCTTCTCATAAACAGTGCTGGGTGGTCATGGACAGATGGTCTCTAGGGCTTTGTGATTAGGACCTTAGTCACTAAACCCACTTGTCACCTAGACTGCCTTCTTCATCTATTTGATGCTCTCTTTAGATGGATGAGATAATCTGTCAAAGCCAATTATCTGCCTCCATCTGACCCTATGTTTATCATCTTCCTCTGTCATACCAATCCTCTGCATGTCCACCTTCACTACATCCATGAACTTCCACTGAGGTCTTTTTCTTTTCCTCCTCCCTGGAAGCGCCACCATCAACACTCAACAACTTTGTCCAATACATTCTCTATCACTTCTCTGCACATGTCCAAACCATCTCAGCCTTGCCTCTCCAACTTTGTCTCCAAACTGCTTCAAGCAGTCCCTCTGATGTACTCATTGCTAATTTAGTTCATCCTGATCACTCCCAATGAATATCTTAGCATCTTCAATTCTGCCACCTCCAGCTCCACCTCCTGTTTTTTTTGTCTGTCCCACCATCTCCAAATCATACATCACAGAAGGTCTCACTACCACCTTGTAAACCTTCCCTTTCACTCTTGCTGCTATCCTTGTGTCACAAATCATCCGAACACTAGTCTCAAAGATGCCCTTCTTCTTCTTCTTTTTCTTCTTCTTCACCTCTCTAGCACACTGTCTGTGGCTTTGGGTCATTGACCCAAGGCATTTAAATTCATCCACCTTCACTAGCTCTGCTCCTTGCATACTCATATTTCCAGGTGTCTCCCTCTCATTCACACACGTGTATTTTCTCTTGCTTTCATCGACTTTCATTCCTCTTCTCTCTTGTGTGTACCTCGCTCCAGTGCATACCATAATTGTCACATGTCCAAAATGACATACAAGTTAACGTTACATGGTTAGCCATCACATGACTTCAAGATCTCAGTGTGTGTGTTGATGCAACATGGATCATATTAAATAAGAAAAAAAAAAGCATACTTGGACTGTTACCTTGGGGGTCTGACTTTTGCTATTTCCCATTCAAGAAAAGTCTACCAGTAACTGATGCAGAAAAAATGCAAAGGGGTGAAAAAATCCATCAGAATGCAAGAAACGAAGTGTGTGGAGCTCAAAATTTCCTGGGGGAAGACCCTGAGATCCCACAACTAATGTGTCTCCTTCCATTTACCAATGAAACCTACTCCTGTGATCACTCACGTTTCCACTGGCTGTGAAGCATGCAGGTACAGTGCATGAAAATGCAAATGAACAGTTAAGCAAACATGTTCAGTGCAACAAGCACACACATGCTCACACACATACAAATATACACACACAGACATGCTCACAGACATACCATGACACACAACGGCCTGCACTGTTTCCTTCAGCAGAGCTTATCATTACACTAACCAGCCTTACATAACGGCAAAAGCTGCTTGTGTCAAACGGAGGCGGCACGGCATATTCTCCCAGCTCCTTGGCTTTCTGAATACCTGAATGCGAGTGTGTGACAGAAAGTGCTCAAGCTAGTGTGCAAGAGCAAGTCAGTGTCAGCTGTGTGTGCCTGGGCATGCATATATAAGCGTATGTGTGTGTGTAGGTGTGCTTGCGTATGGGCAGATGTGTTTGTTTGTGTGTGTTGTTATTCTGGGCATGAAAAGGAGGACGGCTAAAGACGGAGGGAAAGAAAGGATGTAGGGGGAGGAGGGAACGGGGTAGAAAGATGTTCTCCGCTGTGTGTGCTTGTGCATTTGGTGCATTCAGTGTCTTCATGATGAATACATGTGTTTGTGGGCTTCCTGAACGTGGGAGTATGGGGGCTTAGTAGTGTCAGAGGAGTAATCCACTGGGGGAAGGGCTCCGTGCTTTCCTCCTCCACCGCTAAGCCTTATGGAGGAGAACAGCAAGAGAGTGCACTCAACCCTTTCCCCGGACCACTTCTCCAGGGATATATGCAAAAGCTAGAGCTTTTTCGCACACATCACCCGCCCCACCTCCTTTTTTGCCTTTCCCATCTGTTCAGTGTGTCACATCCCTGCGTTGCCATCATTACTGCTATTAGCAACTCTAATGTGTCACTGTTGCCGGGGTTTATCACCTCTCTCTTATAAAACGTCTCCTCCGCTGTTTGTAATGCTGTCACCTGGATCTTTCATTTTGGTCAAATCAAAGCGCACCATTTATTCCCACACGGAGACTAAATAAAGCCATGAAACAGCTTGTAGGGCCTTAAATAAAGCTGGGTTGATATTAACAGTCAATTGAAATAAAAATAAAGGATTTTCTTTGACTTGTGTAATTATAAAGAGGTTAAAAAAGGCAATGATAAATGTCAAATGGCCACTTGAACAAATCATTCTCATAATAAAATGCCCAACTTTTGAGCAGAAATAAATATGTTTACATCATGGTGCAAAAAATGCTTTTAGTCTGTATGGCTAATTTACCCACTTTATAACAACAGGAGAGGACGTGATTCTTTTTAATTAGTAGTAATTTTTAATATTAGTGGCCACTTTGAGCGACAGGTAGCTGATGATACAGGTGGCTGTGTTGCTAGCTAGCTTCACCGCTACTGTTTATGTTAATGCCTTTTGGCCTATTTTAATGCAATAATATCAGACAAATAGCATGGCTCACTGTGTGGTTAACAGTTCTAAGAAGTCCATGTTCCATCTTTGGTGAGGTAAATACTGGGATTTTTATCAGTATGTTAGTAAGAACTGATTAACTGGTATCTGTGCCATATAGGCTCTGTTGACATTTTGCTAACCAAACATGCTAATGTTAGCTGATAACGCTCTCCGATAGCTGATGATTGCTAATTCTTTCCTTGTTGAAATGTTCACTTTTTACTCCAAACACACCAAGGTCACCATCAAACTAAAGTCAAGGCTTTAGTATGTTCACAGACTGCTGTGTGACTTCATGTTTGCGGCTGAAATCTGGGATCTGGGGAGGCCAATAGTTCTCGTGTGCATAGCTCAGCCTTTTCTCCCTGCTTTCCTTCTTTAAGAATGGCTTCTTGACAGCCACCCTGCCACTGAGACCATTTCTGATGAGGCTTTGATGAACAGTTGATGGATCAACTGATGATCTCTCAGGTCCCGTGTCAGGTCTTTGCTAGAATTGTGCCCTGAAGCTGAAGCGCACAGATGTTGCCATAACAAAGCTGGGAAGTAATGGCTAGAGGGAATCATTAGCAAGCTAAACCTCAAATTTCCATGCTACTAAAAGTTCACTGAACTGAATAATTTTATAAGTTAAATATTCAAGGGACTGCTAATGCTGTACATAGACAGCATGATAGATGGACTTTGTTTCCATTTCTAAAAAATAAGCCAATGCTGGTGTGCCTCAAATGTGTTTTCTTTTTAATGGCCAGGAGGGGGCTACTACTTTTTTTATAGAAAAAAAATTGAGATCATGCTGAATAAAACGTTATGTCTGTTTTACAAATGAAAAAAGATGTATATACACGCTATATAAGAGCTGATATCCCTGTGCTGATGTTGTTCCTGCATCATCATAATGTCTGTCCATGTCAATATAGTTGTGATGTCATAGCGTTGCAATGTTTATATGAAACTATCTTCTAGAAGATATAGTAAACATTTCAAGTGTTTTCTTTATTAATTTATACAATATAATAAATATTTTATCAAGTCAGGCCAAATTTAGGTTACTAATGTTGGTTTGCTAGTGATAATTTATAAAAGCATTAGCTAACTTCTTGGCTAACACTAACTGAATGCTCAAACAACGTCATTAGCAAGTTGCAATATTGAACATGGAACATGTGCACTTTCGTTGGTTTCACAGTGAGAAGTGTTCTACCCTCATCAAGTTTAGTTTCATAACAACAAAATGGTGATGGAGACAATGTTCAATATAAGGCTTTTTAATAGCAGGTGACATCATAGTGGCTGCAGCCATCTTTTACACCGTCTGTTAGTAGCCTACAAATGTTTACGATATGTTGGTTTGTTGAAAAAAAGAGGAAAAATTTTCATATTGCACTGGCTTTAAAGTCCCTAAATGCTTTGTTGTGCTTGGATGTTTCGTCAAAATATATCTGCTACTCACACAAGGTCAATTAATAAAAATTTAATTGAAATCCTAAAAACAGTAGATGAGTGTAGAACAAAGCTGCGTATCAGCAGCCACAACCGGGTCAATCAGCTTGCCGGTACTTTTTAAAATTCACTGCGACCGCTGACAGGTGTCGTGGCCTGAGGATGGAGAGACTGGCAAACAAGAGGACATCATCATCTCCATGGAAACGCCACAATGATGTGCAGGAGCCAGAGCTGCACAAATGCATAGTAATGTCTCTCAGACTGAGAGGAGCATTTTATCCTTTGTGGAGATGTACATATGGCTGTATCCTGCTGTTTCAAAGGAAACTGCACGCTACATAGTTTTGCCAATTGCAGCATGTTCCATATCTAATTACCTCGTATTCAGCTCAGATTTCCATCTCTGTTTTGTCAAACGATCTGCATGGTGCCTAATGACAGTGCGAGCGTCGCCTCCTACAGTCGCCTCTTTCATTGTCCTTTTTATCTCTGATTGACGACAAGCAAATACATACGGGGGTGTAATCAGACATAGTAATATTCTATTCTTCACATCAACTTTACATGCTGGGGCGTAAACAGAGCTGCCTATGTCAAAATCACTGGAGTGCGCTCACAAGTCTCAGAGCAATTACAAATCTGTCAATCTGCATAATGTGGAGGAAATGCCTGATGTAAACAGCTGGAGACCAGAGAGTTGCTGCTATGTAAGAAAACTTAAAAAGGGGAGTAAAGGTCAGAGGAAAGAGAGGGTGAAATAGTGGGAAAAGTTTGGAACAAATTTACAAGCGCTAAATTTCTAACAGATACGGTGTTTCACTGCATTTAGAAAAGACCAGAACATTTTTCTTATTTCTGCATGCTTGCACGTATTCAGTCTGAGTGTCTGCTGATTCACCTGCCTCAAGTACCTCCTCTTTATCTTCGCTTTCCTTTCAAAACCCTGAGCTGCTACCTGGCTCCCACAGGGCATAACCAGCCTGCCTAAGCACCCTAAAGTCCATCCTGGCACCCCTCGGCTCCTGCAGCTACTGTGCCACCTGCTTCCTCTTTCCTCCTGCCTGCTTTCAGCAAAGTCCAACCCTATCCTGGGCTGCAGCACTAAGACCAATCCTGACTGTTCAGATTACTGATAATTAGAGGGACAGATTAGAGCCCAAGTCTCCAGATGGCCCAGGTGAATCCTATTCTAATGACAGCACTCACAGACACTGTGAGCTCCTTTAGACCAGCACAGACACAGAAACGCTCAGTCGCATGTTTTTTCCAGTTCTGTCATTAATGGATGGCAGCATGAAAATCAAATTCAACAAATTTGAATAATTCATTGTTGAGAGATATTTGTTTTTATAGGAACATTGGAATAGATCATTTTATTCCTCAAAATGGATAAACTAAGCCCGATTACCAACATGCAATATAAAACTTTAAAAACACTGTCGTATAGCCTTTATAATAAATGTATTTATAAAGGGTGGGGTTAATATACCTGAATTTATTACAGAATAAGAACAAACAGGGATTCTAGAGATATCAGTAGAGAAACATAATACAGCTCTATATTGCTCTTTACTCTCTGTTGACTTTTAAAGAGATATATCCAGCGAGCAGGACTTCACTGGGCGAAAATGCCCGAGAAGATTGGCCAGACTGCTTTGAGGTTAAGCACAGCAACAGCATAACCACTTGTCATAACTAAGGTATGCAGAAGAGCATGGCTGAATGCACAACACAGCCTTAAAGCACAGGCTCAACAAAATTGGACCATGGAAAAACATTGCCTGGTTTGATGAGTCTCGGAATTTGGTGTAATTGGCATGAAAGCATGGATCTGTCCTGCCTTGTATATCAATGGTTCAGGCTGGTTCCCAAAGCTCACATCAGCTTAAAGTGGTTTCTAGCAAGGTGTAACTGTACAGGAGTACCTGCGGTGGCTACTAGAGTTAAAATGGCCCATTAATAAGTATTAATGGGCCATTAATAAGTATTATTAATAACTCTAATAATTAGAGTTAAATCAGCATTTTGTTAGTACCTGATTAAAAAACCACAGGACACGATAATGGCAGTTGTTACCCAACGTGGCTCTTGGTGACACATCAAAGAAACAGCTGACGCAATGGCCTCTGGAGTGAAAGCATTTGGTGGCTCTATTGTGCTGAACTAGACATTTTACTGGTGTGGTTTGCCCCCCGAGAGGAACGTGTCATTACAAATCTGTACAAAGTTTTTCTGCGCGATCATTATTATCCTATCATTAAAAGTTTCTATCACGATGGCAGTCTTCTTTCCCAGAATGACAACTCCCCCCGTCTATAGGGCACGCGGGTTCACTGTTTTGATGAGAATGAAAATGATATGAATTATATGCTTCACAGTCAGCAGAGCTCAAAATAATTAAACACCTACGGGAGATTTTGTACCAAGTGTTAGCACTGTCCACCAGCGCCATCAAAACACAAAATGAGGGAATATCTTTTGATTTAACTGTGTTGATTTTTTCCAGGGAAGTTACAGACCCTTGGAGAATGAATGCCAAGAAGTACTTCCCTTTAATTTGTCAAGTTTTACGTAAAATAGAATCATTGCATTTCTTTTAACATGCCGATTGAGGCAGCTTCCACCCTGCCTTTCCCAATCCAATCTATTACATCTCCATTTTGGCCTAATCGTGCCTCTTTTCTTTTAAAATTGCTCCTGCCTCGTCATATATTTATAGTCTCCGTGGGACTGTATATGCCAAGCTTTGCCACTTCAGTTCTTCCTTCTTGTTGCTTACACTTATCCTACAATTTCCCCGTTGACACTTTCACTTACTATACAACTTATATCGTGCTTCTTCATTCCACTCATGCTCTTGCTCAGTGCCTGCATAGAGCCATCATTTCCGTGTTGGAGAATTGCACCGACAAAGGGAAAAACAAACTGGCAATGCAGGGAGAGTAATGAGATAACAGCACTGTAAATCAGTAGTGATTCCAGGTTGTCGCTCCCCCCTCTGGCTTCCCCCCTGACGTGACCATCTCCTGTCCTAGCACAATGAAGTCCCTCCTGTCCCCCCCCTCCCTTGTCATTCGGGGTGAAAATGTTTTGTGACAGCTGCTCTCTGTAGGAGCTGAGAATGAGGGGAAGCCAGGCATGTGGAGAAGCTGGAGGACAGAGCGATACAAGTGAATAAGGTACACATCTGGCTCGGTGCCTGACTCACTATAAATAGCCCAACACACACACAATGAGACCAAGAAGTCCCAAGCCAGTGTTACTGTACTCCCTAAATGTTGGCTTGCATGGCAGCAATAGCAAACAAGGGGTGAACACACACACACAGACATTTTGATGGAGAACACAGCGGTGCACCTCAGGCCGCTGCTACCCCCCACCCAGGTTGGTCAGTGCTACTCCAAGGTAATTATCAGCAATGATGTTGTTCTATATGAGCATGTTCTTCTCTTTGTTTTAATTGCCATCAAGAGAGGAGGAGGGAGGTAAATGCCTTATTTGCCTGCTAATGCATTTTAAACTGTTCTCAAAGAAGAGTGAAAACAAGGCAGTCGATTAGATCTAAAACCTCACGGCCCAGAATCAAAATCCCAGCACGGGAGTTGTGTTGCACATCTTCTCGTAGCAACTTCCCTCTCCCCGCGAGTGCGCGCGTCCGTGTGAGCGTGCGTTTAGAGATGCCAACTGCACGCTCAGCATGTTTGTGTGAGAGGGAGTGGACCTCAGTCGCACTGACGCACCCGAAACGGAGGCCTGTCCAACCTGTCATCCAAAAAAAAAAAAAAAAACTCCACACAAGCATAAAGGCAACAAAACAAAACAACAAGAGCCAAATTATCCTGGCAGACAGATCCAAAAGCAGACGAGGCAGTGAGACATAAACAAGTACAGCCACATGGCTGCAGCTGAAGGCTCAGAATGAACAGGAACAGCAGCTTTCAGACATCTGAGGTGCTGAGAAATTGACTCACCCTTGTCTTGTCACTCTCACACATGCAATATGTCTCTCCCCGAAAAAGAAAAAGAAAGATGTAGTCTAGGAATCTTGGCTAAGTTTAGTCAGCTTAATGGTGAAGTTCATGAATCACAAACAGATGATAAAAAATACTGTTTCTTCCTCATGGTAAAGATCAACAACCCCCCATTTGTGCTGGTTTCATGCTACAGATTGATAGTGATAGCAACTATACTGAGTGCGCTCTTGATTCTGCAGTGTATCCCTTGGGTGCAGTGTGACTGAATTTCTTTGGGGGTGCTGATGGAGCTGACAGGCCGCAGAGGAGAATCTTACAGCACAGTCCTCCCCTTCTCCAAATAACAGGAAGAGAGATCAGATGGGAACACCGAATCCTTGTCAAATAAATACCCCCGCGGTCTCCCAAATATCTATCTCTCTGTGCCCCATTTTCCAATCCCCATTTCCTTTGACGTGTATCTGTTCCTGTTCTCTTCTGCCTTCTTCCCCTATTTTTCCAAATAGAGAATGCAATGACCCAGCTGGCTCCGAGACAAGGATCATCCTCAGAGAGGGAAAAGAGACAGGGCCAAAGCATGTTGTCATGTAGAGCAGCCTACAGTAGCAAAAGCTTGGGTCAAATCACTGCCTGAAGGCACGCAGAGAAGCCAGTCTCGCACTCATTCTCGAATCCTTCGACTTTAGTGACAAATGAGTCCTCATAAATGTGAAAATCTGCGCTTGAAACAACAAATGATTGATTTCAGTTGATAATTTGTTGTGTGACAAGCTGAAATTTGGCAATCTGCTGCGTTTCCCCCCCCCAAAACATGAAGAAGCAAAAGGTCATGGTAAAATATCTTTATTGTGACACTCTGAATATGAATAGGCATACCGTGGCGACACAGTGAGAACCTGCTGCCTTTGCAAGCACACGAGCAGACAATGCTACACTTTTCAACCACATGTTTCACAAGACACATTTAAAAAAAAAGAAAAAAAACACCACTGAATTTCACCGCGCACATTTCGTCTGGCCTGTGGACCTTGCTGCTCTGAATGTCAGCGTCTGAATGTCAACGTTTCCACGCATCTCGCCCCTGCTGTTGAATCTCAAGGAATTTGCGCTGACGAGAGGAGGAGAGGTTAAGGAGGCCAGTGCCTGAAATTTCACACGAAGGCATGTTTCTCCATGTTTGCGCTAATAACTGACCTTGGCACTCCCGTGTTGCCGGAGGACAGTGACAGAGGAATGCTGCCTGTGACTGTGTTTATTTGGGCTGGAGAGACACTGCAGGCACAGTATTGTCCTGGTCTCTGAGGATTTGTCATGCATTCCAGAGCGGGGGGGGGGATAATTTTTTTTCTCCCTGAATTAGAGAGCAACATAAATTTTTCACAAAGTTTTGTGAAGCTCATTAGCTATGCTTTTATCAAGGCCGGAGTGAGATCAGGTTTAGAGGTCTTATACTAAGATAATTAGCATGAGATAATCGCTCGGTAGAGAACTTCTGAGACAGAGTTTATAAAAAGACACGTGACTGCCTCACATACATAACCCTTAAGTCTGGTTGTTGTTCGAGTGTAAATTATGACACCTTTGCCCTCAATGAAAATACTTTGTACTTCTATTGTATTTTGCTGTTGTTTTTTATTGATGACACACAAAAATGATTTCTAGTCTCTCAGAAATGGATAAACTGTTGCTCTGCGGGAGGTTGTAAATACTACGGAGTCCTGAAATTTAGATTCAATCTTTAAGATTTTGACTGCACACAGAAATTAGGTCAATTATTGGCAACAAAATAAGGGTTTTCTAATCTGCTTGGACAAGGCCTGTTATCTGTGCATGTCCTCGTTTCTATCCTGGCTCAGATTTTTTGGTCAAATGCTTCACGCAAGTCCAGGCTGAAGAGAAAAAAAGAGGGTAAAAAAAAAAAGTGGAAAAGCAGATGGAAGGATGGAGGACATGGTGCCTGAGGGCTGAAAATTTCATACAGAGGAGAGTTTGTGTCCAAGGACATTTCCTCTGATGGGAAACGCTGAGATGAAAATTTGAACGGCTTTACTTGTGATTGACTTGCATTGTCACCGAAAAATAAAATGTGAAACTGCGGTAATGGGAATGTGCTATTTTCATCATACTTTGTGCTCCCTGGTATTCAAAAAGAAAAAAGAAAAAAAGAAATAACCCCCCTTTTTGGGGGTTAGGAATGGAAATACAAGCAGGATAGAAAGAAAGCATATTTTATTTGACAAATCAATTTGCGTTTGGTGGAACACTTTTAATATCAGTGTTGTCTATGCCTGCAGCGACACACTGCAGCAGGGTCTAACAGACTGACTCGGATGTCAACAACACTTCATCACACTGAAACACAATATTGCAATTTCTAGACATTTCAGAATACATTTATTACAACTGTCAGACACACTAAAAAGTCGACACCTTGCCGCACGGGTGAACTTTGCCTTGCGCTGCCTGTTCCCCGAACAGTTTTAAACGAAACCTCTTATTTGTCCTCATTTTGAGCCATTTCTGCATTTTCCTGTAATCTGATGAATCCCTTGTTGGATTTAAGTGTCCCACGTTTATGTTAGTCTGAGGTATATGATGTGCAGACCCGTCCTGAGGCTGTATCTGGATCTTGTGCTCCTTTTTGAGCCGACTGTGAATTACTGAAAGTTACACGCGCTCACTATAAGCTGCCATTGCTACAGTGGTGAGAAAACACTGGGCTTTGGCTGGCTACAGCAAATCCTACCCTTTCTCGCTGGTATTCACTTACAGAAGGAGTGAGCTATAGTCAAATACGCAGCTAATACTGAGTATTAAGAATAACATTGTTAATTACGGGACATCCAAAGATCTGCTGTGATGACTGCTGATTTCTTCTTACGCAAATAACAGGAAGCAATGTGTAAGCCCATTCTGACATGTGACCGGCTATGGAAAATAATTATCTTTAAGATGTAATTGATGCAACACCTTCCATCTTCTCTGCCCTATCAGTGTGGGTGATTAAAATACTGAAATACTCCACTGCACAGTCAATACACACACCTTTTTTCCCCCTCTCTCGTTGTCTGTCTCTAAGATCTCTTGATATTTGAGCTTTAATAGTTTTTCAACATTTGCCACACAACCCGTTTTCTTTCTTTCTTTCTTTTGGGGGGGGGGAGACCTCCGCACAACTTCAATCTGCTTTTTCTGAAAAAATAACTTCACTGCAGTCTTTTCTTTTCTATTCACTCCAAAGCAGCAGAACAGATTAACTATGGCACGTTCCCAAACCACACGGACATGGTACTGGACACATTTAATAAAAACTAAAGGAAATTAGATTACACTTCCTTTGTGTGCGTGTGTGTGTGTGTGTGTGTGTGTGTGTGTGTGTGTGTGTGTGCATGTGTTGGGGTTTCTCACGTCCCTCAAGGCTGATAAGATGTCCAATTATTTGGTAATTTAGTTCAAAGGAGCAGGAGACAGTCCGATCTGCTTGAGTAAGCAGGCAAAATATAGCACTGTACATCACGGCAACTCTTTGAAGCCCTTTCCCTTATGCCCTTATGACTGGTTCAGTAGTCATATAGACACACTGGTGTTTTTTATTCAACAAAATTAGCTCTTGGATACAGTATTGTGCTTTAACCAAGGCATATGCACTATATAGAGAGTACAAAAAGGGAATAGAAGGTATCAGTCTCTGCAGGAAAGGCTGTGGGGTTGCTGTGGTTCAGGGCTGGGGACTACAACTAGATGGAGAGGCGGCGGCTTAAGCAAGGGCAAAAGCTTGGCCTGATGATGGGGGGGGGAGGGTGAATTCGGGGTTGAAGGGGAAGGCTGCAGGTTCGATCTGCAGAGAAGGTATGAAGAGTCAGAGCAGCGGCCAGGTACTGTTCACAGGATAAAAGCTGGAGGCTGTAAAGAGAGATGGAAGGGCACAACATCTACAGTACATCTACTGGTTCAGAAGCCATCAGAGAGAGAAAGACAGGATGGCTGGAGGCTGGAGGGGGAGGGGGGTTCTTGGATACAGGGTGAGGGGACCGGGGAAACAAAGCCGATAGTCTCACTCACGGTAGAACACATATTCAGTGTAGCTGGTCCAGATCTTGTCGTCCGTCTGCTCGTGGGCAAAGGCGCAGGTTCCTGTGGAATTGCAGGCCACCATGTGAAAGCCTGCATCTGCCAGCTTGTCAAAAGCCTGCTCCAGGAAGGTGAACTTGAGATAGTAGCGGGATGTATAGCGCTCAGGGGGGCGATCCGGGTCCCGGCTCTCGTTCAGCGTTTCCCCAAACACCTCTTTAGCCAGGGAGGTCTTCCCACACACCATGATCCGTGCCACTCGGCGAAATTTGGCATCCGTGTGGCTGTCGCGCCCCAAGGTGTAGGAGCCTCGGTAGCCAATAGTGATGAACCCAGAACGTTTGCCATCCATGGCGCCGGGCACCAGGCTGGCACAGGCAGCAGCAGCAGCACCCAGAGAGCCGAGGTTACGGGAGGTGTCAGTCCCAGGTGAGGAGTCCTCTGTGTCACTAGGACATCCCTCATCACCAAGGGAGTTCTGTTTGCTGATTTTGGGTGCCAGAAGCCTGACGAGCTCTGGCAGGTTGAAGAACTCAGCCTCTCTCTGCAAACGACCGCGCTCTGGGAAGTGGTCTGGAAGGACCAGCTGCTGGTCGCGCATGTAGTCCAGGATGTAACGAAACAGGAAACCATCACGGTCTACAAAGAAGCGCCCCTTTGTGTCCCTGGCCAGTCCTTTGGCTGACTTTTGAGTAAACATCTCCCACAGCAGAGAGTCTGGCACGCTTGTGAGTGTAGAGTAGCGGGTTATGTACACCTGCCCACCGACATTGAGCTCTATGATCTCTGGAAAGGGTATCTCCTCTGCAGATATGCCACTATCTGGCAAAGCCATGTTCGCCTCCTGCCACGCTCGTCCACTTAGATGCAACTTTGTTTTACTTGTTTTAACTTGTTTTAGTTATAGTTCAAATCGGGATCAGCACTGGAACTGTTTCCAAGCCTTTCACGGTCAATGGTGTGGGCTGTTTGGCTGCCAAATTTCAGGTCCTGTGCTATTGGAGCGCTGCACTATTTGTCAGCGCGTAAAAATAAGAAAAAAAAGCTCGCATAAATGCTTTAAGCTGCCACACTGCTTCTAATCTAACTACAGCTTTTTCATTTACTTACTAAAACATAGCGCAGGGATTCAGGAAGCGGTGACTGGAGCCGTTGTGTCCATGTCCTTTACGCGCAGGTAGACGTGTAGCTTGAGCATGAAATTCTGCTTTCCGTACCAGCTCTCTGGTCAGAAAATGCACCATTTGCACAACTACTCATTACGACTTCTCTTCGTCTAATCTCGTTTGGGTGTCCTGGCGCAAACAGGATCAGAACTTCAACAATGCGTTTTATAGCAGTCCGGCTCTAAAGGTTCTATTGTTGTTAAAATCCACGCGAAGAAGACGAAGTTCCAAATGTAGTGAGAGGCTATGACAGTTATTAAAAAGATCTCATTCGTCTCCATCCCTTTACGCGCGCTGGTTAGCTGCTCAGACTCTCCGCTCCGGTGTCGTCTCGTGCCAAACTGTAACTTAACTGCATCGTAACGGTGGACACGGCGTTTATCTCTTACGCTTAACCACGCCCCACGGTGACGCGCTTCTGCCGTGATTCAGCTCAAAAACACCCAGTCTTCCAAGAACAAGCCGACAGCACCTTTCCGTGATTCTCCCAGTGGTGTCGCGGTTATGATTGTGCGATTTGACTCCAAGTTGTCCCATAATTGATTGATTGATTGATTGGTAATGGTCTATTAATGGGTCGGTTTTTATCAGTGAGCTAGACCTGACTAAACAGCCATCTAAACGCCAAACTGCACCACTGCCCGAACCTTATATTTGCCAGGGTCACATTCAAACTCTCCCGCTTTCTTAGAAAATTCATATATTGTTTGATGCCATAATTTTTGGCACCGCTCGCAGTGATCAGTGTGGTCACTTTGCGCGAGAGGGGTGGGATAACAGCGACATCTAGTGAGCACTCTAAAGGTAACAGTTTCCCTAAACACTAATAACAATTTAAATTCTGATTATAAAGATATAAAGGGTTGTTATTGGAGATAGTGCGCTGTAGTCTAAATACCTTTTCACTCAGAAATCTGCACATTTGAACCTCGCTGTGCACAATGATTTACAAGCACAGTTTGGCTCACTGTTGCTCTTCTGCAAGGTGGAAAGCTTCTCTGTGCTCAGCTGAGATCTGAGTTACTGTGATGCGACCATGCGGCTTGCACGGCTATGAAACTGAAAGTAGAACCCACCAGCAGCCCATATCACACAGGGTTTTACTAAAGTAAGACACAGAGCGCGTGGTCACAAATAGATGTGGTATTTACTGAATCATCTATTTTATAGTGTAAAGGCATGCATCTATACAATATCACAAGTGCATTTTGCAGGTTTTAAAACTCTGAGATAGTATCCAGCTGTTCCCTGGGTGAGAATGCCTTGTTGAGGCCAGATGTCAGAGAGAATATCTAGACTGTTTTGAGCTGATAGAAAGCCATAAGTAGCTCCTCCGCATACAGTGTTGCAACCAACGTATGCAGAAGAGCAGAAGAACACAGAACATGTGCACCACACTGAGTGCCACTTCTGTCAGTTAAGAACAGGAAACTTGAAGCTATAGGTTGCTCACCAGAATTGGACAACAGAAGACTTGCTTGCTCTGATGAATCTCAAATTTTGCAAACTCAGATGGAAGGGTCAGAATTAGGTTTAAACAACATGAAAATACAAATCCATACTGACTTGCATCAATGTTTAAGGCTGCTGCTGGTGGTGGTGGTGGTGGGGTAATGGTGTGAGGGATGTTTCCCTGCACACTGGTCCACTGTGTGCACTTGGTTCCAGCTGAGCATCATTTATCATCATTTTGAAGCGCCTTGAGGCAACTTTTGTTGTGATTTGGCGCTATATAAATAAAATTGAATTGAATTGAATTAAAAAACAAAATCTGCCTGAGCATTGCTGCTGATGTCCATCCCTTTGTGGCCAGAGTGTACCGCTCTTCTGATGGCTGCTTCTAGCAGAATAACACACCATATTAAAAAGCCCAGATCAACCTTTCCTTTTATTGAACCAGTGAGAAAATGTTGCATTCAAAGAATTGACCCTTAACTTTCTGGTATGTTGAAATTATCCCACTGCACAGACTAGACTGTTATGGGGCTTCATCATCATTAAAGTCACGTAGAAAAAAAAATGTCATCTGAAATTATAATTGCACTTCCCAGCTTTTAAACATATTTCTTACTGAGTAATCACCAAAGTTTAAAGACGCCAGTAGGTAGCACAGACTCGTGTAGTCAACAGGCTACCTAATCTCTCTCCCTGTCTTTTCAATTTCGGCTGTGTCCACCACAGAGACCCTTCACTGACAAATAAGCAGGCCAATTTGGCCTCTTTCCAAGCAATATGGCAGTAATTTCCCCAAGGGCCTTTGGTCTCCAGCTGGCTTTCTGCGCAGCAGCCTCACGCAACAGTCTGGATTGGACAACTCCCGTTATGTGGGCCACCACAGGATATGGAGGTAATGTGGCAGTGCTGTCTGCCAATGAAATGAGTTGATGGAGCGGTCCCGGCTCCATTTGCTGTTCATCTTCACTGAAATATGCAACAGCAATATGCTGCCTAACACCAGAGTCCTGTGGAGTCCAGACTAAATTATATCCAACATAAAACGCTCCAGTGCAGAACCACATCTAAATATTTGGAGTTATTAACTCCTACTGAACCATGCCAGCTACTGAAAATGACTCTGTTAATATAAATACAGTATTTGTGCATGAATCAGAACCTTTCCCCCCCTTCCTTGTACTGCCCATTTCATCATTCCAATCACATCTATGCAACAGACATCTACACTGATCCTGAAAACTAGGAACAAAAATGACTACATCAAATAAATTAGTTTGACCTTCTGCGACGGTTGGATTATCTGTGTACGTCTGTCAATTCTCATAACACTGATGGCCATCTGAGGCTGTTAGGTGTACTCTGCGTGTGTTTGATGCTCCGCTGATTTAAAATGGGCAGAGCAGTGGCTCGCACACCCGTGGGAGAGAGAGGCAGAGGTTTAGCGTACTTAGGCAGGAAAGGGAAAAATGTGCTTACTGTTGCTCAAAAAGTACGAATTCAGAATTAGAAAAAACAACAACTCGACAGGCTCTTCGTGCTGAATTGGCAGACGATGTGATGCCGTGACAAAAGAACAGTTAACTCAGGGAGGATTTGTCTGCATATTGATCTCTGCATCCTCAGCAGTTTCTGCTGACAGCCGCACCTGTGAGTGATTTATGAGATATTTTGTGGATTTCACCAAAATGGTCAAGCTGTTGCATCCATTTCCCTTAGGTGTTTGTTGTGGCAGCGTAAACCCATCTGCATACCCTCATTTCCCTCACTAAGAAGCATCATCGATCCTTCACGACAGGGGATATGTGTTCAACACACGTCACAGAGATTTTTTATGTATTAATAAACTTTATCGTTCAGCTGAGCAAGTCTGTGGTACTCCATAAAGCCTGAAGATGCTTTTGTTTGCTTAATAATGAGACCATTGAATAATGACTCAGGGCTGACAGCAATCACTCTGATAGCTACACAACACTATAATTAAATCAAAGTGGATATTTAATCAGGAAAGTCAACTCCCTTCAGCCACCCTCGCACAACCTTCCCAAACTTTTTTATTGAATCAGTTTGTTCCTGAGTCGCTCCTTTTCCCTCTTTTAGTGGATAGTTTAGTAAAAAAAAATTTCAAATGAGGCGGTTTCCCCTTTCTCTCCCAAAACAAATTAAATCTTCTCACTTAAATATTAATGTCTTTGATGAATGTGGTTCAACATTCACCACTATTCATTACAGATCTTTCCCTTCCCAAATCCTCCTAATTCTGACCTCAAAAATGTAAAAAAAGAAAAGAAAAAAAAGAAAAAGAGACATAATCCTTTGATATAGTTGGATGTATAAAGAACTACATTCAGCAACCAGGAGAATAAGGGGTATCTGCAGAAGAATAGGTGCATCTATCCTGCTGCTTGCTGCCGAAACTGCTTCGAGCAAGAGTAACTCCAATAACCACTCTTAACAACTAAGTTATGCAAAAGAGCATCTATGAATCTATAACACATAAAACCAGATGAGTTGCAGCAGTAGAAGACCACAGCTTGTGTCACTCCTGACAGCTAAAAACAGGAAACTGAACCTACAGATCAAACGTGCTCCCCAAAACTGGACAACAGAAGATTTGAAAAACGCTCCCTGGTCTGATAGTAGGGTCAGAATTTGGCAGCATCACAACATGAAAGCATGAATCCATACTGCCATCAAAGGTTGTGGTGTAATGGTGTGATGGATATTTTTCGCACACTTTGGGCTCTCAGTACTAGCTGAACATCATTTATATCCCACAGCCTGCCTGAGTACTGTTGCTGACCAGGTCTATCCCTTTGTGACCACAGTGCACCCATCATCTGATGGCTGCTTTTAGCAGGTTAACCATGTCACAAAACTCAAATCATCTCAAACTGGTTTCTTGAACACAACAATGAGTTCAATGTAGTCGAACGGCCTCCACAGTCACTAAATCAATCCAACAGAGCTCATATGGCATGTGGTGGAACAGGAGATTCACATTGACACGTGTCAGTATGGACCAAAATATTAGGGAATCCATGCCAAAAAGAATTAAGGCAACTCTAAATGTAAATGGGGATTTAACCCAGTGCAAGGAATGTGTACCTAATAAAGTGGCCAGTGACTGCATGTGGTGTTTGATCCACAGTGAAGGGGTTTTTCTTTTCGTCAGTCCTGCTTTCAGGTAGCTCTGCAAGCAACTTGCAAACAATACCCTTTTGGGAGCACCACAATGGGAAAAGCAACAATGTAATGACATTAATGTAGCTGTTTTAGGTTCAAGGCCTCGCTGTTGTGCACATAGGCTCACTCTTAAACCTTTTATTTCTATTATGACAAGAAAGCTTCTTTGAAAAATTAGACTATTACAGTCTGTCTAACTTTCAGGCGCTTATAATAACAGTAAATTGCTGTAATAATAAAACTGCACTAGGACCATTAGTTTTGTTTTTTTATTTCAGTGCACAAAACCTGTTTTGTGACCCACACATGATGTAGATATAAGCAGACTGTTAGGCGACGAGTTCATAAAACAAGCTAAAATTCGCTTCTGTGGTTCTATCCTGCTGAGGAAGACTATTTCAGATTCACCTCATGTTTGAGGATTGTGCAACTGCGCCGGGTAGTTTTCCCCACAGTTGTCTCAGCCTTGCACAAAGCCAACAAGGCTATGATCGCTCTTTGAAGCATCTCAGCTTGTACAGTATGTATCAGATCTACTTGCCAAGTTAAAGAGGCTCTTGAAGTTGCAGGATCCCGACGTAGTAGTTAAAAAAAAAAAACAACTAAATAAAGCAGCCTGGCCAAAGGGAGCTCAGGTTTCTCTTCAGCTTCTCTGTGCTGACACAAGTGGAAAAATATACATTCTGGGAGAGTGCAGTGCTGCTCTGCCTTCTCACAGTAAATCCTACATTTAAGCACAATTATGTGGGATGACGAGCTCGTGAAGCAGAGAAAGTTTGAATTCTCTTTAGCAATCAATCTCTAGACCCGAGTTGCTGAAGCTTACTCCATATTTCATCATCTATTAATGCCTGATGGTTGTACAATCACTGAAAATGCACTATGTACATGAAACTGATAAAGAGACAGCTACAACTACAGATAATCATTAGGTCCTATAAAGACATAGACTGATGCAAACTGGATAAATAGCGAGTTATAACACCAATCCTTCATGTACTCCTGGCAGTAAGTTGAGTATTAAAACCTTAATGAGAAACGAGGATGCAAGACGCAGACTAGGTGAAGCGCTGATGTGGAAAATAAAGAAAAGCCAGACTGATTTACTGGTAATACAGTAGCTGTGTGTAAATTTCCCTGTTAGCTTTTAACATTTCCTTCTTGTTAGACAGAAAGGACAAAAAGGGTAAAAAGATAATTGTTTATTTTGGTTCTTCCCCACCAGTAGTTTATCCACAATCAGACTGAAAGAAAATATAGACTAAGGTACACGAAATGCAGGGATTTTTTTTAATATATACCACAATTAATTTCATGGAGACAGCATATGTGCATACTTTAAAGACTAATGCCAATATGATGAGCAATGACTTGAAGGAAATAATCCCGTGCTTGGGACTGGGTCGGGCTATTTGGGATTGTAGGGCTAGTGTCTGGGAAACTTGTTAGTGAGCACAAACAAAAACACAAAACCCAATCACTTATCCATAGAACAAAACAATAAGCGATTTCACCCACCATTTTCAATGACAATTCAGTTGTGATGCAGTAATGATCGCTGCTCATTAGAGATAACACTCAAAAACAATCTTTACCTTTACCCACTCACAAAGCTCTGTACGTGTTTAATATCTTGGGATATTTCTATCTATTTATCTATACATATCCCCAGATAATAAACTCTCATACATGTCATTAAAATACAAAAACAAAATTATTAAAGTGCTTTCTACTGACTCAAACACATAATCTCTGAGAGAATGGCATTGATACAGCATGTTTGAGAGTTAAAAATCACTTATTTTCTGATTAGCGGTGTGCATCAGTGCTTAAAGGATAAAGACTAACGGATGTAAGGCATGATTGCTATCAAATGGTTATCTGTGTCATAGGTAACATCACACGTACTTACAGTGGCATTCACACGCAACCACGTCACTGGTTATTATATGTGAAGCCAACCATCTGTCAAGGTCATATATAATTATAATAATAATACACCAGTCAGAGATGTGTACACTAAAGGGATATTCTAACACACCAACTCCACCCTTCTGCTCCATGCTAGACTCTGCTGACCAGAGAGTAGCATTTCTGATTCAACTTGTAAGACGTATTTAACTGAAAATAGTCTATACTGTTTTATACACGATTCGTTTAATGGGGCTCCAAGAGTTCAGGGTTGAGAGGAAAATCCAAAATGATGTGAGTTCAACGGTTAAATTTAATGAAACATATTTTTCAAGATGCATTATGTCTCAACATCAGTGATGAACCCATTTTGAACTTGTGAATGGCTCTGTTCATTAAAGACCAGATAGCATTAGAAAACAAAAAACAAAAAATGTCAGGGTAAAAGCTGGTTCATGAGGTCAAGATACTAGTTGGTACTATGGAGGCAAACTTCTCATGTAGTCGTTCCACATCGTCTGGAGAACTAGCATGACGTCCCCAAAACACCGCTTTTCTGTTTTACTAGACACAGTCATCATCTTGCAGCATTTCAGCTGAGTGGGTATAAAAATATAGACATTTGAAACCCTGAATATATGTTCATATGTGATTTTTTTTCTGCCACCGAAGACAATTTACAACTGTCCCACTCAGTGTACACACTGTCTTTTTTTTGTGTTTTTTTTCCAGATTTAACCCCCATCCTAAAACGTGTTCTTGCATTTACTCCTGGGGGCAGGAGGTTTAGACCCAAAACGACACAGAACACAGAACAGCAATTATAATGTTGTTTTCTTCATCAACTGCCTGCATCCATTATTTCTTTGTTAATACACTAAAATTACCTCTGGGTGTGTGTGACACAGATTTACTCGGTAA
Organism: Simochromis diagramma; assembly: GCF_900408965.1. Classification (NCBI taxonomy): domain Eukaryota; kingdom Metazoa; phylum Chordata; class Actinopteri; order Cichliformes; family Cichlidae; genus Simochromis; species Simochromis diagramma. The sequence continues at coordinate 7,915,999 of NW_024387477.1, forward strand.
AGAGGAGTGTGTTTGTGTGCAATGACATTACATCAACATGTCTTTGTGATGCCTGGCTATGTGCTGGCTCTTCTCTGAAGGCCTCCTAAAGCCCTTGGTGCAGTAGTCGCAGCGGTGGGGGTAGTCCTTGGTGTGGATAGAGATGACGTGGCGTTTGAAGCCAGAAGCGTCCGTACTGTTATACTCACAATACTGGCACTGATATACCTTTCTACCACTGTGCGTTTTCATGTGCTTCTTCAGCTCGGCGGGCTGCCGGAAGCCTCGCCGGCAGCGCTTGCACTTAAAGGGTAGGTCCTTCGTATGCAGGGATAGGATATGGCGACTCAGGGTGAAAGTGTCGGGTGCATTGAAGTTACAATGCCGGCACTGGTGCACTTTGTTGCCTTTGTGTGTTTCCGCGTGTTTCTTCAACTCTGAGGGCCTGTGAAAGCCTTTCTCGCACACGTCACACTGATGGGGGAAGTCCTTGGTGTGAACTGAAATAATGTGCCTCTTCAGGTCACTGGAGTTGGTGCTCTTGTGCTCACAGTGCGGGCACTGGTGGGTCTTGTGGCCCTGCACCATTTCTATGTGGCGCTGCAGTTCCCGTGCATCAGCGTAAGCCTGGGGACAGTGGCTGCACTTGAAAGGCAGATCTGCGCCATGCTTGCTCTTGATATGAGTCTTTAAGTTGGACTGGTCTGCACAGCGGAACTCGCAGTGCGGGCAGTGGTAGGGCTTCTCGCCTGTGTGGGTGCGCATGTGTTTCTTCAGCTCCGATGGGTGACGGAAGCCTTTGGCGCACTCAACACACACATGTGCAAAGTTCTTACTGTGCACAGCCAGCAGGTGACGGTTGAGCAGGCCCTGTTCAGCTGTTTCATAATCGCAGTACTTGCAGTGATGCAGTTTGGGCTCCCGATCCTTGACAATGAGCTTGTCTGAGCCCAGTGGGCTAGACTCATGGTAGCGCCGCGCGTACTCGGTATACTCTGGAGATCGCTCATTGTTGTGGCTCAGGAGCTTATGACTCTCTAAGTGGTTGTGAAAGCTGATTTTCTTGTTGGTGGTAAAGTCGCAGTCTGTACACTGATACTTCTTCTTGAGCAGATGGTCCGGGTGGTTCTTCATATGGCATTTGAGGAAGCCCCGCGAGCGAAACTTCTTTCCACAGATGTGGCAAGGGTAGACGGTCAAAGGCATCCCATCTGGTCCAATGATAACAGCTGGACAGAGAAGTTTGAAAAAAGAGAGAGTATGCAACATTGCAATCAACCATTATTATTCTAAGTTTTCCTCAAATGTGAATGATAAAATTATATACATTCAGACTTGGTGACAACACAGATAAAAATTAGCAATTTAAGGTATGTATCAGTATCAATATGACATGCTGATCCTACCAGTCTGACACTGCCGTGTTTCGCCTTTCTTCTTCTTCTTCGATTTGGTTTTGAGAGCACGGTTTGCACCCAGTCCCTCACGGATTTGCAAAAATGGTGTCGCTGCTCCATTCTTCACTTGCTCAATTGTATTACCTGCACAGACATTGCAACACATAACACCCCAATAACAACAGAATGGATGACCTTGCCTTATTTCTACTATGATACTTTTTAAAACAAACTCTGACTGCTAAGTCGTCTTTTAAACACATTTGCCACACATACTGACCCCAAACCATCTTGCTGAGCATCTCATTTAAACAGTAATGTTGCAGCATAGCATCTTCCTCTTAATAATCTATTTTAGCAGTCATAGAACATAGTTTTATCTCAAACTACTAATTTAGGAAAAATTACCCATCTAACCCTTTCATAAAAAGGGCATACCAATGTCTTCATCTTCATCATCATCGCTGTCATCCTCATCATCCTCTTCTTCCTTTGGATGGTTCTTGACTGCCATGTAGACCATTTTGTCACGGCCAACTCCCAGTCTGCCCGATGAAGCTGCTTCCAAATCAGGATGGCCGTTCTGGTAATCATCCTCTGTTATTACCTCTGTCCCACCTTGAAAAAAAACCCAAAAAAACACCAAAAACTCAATGAGCCATATGACCTTTAACACAAACATGGCTGGATGTACTGTACTGAAGATCATTTACCCAAATCATCATCTGCTTCAGCTTTAAAGATGTAGACTTTTATGACCTCAGAGCCATCCTCCTCTTTGGAGTCCTTGTCTTCCATTACTTCAGTGCTGATCTCAAGGGGAGTGTCCCCTATGTCCAACTTTTCTCCCACTTCATCCACTTTAAAAAAAAAAAAACAAATACCAATGGTTATGCAAAAAATGTAACTTTATAAAAAAATCTTTGCCGTGTTATGTGCCAAGATATCTTACAGGAGATCATCAGGTAATCCTCGGAGCTACTCCTTGCATCATCATCCTCATCTGTCTGTAGGGGAACAGCCTCAGTTGGCAGCTGTTCGTGGATTATGGTCTCGGCATTGGCCTCGGTCACCATCAACCCTTCAGACACAAGCTGGTGGTCCAGTGTGTTGTCCTGGTGTTCAGACAGCAGCTCTGCCACAAACACCTGGTCTGGCATGTCGTCATGATGGTGGTTTGCGTCCTGTATGAGGTCTGAGGTCAGAACATGGTGGTGATGGGCGTCCAGGGCTTCCTCTATCGCAACTTCAGTCCCCAGGATATTTTCAGGCATGATTACACTGTGTTCTGAAGGCACCATGTCTTCAGTGCTCATTTCATGGGCCTCCACACCTTGAGACTGCAGACTTTCCACATCCACCTCCAGCCCTTCGACAACCTCAGCTTCTAGGCCCTCCACCTCCACTTCCTCTTCAAGGCCCTCAACAACATGGGCTTCCAGACCCTCCACATCAACCTCAGTTTCCAGGCTCTCCACCACTTGCGCCTCGAGGCCCTCCACTTCCACTTCTCCCTCTAGGCCCTCAACAACCTGAGCCTCTAACTCTACCACCTGTGTCTGTAGCCCTTCAACAACTTCTGCCTCCAAGCCTTCTACATCTGCATGTAAGCTCTCCACTACCTCCGTCTCCAGGCCTTGAACAACTTGAGTCTCCAGACCTTCCACCTCAAGTCCGTGCTCCAGGAGGATGCCCTCGTCTGTCATGACATCAGAAAGCAGCATACCCTCTGGCACCGACACCACAATGTGCTCCCCATCAATGTGAGCCAGACCCCCCATGCCTGCAACTGATGATATAAAGAGTTTTTAAAAATCACAATTAAAGCTTGATATTAGTCAAATAATTGTGAAAGAGTGTCATTTTTTGTTAGTATACGATTAACATTTGCTAATGACAATGTGATGTCACTTTGACTTCCTTATTTAGCTTGACACTCAGGTTTCTTGCGCCTTTTGGGAAATTGGTCTCTAAATATTAGCGAAATGTAGGGCTGGGCCATCATATGTTCACGGTAATACCGGTATAATGTTGGGCAACGATAAGAAAATGAAATATCGCGATGCAATATGGGTAAAACATGCATGCGCAGTAGAGCAGGGCGATATGACCAAAAATATTTATCACGATATACATTTGGAAATTTGCGATAACGATATAACTGACGATACAATTGACACGAGACAAAATACTTTACAACTCCACAACTTTATTAGTGCAAAAAAACCAAAAAACCCATCAATATATTTTCATTTAAACAAGCAGCTGTTTTATGTGCATTAAAGTTATATAAAATTTTAACAGTGCAAATGCAAATTCCTTGCTGACAGTTTAACCAAAAGGCATTTCCAGTGGAAATTGGCCGACATATCCTCAGCATAACCACGTATAATATCCACAAAACTTAAAAAGAGGTTATACACACACAATACGGTAATATTATGTTGAAGCACAGTACGTATCACTCCGCCAGGCTCCTCCCTATGATAGCCGTAATGCTCCGACAATCCATCAAGCGGTGCGGCTTCGTAGCTTAGCAAAGTCGCACTAAAACATTTGACAGATTTTCGAGCGCCATGTACCACATAAAATCGTTTTGAGGTCAGTAAACACAACCAGAATTCATACATAAGACACACGGGATTATAAGGGGCACTGTCGATTTTCAGAAAAATCAAAGGATTGATTTTAAGTGTGCGGTATTTTCCAAACAACACGGTAATAACGACGGCCCGCTAGCATGCTCTACCAAAAATAGTGCTTTGTTGTGTACCTGACGGATGAAAGCTAAATTCTGGTTTATCCGTTTCATTCAACGATTTGCTTTCGCCGCCATGCTTTTTCCGACGTGTGCGTATAAAAACAAAGGCACTGCGCATGCGCGTTTTACTCATATTCTATCGCGATATTTCATTTTTCTATCGGTGCCCAAAATTATACCGGTATTACCGTGAACGGTATTGATATGGCCCAGCCCTAATGCGCAGTGCCTTTGTTTTCATAAGCACATGGCGGAAAAAGCATGGCGGCGACGGAGAATAAGAAGAGCGAAACCGGAGCGTTGAATGAAACGGATGAACCAGAATTGGTTTGCAAAAATGCTGCAATTTCAGTGGTGTGGAACTGGTTTAGCTTTCGTCTGTCAGATACACAACAAAGCACTATTTTTGGTAGAGCATCCTAGCGGGCCGTCGATATTATCGTGTTGTTTGGAAAATACCGCACACTTAAAATCAATCCTTTGATTTTTCTGAAAATCGACAGTGCCCCTTATAATCCCGTGTGTCTTATGTATGAATTCTGGTTGTGTTTACTGACCTCGAAACGATTTTATGTGGTACACGGCGCTCGAAAATCTGTCAAATGTTTCAGTACGACTTTGCTAAGCTACGAAGCCGCACCGCTTGATGGATTGTCGGAGCATTAAGGCTATTGTACGCAGGCGCCTCGCGGAGTGATATGTAGTGCTTCAACATAATATTACCATATTGTGTGCGTATAACCTCTTTTTAGGTTTTGTGGATATTATACATGGTTATTCTGAGGATATGTCGGCCAATTTCCACTGGAAATGCCTTTTGGTTAAACTTTCAGCGAGGAATTAGCATTTGCACTGTTAAATTTTTATATAACTTGCACATAAAAAACAGCTGCTTGTTTAAGTGAAAATACATTGATGGGGGGGGGGGGGGGGTTTGCACTAATAAAGTTGTGGAGTTGTACAGTATTTTGTCTCGTGTCAATTATATCGTTATCGCAAATTTCCAAATGTATATCGTGATAAAATATTTTTGGTCATATCACCCTGCTCTAGCTAAATGTCAAATACAACACGTGTATTAATTTCTCTTGCTAATTCGCCTACCAAAATCTTGCATGATCATAGCATGGGGCATCTTCAGCTCTTGAGTGTGCAGCTCTAACACCCCTCCTCCTTGATCCATGTCTTCACTCCGTAAAAACAGACTGAAAATTGCAGCACAGATTACATTAACCTTTACTACATATACACTGCTAAAAATAAAACCGAAAGGGAAAAAAATGCAGTTAGTATTACATACCTTCACATTTGACGACAGAAAATCTTTACAATAAAACCAACAGGATATCTGATGTGCTTCCTTCCATCAAGATACTGAATTATTCTGACAAAGTAAAAGAAAATACAATTATCACATGAGCTTGGGATTATAACTGAACACCAGCTGTTCATTTTTTGCAGAAATGCACAAATATTTGGCGTTGGGTTCATAAGAAAAGCACTAGTCTCTATTGCAAAATCTACCTCCGTAAGCCTTAAATACAGAACACAAACTTATTTTTAAACCGTGGACAGTCGTTGTTGTTGTTGACCACTGCCTCCCTCTGCTGCCAATTAGGGGTACTACATGCAGCTTCAACCTGAGGACAGATCGCTATATACACCTGGAGCTGGTTGAGCCTGATGGCCGGAGCGCAGCAGAGACAAAAGACTCAGTGTGCAGGGCGGGCGAGCTCGCATGCAGCGGTTCTGATAGCTTTTGGATAAGGACTCCTGCTTAATTTCGTGGGAGGAAATGCACTGTCGTCACATGACGATTTAAAATGAAGCAAATGTATTTACAGCGGTCTGTAGCGGTGTTGTGGCTGTTAGTTTTCACATATTTATCCTTTTGGGGTAAAAAAAAAAAACCAAATGCAGTTCCGTTGCACTAATCGTTTCTGAAGTGTTAAGTATCTACACAAAAATCACATATGCTCCCGAGTTTATGGCCGCCACTGAAACTACCACAGTTATGCAATGGCTACCGCCCTCCACCCACCGGAGCTAACTAGCAAGGAAGCTAGGGCTGAGTCTCAAAGCGCCATTTTGTTTTAGCATAAAGGCTAATTCAAGGAGCGCGATAACCAGTCCAATGCGTCGATGTAAGCAACGGTTACACATAACGTTATAATGCATATGTAGTCCCAAACGCATACAACAAACCACGATGACCAATGAGATCACTAGTTTTGCAATTCGCTCTGTTTTGTGCGGCGACTGCCGTCCGGTCAGCTAGCTAGCCTGCTAAGCTAGGTGGTGCAGCTTGTGCCGCATTATCTTCCATGTTGTTTTTCGAAAAGGCTGAAAGAGGCCCGCTACGTCCAACTGGGCCCATGCGTCTTATTCCACACTCGTTTTTGATCGACTCAGAATAATTTTACCTGATAACGTTGTCTTCTGACTCTATCGGCGTTTCTCCCCCTTCTCGGATTTGTCTGTTATTTTTTTGGTTTATTTTTGACGGTAAGCTAAGTGCGGCCTGCAGTTTTGGATCCCCGGGCACTCTTTGCTAGGCCTCGGCCAATCAGCTTGCTTCCTGACAAGCAGAGGGAGGGCGGGGGGCAGACAATGCGTGGCCTCGTTTACCGCTGATCCCTTACTATTTGCGTCATGCATAAGAGAGCAGAGTTACATTAACGCAGTCATTCTCTTAATCGGGACATGTTTAAAGCGGGCTCAGAGGAGCGAAATTCAAACATTACTACAGTAACAAATAAAATAAACATTTATGTGCTTGTACTGTGTGCGCTCAGACTTTGCCTGCGAAGATGAGGCCTGTAGGCCATTTTGTCACAAGGGGTGGGTAGTAGTTGAGCACTCATTTGAGAAGTGGTTGGTCACGCACCCAGGAAATATCCGGGACATGGTAACGGTACTGCCGCTGCTATTGCTTGTGCTGCATAGTGTGACTAATTAGCCTTTCATACAGAACAGACCACGATTTAACATACATGGATTAAATATGACCAGAAGTGCATTTAGAGTTTCAGGGTAGACTTTATTAATCGTTTTCATAACAGCTCCTAATTATTCAGAGGCACTCTTCATGAGGGTGCATAGCTGACTAAGGCAGGAGGCCTTTTGTGCATAAACATTTGTTATTAGTGGGTTTCCCAACAACAGACACTAAAATTGAAATGTAGATATGCAGTAAAAATGCTTTGAAAACTCTTTAACAGTACCTTTACCAACCTAAAATTACTTTTGGAATTAAGGAATTACAGCTCTAATGCACCTTGGCACAACCCATGTTTTTTTTCCTTCTTTATGATAATTCATAAGGGCAGTGTGGTTTGCAGGAGTTGTGTTGCCGTGTAAGCAAACAGCAAAACACAAATACAACACAAATCTAAAGATAATTTTCACTATGAACCACTCAAACATTCAGAAATCCAAAGATAATTGTAGGGAGACATGAAAGTTTTCTCATATTGCAGGTATAGAATGAAGAGAAGGCATTTGGGCTCAGGGAAAAAAACAAAACCAAGCATGCAATACTCAGCACCTTCATCTAGAGTAAGTCACAGATAATGAACAGACTGGCAAAAATCTTCATTTAAACTGTCTTCATATCAATTACATCAACAGAACAGTAATACACCCCTTAATATTCCAGCAGTTTCTCACAAATACCATAGAAAAATAAGTAAAGTTGACACAAGCATATCTTCTGGAAGCTCAGATTTGGTCCGTATTAACAAGTCGAGTGTGCACATGTCTTCCTGTCTGCCTACACATCCTCTCTTTGTGTGGGTTGACAGTGTTTCATGCGAGGGAAAGAGATTAACTACAAATCCAGTGCAGCCCAGCGCTCCAGTCTGAAATAAGGGGGGGGGGGCAGAGGTTGTATGACACATTTGTGAACACAGTGACTGTTTTTCTTTGTATTTAGAGGTAACGGGGAGAAGTCGGGGTGATGTTTGCAGCAGTGAACATCCTTCATTGCCAGGAGACCTCAGTAGCAGCCATCTTTCCAGGACTCATCTGAGATTTTGGCCATGCCCAAAGACCTGTCAATAAAAGACGAGCTTAGTCTCAATTCACAGAAGAAACCAAGTATCTATAGCATAATGGGAAATACTCATCATCATCTCACCATTCCTTAAATGTGCACTACTACACTGCACTGTTTTTAGTGCTTAGTTTGCACACAGACTGAAAGCATGAGCTGTGTGCAACCACGAGTAGTAGAACACTAACTGCAGTTCACTTTGCAGCTGAGGGATTTCCTGAAATTACACAGAGCTCCTTTAAGAGTGTTTTTGGAGCACTCACCTCCTCTGAGGCTGTGAAAGTTTACTTCTAGTGGAGGCTGAAGACGCAGCCTGACCTCGTCCTACCCCGGGCCTCCCGGTTCCAACTGAAGCCCTGCCGGGCACGTAGCTTCCTCCATTAGCAGAACCTGGCGACTGGACCCTGCGGCTCCCTCCTGCCTGTTGTCCTTGGACAACAGGTAGGCCTCTGGAAGTCTGACGACCACCTGCCAAAGAGCCCACGGGAGTGACGGCTTTAACTGGAGTCCGCAGGGAGAGAGGAGACTGGCCACTGCTTCGCAGCCGACTGCAAACCATACCTTGAGTGACAGAACAAAATCTCAATCCAGATGACTTCGTTAAGACAATTTCAGTAAATAAAAGCTACTGTAAGGCCATTTGTTGTACACGGGAGTTGTAGACAAGCTTAGGGAAACAGTACTGAATTATCAGAGTAGTGGTGCAGTCATGTAGCAGGTGAATGGAAAGGAAGTTACCTGGGGATGTCAGGGAAGAGGGTGAGGAAAGAATTGTGGAACTGCAAGTAGCTGTGACCAATAGTGTATACCCTTTTTCCATTAGTACCTGCTCGGATCAGCTTGACGCAAACCGTATTCCATTACAATTGAGTACCACCTAATGTGCATGGGGTCGTTATAGCAACACGGGCAAACATCCCGTGACATCACTTGTATGCGACACGAGCTCTACAACAATGTAGCACCTCGAGGCGATGCTATACCTGCTGCTTAGTCTGTGGCTTTTCGTCAGACTCATGGACCGCAGTGTCGTTTATTTGTAGCGGTTTTCCTCGTTGACGGGTTTTGAAAAGGAAACTTCATGAAAAGTTTCCTTTTTATGATATAGACCCTCCCATGACTCATCAAGTGATGCCGCTGATTAGCCAATCGGTGACGTGCAATCTGCTGAGGTCACATTTGGATGTGACCTCGTAGATCGCTTGGAACCCCAGCCAAGTAGGTACTAAAAAAGTACCAAGTATCCAGTGAAAACCTATAGATGATGGCTTGCATGGTACTGTCAGAGTTAGACTGATAAATAATAGAATATATGAATTCCTAAATAAAAACAGGCCCTGTGCTGCAACATTGCTCATGATCTTCAAAGACATATATTTTGGTCAAACTCTTCCTGTGATCATGCAGAGGTGAAGATCAGGTTAAATTGTAGGATTAAAGTGACACCACAAAGAGTTATCTCTAAGGAAATGTAGGACAAAGTATGTTAAGGAGTGGTGGGGACCAGGTGAGGAGGGGTTACCTGTGGAGGGGGAGTGAGTCAGGGGAGACATGCGGTTGCCAGAGCTCTGGAGGTTAGCCTCCATGCTGCGGCTGTTTCTGACTGCCTCCAGGGAACGTAGGCTGGTGCGGGGAGCCAGATTAGGCATGCTGTGCCTCAACTCCTCTGGAACACACACACACACACACACACACACTCTTAACTACAATCAAATGTATATTGTCACAACAGAAGAATCTCCATGGCTGTCCCTTATCTAGAGTAAAACTGCTTAAGTATCACTGGTTATAGCCTACCCTCACTCTTTGCAAATTTAAGCAGCTCTGCACTGGGGCCCTGGAGAGACCGCCTGGGTCCTTTTGTGCGTGGGGCCCTGAGATGGCTGCTGTATTCCTGACCGTGGTTAGAAGTCGAGGGAGAGAGGCACCGTGGTGAGCCTAATGGCGAAGGGGTGAAACGATGCCGTCGCTGGGGCATGGAGAAGTCATCCTCTTCATCTTCCAGGCTGTAAGTGTCAAACTCCTGGTCGCTGTATGTACCGCCCCGGCGCAAGGACTGCAGAGACGCTGTGGAGCTGCGGCGCGATGCAGATGCTGAGCTAGAAGCACAATCCTGCCTCAGACCTGGAGCCGGAAATACCAGGTCAAAATGAAACAACTTAAAAGTCAAGCAAAACTCAGTTTTGCAGATGAGACTCTGACGTCTAGAAATGCAAATAATCAGCTGATGCCACTCAAAATGCTATAACCTTTCTACACTCACTCTCTTCCTGTAAACGAGCCATGATCTGGACGTCTGTGAGATCCTGCAGCTTGTATCCCATTGAGATGGAGTCATCTGATGTGCTGAGCTCGCTGTCTATGGAGGACTGGGAACTCAGGGCTGAGGGCATGCTTGTGGCGCCTTTAAACAAAGCAGAATACCTGTTAGAGTAAGCTGAATTACACCGATATAGACAGAATATAGACAGAATACTGACCACAGCCAAAACCTACTACTTCCTTATGACTCACTAATACAGCAAGATATTTAAATTCTTATGCATACTGATAGTGGCAACTTTAAACATGACATTAGCTGATCAGCATAAAATCAGGCTGATAAAAATGGAGCTTTGTGAGGTATAACGCAACAGACCCAGGCTAATGCATGCAGTACTACCTTTCATCAAGATCACAAAATAAATATGCATTTTATCTAAGTGGGCCCACAATTTTAGAATTAACAGTATGACATTAGTTTGTCTCCCCACAGCCTGTTCTACAGCACTGATCTATAAAGCCCAGTCTGCTGATGATGCCCTGGGAAGCTGTAGCCAAAGTTCAGCCTGACACATGCCTGATGAATGCGAGACGACATCACCCAGCAGCATTTGGTTATGTAAAAAGTCTGGCATTAGATAGAATCACCACACATACTCCAAGCACTTTCAAGTTCACGCAAAGATTTGTTATTAAAGGAGTTTCCACAGCAATACTGACATTGCTGGGCTGAAAAAACTGTGAGAAATGATGTGCAAAGCAACTATTACAACTGCAATCACATGTTCAAGGAACAAAATTATGCATACCATACATATTACATATGTTAACACTGTCATTGTGTGTCTGTGTGTGTGTGTGTCCCACCCGGGAGCACAAACAACATACACTTTACATAATTACTAACCATATTCCAAAGGACACCAGTGTTATCTGCAGGGCACACCTTAGTTTTAGCTTATTTGAGGCTCAGATCAACTTGATTTAATTTAATAAGAGAAGTTAATATACTTAAGATAAGGAATTAATACCATTAAATAACCAAAGTGACTGCTGCACACAAATGTAGTGTGGACAAATGCCCATCGACTGTTTCTGACCGTATTTGCAAATTTTATCCATAACAGTTATTAAATGAAATAAACATTTACAGAAACCTTTGAAGAATGGTTTGCAGCGATGTAAAGTATATGTAAAATAGCTCAAACATGCAAAAATGCTAAAGCAGTCCTTAAAATTAACCAGTCAGACCGCTGTGAGACCCACATCCTTACAGTAACTGATGTTATTCTCACTGTTGTGTTGTAGGGAAAATGAGAAGCGCTGTGTGTTAATGTCATGCCATACCTGAACTGCCACAGGTTAGTAGGGATTTGTTAGTTGATTTGTGGTACCCAGGAGAGATCAGGCCTGAGCCCGCCGAGCCCGCCTCTGATGGACTGCTGTACATGTTCCTCCATCGAGATGCTGCGGGCGACAGGGCAGGAGATATCACATGTTCTCAGGAAGGAAAATACACCAGTACTTATTGTATACACAATGTGACACTATCAAGTTACTTGTAAAATGTCCTCAGAAAAAGCTCTCACAATAGTTAAAATTTCTCAATTAAATTCTTGTTTTGTTTGTTTGTTTTTTTTCTTAAAAACTTGATTCATGCACCTCGCATGCTAAATGACTTGTTCTGAAGCTTGAATGATCCAGGTGGATACGTGGCCTGGTGCTGGCATTTAAAAACACGAGCTGTTCCGGGAGGAAGGTAATCCAATCCCACCCATGACTTCATGTAGTCATTCAGCCTTGGTGTGAATAGCTTTGCTGTTCAGGTTTTGCAGCAGGTAAGATGAGGGAGCTGCTCGCAGGTTTAATAATGAATGTGGTGTTTCGGATCAGATGCAAACTTCTATCCACACTGAAAGGCGTAGTAAGATTCACGGCCAGTGTTTAGGCTTTGTTATACAGCCCTGTGCACAGCAGGGGTAAGCAGTAAGTAAAGTTGGGGTGCTAAATGTGTTGAATGACGTGCCTGAACCTTGGTTTAGACCTAGAATTTCTAATGCTTAATTTATTCTACCACCGTTCACAGTTGTGTCCGTCTGCTTTGGTATTTGCCTACACACTGTTCTCGTGTAGTCTACCAAAACCCCAAATGCACATTGCTCGACGTGGATGACGGTCAAACGTCAATTGGTTAACAAGTGAGCCAGAACATGATAGTGAAGTTCACCAGGAATGGGAGAAGTGTGGAGAAAAGAGTAAGAAAAGTACAGACAGTGACTGCAGTGAAACTCTTTCACTTCAGCTGTCTGCATTTTAAAACTTTGCTCTTCTCCATAGATGGCTGGTGAACTAACAACAGCATAAGCAAGTATTGCCCACGGACCGGTTGTACCACATATTATTGACACAGCACCCATCTACCAAACTGCAGGTAGATTGGCAGGCCGAAGCTGCCTACGTGCTGCTGAACCATAATCTAACCATACGGCAGGGATACAAATCAAAGACCATCAGATACTAAATTTACTGAATAGGCAAAGCTCTTTTGCTTAAAGTGTTCAACAGCGTGAAAGATTGGTAATCTAAGCATTGGCACCTGAGGGTGAATAGAGCGCTGCAGAATAAGGAAAGACCTTCTGTGGTTAGCAGAGGCTTTAGACATTTTCACATTTTGTTCTAAACATAAATATGTGAATAAATATCCCACTCCTAAATTTTCAAGCCTTAATTTGTCCAGAACAAGATGCCTGCTCACAAATGGCTAACTAAGACTACAGAAATTGTGGAAGACATTAAAAGTAATCCCACTGAACACAGTTCAGCACTGGTGATGGTAAAGTGGTTGTTGTTGTTGTTTTTTATAGCCTAACATTAGTGTTTTACTTTTGGTGACTGCGTTCCCACAGGCTCTATTTTCTGCACAACACTTTAAGCCATGGAAAAAGGGAGAAGCTAACTTCCGGATCGGCCCTACAAAAATGCATCATCCATGCAGCACTCTTAAGAAAAAAAAAACAAAAACAAAGTAGACTTTCTTCAGTTATAGTAAACTATCCTAATTGCATACTCTGGTCCAAGCGACTGATCAGAGTCCGGCAAGCCATCTCGGTCTCGGGGCTGCGATGGTCAAGGACCTGCCGACACCACTTCAGTGGAGAGTCTGGCCCTGGATCTGCTACCTGCTTTTTAGGAGACACATATAACCTGTAGAGAAGCAGCACACAAGAGAAAAACATATCACTAAATGTGGGAAATGAAGAGTAGTGAGAATAAAGAAGTCAGTCTAATCCTTCTCATATTGATCATGCTTTCATGCTGCAGTGTTTGCCAGGATTTGAGAAGCAGAACATTTAAATAGGAGCAAGCTGGAGATTAGTGTGAACTGCTGCTGTGTGAGCTATGCAAGGTAAGAGTGGATGTGAAAGCCATGTAAAACAGAATGGTTTTTTTCTCCTTAGATTGCACATGATATGCTAACGCCCAGCCACCCAGTGTTTTCCCCAACAGAAGGACAGTATCCTGCAGCAAAGATCCCACATCAAACAACCAGGCTGTTACTGTGTGTTTGACTTCAATGATGTAATCAAAGCAAACAGTGAGTGGGAAATCATCTCAAGCAGGTACTTGTGAACATCTTTATCACAGCTTAAGCCGGAACCAACCTTGAATTTACATTTGCCTCATTTCCTTTTGGTTAAATGCAAAATTCACATCCAAAGACGCCTAAAACACGGAGTCAAACTCAGATTAGCAGCTGAGCACAGATGTGGATGGAACGGTTTTGTGGCTTTTAGTCCCGCTATCATTTTGAGCTACATTCTACAGCATGAAAAACACATGAGAAATATCCACTAAGGAAAAAAGTGTCAGCCAAAAATGAGTTTTATGCAGCTGCAGTGTCAGACGCTTCCTCCGCAATGTGTCCAACGTTGCCTTAGTGAGAGCAAACAGCCATTTAGTCACCACAAGCTTTGAAGTGGCTGATCACATGGGCTGATGCTTTGAGTCGGATACACAAAAGGGCCCAAACTGACTGGTTCTGGACCAATCAGCTACAAATCATCTTCCCATTTGGGCAAACACAAAAGGACCCCATTTCCCACTGGAATGAACGACAATGCAGGAAGCAATATTCAGGTCACACGTCCTGCGCAGAGAAGCCGTGCTTCTCTGCGCAGGGAGAGGAGGGGAGGGTGGTTCTTAGTAGAAGCACAAACCCGCTGTTTGATGCAGAACAATGTTGTTTGCTTTTGATCCATTCACAGTGCGGTTTTGCTCACAATGTTGCTATTGCCATTTATGCAGGACACTGGCAACAGCTGCCGTAACACAATGTTGGCACTGAGGAGTCTCTTACACTTTTAAACCAATCCTGTAATAACTGTAAATAAACCCCAAAGTGATATTATAACAAAACATATTCAGCTGTGTCATATTTATGCTTTCACAGTCGAGAGAAGCAACAGCCTTTGTCACTGCTCCACTGTGTCAGCGTGACAAGTGCAAGTTAGGAGCACTGAAGCCAAGGCCCCTGAGTTTTATGAGTCTGAACTAGTTTTTTTAAAACAAGTAAACAAACATGCCAGAAAGAAATTACCCAACTTGGTGAGTTCAAATGTTGTCCCAAGAATATGGTTTTCTT
This sequence comes from Simochromis diagramma, assembly GCF_900408965.1. Classification (NCBI taxonomy): domain Eukaryota; kingdom Metazoa; phylum Chordata; class Actinopteri; order Cichliformes; family Cichlidae; genus Simochromis; species Simochromis diagramma. The sequence continues at coordinate 7,931,094 of NW_024387477.1, forward strand.
TTACTAATCTTTTCACAAAGTAATGGTTCAAAACAATAAATATAAAAGTACTGCAGTAGCTGCCTTCTGTTTTGGCCCCCTGTTCTGGTGTGATTACACAGGGTGGAAGGGGGGGGGGGCTCAAATCACATGCTGTGCAATCCCAACCAAAGTAGTTCAGCCACGCGGACCCACTCAGCCCGGAGCAGATCAGATTATGCTGCTGTTTAGGATTACTTAATGTTTTGGCTATGATAACCCCACAAAGCACATATGGTATGGCTAATTATGTAAAACTGAAAATAAGTCATGAGTGGTCTGGCTGTTAAATCCCCAGATCCTCAGTTGCTAAAGTGAACACAATATGCTATCTGTTTAGGACAATACTGTGAGACAGAATGAACACTCATGTCTAGACTGATCTCCTGCATAGCCCCATATTAATGTTATTTTTAGGTAATTGCTATCAGCCAATTAAACAAAACAAGTAAAGGTCACACTGGTTCAAAACAGATCAGGCTTTAAAAGGCTGAATATTAATTACATCCAGATATATCCTTTTTATTCTGACTGGGTTAAGTCAAATTAGTGGTCTCTTTTTTAATAAACAGGATAGTCTTTCACCTGATACAAGACCTTTTTTTATTTATGCTTGATTCAGACAGCTAGAACTAAAAAAAAGAACATCCTTTGTGTTTGACTAAGCTGTCAAACAGGTAGCAGACATGTCACTCGAGTCTGAGAACTAAAGGTTAAATATGAGACAGAAGAAACAACTCCCCACTGACTCTGCTTTCTTTTACTTTCTCCTAATTGCGCTTGAATATTTTATGCCTTGTCGAAATGCTAAGAATCTGTATACTTTCTCTCCTGCTTACAAAAAGATAATCGGAGTAGGTGTCGACTTGAGCTTTTAAATACACTTTGTTTGTGTGGGATAAGAAATAACCACAGTTTCTGCATCAACTCAGAATCGAGTCTAATTTTAAACCCAAACAGCCTCATGCTACACAGTCACTGCCCTGTGGGGGAGTATCACACTAAAGAATTCAGAGGTTAAAATGAAAAGGCACAAATGACTCATGTGGCTAAAGGGGCTCCTCTACCTATAGACTGAAACTTTAAATGTGACTTCAGAGCTCAGCTTCCCCTGGAGGTAACTCTTCGCAGCTGCTGCTGCTGTACGAACATCACTTTTTATCCCCATCTCTGCTGCACATGTTTAGCCACACAGTTAAAGCCACAAATAGATGCCGGCTGTACCCAAACAAGTGGGATCAAAGCACACCCAGAGAAAGCATTGCCGATAATGAGACGTACCAGCTCTCCTCGTCCTCTATGTCTGCACACTCATCATCCAAATCTAGGACATCCACTTCATCCAGTGCAGTTTGGTCCACCCCTGAGTCGCTCTCTGCAAGTGTCTCTGACTCATAACTTTCCTGAGACGGGCTCTCCGGCGTCTGGCTCTGGCCCTGAGACTGTGCTGCTCCGTTGCTGCTGGTCAACTTTAGGAAGCCGCCACACAGACCCCGATCCTCCTCTTCCTCATCATCCTCTTCCTCCAGCCTGCTAGCCACAGGCAAGGGGGACATCTCCTCTCCACTGCTGCTGTCCTGAGGAGGTGACAGCATCAAGTCCCTGCTGTCCAGCTGGCTGCTGCTGTGCTCCAATCTGAGGTGGGAGTTTGTCACCTCTTCACAAGCCAGCCTCTCGTTGATGTTGACAGCAGCTGTGAGGTTACTGTTTGCTCCTCTGTGGATGACGGTCTTGCTTCCCCTGTTGCGCAGGGTCTCATTCTGGACCTCCAACCTGCGCACAAGCTCCTGCAGCTTTCGGACCTCCTCCAGCTCCACCCCTGCCAGGTCTTGACCTCCCTCTCCTGCCACCTCGCACCCCGGCTCGGAGTTTTCCGTGAGGCCAGTCGGACTACCATTGTCAGGCTGAGGCACCACGCTGGCACTGTCCGGGACCACCATACTGCTGCTCTGATAGGAGAAACATTCAGTTAACATTGTGCCCATAAAAACTCTAAATGACTACAGCCATTAAACTAGGACCTGGTGGCTCCTGAGCAACACAACAGAGGTTCAATAGCGTAAAAGTGACACAAACACATATGTTAGCGTTCTCTGACTACTTCACAAAGCTTTCAGTACTCGGAAGCACGCTAGTTCCCTGTCGCTTCTCACTTTATTTATGTGTACATGTATGTATACACTACGAGTGCATCCTTGCAACTGCGGCTCCGTCACACCTCTTATATCTCTTCAAACGTTAACATTTGAACTCCCTTGGTTACTGTTAGCCAGCTAGCACGCTATCAACAAAACAAACGTACCGGTGACTGAGCCGTGTTGTCCCCTGCGAGCAGATGACTGAGCTTGCCCGCCACTCACAGCTCAAAATCCCCCGTGGACCAGCATGAATGAAGAAGCTAATTACATCCAGGTGAAACGCTCTACTGCGTGATGATAGTGATTGTCGAGACGGTGCAATAACCCTCTGGAGTTATCTTACTGAGCGGCGAGCTAGTCCATGGTCTCTTACTGCTAGTGCATTACCGCTAGCGTTTACCACAACGCTCCCGCTAACTAGCTTGATTGTGGACTTTAGTTAGCTCAGTGAGGAGACCTGCAGCAGCGCTCGCTCCTCCCTCTACTGGTTTTCCTGTTGTTTTAAGCGCCTCCCCGAGGCAGGACATGGTACTGCAACAACCTCATATTATATATTGTAACCACTGGGTGTCACTGTTTACACAATGCTGCATTCAATAACCGTACTTAAACGTCTGTTATGCAGTCTATGGGTGCCTTACAGCACGTTATACCAAGAAAGAAAGCATAAAGTGAATAACTGTCGACTCCCACTGCTGTTGTTATCGAATATTTTATCTATGTAGACAAAAATACAGTTTAAGGATAGAAACAGAAAATGGAGCAATACATGTTTTAATTAAGAAAAGCATGCACAAGTATAATGTACTCACAAAAAATTTAAACCATTTTTTAAGTTCTACTTAAACTATATGATCTATGTAGTATACACCTCTTATCAGTCCCTTATTTTCGGCTGAATTATTCCAGTATCTTTGCATTTCGCACCATAGTGATGGGATTTCTGGCTCTTTTTAGAGAACCGGCTCTTTCGGCCCGACTCACTAAAAAGAGTCGGCTCTTTCGGCTCCGAACCGGCTCTTCAGGTTGTTTTGTTGCTTTAATTAATTTTTTATTAACAATAATATAAAATTATGCACAAAAGGAATTACTAATGTAAAAAAGTGGTTTTATTTATATATGTTTATATATAAATATATACAGTGGCCTCTAGAGACAAAACACTTACAAACTCCAAAACACATTTCTAGCGTTAACTGAACTTCCAAAAGAGAGCTACCTAGATCACTTAAATCAAACAATTGAAAGCATATGTGTATTGTTTGTGTATTTATACACAAGCACTCATATATATTCAAATAATTAAAAAAAAAAAAGTTAATTTACCTGTTACTATCACACACCAAATCCGGTCGTTGGTACTTGCTGGCTTGTGTAGCCACCAGGTAACAAAAGCTCAACACTGCGCCTAGCATCCTGGAGCACTTCTGTTGTCTTTTGTACGCAGTAGCGGTTTTAGATACGGGCGACACGGGCAGTTGCCCGGGGCAGCATCGTGGTGGGGGGCGGCATCACGGGCATCGGCAAAAAAAAAAAAAAAAAAAAAATGCTCATACTCATTCTGCCCCGACGTCAGCCAGCGCATATTGGGAATGGCATAGGCACCGATCGGTTTTCTGTCGCCCATTTGCTGGGAGTAAGGGCGCCCTTCGTTTGCGATGTACAGCAGCTTTTAGTGCTTTTAAAGAAGTGGGTTGCAGGTTGAGGGAGAATTCTTATTTATGCTTTTGGTCTTGCGGCTTGCGGCGCAGAGAGGAAAGGGCGGGGCGGCGGGGGAGTCTCTGACCGGCTGGAGCAGCATCTAATAACCAACTCGCAAAATAAAACAAAATAAAAACAAACCAACAAACACGAAAACACCAGACATTATAATACAGACTTATAATTTGCACCGATGTTTTTTCGAAATTCTATACACGAAAAGTGAGTGCGAGAGCCCTCGGTGCACCTGCTTGCTGCTGAAGTCAAAGTAAACTTTATTGTCATCTCCGCTACATACAGTCCAGTATATAGAGAGACAAGACGACGAGGCTCCAGTTACAGCAGTGCAAGTAAACAAACAATATATATAAGAAGAGTAAGAAAATAAATATACACTTTAGGACCAGGGGTAAAGGGATCAATAACAATTTAAAATTTACAGTTTGATGATTTAAAGTCTCACACACAACCCGTCGAAAGGGGAGGGGGCCGGCTGCTTCCAAATAAAGCGCATTTCATTCATAATGTTGTAAATCCAAGCCCATTATGTATTCATGATTTGAATCCTGGGTTGTGTGAAATCTCAGAAATGCACCCTAGACAAAGTGAATCTGTGAACTAAGGTGTAGGTGTATTAGATCATGTTGTGGTGATCCTCGGGTTGAGGGATGGGTGTTCATACTGGAGTGCAAAATTAAAACCAATGGAAGATGGACAAGAAAAGTTCAAAGCCATCAGGTGCTCAGTTTAGAAAAAAGAGAAAAGAAGAGGAGGAGAAACGAGCAAAAGATACAGGTAAGCATATGTGTCATTGGATAATGGCAGGTCATCCTGAAACAATCAGAATCAGAATACTTTATTAATCCCTAAGGAAATTATGTGCGTTACAGTTGCTCCAAGAAGAAATGGTAAAAATAGTAACAGTAACAGACTAAACTCCAAACAATACATTATGTTACAGATTTTAATATTAATTAATGTCTTTCCCTCCTGCTCTGTTCCTGTGCTCCTGCGAGTGTAACTACCGCCCCTCCCCCCTCTGTCCAGCACAAAGCGCAAGGCTCGAGTACGGAGTGAAGCGGAAAAAAAAGTGCGAGAGAGAGGGTGAGAGAAGGGGGGGAAAAAAACCCACGGCTCGCAATAAGGAGCCGGCTCGCGTCGTTCACGTCAAAGATCCGGCTCTAAGAGCCATTTCGTCACTATTACACATAGAAGTCTGTTAAATTCAGAGCAATGAAAAATCAGAGGTCAATTTCTTGTATGTGTGCACATATTTGGACCATAAAGATTCAGATTTTGGTATGAGCCTTTTTAGCTGTTAAAAAGTACACTCTTATAGCACCAGAATGATCAAATGTCTTTTAAAAGATATCAGAAATCCTGTGTTCTGGATCTCATCTGCTGATGAGAACTTTTTACATTTAGATATCTTAGACTGACTTTTCCTTATCTGCTTATACAAGTCATATGATAATTCTGCACATGTTCTAGACTGTTTTGTTGTAGTCCTAAGTTTCTTATCAAAGACAGATCCTGACAGATCTTGGAAAGAGAAAACGTGCATACCATCATCCCTCTCAAAAGAAGCCTAATTTATTATTCATGATATTGAACAGGTTTCATTACAACACAATGGAACATGTAAATCTGCACGACCTTTAACAAGTATGGTAAAAGCATTTTGAACAAAGTTAGACAGTGTAAAGTGTGTCTTTGCTCTCAAGCATTTGTGCACCACTATATGAACATGTCCCAGCAGGCTTGCTGCAGAAAAACACAGACTGCACTATCTTAAGCAATCCACACACAGGAGCCTGATGGAAAACATGCCCAGTCGATGAGCTGCGAGATAAATTTGTGCTTTCAAAAACATTTTAAAGGCAGAATGCAAATAATCTAATTTTAGTATCCTGACTTTACATGCATAGAGACAGTGTGAATGATGCCCTGCACATGTATGCTAAATTCCAGTATCGAAAGTAAACTTTTAAATGTCAACTAAAAATCCTTGTTGGCAATCTGCAGTGTGCCCACGCCTACAGCTCGTTCACTCCCTTTTTTTCCTGCAGGCCTAAACCTGTTGTATATCTAGATGAGTTATCTGGAATGAAATGTTTGCAACCCAAAAGAATAAAGCTGAATATGAATGTTAATAATTCATTTTCTTAGTCCTAGTCACTCCAATAGCAAGAGGTTGTCTAAGAATATTTTGGTACCAGTATTGGCAGTGAAATTTATCTGCGTCTTTCACTGCCTTAAACCCTCATTTTCTTTATTATGCATGCTGGAGAAAAAAAAAAAATCCTAAAATGAACCTCAGGCTTTATTGCATATTGAAAAATTAACAGCAACATTACATGCAATTGTAAGTGCTGACGAGAAAGGAAAGAGTAGATAATAACTGAGCACTCGTGTCCGAGTGAGCTTTTAAGCATCAGGTGTCGATATCTGTTTACACAGCCATTTAAATGATATGTAGGTTTGCTTTTATGCATTATAAATTTTTAATTTTCAACTAATGTTTCATGCTTGTATCTTTTCTCTGATGCTTTTAAATTCCAGTTTCTTTCCAAAGTTTTTATTTAAACGAGCCCATCATATGCATTTGCTTTCCTCAAATACTTTAACTGGTGAATGTGAAAATCAGTCTATAAAGTTGTTTTGTTTTTTTGGTTTTTTTTTTTTTTTAAATGAAGATGCCAAGTTGCTCAAATAAGTTTCATTGGTTTCATTTTTAACAAAGTAACTCAAACTTTTTGAACATTTTTTTTATTAAAAACAATATCATCTTTTATGTCCTTTTTCATAAAACATCCTGAATGGCACCATTTACAGGCATACATATGGTATAGTAATATAACATGATTGATGAATTTCCAATGTTGAAATTATGATTCCCCCCCCTCCCTCCCTTTTTTGCTCAAGTCTACACCCTGTATAATGTTTATCATGCCCTGTTCAACCCTTTTCTACACTGCATTGCAAAACAATAAAATGCACCCATTGCCTTAATTTAGTCACAGACAGATCTTTCCCCATAGCGTCAACCCAAACACCATTTCAAAGCAAAGACAGCGTGGCACAGAAAACTGAGGCAGAGGTGGGGATGGTTGGGCTTGGAAGACGAGCAGGTGGGGGGGGGGGGTCGACTGAAGGAGACTCATGGCTCTCTTCAGTTTCCTTGCTGCATGGCTTTCTTCTCCGCTTCAATTTCTGTGAGGAAGAAAAAACAAAAATTTAAATTACCAACCATAACCCACTTGCTGTATTAAGCACAGAGGGCTAGTGAAGCTCCCACTGAGCGTATTAACCCAACTCAAGGAATGTTTGTTTACTAGTCAATTCACTGCAATTCTTCATGCACAAAGAGACATTCTGTCTGTACTGCATTACGGCAGTTATCCTGCTGCTGTCCAGTTAACACCCTTTGAGTCATCCACTCATTTCTATAGATGGCGTGGTATCTGAATAGATTATCTTCATAGTCACTTTCTGTTTGTTGCAATAGGCGTGACAGAAATGAATGAATAACATTTTCATATCACTTCCACATTTTCCACTTTCAACTGTGAATGCATCGCGTCACATTAACAGATAGATGAGCACAACATTATGACACGAGTGCTCACATACCTCTGAGCTGCTCCAAACTTTCATTTGCCACAAGACAGAGCTAAAAATGGGGCCCTGTAGCTCTACTTTACAGCCAGAAGTGCAAACCACTTCTCTGGATGAAGATGATAGTCTATGCCTAAAGTCCAATTTTCGTCCTAATGAAGCAATGACAAACGTTGCTGTCTGGATGGCAGCACCGCATATCACATATCTAAAAAAAGGCTTTAGAACTCATAAAAAGGACAGCATGCACTGACAGTGCCACCTGCTTCGGAGCCTCTTCTCTCATATAGTAGCCACAGCTGTGTTCAGATTAAGAAAGATTGAGTTAGACAGCAGGGAGCTTCACAGCCTCAGAGGGGAAGGATGGGCATTTTGACACACTTTCATTCTCCTCTTTCTGCTGCTGCATGTCACGCCAGAGATTAACACTGCTTTTTTAAAAAAAAAAAAAAAAAAAAAAAAAAAAAATTTAAATAAAATTAAAAAAAAAAAAAAAAAACAACCAACACCATTGTGCAGTTTATGATTGGGGTTTCTGTTTATTTGCTCTAAAATTTGTATTCTTCCACTCTTAGTGGTAGATAGCAGGTTAGAGTTTCAAGAGTGGGAATATGAGTGCGTTTCTTCCTTACAGGTTGGTGCTAAGTACAAGGTCTCAGGTAGTTGGGTGTGGTCCTTGTTTTGCAATATTTGCAGTTACCTTTATTAAAAAAAAAAAAAAAAAAAAAGGCAGGGAGGAGTTGAGCCAACCAGTGAGCCAGAGTAAAGGGGAAAGGTGAAAGAAGTAAATGAGAGGCTTGTTTGGAGCACACTTCTTTTGTCTTAAAGACCTACCCTCCTTTGTTGGAAGGTGGTTCTTTTCTTGCGTGTTAGTCTTCTTTAGCTTTTGCTTGTTGAACTGCTCCACTTCCTGGTTGACTGGGTTGCTGTCGCTCATTTTGGAGGAGTTCTATAAAACAGAAAAGGGGAGATTTAAAAGAATTTGTGTGCTTTCAAGATCTGACTGACATGCTAAGATCTTGTCTGCAGTGCATGCCCATACATGTACACAAACCAAGTTCCACCTGACATGAGAGAGGAAAAAAAAAAAAAAAAAAAAAAAAGGGTTATGTGAACCATGCAGTCACCTGAAACAAGTATCTGTACCTCTATCTCACCACGGTGAACTAACGTGATGTAGTGTTTAACTGGGTGGCATTCAAATCCACAAATGGCTCTTGTTAACAGAGAAAAATGGTGCATCTGTGCACTGATTTGCATTTATGTACAGTTATTAAAGAGATACGGAGAATTTTACACCTGTGCCAACTAAGCAAATAAGATTAGAAGCGCATGTGCATTGGAACAAGTTTTATAGGAACTTAATATTTCCAGGAGGACTGAAGTCAGGGCATAAATACTGCAGTATTAGGAAATTCAGTGACCTATCCCATTAGGGGAGCGTCTGTCTTCTTTGCTGTCCACACCAATAGACCGCACAGAATAATGGGTGCATTTTTATTTTTAACACCACCCTAGGGAAAAGACCCCTTAAAGACTATGCTGTCTAGGAAAATTAACCTTAGGTAGCCTGATAAAGACTTATAGACAGCCCTAATCTGCGGGCAGAGAAATGAGGCACTGTCAGGTATCTGTACACACCCTGCGCCATAACTGAAGTGACTAACACACCAGTGAGTGTACTAAAAGAGCTACATACCAAAACGTTGCATAACGTATGTCATATTTTAATACACAGCACATAAATAATCACTTAAAATAAACAATTCGTTCGCATTTTTTTCTTAGCAATTAAGAAAAAAATAATTTATCAGCAGGCTAAGACAGCTGAAAAACAAAACAATTTAAAGACTTTTACCTGGTGCAGGACCGCGTTGCAAGACAATCTTTAACAGGTAACTGTGTGTGTGTGTAATCCGTGCAAAGCCAACGGTTTAAATAGAGACAACACGCCCTTGTGCACGCCAACATGGACACCGGTCCTCTGGCTCTCATTGGCTCTCAAAGCTCAGAAGGCGAATTTTAATTGGACACTCTTGATGTCTCACCGCCCTCTCAAACCTCCTTAAAAATGATATGTTGGGTCAAAGTTCTTCCTATGCAGTGTTGCAATCGCATGATGAACTCCTTCACGTATCCGCACGTTTGGATGAATTAAAACGGCCACCTATTGTAGGTGATGTGATGGATTTCACGTTTTTCTCTTTTAGCACAGTACCATCTAGTGGGCTACAGGGTTATGACAAGCCAACTTAAAAATAATCATAACAAGAAAGGGAAAGAAACCAGTTAAAGTCGAATGACTCTAATTTGTTAATGCACTTGGTGGGAAAACACCTATACTTTCCAGTAACTGTTATTTTGTTTGGCAGTAAACAGGGGAAAATATGCTGTTTTGACAGTCAAATACATGTTCTTTTACTGTTCTACGCTGTAAGCAAATTATATACCTTCAGGTGAAGCAGCCGCATGCTCTTGGGGTGTGTGTGTGTGTGGGGAACCTAGCTAAACAAGAGGCAGCAAAGAATTATTCTCCTGATTCATCCAGTCGGGATGTGTTTGGACATTTCCACAAGCAAGAGCAGGAAAATTCCTCAAAGGAAGGCCCCACTTAGCCCTGCCCCAAAACCTTCTTGCTGTCAGGAAACAGTGCAGTAGTGACTGAAACTTAGCTTTATTTTCTTACAGTCTTTAATTCATAATATGTATATGATGATTCATGGTCACCATATATATTGAGACCATACATGGCTTAATACCTTGGTTTTTTTTTTTTTCAGAAGGAAATTGTTTATCTTGCAAAAAGACGGCAATCCACAGATGTAAACAGCACATAGATTTATGGGGTCTTATGCTAAGGATCAGTATAAAAGGATCATTTAAAAATAATAATAATAAAACAAGAGGTGAGTTAATGAGTCACAGTAGGTTGTCCTCTTTAGCACATAAAATGCCCAGAATAAAAATGACATTTCACACAAACAAAAGACATTCAAAGTAACTTTTTAAAAAGTAAAACAACAATGATTATTACCTTCAATCATTGGCTACAGAAAGACTGACAGTCCTGAGGAAATAACAGATTACATTAAAAAGTGTAAGACTGAATATAATTCAGTATAATGCCAGTGTTTTACACTGAACTACAACATAACTCCCTCTGTGCACAGAAAACCTGTTTCATAACACATAATAGTACATTACGACTTGCAGTTTGCACTCTCGTCAATGGGTGTGCGTGGTCAAGCTGTACCTGGCTGATATTAACAACTCGCTTGTTGTAAATGACCTCATAGAAGCATAGAAAGAGGGAGTGACCTTTTTTAAGTAGAACAAGCATAAGTCAATGTGTCAGCCATAAGCAGACTAAGCAGCTGGTTGTGGGCTCCCTCACCAGCAGGGGGCCCCCGAGAGCATTTGAAATGTCACACAATGCAGGTTAATAAATGTTAAATTTTTGTGATATATAAGTTGTATTCATGAAAGAGAAAGAGAAATATTTTTGATACATATTTTAATAAAATGACAGGTTAATGCTACTGGTTTGATCACTTTCACTGTCATAGCTGCGGCCACGTTCATGTCCACTATAAGTGTTTTAAAGTAGACCGCAGCAAATATGTAAAAAAAAAAAAAAGAAAGAAAGAAAGAAAGAAAAAAAAGACTTATTTTGCTAAAAAGAAAAAAAATGAGGGGGAAGCATTGGGATAAAGGTATGTTTGTGAATTAATATACTTTTCTGCCATTAAAAACAGTATGAACAGTCAGATGTTTTGAATTTACAAAAGTTAACTTGGTTTATTTCTTTCCACTACACTAGAAAGGCATGATTATGTATGACATGACAAATGATCAAACATGGACAATTCATGGATAATTGTGGCTGTGCTGAAGTGGGTGGTTGATGGGCCCCAAATCAAATTCTGCTTTAGGCCCCAAAAAATCTTGGACTGCCCCTGCAGAACTACATTGTGGCTGTGTGATGACATTACCGGCAGTGCACAAAGCAACCAACGTGATGAGTATTGAGATAATCCTAATTCTCAGGTAGTAGAAAACTAATCTGTGTTTCTGACTATATTATGGCATCCATTCTTTAAGCCTGGCTGGCTTACAGCATTTCTTGTTTTTTGAGTCCTAAGCAAAATTTCTTTCCTTACAAAACAATAAAAATTCAAAGCATATGTGACTGACAACTTCATCAAAGGAGAACTATTCAAACCCATCTCTGAGACCAGAAGTCTTAGCAGTGGTGCTGTCAGCTTGATAGCACATTTTGACACAGAAAATTAGCTTGTTAGTATGACTGCATTTTCTTCACTCGCTGCAGTAAACATCAGAGAAGCGCAGGTGGAAGTAATATATTGAATAATTGTTAAAGTTATGGTTTCAGAGTACTGGAATTGCTTGTGGTAGTTCACTCCCACACTATAAAGGCTTATCAATACGTTTTTTTTCTTGCAGTTATAAGTCAAAATGTCTCCTGTGAACAATATCAAAATTGAATACACTTTTGTGGATAAAAATGTCTGGAGCACGTATCTTCAGCCTGATCGTTTCTCCTGCCTGTCATAAATGGCAGTGGTGAGTCCCCAAGTGATGCACGACCTCAGGATAACCATGGAACCTCCTCGATACAGTAACGCCAAACTCCTATTACGAGATTTCCAGAGCAGAGCCCAGCATGCTATGACCCCTTTAACGTCCCCACCTACTTGTGACTGCATGTTTGCCACAAGCACAGAGAGTGGGTACAGAGTCAAGCTGACTGCCACTGATATCACTGTTCCTGAGATGAAAGAGGAGGCCATTGGTGAGACCCCCTGCTCCGCCACAGCAACACACACAGGCCCCTTCAGTCCAAAGTAGAGGGAGCTGCCGAAGGCGTTGCGGGCTGCAATGGGCAGGAAGGCTCTGTAGTAGCCCAAAGCAATCCCCTCTGCCTTTAGCCTTAGAAGGACGCTCTTGAACGAGGGTAGACGACTGTCATTCTGGCTGTTCTGCAGCACATTCTGAACGCGCTCAAAGGGCGTAAAAACCACGGCTTCTACAACACCTGCCCCAAACCCCGCCAGAGCAGGAAGGGCCTTGGGAGAGATGACATTCTGGGATGACGGAGGGAGCTGTCGGAGGAGGGTATCCTGGAGGCCAAAGAGCAGTGTGCCGTTCAGCGTCCTCATCACTAACGGTGGAGCCACACCCCTATAGAGCTTCACAGGGCCCTCTCTATAGAGCTGTGCCACTGCCTTGTGAACTGAGGTGTTGTGGATTTGTTGACGAAAAACAGTCTTATAGACAGGAAAGACGATAAGGGTGGGAAGGGTGGACAACAAGCTGGAGGTTCCTCCATGCAAGTAGCTCTGGAAATGAACAATTAGGTTGCCAAGTGCCTCTTCTTCTTGTTTACTCTCAGAACCGCCGGCCATTATTCTCCTTAGAGAAATTAAGCAGATCCAGTCAGGCATGCACAGTCAGTTATAAGAGAAAAATGAATGAAAAAGCCATTTACAACACTTAGGTTAAAAAAACTCAATTTACAGTGTGTGATCATAATCATTTACTTACTCTGTCAGCTGTCTCCACCAGAAAAACAATTCGTTATTTTCCACAGATCATTGTAGGAATGTGGAGAAAGAATAGGTGTGTCGTTATTGTATTTTCCAGTGCTGCATGAGGAGAGGGTATTTCTGCTTGTGCCTGTAGTTACCACAGATGCTCCTCCGATAAGTGGTCCACAATAGAATTCCTTCTTCTTCTTCTTCCATTTTTAAAGGCAGCCTGCATCCAACGATGTTGCACTACTGCCATCTTCTGGGTTTTACTCCCGCATCACTTCTATATCCTTAGATCCTCTTGATGAGTCCAGCATTAAACAAAAAATGAAATATCTTTAATTCATCTTCTTTCATATCATATCTAACCGCAATATACTCATACACTCTAAAAACCCCAAAAAGGCTTCAACCATGTTTCCTGAATACAAATGTCAGATTTTTCTGTATGATTGTATATAAACTTTTTAAAAATCTTGACCATTTGACAAAAGACTCCTTGTATTCCACTTTAGGATTAATGTGGTTATAAAAAATTAACCACCACATTATCCCTCTTGACTTCCGTGACTACTTAGTCCCCCCTTACATCCACCCACCTGATATTCTTCTTATCTAAACTATGGCATGCTGCCTTAACAATAATCTGAATCCTCTCCATCTTGGACTTCACATCTGATTTTGCATTTATTACCTCTGCAGTGAATGTCACCATCTTCCTCTATTTTCCTTTGAACCATTTCCATTACTTGTTTCTCCCCTAACCTGGGTCTGCAATGGGATTAGAAAGCAAGGCGCACTGAGCGTTGATCTGCTGGTGTCTGTGACTGACCCCGCCCCCTTTAGAATAATCATTGGACAAGACGAGCTACGTCACGACACAATGGATTGGTTGTATCATCTGTCAGTCAAGACCGCCTTTTCCCCCACACAGAGCTTCGGGAGAAGGGTGCGTCCCATGAAGAAATTGTTTCCGGCAGGCTGATGTTTCACGGAGTTTTATCAATGCCAAGCTAAAATATTTTAGCAATTTTAAGAAAATATTTAAGTTACTAATCCAATAACTGATAACGGATGTATAAAGAACCTCATCTTCCCTTTCAAAACATAAATTTATCAGCAGACTCTAAAGATTGCAAGAATGTATCTGGTGGGCAAACAAACAAACAGCCCTCTATTTGGATTACATTAAAAAATGGCATCACAAAATATTACGGTAGAATGCAGGAGTAATATAAAATAATACAAAGTATCCTTGGTTACTAAAAAGAATAAAATAAGCCAGGTTAAGCCAGGAAAAAGGACATTGTGGAAATTAGCTATAAGCTACATCCAGTCTAATTAAAGTATTGTGCATTAGTGCTATGCCATACTGCAGATTTTGGTTTTGATCTGATACCAAGTAAATGCAGGATCAGTATTGGCATTTACAACATACCAATACTGATACTTTTACCCTACATCGATGGCTTATACAGGGGAGAACAGTGCGTGTCATGATTGATCAGATGAATAATCAATGTGCAAATGCTGAACACATTTTAATGAACAGGTTGTGATTTTTACTTTCCAGAATAACAAATATATATCCCTTTCAGCCATCTTGCATTTTGAACCTGAATTTTTTTTTAGACACCTGGAATGTAAATGTGTCAGCCTTGGTTGTTTACAGGCCATATGCAAAACAGATGCAACACATTTTTCATAGGGTACGTTGATTAATATTTTTCCATTTTGCAAAAAAAAAACAACCCCCAAAACATTAAATATAAGATTTTATTTAAATTTAACATTTGCAGCCCTTTCCCCCCCCCACACACATGCACTGCGGTGCTGAACTTTTTTTAGTTGAGCTTGTGGAGTGATTTGTGAATGTCTTACCGTGGGATTGCACATTACAGTGTTTAATCCGCCAACTGTCTAGTACAACCTTCTGTGACGTCTCATTGATCCCATGTAGCAGCTTGGGTTAATTTGTAGGTGAAATTTCAAGCAGCCTTCACTCCTGGTTTTTGAGAGCTCCATCTAAACAGCATTTTAATAAAAGACATTTTTTCCTAGTACTGAGAATGTAACTCAAATGGACTATATACTTTTATGTGGTCTAAGATGACTGCGGACAACCTCAACTGGGTTCAACTTTCATGTGTCTAAGCAGAAAATAAGACATAGAAGAGCCATGTTTAAGATCTGATGCATATTTAATTGTATTAAGAATGCATTCATCAAATAACTGGCACATTCAGTCTACTGAAAAAAAATAAAAACACAAAGATTTGGATTATGCACATAACTGACAACTCCTTCCTCCAGACAAAGAAATAAAAGGCAGGTGAACATTTCTGAAGGAAGCTCCAGCCTGCAGAGACCCCAAGCTAAAAACCAAACAACCCAACTATGGAAGGCTCTTCACAGACCCTCGAGGACACTGGGCAAACCCCACTCAATAAGGGCACCTCAAGAGCCGAAAGAAATATCCAAAATGATTGTTTTCAGCCTGCTAAGACAAACCGAAGTGCTTTGTCCAATGGGAATCCAAACAGAAACATGGGAGGGAGGGAAATAAAATAAAGCAAGAAAAATCTTTTCATTTCAGACTGTTGAGGCACACTTGGTTGAGTGGAGCTTCAGTGGCACTGTAAACTCTCTCAAAACACATTCACTTCAGTAATTATAATCTTTTAAACAGCAGTGGATAAAACAAGCAACAAAAAACTACTCTCGTTCAATGTAACAAAAAGCACTGTAACAGCTTCATATAGCAGAAGCTTCTCCTGACCACTGGAGCCGTCCAGGGTTATTCATATTAGCTCTTTGACAACAGACTGAAATTACTCCTGCAGAGGTGAGATGGTCAGGAGAAACTCTGGATCGAAAAGTTATGAATGAAGAACAAAGTTCACAGTGGATAAAACACCATTTATCCATATAAAATAAATATGCCAGCCTGAATTGGTAGCTTGTGATTGCTTTGGCGACCGAGGCGTGACGGTACACCGTTGAAAGGGAAAGGACTTAAAGTGAGGTGGGGCCAGCGTTAGTAACAGACATGACATTTCTTTTCCCTCCAAACAATTAGCTGAACATCTTTGTTAATGGTTGTGTTTGAGTTGGGGAAAATCCCTCTTCTCTTATTTGGTGTTAACAGCACAAGGTTGATGGTAGACAGCTTTTGTTACAAGGGAACGTGGCTAAACAGGTACGACACGGACTCGCCGTTGTGAGTTCTGCGAATGGCCTCAGCAAGGATCATGGAGATGTCAATAACCTGAAGGCAAGAAAGAACAAGATGTCACACAAACTGTAAGACTCTGTGCAGCTTCAAACACCAGCTTTCCAAAAATGCACACAGCAACCTGACGTTTTTCAGCTCTTATGTCAATTTCTGTTCTGGAAACTGTTTTCAATTTCCTGACCTGTATTTTGGAACAATGCTTCATCTTCTCCTCTTGAGGGATCGTATTGGTGACAACCACAGCTTCAAAACAAGCATTGTTGATGCGGGAGATCGCTGGGCCAGAAAAGATGCCATGAGTTAAGATGGCATACACCTTAGTTGCTCCAGCAGAAATGAGTCTAAAAGAGAGAAAGAGCAAGATGCATTACAAGCCTCCATATCACTGGACACAGTCTGCAAAACACATGTCTAAATGGGATTCAGTAATGATCACCTAGTTTCCACAGTAGCCCAAATAGCTCTGCGTTTTGCTCTGGAGCAAAGCTCAAAATTTACTTAATTTAAAAGATTAAGAAAGTGCTTTACTTGTCAGCAGCATGGCAGATTGTGCCACATGTGTCGGCCATATCATCCACAAGAATGGCGACCCGATCGGTCACGTCTCCGACGAGAACCATGCGGTCCACCTCGTTCGCCTTTTTCCTCTCCTTGTGAATAAGAGCAAAGTCCACGTTCAACCTGTCTGCTATTGATGTGACCCTGCAAAAGAAAAGGCAAGCATTGCACCAGTTAAAGCTCTGTGTTTAAACTACTTTTACATATCAAATTAAACTCCTGTTGAGATAGGTAAAGCCAACAGAATGTTAATCTAAATTAAACTCCAGAGAAGATATGGAAAGGTTAAGCTATGGTTAAAGGTAGAACTCCTGTGGGAGCATACCTCTTGGCTCCTCCTGCATCAGGTGAGACAATGATGCAGTTTTTCCACTCTGGGATGTTCTCTTTAATCCATTTCAGAACAGCTGGCTCTGCATACAAGTTATCAACGGGTATATCAAAGAATCCCTGCAAATAAGAGATATACACACACACACACACACACAGGTTAAACATATGGGCTTTCATTTTCTTTTATAGTATCCAAGTAAACAACAAGATTCACAATGCAAATTTTCACATATCAGCCACATGGGAGTTTAAAATGCAAACCAAAATGGTGATTTTGCAGGGCTGAACAATTGGAGGGCGGTGTATGAGAAACAAGTCTGTTTGCATGTACTGTTGTGTTGCTCACCTGGATCTGTGAAGCATGCAAGTCCATTGTGATTATATGGTCAGCGCCTGATACAGACAACATGTTGGCCACCAGCTTGGCAGAGATAGGGGCACGGCTCTGTAATGAAAATAGCTCTTGTTAGTCACATGGAATAAGCAAACTGGCAAGCAGTGCTCAGTTCTAAAAATAACACTTAAGAGAGCTTAGCAGTTCAGTAAAATTATAGCAGCCAAATGCTGCAGGTTACCCTGTCATAGTGACACTATACATTAGTACTGACAATATAAAAGGTACATGGGTTGATTTAGCTACAAAAGGCATTCTTTAGAATAGCCAAAACAGTTGAGAATGATGGGTTTGGCCCTGCTACAGAGCAAACTCACATTGCAATATTATATTAACATTTTTTATTTAGTAGATTAACATGTAAAAACATTTGATTTGTGCTGTATGATTAAAATGCCAAAAAGGGAATAAATAAAAATCCAAACAGCTGCATGGGGAGGTATGGAAGTGCAATTCAAGTTAACTTAGCAAACAATACAGAGGAGGGAACAAAAACAAAGAAAAGGGAAAAGCAAATATGCCCTGTTGGCTGATGGGCATGGCTGCAGGCTTCTTGTCATGGTGCTGGATGGCAAATGGCATGACAGAAGTAAGTAGACAGATATCCCTCACCCCCACCTTGTCCTTCTTGTCCTGCCGGGCGTACGGAAAGCAGGGGATGACAGCAGTGACCCTGGAGGCAGAGGCAATCTTGCAGGCGTTTATCATGATCAGCAGCTCCATCAAATTGTCATTGATCTCTCCACAACCACTCTGTACGATGTAGACATCCTCCCCACGCACGCTCTCCCCTATCTCCACGCTGCCAGAGGAGAGAAGGTGACAAAAACAAACAATTAGGCCTAAGGAGCTAACACATCATGGCAGGTAGGAGATAGATGAGGGAGAGTAAACAGTGGCTCAGTGTTTGCCTTTGTGATCTGATCTGCACAAGCGTTAAACTGAGGGTAAAAAAAGAAGCATGCAGTCCGGAAACCTAGACGGTACATGATGGCACTTTAAACCTATTTTGAGTCGGCTTTGGTGCTGAGAATTAGCTGGTTAGCATTAGTTCTGTAGAACGCATGGACTACAAGTTCCTAACAACAGTGCGCGGCAATTTCACCGTGACACCACGTTTCCCATTAATACATGTCGCTAGGCTACGATATTTGCCTACCAGACACACCTCTAAAATCTAAGCCTTTTTTTAAAGTAGCTACAAAACAAAGCAAACAACTCACCATGTTTCCTGGTTGCTAAATTTCTTTGTTACAACCTTTCCCAGCTCGAGACCGAGGCGGTCCGCTATTTTCTGAGACAGGTCCGGGTGTGAGCTACCGCTAAATATTTTGATATTCGGCATTTTTCTGTGGTCCAGGGCGTCGTCCAGTCCAAGCGGGCTGCAGCAGCGAGCGGTTGTCGGGTCAGAGCGATGGAAGAGTGCAAGACAACAACTGGGAATTGATCAACAGTTGAAGAGCTACTCTTAGCGAGCTTAAGTGTGTTCCCTACCTATCCACCATTATGTCCCACACATCCCGCGTGCAGCTTCCTCTGAAGGTGGCGCGCACGCTTTTGCTGACGTCGACACCGTAATTACGTCTTCCGGCCTTGACACAGTCACGTGAGCGAGCGGAGTCTAGAAAGCTCGGAAGTTTAGACGGGTAAAAATGTAATAATTAGTCCACACGCAACTATATAAATAGATGTGTTTGGTTTTTTCAACTTTTTTTTACGAGTTGTACATTTTATTGTATGATATAAAAAACATGCCTGAAATTGACATTAGTAAATCTCCTCTTTTTAGATTTTACTACAGCAGACCATCAATTGCACCCCATACTATCCACCGCCTCTGCATGTCCTTCTGTATTACATCTATGAAGCTCCTCTGTGGTCTTTCTCTTTTCCTCCTGCCTTGCAGGTCCATATCCATTATACCTCCTCTGCATGTGTCCAAACCATCTCATTTTTACCTCTCTAACTTTGTCTACAAACTGCTCAACCTCCGCCGTTGCTTTCTCATTTTTAATCTTGTCCATCCTACTCACTGCCAATAAAAAAAACTTAGCATCTTCATAGTTTCTGTAGATCTACAAATACACTGTGCAACTCCAAGATGAAGCAAATAATTAACAATTTGTAATGTAGCAGATGTGCATCTGTTTTTTTGTTTTGTTTCCGATTTTCCTCCCTAAGGGCAGAAAAAAAACTTATGTTTAACCAAATCAAGGAAGAAGGCACATGGATTTACTCAGGGGGAATTTTTATTGACAGGGTTTTATTTGGAAGTGTGTGTGTGTGGGGGGCATGCAAACATGCAGTAACATTTGCAACCCCCTTTACTACATTACCAACAACTCAAAACTCCTCACCTAAATCAGACAGCAGACTCCTGACTTTGACATTTTAAAGTGCACGTCTAATAAAGGAACAAACATCACTGGATATTAGACACAGCTTTTAAAACAAGTAGAGAGCCCCTTAACCTTGGCCAAACTTGTTGATTCTGCAGAACTGGGCAGTTTTGTTGAGGGTTTTTTTTTCTTGAGGTTTTGTTTGTGTTTCTCTTTTTCTTTCAATTTTACAACATGGAGTTGTCATGCTAGTTTTGTCTCAGGTTTCCACCTGAAGGCGGAGTTTCAAATTCAAATCAAATTCAAATTTTATTTGTCACACAGTCATACACAGTACGATATGCAGTGAAATGCTTAGACAACTGCTCGTGACCTAAAGAAAAAAAAGAAAAGGCTATGAATAAGATAGGAAATAAATATGAAAATTAAAAAGGGTAAATTTAACTAGGAAGGAATAAATAAATAAATATAAAATTAAGTTAAATATATAAATTAAAGTTGAAAATAAAATAACTGTACAACAAAATATACAATACACAGTATAGAAATATATAAGAATGTATGAAGAAATATAAATATATATATATACACAATGACAGCAGCTGTACAAGTATTAACTGGAAATGAAGAATATAATGTCCAGTGTTGTGCAATCCACATTTGTAAGTGTCTTGTGCAGTGCAAATATGCTTAAAGTGATGAAGTGAAAACAATGTCCAGAATGTCCAGTGTGTGTGTAAGAACTGTATGTGTGGGTCAGTACTGTGTGGTGGTGTGATTGAGAGACCGTATCACCTGCGGGAAGAAGCTCCTCCTCAGTCTCTCTGTGTTGGTCTTCAGGGAGCGGAATCGCTTTCCTGACCTCAGCAGAGAGAACAGTCTGTTGTTGGGATGGCTGAGGTCCTTCACGATCTTCCTGGCCTTGGTCCAGCACCGCCTGCTGTAGATTGAGTGCAGGTCAGGGAGCTCGGAGCGGATGGTGCGCTCAGCTGATCGCACAACCCTCTGTAGAGCTCGTCTGTCCTGCAGGGTGCTGTTCCCGAACCAGGTTAAGATGTTTTCGCGGTGTGGGTCAACACCTCCTCACCTGTTGGTAGTTGATTCATCAGGTTTCAAGTGTAAGAAGGACAGGCCATAGTTCCCTAACAGACTGTTCCCATTAAACTGGTGACTCTAGGGCACTATCAGTCTTGCTTGATCTCATCCTTTTATTCTTCTGCCCTTCTTAGCTGCTCATTTGAGAGCCCCATTTGGAGCATGCTGGCTTGAGAATCAACTTTCCCGCAATCTGGTAACAACTCAAGCTGTTTTGCGTCTCTTTCTCACTGCTACCTGGACCTCTGGATGTCTGTGACCCAGACTCAACCTGCCTGCCCGCTCTCCACCTGCTCTCCAAGGAAACCCACCTGCTGATCTAGTACTTCCTCCATATTCTGCCACTTCGCAGCCTCAAGTTAGATTTGATCTGCTTCAGTTTAGAACCTGCAATATTCACAGTGTCACTCTCTCTCACCTTGTAAACCTCCCGTGTTCCCATCTGCACTGAAGTAGTACTCATTCCACCACCACAGTCCCTTCCCTACTTACTCACGAAGTCTGCTTTGTGGATCCAGCCAATCTCACATTATGACAAAACTTTAACCTTGTGAGATATAACAACATTGCCTACTCTGATGTGACTAAACTTAGTAATCCTTTAGACCATGATGGAAGAGACTAACTTTATTATTAGAGTGTCTCTCCTAGACAGAGTTACTGCATTACAGTTTTACCCAAGAAACTCAATGTCAGGAGTCAGGACACAACTGTGAGTGAGTTCAGTAATGTGCAAAAACAGAATAAGAATAAGCTTTATGAAAGTATTTCCAAAACATTGACTCAAGCAAGTATTTCTACTACATTTCCATAGAGTTAGGCTTCCAGTATCTGCGAGGAGGAAGATGACAACCATGCATGTACTGGTTAACAAGAAAGTTTTACTGCTATCCATGCTCTCTGTCAGCAGTACCACCACATGGAGGAGAAAAACAATCTGACAATGAATAAAGGGTTAGAGTTAAGTACTGTTGATAACTAGAGGTTAGAAGTTCTCCCTCGGCCACGCCAACTCGTGGAAAAGAGGTCAGTGCCTATGCACACGCACACAACTGATAGAACATAGAGGTCGAGTAAATAGAGGGAGGCAATGGCAGTGTTATTGCTTAGATCTTAAGACATTTCGTAGACCTATTTGTCTCTCCAGTCGTACATTTTATTGCTTCATTTCTGCCTTAAACTAAACCCAACCACAAAGCAAATACTAAAAAAAGAATAATAGCCTGGTACTAATAGGAAAACTGAAGCAGGTTTGCTCATAATCATTCTTCCTGTTCATACTGGTCAGGGATCGTTTCATTTTAAGGCAACTTTAAAGTGAATGATTGGGGTGGGCAATAAGCACAAATAAGGACTAATTAATTTTGTGTCAGATCTATAATAAAGCCTAGGTTTGATTTAACATTTCTTATTCTTCAGCAAGTTTCCACCATTTTTCTTTCTTTCATTATGTTCCTTTTTATCCAGGTTTCACATCCACCAATTGGTGGTGCCTTCCCCCAGAATAGAAAGGCACCACTTGAAGAAAGCCTATTAAAGGACAATGCTAGAGTGTCTCTCTGATTCCTAAGTGTCAATAAAAATTCTCCAATCTAGTTCAAAGCATACCACAACCTCCTTAAATTTGCATTACTCTCACACTGTTTTCATCTGCTGTAACATGAAAGTCTTGTGATCTTATACAAGAACACGGAGCATTGTGTAACCAGGCCAGGTATTTGAGGCCATGCCAGCCTTACATGGTCCTGAGGGTCTGGGAATGTTACCCTTCATAGGCAAACCAGCCATCCATACTTGAATATACTTTTAAAAGCCATGACTCTAAACTGTTGGTTGTCTCACCCTTAATCATCAAATCACTCTTTTACATTCAGCCCTGGAAATAGTAAAGTAAGCATCAAATATGTATAAAAATTGATTGCATTTCATTGTGCTTGCTATCCTGGCTGGATTAGATATATATTTGGTAAGGGTTAATATAAGCTTTGATTAGGTAGAGTATGATAGGTAGAGTTAGGTAGGGTTAGATGTGGTGAAGCTTTATTAAGCTGCAGCTGTTTGTTTTTTTATTTAGAAGAGATGCACATTTTGCAGCATTTTCAGATTAGCATCTCTGAGAAATAACTTGGCTGACCAAATGTAGTTTAAGGAGCTGTTTTGCCGACACTACACTGTAATTTTTAATATTTTTCATCCACCTATAGATTTTGACAGTCAACCGTGTCACAGAGTGCTCAAACCCTTTAATTTAGCTGCGATGAAAAAAAAAAATCATTTTCTTTGTATTAATATATTGTTTAAATCCAAGTTTTGTCCTGATTTTTCCTAGCACATTAAAAGCTGTAGTCCAAACAGGACAGCTGCTAAAAACATGTTAATTCATAGAATATGTTGTGTTACTGGAGATTAAACAGAAAATAAAATAAAGTGAACTCAAGCTTGAACATGTGCAGCAGCACTGATGGGGAACATTTTCTGCGGAATCATTACTTTTAGTTCTGTTATAAACTGTGTACTAGTGTTAGGGCTTTGGGGGTTCAGGCCCACTCAATATAGTAATTATGCCCACTCAGCTGAATTCTGCTGATATACTTGAACTATAAGTTACACTAATTTATACAATTTTGTAATGAAAAACATAAACACCCATATCTCCAAAAAGTGTAATGTAGTGTGAGCTTAGTTTAATTATTTGGTTCACTGTAGTTTAGTGCTTTAGTGGGAAGTACTTCATGTGTCTTTGAAGCTAAAATGAGGTCATTCATCAGCTTGTGCAGCTAGTTTTAAAGCATGGTCCTACTGGAAAAATGCAAAACAAATGGAAATGCGGTGCTCACGGTAAACTGCTCAATGGTGAGTTCACTGATCCACTTTCTACATCCAGTGAGAATGTTTCTGCTGTCTCCTGTTTGTCTCTGCAATCCAAGATAGACATTTGTGCGCATTTCTAACTGGGGCTACATTTCTCTATGTGTGTACTATGTGTGTTTATGATTTTAATTATTCACCGAATGCCCCTCTGTCCAAATGATATGATCTGGTCCCAATCCTGATGTGTAGTGAGGTGTTTTCATTGCGTATTTTTGCTTTTTGTAAATGAACGGTTCTATAATCCTCACTCTAAGCTAATCGTGTGTATGCTGTTAGCATTAGCCATGTTGCTAACCAATGGCAGCTACATGTAACACAAATCAAACAGCGACAGAAAAACACTGACCAGTAAATCCTGTTTTTGAAGAGGAAAATAAAAAACTTAATTTTTAGCATTGGGCGTGCTGACTACTGTGCCATAAGGTTAGCATACAGTAGAACAACTGGGATCCATTTAGGGATTGCTATTATAAATGGATGTCATGGATACTCTTATCCACACTCCTTATTGTAAACTAAACAGCATCAAAACGTAGTATGTAAAAAGGAGTAGATAAGACTTAATGGATGTTGAATTTTTAATTATGCTTCCAGGCTGTGAAAATGGCTATTTCTTCTATGTTCCTCATTCCATGTGGAAGATAGTCAAAAGATATCGATTGTATTGTATTGCAGAGTAGTCTGTGACTAATACATGGTTTGTTAATCCTCAAGCTGGATGTGGAACAAAATTGCACAATTTTGCACTGTCATCAAAACTAATAACTTTTTGTTCTGTTGGCAGAGGTCTTAGCACATGACTGGCTGTTCCTTCTTTCTGTTTGACAAAACTGCTGACCTGAAGAAAAATACAAACAGGAAAAGGTATTAATTTTCCACTATATTCATTTTCAAAGATGTGTTGTCATAGAGGAATAAGCAGATATTAATAGTAAAATAATTTGACAGTGAGAGTGATCGCAGAAGTAATTCTTTTCTTAGGAATGTTCAAAAGTGTCTTGATAATCGATGGTCAAACTTTAAATGCCAAGCAAACGCTTCACTGCTTAATTTTGTCTACTACCTTATTTACTTTAGGCTACCCTGGACCAATCCTTTATGAGAGAATATCATCACACAATATGTGGCAGGATATGTAAAAAAAATTAATAAAAAAATGTTAATTCAGATTCTTGCTGGGTAAAAAAGCAACCTTGTGAGATTTCTGTGTGACTTTGAATCCAGTTTCGGTACTGTAGTAATATTTTTTCTGACTGATTGAAAGTCTGCACAGGTGGAATTAACAATGGCTCAGTCCATTAAGCGTCCAAGTAAATAGCGTTTGAGAAAATCAGAACCTCACACAAAGGGGACTGTAGTCATGCGCTTTATCTGCTGTGAACAGTTCTATTGTGAGTACAAAACTGTGTTTTTATGTCGGGCTTGACTGGTGTGTGAAGTCACTGTTGTTTCAGAAAGGAGGCTCATCAAACTCTTAGTTTCAGTCTAATTTAATCTCCAAGTTGATTAAGTCTGGCGTGGGTAACTCTGAGTCTTTAATTCCAGAAAAGCTGATCAGAGTTAATTCAAGTTTACCCTCAGATTAACAGGTTTCACCATGGCAATGGATAAATAAAGGGAAGAGACTCAGTTTCAGTCCAGCAGACCAGAAATATCACTGTCTATCACATGACATGTATCTATCTATATATAAATAAATAAATAAATAAATAAATAAAAAAGACAGGAGAGAAAAGAATGATTGGATCGGCTAAATTTTCATAAATACATAACAAAGATATTTTTAAATCGAATTATTCAGCTCACGCAGAAAAATGAAGATTGAAAATAAATTTCAATAATATTAATCAAACAAATAAGACACTATAGACCTGTAATTTAATTTAAACCCAGTGAGACTTTTAGGCCACTTTCAGATGAAATGAGGTTCAGACTTAGACTTTTCAGACGTTGTGCCTAAATATTTCATAAATTTACTGACTTCATCCCTAGCAGGTCGCGGCAGATGGCTGTCCCCTGTGAGCCTGGTTCTGTCGTAGGTGTCTTCCTGTTAAATGGGAGTTTCTCATTCACACTATCACCAAGTGCTTTTATTAGGGTCAACTTATTGTTGGGTTCTTCTCTGTATCATTGTGGGGTGTTTATCTTACAATGTAAAGTGCCTTGAGTTTACTGTTGCTTTACTCACTTTAAACTAGATGAATTTTTGTTTTAAAATCTTAAAGTTATTTCAGCCTCATGTTCACTTAAATAATATTAAAGATAGTTTGACACACATTTCTCCATCAGTGTGACCGCTTACAACAAAACAAATAATTCTATCAACGATCGGTATATTTATGTGTTTAGATTTAACAGCCATATAAATGTAATTGCTATATATGTGGCTTAACATGACTTGGAAAAAACACATTTTCAACACACTAAATAAATTTTACCCATGGCTTGATTAGATCACTGGAGTTCAATACCATACTGTAATTTTATTTAAACAGAGTAACAGAAGGCAAACGTATCAGAGAAACTGTCTAACAGCTGCCTTATTGTCCACAGAGACACAGTATTAGAAAGATGTAGAATATATATGTTATTCTGAGCTGAAAATAAACCCACGGTGTCCACTGATGACCATCCATGTCCTTTCATCAATGCCTGATTATAAAAGTGCTCATCTCAAACATAATAAGACACAATAACAAACTGCTATTTCATGTTTTCAGACACATGAGTCTGTACATATGTTCTGTTATGTGCTTTACACTGACCGTATAAATAAGGAAATGAAACTCAGGATTTCGTAAAGCTGTGTTTTCATGGAACCAGATGAATAAATGCGTACTCTGTGAATAGCATGCAAAGCAAATCAAGCACTCCCCAAATCAGTGTTCGCCCACGTGCCTGCATGTGTGCTGAAGTTTCCTGGACAAGTCTGGCAGAAAGTAAAAGGCTTGTTCTTCAAAGTGGATCATCATCAACTCAGATTTAATGCAAGTGACGATAACCAAGAAGAGTGTCTCAAAACACACCACAAACTGCAGTATGCTGAATGCATGAAGAACAAGAACAACAAGGCAATGGTCGCTAATGAAAATTGTCCAACATTACCCTGATGTCCATGAAAGTGAGACTGTACACCACGTGAACTTTTTCCAAAGGGGCAATACTTGTGCTGCACAAAAAATGTTGGAGGGGAAGAGTGGAGCGATCTCAGTAATGGAGAGGATTAAACACCTAATTTGGCTGCAAATATCTTTTAACAGGAACGTAGCACAATGTAAAGGTGGAAGTAGTGTCTGTTGATTTAATATTGCATTAGCTTTTTGGTACAATTCATCTCAGGGGTAACAAACTACACCTCCTTCCTGGAACTCTGCTCTGTTACTTCCACTGAAAGTTATTGTTGCTGTTGTTTTTATCTTTAACTATTGACACTTTTGTAACTTCCACAACCTTACTGCATTGTTTTAGCTAATCTGGTTGTGGCCTGATGTGATTTGGAATATTTAGCATTAAGCACAGCACAGGAAAATATATGCAATATCATAGCCATGTCAGTAGTTGGTATTGTGTCAAGTCAGTGCCGTTTGCACTGCTAAGTCAACATCAGTTTTTAGCCAAAGGCAGTAAGACAGCAGCAAGAACCTTTCCTGGTAGTCTTTCACATGACTTACTCGTTCAAAGTCATTTTAATGGACAGCCTGGCATTAGCTCGACTTTAGTGCGTGCAATGTCATTGTCAAATTCTCTGAAGAAGTTTATATAATATGCTTTATTGCTCTTAAAACATGGGTTAACTTGTACACAGACAGAAGACCACACTGACGACAAGATCATTGACAGTAAATAAAGACAGGAATGAATAGGTGCACATAAAGAAACAATGGATCAATCAGGGTGAGCTCTTCGTATGAATGAAGCACAGACTACTCCAGACAGTTTAAGCAAAGCAACTGGAACAATGACAACCACAAAGAATGTTTATTATAATGTGGAAATATGCTGATGAGGGAACATTGTCTGATATTTTTGATTATAAAAATAAACATGTCCCATGCTTTATAATCATAATATAGTCTTTAAAATATATGTTTTGCTATTAGTCACTATGTTACATTACTACTATAAATAATTACCATACAGATATGTCTTGCTTTGTCCTATTTACAAAATAGCATAGTGTTGGATAAATCTGAATACAAGTGATGCTTTAAAAGTGTTTCTTTCTTCTTTTTTTTAATGAATCATCTTATTATGTACATTTTCACTGTAAAATTATACATCTCCATACTGAATATCATTTTCAAAACATTAATATGTTGCCATCATACCATTTCAGTTTTGCCTCTTTTTTTCTACTTTAGAAGTGGAAAATGATCTATACAAATAGTATCTTTACCTTCAATGGTCAAAGTGTCTGCCCCTGAAAGTGTAATACGTAAAGGGAAACATGCAGTACAGTGAAGAAGAAAACACTGCTTATGGTTATGGAAATGACACATCAACAGGAAAAAAACTTTTAGAAGAAAGTGCTCATTAAAACCAAGACACCAGTGCCAATGGCCTTCATACTGAAGGTGAAACTCATACAAAATGCATGTCACAGTATAGGTGTAATAAGTGCCACGTTTGCTTTTACTGATGATTATTTATGTTATGAGGATAATGTAGAACCACTCAGAGGTATATTTCTGTGAAAAGAATTGAATAAAAGAGATTATGTTTAAAGAAACACTTTGATATAATTTAAGTTTTTTTTTTTTTAGGTGTGCTTAAATTAAATGTAAATGCTAAAATATTGAACATTTGCAAGTTAGCTTTATGCAGCATGTTTACTGCTTGACATTCAGCATCCTTACAAGCAGTGTTGTCACAGATGTTTTCATAATTTACATTTATGTAAAAAAGAGCACACCCTCTTTCAGTTCTAAGATTTACTTATTAGTACGTGATAAAAAACAATCATCGGGTCCTTACCAGGTGATAAAATTAAGTAAATAAAACTCGGTGGTACTGAACCAAAAAAATTTAAGTTCAGTGTCGAGTTCCTGGGGGGATAAGTTAGCACTAGCACAAAACTTAAGGTAAATAGTTAACCACTCTTAATTTTGCAATGTATTTTGCCTTGCCAACAAACATGTTAATGTTTTGGCCTCGGTATCTTCGTAAGGGTACTTGACACATGAAATATTAAAGTTTCTTTCTTTATTCAAAAAATTAAAAAAAATTAAGGCAAATGCAGAAGCAGCATGTGAAAAATTATGTACACCCTTCCTGCTTCTATAGAAACCACAAATGTAACCAGCAGCTATGGGCTGCTAATTAGATGTACTTGGTAAACTTATCATCTGTTAAGCAAGTGTGAGCACCTCTGTAAAAGCAGATGTTCTGACAGTGCTCATCTGCAAGATTCAGGTTTGTGATCAAAGGAATCAGCATCGATTTTACAGAAGCAATTAGTGCTACCCATCACTCTGGGAAAGGTTAAACGGCCATTTCCAAAGAATTTGAAGGCTATCATTCAGTTATTCAAAAGTGGAAATCATTCAAGAAAGTTGCCAATCTGCCAAGTACTGGACATCCCAACAAATTCCCAGGTCACACTGTGCAATGCTCAGAGAAACTGCAAAAAAACCCAAGAGCTACATCTCAGTTTTTACTGGGCTCAGTTAGCATGTTAAATTTTAAACTTTATGACAGTTCAATTATAAAAAAAACTAAACAAGTAAGTCTTGTTTGGAAAGGTTACCAGGAGACTCTTCTCCCTAAAAAAACATGACAGCATTTGAACAGACCACAAGACCTCAGAAGTCTGTCTCTCCATAATTCACAGTGGTGAAAGCCCAAAACAACATATCAGCATAAACAGGACAGGTTTTGAAGCCACAGGAACTGGGAGTCATTGAGTCAACCATGAACTCATTTATCAAAATATTCTAGAGTCACATGTAAGGCCATCTGTCTGATGGCTAAATTGAGCTGTGCAACATGACACTGATCTCAAATACAGCAGCAAATCTACAGAATGTCTGAAAATGAAAAGAATCAAGGTGTTGCAATGGCCCAGTCAAAGTCCAAACCTCAATCGGATTCAAATGTAGTGCTGTGCATAAACAAATGTAAACTCCACTTTAAATAAGCAACTTGGCAAAGAAATGTGGGCCAAAATTTCTCCACAACAATGAGATTGATGAATAAGTCAAACAGAAAAAAATCACTTCAAGTTATTCCTGTTAAAAGTGGTTCTGCAAGCTACTGATTCACAGGGTGTCACTGGGTTTTTTTTTCAGACACTGCTTCTACAGTTTGGTTTAGTTTTTGTAAAAAGAAATTTTAAAAAATAAAATAATGACATGGTGCACTGGATCATGTGTTGTTATTCATCTGAGGTTGTTTGCAGTTTATTTTAAGACCTTTTGTGGACCAGATGATTTCTGAAATCATGCAAACCATTAGATTTAAAACTGACTGATCAATCTTATTTTTACTCAAAACAGTAAGTTGCATTTCCTGTGTATTTTTGTTATTTAGCCCAATTGCCTCTGATAATTGGTAAACGGTTTCACAGCACTTTCTTTTAATAGCACATCCACTGCACACGTTAGGCTGGAATAAATTCTAAAGGCTCTTGCTGTAATTTCCAGGAATAACAAGAGGATGAGACACAAAGAAGATTTCAGACAGGAAATGATGTGTTAGTTTTATTAAAATACATAGAAAACTACTTTATGTGTTCTTAAATATTTGCTAGATTGCACAATGTGTAACAGCACATAGAAAGCAAATTTGTTTATATTGTTTCTGAAAACTTAAATAAAAACAGGGGAATCTTTTAAAATTGATCAGCATTCACTTTTAGGAGGTGAATTGTGAAAAAAAAATAGCGGCGTTAACTCTCTTGGAAACAGCGAATCAAACATTAAAAGATACAGTTCAACTTCAGAACTAGTTTCAGAGGTTGTGCAAAGTCCTAAGGATAAGCCTACTCACTTGCAGGTGGGTGTGTATAAACTATTGTTAACAATTGGTGAGGTGCAAGTGAGCTATGGATTAGTGGTGGCGTAAAATACAGTCTGTGTTACTAAGTACATTGTGGGTATGCCTTCTCTGCAGCAGAATGAGGTAACAACACTCATTACTGTACCGTGAATAAGATTGTGACTTGAATCTATGCTACATTTTCTGCCCTGAGCAGGTCTGTTTCATACCTGCACCTTTATAGTGAGAGAAAGGGCATGTGTTTATCAGTATAGTTAAATATTTATACTTGTCTTTGAGTGCTTTTCATTTTCCAACACTGTCACTTACATTTTGACTCTTGTATCAGTATTTCACACTGTCAACATAGCTAGCAGAGACCAGTTTGCATTACAACAGAAAATTCAATAAACACAAACACCATCTAACACCATCTAACCAACCAGCCAACCCTTTGGACTACGTACTTTACAGAAGTTGCTATACTTGACGAGACTTCTGAAATATTTTTGTCCAAAGCATACATTTATTTCTGATGTGTTATAATTTTAATAGTTCTCTTGTTTCAATACATTTCAAATATATTCTTCACCTTTTTTCTTCACAAAACTTTATATTATTTGCTAGGTAGACACAACTCAAATATACATTACATATAAAATATTATACTATAATCATTTATGTATATTGTGAATATTGATATGAGGTGATTAGCCCTGTATCACCCAGTCTGTGTAGGGTTCTTATCCCATTGTGCATTAGTTTGGTGTATCTTTCTACTTCATAATAAGATCCACGAGGCTACCTCAGGGCCTGTAAACATGTGATGGAACAGTTGCATTGCAATTTTTACTGAAGATGATTCATTGCACATCTCGTAAAAAATGTAAATAATAAATAAATAAACAATGAATTTGGATAGAGTTGCCACCCACATTCGGGACTGTTCTGATTTCATCTTACTGCAAAGGCAAAGTTTTGATGGGTCGAGTGAGGGAGCTCATGTTATTGGCGTTGGAGGAAACTTGGGGGCTCACTGTTTTTGTCGGTAAGCTGCTTGAGTGCCCCATTGACTCTTCTGCTGCACGCAACAGCAAAGTGTAATTGATGGCAACTTCCTCAACTTTTCTCAACAGCTGCAGCCTTTGGGCTTCTGAACGAACCCCTCTGACCAGTTTGATGAAAGTCTGAGTTAGTTCACACAACACTTGAAAGCTAGCCGTGACAACAGCAAGCATGCGTGTTGGACTTTTTTCAACACTCGCCACTCTCCGACAAGATGCTCTGAATTCTTTGAAGCGCACAGCCAGCTCCTGTTTGTACTCTGTAATCCGTGAAGGTTGAAGGCGAGCCTCACCCTCAGCTTGTGGGGTGTTAGCACAGTGACGCAGGATAGCCAACAACTCATTAGCATCCAATTGAGCATTTAGAAAACCATCGGGCAAGCTAAATGTTTTCCCTTGTAAAGCCTGCACCCGAGCTAGGCTCCCCTCCAGTGTACCGCAGGCTCTCAGGTCAATCTCCTGCATCTGAGGTTCCTCCTCTTCCACCTCCTCCTCGTCCCCGCTGCAGTCCTCGGCATTAAGAACCTGGAGGGTTTTGCTTACGACAGGAAAGGTATGTGAGTCCAGCTCCATGCCTGGAAGGACCTGAAGGGGTATTGAGTATGAAAGTTCATCTTTCTCGCTGCTTTCGTCTGCAGCCTCACACTTCCTGTAGCAAAAACAGAATGAGCAGCATTTGTCTTTGTCATCACTGTCTTCGCTAGGTATGGTCAGCAACACCTCTCCAGTCCCTTCTTTGTTTTCACGCAGTAGTTCCTCTCCCTGAATGAAAAACACACCCTTTTTCCCTTTCCCCTCCTGGTGGGACTGAGTGTGGACTGGCTCTACTGGGGTGGGGAGCCTCAGCCCTGTGGCTCTCACTCTCTCCATCTCCTTCTCGAGACTTTTGGCTTTGGGTTTTACCTCAGCATACACAGGTGTGCTAGTGCTGTTGTCCAGTTCTCCAATGCTGTATCGCCTCTGAAGCTTCTTATATTGTGGCGCTCCCATGCAATCTGTTTGAGAAGTACAGGTGGGCAAGCAGGAGCCATGTTCTCCTCTTGGCTCTCTCGACTCAAGACTTGTAGATCGTATTCGTGTGGTTTTGATCTCCAAAGTCTGAGGTCTCCTCGTAGCACATTGGGTTTGAGGGGCTTTGGAGACTGCAGGAGGGGTCTTCGAGACAGTTCTCTCTCTACCTCTGTTTTGAGTCTCCGTTGTAGAGCCAACCGGTGTGTCAGGTAGTCGCATCCCCCTACACATTCGCTTGCAGTCACAACTGCGTCGCTGCTCCCTGGAGATCCCTGGTGCCTTAAGGACTGGACTGGAACGGAGCTGGCAGGAACAAGGAGTTCCTGAAGGTACGGGTGAGGAACCTTGGGGCATAAATTCTCCCTGCGATGACTTTGGTTTCAGCAGCTCCTCTAAAAACTCTAGCTCATACTGGCGAACTTTCTGCAGCTGAGCCCTGCGCTCATCTGTTTCTCTTCGCATTCTCGCTGGAAATGTGGCTGAAAGAAGATTTCTAAAGCTCAGGAAGGGAGCACTGCGCTGGGACTTCCCCTTACCGCTGCTCTGTTTCTTCAAATCTCTGGCAGGGAGAGTGGAGACTTTATCTACAGAGTGACTAGGGGTTGTTGGATCATCTAAAATAGGTAAGGATTTCACTGGGCATTTCTGCGACTCAGGTTGTGATTTGTCCAGGGCACCCTCAGTTTTGCTTTCAGCTGTTTCTTTTCTCTCCGCTTTTGGAGGCAAACGAGGGGAGTACTTGGTTTGTATTTGTGGGCTGGGTTTTGCCAAATTAGGTTCTGGTCCTATTTTCGCCGCATTTTCTTTGTTGTTAGCCAGCTGGAGACCTTTGGCTCGAAGGCGCTCATCATCTGTGGGAGATGAGGATTGAAACACGACTATTTTCTGAACCTGTGGGTCTTTTAGTCTCAGTTGAGATGTAGACTCCTGTTGTACTGGACAAGTACAGAAAAGGTCATCAACTGGCAGAAGTTCTGTAGAGGCTGAAGGCTTCATGGTCTCACTAGAGGCAGTCTCGGCATCTTGGCACATGTTAGAGGGGGAAATCTTGGCAGTGGCAGTTCTATCCACAGACAAGAGACTAGGTAAGGCTTTGTTTGCAGGGTCTGTATTGAGAGGTACTGCTGTCTTCCCCTTTATACCATCAGAGATATTTTCTCTCACTGTCTCCCCAGAAGAATTTACTAACTTTTGATCTTTGCTGACTTGCTCTGTGTGTGAAGCTCCAGAAGCCTTAAGTTCCACAGGTGGTTTAGACGGGGGCTCTGGGGTGTTTGCTTTGGTGGGTGCTTTTAATTCCCCTTTTGATTCAATCTGAGTAGTTTCATGATTGCCCGCCTGTTCTGTCACAACACTGAGAACCGCAGAGTCCTGGCTTGGGCTGACTTTAAAGGGAACAGTCTTGCTCAGGATTACTTGCTTGGGTGGACAGCCAGCACGGATCTGACCCACGGAGAAGGCCCCAGTCCCTATGGTCTTTGCAGTGCAGCCAGGGATTGCCAGGGGAAAGTCACGGCGGCAGAGGATCCGATCCTTGTTGATATGGTGAGCCAGCAGGTAGGCCTGGTTCTGGTTCTGTTTCATAGCCGACACCATCTCAGAAACGTCTGTCAATTCAGAAGAGTTGGTCTCATGGCCTGAGTCCAGTGATGACTCAGGTGTAATAGCAGCTAAGACAATCAGGCCTGAAGAGGAGAGCAACACAGTATAATGTTAGAATAACACACGAAATAAAAAAAAGAGAACATTTTCATAGTGTTCTGTGGAAACTGATATTTCCAGCTGACTGATAAAATTGTGATAATGAAACTGAAAATCAGTCGGGATCAAATCTATTGCCTCTCTTCAGATAATTTTATGCATCAATGGGTTTTCCACACAAGACACAAGAGTACTGTGGGTTGCGTGTGCACAGCTCTATGAGTGTAAGTGCCTCTATTTTAGGCAGATATAAAAATTTGGTTGGCTTGTTTTTTTAAGCACACGACTTTGTTAAATAGGCAGCTACTGATTCCTTATTCATGCAAAATCTGCTATTTTTTAGATGACTGACAATATTATTTTAAGCTTAATTAAAATATCTTTCTAGTTGGATATTAATGAACTAAAATGATGTATTGCAAATGTATGGTAATACTGTTTACTGGCAGTACATAATCCATGGCCTGTTTTGTACATGTGTATTTTGAGAACAGTGGCATGACTGAGGTTGTTGACCTGCAGTCTGTGTTGGCTGTTGAGGGTGATGGGGGTAATCCTCAGAGGCAGCCAAAGCTTCAAGTGCCTGTAAGGTGGACACCAGAGCGTCATCAAGCTCCTGGGCATGATCTCGGACCGTTCTTGTGGCCACATTATCAATAAGTGTCACAGGCACATCTTCCTTTGCCTGGGACAGCTTTCCAGAGGCGACCGCGGTGCTGGCACTGGTACGAGCCTTCCTCCCTCTCTTTGGGTCATCCTCATCAGAACTGTTGTCCCTGAAGCCAGGTGGTGGGGCAGCAATGGCAGGTGGTGGTGGTTGCAGCTTCTCTCCACCGCCAACTGCCTCTTCCTCGTCCTCTTCTTCATTCCCAGGTGGTGGTGGTAGAGCTGTCAGGTCAACAGCTCCTCCATCTCGGGAGGCACAAGTACTGGAGCAGTGTTTCCCAGAGCTTCCACTGCTGTTCATTGCAGGTGAGAGACCCTCTGCCCTAAGCCTGGCTTTGCAGGAGTCACAGAAGTATCGTGACGTTTTCTGGGATTGACACATTGTTTGTGCTCGGATTCTAAATCCAACATTCTCCACTGCTGGGTTTTCTAAAACTCCGGCTATTTCCTCTGTACTTTGCTGGGTGGGATCTGACTTTGTGCGGGGCCGTCCGGGTGGCTCCTGTGAAATAAAGTTCTCATTGATGTCGAGTTCTGCTTCGGCATGCGTTTGGAGATCCTGAAATTGTTGTTGTTCCCGAAGGTGGACATGACACAGGCCTAGATGCTGAGGTTCTGCGGGAACCACGGCCCTTGAAGACCCTGACTCCCTGTGCGAGCTTTCCCTCTCGTCTCCTCGTCGCCCTCCACTTGGCAAGCTGGCTGCCCCAGAGCGTGGGTGTGCATGGTAGGAACTTCTGTAATCTGAGGATAGAATTGTCAGAGGAGTGGAGAGTTTGAGGAGTTAAAAACTAATGGGGACAGAGAAGATCCAGATGGAAAAGCAGGCGGCAGCTGGTGGTCACATGGGGATTATTTATTTCAAAAATGAAAATTGAACGTTGAAGTTTGTTTGAAGTTAGAAGGTTAGATTCAGTGGGATGTGATGATAGAATGGTACTGTTCTTCTTTGATGTAGACTAAAGGTTGATACAGCAGATGGAAGCAGATCTGTTCATGTCTGGACAGCAAATGTTTATGATTACAGCAAAAATACATTTCAGTTAATCAGTTTCAGTTAATATTTTGTGTAAAAGTGAAATATGGACTACTTTTTTTCCAAATGAGTCAAGATGGAGATGGGAAGAGAGACAGCAGAGGGCGCCATGGGATGGGATTTCCAGGGTACCCTGGATAATCAGGTAATGATTTCAAGCAGCGTCCATCAATGTCCATGAAGACTGAACATAATGAAGACTGCCAATTTCCTGACATGCAGTGTCTAATACGAAACCGGAAGAAAGACACTTATACGACTCTGAATGTGTGATGTTGTTCAACTTAAACTATTAAGGAAACAATGTTGTATTCTGTAGTTTTAAATTAAATCTTTACTTGGGCGTGGGCATGTAGTTCAGCATCAACATGGCATTTTGCAAATGAACAACAGAGGTTAAAAGTGACATACCTGCCTTGGTCAGCTGCGACTGACCCGGGGTTCTAAAGTAGATTGTACGTTTAGGATCTACAAAAAGCTTGAAGTAACCAGAGATGAGGCACGCAAAGTTACTGGCATCAGGCCATTCCATGAGGAGAACCAGTGGCTGTAAGGGAATGTCACGAAAGAGAATTAGGAGACTTAATAGGGGACAAGCATAGACCTTATCAAATTTAACTGTTGACTAGTGTATACTAAACAATTGTAGTATTTCCGAAGTTAAGTTTTAAACTATTGTAATATGAAACTTTTGGCACTTTGTAATGATACCTTGGCCTCATGGATTGTCACCTCCACACGAGCCACTCCCTGGCTCTCACGGTAGAGCTGGATCTTAGACACCCGACTGAACTCGGCCAAAACCGTTGTGAGGTTATTTTTCAGATCAATAACGTGACTGATGCCATGTCGAGGACCCACCAACAGGGTTGTAGCTGATTGTTTCTCCTCCTACAGAAGAACACAGCAACTTTACCATGATGGATGGATGGACATTTTACAGACGAATGATCCAAAAATGTATTACCAGTCCAACAGTATGGAACAGTATTCCACCAAAAGGTGGAAGGTCATTGAGCACACGCATGTACTGCAGCTTTCCTTGCAGTGGAGGGACCTGTCAACAGAATGATAAAGAAGAATCTTTTAATAAAGACCAGTCCACCTTTAGTGCTCCATACAGCCTCTTAGGGGCACTCTTGAGCCACAGTTCTTTCTAATAAACTCTTATGCAACAGTTACATCTGTAAGGATGAAGAGCTTGTCGAAAGGAATGATTATCAAGCAGACATAAAGATTCTATACAATAAACTAAGATCCAGCAGAGGTTTTGGGTTTGCATTAATAGTAATCAAGAATATGGAGCATTTGCATGCATATACATATAAAATCATCCAGCAAGATACAAGCTATTGCAGTCATTAAAATGGTTCAGATTTTTACTGATAAAATGTTTTATATGAAGAAACCTTGTTCCCCGATGGTGGTGGATGCTGGTACGTCTTCAGCAACTGAGACAGGGATTTGCACACGTTTTTCTCCTTTACTGTTGGAAGTAGAGTAAGTGGAAGGAAAGGCTCTAGACCCCACTCTTTTCTGTGACAGGGAGAAAACACAGAGAAGGATAGCAGAAGTGTACACAAAAGACAAACAGAGTGGCGTGCAAGAGTACAAAGAAGATGTCATAACTCCAGGAACAAAGAAGTTTTCTTTCATCCTATTGGAAGATGTAGTGAGCCTGGCAGACATCTTCTACCAGCCCTGGTTTGACATGGCTATCCTAAGTCTATTACAAGCACATTGAACCTGTTCTGCTTCTGTGGTTGTGATAGTCGAAGCTAATTACTTGCTAGGTCGAGGTTTCGAAGAGTAAGTGGGCAAGTTGAGGGAGAG
This sequence comes from Simochromis diagramma, assembly GCF_900408965.1. Classification (NCBI taxonomy): domain Eukaryota; kingdom Metazoa; phylum Chordata; class Actinopteri; order Cichliformes; family Cichlidae; genus Simochromis; species Simochromis diagramma. The sequence continues at coordinate 7,969,232 of NW_024387477.1, forward strand.
ATGTAATTTCACAAAGCAATGGCTTTCTTTTTTTCATAATGACCTGCAGAAAATGATCCTTAAGTAATTTGAGTTTTTCATACTGTTGGGATTAATTATTAATCATTTAGATATTGTTGAATGAACAAACGTCACTAAGGGACTCAGAATGGTTAATGAGGTTAAGAATGCAATAGATCAGGGTTTTTTTTCCCCCTCTATAATTTCTGAAAACGTCACTTTTTTGTGGACTTACTCGACATGCTTGAGGGAGATCTTCTGATTGGGCCTTGCAGAGGACACAGTGATGTAAATATGAAGTGCGGCCAATCGTAACGTGACGTCTGATTTCCAGTCCATGCCAAAACGCTCCTTGATGACATCGTTGCGACTCTGTGAGGACATGATGACACATGCTCTGTATAGTGCTCTTTCCAAATTGTTTTTAAAATGTATTATTGATTTGTTTCGATTTCCTCATATTCCCAAAGAACAACTGCAAGAAAACTGTTTGCTCTGGCTCAAACAGCACTTTGAGAAGATGGCAACTTCAAAAGTATCATGACTGTTGACATCTGTTTTAATCTTCCTTTAATCCAATGCTTTACCTGTATATAAAGGTATTCAAATGCAGCGGGGTCCCTTCTTAGCAGATCTGCAGGGTCCTTGGGAAAGAAGCAAATGCGGAACAGACACTTCATCCCTTGGAAATAGGTTCTATGCACCACCTGTGGGAATACAATTATATCAACCACATACCAAATAACTCTGATTTTATTCACATATTGCAGTATCATTTAAGTGAAGAGAGAAGACTGATGCATCATGAATGCATCATCAATCTGCACTATCTTGGCATTTCACGGTGAGTTCTGTTCATGTGTCATTTTAGTCAAGGTGTAGTACTGCAAAAATGTTTAATGATCAAAATCACCTGCTGAAGTTCAATACGGGGATCAAAATGGAAAAATAGTTATTTAAGTGACCTTAAATGTGGAATGGTTGTTGGTGCCAGATGGGTGATCTGAGTATTTCAGAAACTGATGATCTGCTGCAGGGGTCTCAAACTCCAGTCCTTGAGGGCCGGTTCCCTGAAACTTTTTTATGTGTCCCTTTTGCAACACAGAGAATAATCCAAAAAAAGAGAAAATATTCAGGAGGTCTGTGAGAAAAAGTGGTTTTTGATTGTAGCTTGTTGATGCCAGCGGTCAGGAGAGAATGGCCAGACTGCTTCCAGCTAATAGGAAGGCAACAGCATCTCACTTAACCAAGGTGTGCAGAAGAGCATCTCTGAATGAACAACATGTCAAACTTGTGTGGTCAAGAACAGGGAACTGCATCCAGAATTGATGAGAAGACAACTGGAAAAAGGCTACCAGGTCTGATGAATTTCAATTTTTGCTCAAACAATCGTGGGAACCTCTGGTATAGCAGTAGGCAATACTGCTTCTCAATAACAAGGGCTGTGTTTTAATCTGCTGGTTATCTGAAGATATTGGATTTATTGGTAGGGGAACGTGTCCTATCAGTTTCATGTAAATGTAGTTATAAAGGGGCGTCTCTTTCTAGATGTCCTTTGAGGCAACTACCCGAGATGATCTTTCAAAAACTTTTCAGTGACAACAACTTTTGGTGGGTAGGCTTTTGTTCTGTTATTATTTGTTAACACAGGAAATCACTTTTAACATAGCATGTATAAAATTTGAAGTGTTTTTAGACAAGTCTTCTTCTTTTTTTCATTCTAGGTTTCTTACATGTGTCAGTGGCTGGTTCTCCTGCAACAGATGCAACTTCTGATTCTGGTCCAGACCACCTGCCTCCAACACCAACGCAAAGTGCTCGATGTAGCGCAGTGAAAGGCGGTCCTGCAGGGAAGAGATCACATCCTGGAGGAAATGAGATGGAAGCAGATGAGTGACTGGGATACACTGCCTCAGTAAGAATACATTAAGCTACAAGAAATATGAACATTCATTGTACTGAAGCTACTTTTCACCTTGAACCCTTGAACCCCCCTCCCTCCATGTTTATGTGGTGCATTTTATCATTGATATCATTGTAGTGAGTATTTTCACTCAAATCTCTGTGCTTTGATATTATGTTTTGCCATTTTGTGCAGTAGAGAGCTTTTATAGATATTCTATATTCTGCACAGTGATTGCAACTGATTTAGGAAAATAATTCCGGCACGTTGGAGTGTGCAGGGAAAACATTTTACCTCTGTGCAGATCAGTATCTATGAATGATGTAGAGCTTCTTGTATCATCTTTCTAAAATGCAGAGAGTACCATCTAAGGGGACATTTATGACTTATCACTCCTCACTGCTGGCAATGCCTCAGGATAAGGTTTCATAATTTCTTCGGACTCTAAGTTGCACGGACATGAAAAAAGGAGTCTAACGTAGTGATGTTACTGCATTTTGGTAATGAATTTTTATATGGACTCTTATTAACAAATGCAAAAGAAAGCAAGTATACTAAATGCTTTGCTGCCCATCAAGAAGTTAGTTGACTTGTGCTGATGTATTCCAATAGCTGTCCCTAAAAGATAAGCAGTTTTAATGCTATTGATCTGTGTGCTTTGCATTAAATGACGCTTGGGGGAAGCCACACTATCAAGTGAAGGAGCCACAGAATGCAGCCGAAAACACCGCAGGGAAGCTTCTTTAGTTGACAGATACTCTAATAGCCATACAAGTAGGCATCCTCTTGTACCATTGATTAAATCTGCGGTATTGTATTATTGATCTGAGCTTTCTTATTATGCTGAAATTCCATTTAATTAGGCTGACAGGAGAGAGCTTCCGCTATCTCTCCTTTAAAGTGCTTCTGAGTTTTCTTTTTTCTTTTCTCCCTCACCCTCCATGAGCAGAAGAGAGATTTGTAAAATCTAATAGAGTCCATTTAATGAGTCTGCTCGGAGATGTCACACTCATCTTAGAGGCTGACATAGAGACAGAAATGACCTCTGTCTGACTGAATTCATTTGTTGCTTTATGACCTTAATCATTTTAATGAGATTTTACATTCCAGAAACTGCCAGGAAAAAAGTTTCATAGAATTAAAGCTATTTTTTTCTCTCTGTGTTTTCTGAAACCTGTGATTAATTAGATAAACTTAGGGCTCTTAGCTTGACAGATTTGTGGTTAAACTGTTTATTTACTTATGGCAATTTGATTGTGTTGATAGTCTTTCTGTATTCTGATCCAAAATGTACTTTAACGATTTATTTGCTACAAAATGGATTTATGTCGACACCAAAAAAAAGAAAAGATGCAAAAACCAAAACACAAGATGGGTATGTATGATGAATGTACATCCATCATACATTTCCCTTTTAGTCTGACTTCAACTATATTCTCCAGCTTTTTTATAGCAAAACAATAAAGAGGGATGAGGGAACTGCAGTTTATCACCACGAATTATCACTTCACATCTTCATCTACTTCACGAGGAGCCATTTCAACCATAGTCAAATAAAATTAATGATTATAGGGGCACTAAGTCATTGCTGTAACCATGTGGTAATTCCTGTTGCCCTTTCCCCTGTGCTCAGCTGTAGGCTGTACGTACCCGAACAGTGGTACGGCTATCGAACGTAAATGACTTGATCTGTCCATTCTCCAAGAACACCTTCAACACATTTGGTATGAGTAGCAAAGAGTCGTCCTTGAGCATTGTCTGAAAGAGAAAAAAGTCCTGTGTTTAGCCCAGGAAAGGCATGTGTGAGCTAGTTTTGCTGTAAAAAAAATCAACACAATCAGCTTTACTCGTTGGCGAAAGGCAATAATAAAAAGCACTGCAAAGGGAGGATCTAAGAAACAAAGGGGCCTTACGAGAACAATGGAGTGATTCTTAATTGAACTCTGGACAGCCTCAAAAGGAACCTCCAGAGCCTGCCTTACGATGCCGAACCCATGCGTTGTATCATGATCAAAGAAAGGCCTATTCACTTTTTCTGATCTACCCATTCAATATGTATGCCATGCAAAGAAAATTGGATGGTGGGAGTGGAAGCACTCACTGCAGAGTAGGGTGAGGGAAAGCATAAGAGGACAAGCACTATTCAAGGTTACTGCTTTGGACTTAAAGCACACATTAATAGAAAAGTTGCGATATGCAGTTCGCGTCTTCTCCTTTCCCCCCCCTTTTTTTGCTAAAATGTGATGTGATACCACTCTTCCCTCAATATCATTTTTTAAAAAAAAATGTTCAAGTTGTCATTGTGTAATCTCAAAGAGCTGCACTTGTGATCAAGAAAAAGAAGGTAGTGTAATGAGATGAAGTGTGAGTTGGTTTTACTGTGATAAGCCATAATGATTCTGCAGGAAACGGCCTCACAGCCCAAATAAAATCCTCCATAAACCTCCCTCCCAAAATCCAGCTCTGTTTTTCTTGTCCTGTTTCTGTTTCTCTCTCTCTCTCTCTCTCTCTCTCTCTCTCTCTATATATATATATATATATATATATATATATATATACGTATACACACACACACACACACACACACACACATACATACATATATATATATATATATATATATATATATATATATATATATATATATACGTATACACACACACACACACACACACACATACATACACATATATATATATATATATATACACATATATACTAGGGGTGCAACGATACACAGAATTCACGGTTCGGTTCGATACTTTGGTGTCACGGTTCGATATTTTTTCAATACAAAAAAAATGTTCATGCCTTTTTAATTTGTAATTTATTAAAATTATAAATATATATTTTAACTCAAAAGTACAGTTTTTAAATTTAATGTTGCTGAAACAAAAGTAATTAAAAAAATAAATATATCTCAGGGCTCTCAAAATTTCAAAATCCCTGGTAGCCCTTCGGGCAGGGACTCTTCAATTTTTGGTAGCCCAAAATAAATTTAAGTAGCCCGAATAAAAAAGAGAGCAATTTTTTGATTGATGTTTTGTTTCCTTTACAATATTATACATTAAAGTATAATATTGTAAAGGAAACAAAACATTAATCAAAAAATTGTTGAAAAACAAATTACAACATTGTATAAAAATTACAATCATCAACTCAAATACTTGGTTCTAATTGAACAGAAATTTCTATGAACTTGTAAGAACTGTGTAGGACATGAATCAGTCTGTGTCAGATCCTGAATTTGAAATTTCCACTGAAGTCACGGGTAAGAGACAAGTGGAACCAAGATCTAGGCCAGGGGTGTCAAACTCAAATACACAGTGGGCCAAAATTCAAAACTGAAACAAAGTCGCGGGCTAACGTGAATATTTATTGAAATATATTTATTCCTCCAGATATAAGAATGAATCTTATGGACTCAAACACGTTTTGCTGAAAAACTGAATATGGAACAAGCAAAGCTTAATACTAAACAATATATATATTAGCTGTATAATAGCAGTAGGCCAGCTCTAATAGTTATTTAGTATGGCTTCAAGGGCCAAATGTAATTAGGCTGCGGGCCAAATTTGGCCCGCGGGCCAGAGTTTGACACCTATGATCTAGGCCATTTGCTTTTTGAAGTTTGCAAAGACTGCTAAATTTTGCCAGTGGTAGTTCACTCTTTGCAACATAGTACGCTGTTCTAAACAGATTTTTCAGGTTTAGTTTTAGTATGTTATTTGCAATTGGTGTTTGTTCTGGGAAAGATATTGCAGACTGAGCAATAATGTATTTCTTGCATTTCTCATGGGTTCTAATGGGGGCCTTTCTTAAAATGACTGGTCCCAGTAACAAAGGCGCTTGTCGACTCAGAAATCGAGAGAAAACCAACAACACACCTGGCAGAACATCATGTTATTTACACGGGTGCACATAAGTGGTCCGCATGTGCGCATTCCCTGTCAAAATAAAAGATGCGCACCAGATAAGAAGTTGCAACGCGCGTTTGCGTCCATATAAAAAGCACTGTTTTTGTCCGTTAGAGTGGGATTTTCACGGCACATTCCGCACCACATCTCTGTGCGTTCATCATTTGTTTGAAGCCAGCTCACCTCCTGCAACCACTTTTCCGAGAATACGTGCTTCTTTTGTGGTTCGGACTCCTTCTGACATTTGTTTGGAGGTGGAGGAACACCAAAGTAATTGCTTAAAGGAGCTTCTTCGACATCTTTAAGAGTTCTAAACAAATGTCTGTCCTCCTCCAGAAAATCTTATGTATGCAAACACGCGTTGCAACTTCATATCTTGTGCGCGTTTTTTTTATTTATTTTGACAGCGAATGCGCACCTGCGGACCACTTATGTGCACGGGCAGGGCAGAGATAGATTTTGGTAGCCCGACTGGAAAAATCGCTAGCCCCGGGATGTCGGGCGAGCCCTATATCTGATTGAGGAATCACTCATCTTTGGAAAAGAGAGTTTATTACAGAGAAATGGCTCTTTCCAAAATAAAAGCTATACTATACGCTTCTTCTGGGTTATATTCTCAGCAGCATATTGTAGCGGGTCAGGGCTGTTCGGGGTTCTGTTTGTACAGTTATGTTTTGTTTATGTTGCCATAGTGACGGGTGACACCCTCTCGCTGCGACGGTGTGTCCTTCCGGGGTCAGAGGGCGCCCTGTGTGTTGTTGTTGTTGTTGTTGTTGTTGCTGTGCGGTTGCCGCGCTGAGCAGTTAGCTAGCGGCAGTGTTCCTCTGCAGATGTCAATAAACGGCTGTGCTCCCTGGCTAGCTCACTGGAAGCAAGACCAAACGATACCTCCGTCTCCTCCTTGTCTGAGCTCGCCACAATATTAAACATATCAGGTCCCCATAAGGAGAATCATGTGCTAACGGCTGTCTAAATGACTCGGGTAAAGTTTGTAGCATGCATGCTTGTTGTTTTTGTTTTTCCCACCCATGTAATTGAGCATTGCGTGGCACATCCAACATACTGTTTTACTTTAGTCCATGACGCGCTTACCTTCAGGGTCGTACGTCACATGAAAACCAAAATAATTCCAAACGCCAGATCTGAATGAGGGGGGGGGAGGTTCAATTTGCCATGTTGCAAGGAGAGCTTAACTTCTGTCTTGCTAGCTTGCCCTGCGCTCTTCCTTCTGACGATGCTGTCTGTTGAGTGCTCAGTGGATCTGCGCTCGACAGTGCAGCCTAGGCGGAGTAGTCGAACGCAGATTCACTGAGCGCTCAACACAGACAGCATCGTCAGAAGGAAGAGCGCAGGGCAAGCTAGCAAGACAGAAGTTAAGCTCTCCTTGCAACATGGCAAATTGAACCTCCCCCCCCCTCATTCAGATCTGGCGTTTGGAATTATTTTGGTTTTCATGTGACGTACGACCCTGAAGGTAAGCGCGTCAAGGACTAAAGTAAAACAGTATGTTGGATGTGCCACGCAATGCTCAATTACATGGGTGGGAACTAGTGTGTTAGCGCAGTTAGCTCGTTAACGTGTTGGCAGTCTAGCCCCACGCACGGGGCGATCAGGGGTAGCTCGTTAACGGAGATTTGCCGTGTTGTGGCGTTAACGTCATTTCAACGAGATTAACGCTGACAGCACTAGTGGGAACACAACGAATATGACTGCACGTTTATGCCAACATCATCCTAGTGCAAAGACAAGTGGAAGCAGACAAAAACAACAAGCATGCATGCTACAAACTTTACCCGAGTCATTTAGACAGCCGTTAGCACATGATTCTCCTTATGGGGACCTGATATGTTTAATATTGTGGCGAGCTCAGACAAGGTGGAGACGGAGGTGTCGTTTGGTCTTGCTTCCCATGAGCTAGCCAGGGAGCACAGCCGTTTATTGACATCTGCAGAAGAACACTGCCGCTAGCTAACTGCTCAGCGCGGCAACCGCACAGCAACAACAACAACACACAGGGCGCCATCTGACCCCGGAAGGACACACCGTCGCAGCGAGAGGGCGTCACCCGTCACTATGGCAACATAAACAAAACACAACTGTACAAACAGAACCCCGAACAGCCCTGACCCGCTACATAGCCCCCACCTAAGGGGTCAGTCGTCCCCGACGACCCCATTACCCCACACAAAGTCCTGCAAATGTCCAGGTGCCTTCTTTTGGCGCACCGGCAGGGGAAAAGTCACTCGGGTCAGAACATGGGGTGCCACCATCATCCCACTTCTGACACCAATGTGGCGAGCTCAGACAAGGAGGAGACGGAGGTGTCGTTTGGTTTTGCTTCCAGTGAGCTAGCCAGGGAGCACAGCCGTTTATTGACATCTGCAGAAGAACACTGCCGCTAGCTAACTGCTCAGCGCGGCAACCGCACAGCAACAACAACAACAACAACAACACACAGGGCGCCCTCTGACCCCGGAAGGACACACCGTCGCAGCGAGAGGGCGTCACCCGTCACTATGGCAACATAAACAAAACATAACTGTACAAACAGAACCCCGAACAGCCCTGACCCGCTACAATATGCTGCTGAGAATATAGCCCAGAAGAAGCGTATAGTATAGCTTTTATTTTGGAAAGAGCCATTTCTCTGTAATAAACTCTCTTTTCCAAAGATGAGTGATTCCTCAATCAGATACAGGGCTCGCAAAATCGCTAGCCCGACGTCCCGGGGCTAGCGATTTTTCCAGTCGGGCTACCAAAATCTATCTCTGCCCTGCCCGTCGGGCTATTGTAGGAAGGAAAAATATATGTCAATGCTTTTGCATTCTTTCAGAAATGTAGCTGGGTAATTATGTCATTGGCATCGGTGAGCCACTGTCAATATGTGACATATTGAAGTCGCGTTTGAATTTGCGCTTGTTTTTTTGCTTTCACTTTGCAATCGTGCGAACTGTGTATAGAGAGCGACAGCACTGATCTGTGAGTGATGATAATTTGTGCACCAATTCCTCTGACATTGTCTTATTAATCGTTAGCTTACTATGCAAACATGACAAGTGAAATCTCCCGCAGCAAGCTTAAACATGTGAGAGGATGATCGCGCAGAGAATTGCTGAGCTTATGTGAGTGCATGTGTAAAAGCATTTCAGTTCTGCTGAGCCAAATAAGACAGGTCAGGGTGAAGAAGTGACAGCCAAAGAAAAGCTTACCACAAAACGGAGAAGTTATGACAAATCAGACTATAAGGCAAAAAGAAAGTGTAGCTTTATGGTTTCATGGACAAAAGAATTTCTGTGGCTGCAATATGATGAGCTAAATAACCAGGGCTGCACATAAGTGGTCCGCAGGTGCGCATTCGCTGTCAAAATAAGAAACACGCACAAGGGTTAGGGTTAAATTTAAAAACTGTACTTTTGAGTTAAAATATATATTTATAATTTTAATAAATGACAAATTAAAAATGCATGAACATTTTTTTGTATCGAAAAAATATCGAACTGTGACACCAAAGTATCGAACCGAACCGAACCGTGAATTTTGTGTATCGTTGCACCCCTAATATATATATATATATATATATATATATATATCTATATCTATATATATATATATATATATATACCGACACTAACAAGCTGATCTACAATACGGCAGCAGTGATCAGTGAGATGCTTGGCTACAAGTTGAACAGCCACAAGGGGCAGTACCCTCCATGGAGAAGGAGGCTAGAGGGCAAGATCAAAGTAGCACGGAGGGAGGTTAGCCAACTAACGGAGTTGCAGAAAGGTGCGACAAAGAAGGTGCATAAGAAATACAGCAAGCTGTCCATACCTGAGGCCTTGGAAACTGCCAAGCAAAGACTCACAGCCTTGGCCAGCCGCTTGAGGAGATACACCAGAGAGATAGAAGGCAGGAGAATAAACCAGCTGTTCTCCACAGAACCAGCAAAGGTGTACTCTCAGTGGCAAGGGAACAATAATAAGAGAACAGCACCACCAAGGCTGGAGACGGAGCAATACTGGAAGAGCATATGGGAGAAGGACGCAACCCATAACGGCAATGCTCAGTGGCTAGTGGATCTGAGGGCAGACCACAGCGACCTCCCTGAACAGGGTCCAGTAACCATCACAGTGGCAGATATCCAAGAAAGGGTCTCCAGTATGAAGAGTTGGACAGCACCAGGGCCCGACATGGTTCACGCCTACTGGCTAAAGAAGCTGACTGCACTCCACGAGCGTCTGGCAGCACAAATGAACCAGCTGCTAGTTAACGAGAGACACCCGGAATGGCTAACCGAAGGTCGGACAGTCCTGATCCCCAAGGACCCCAAGAAGGGACCGGTCCCCTCCAACTACCGACCAATAACCTGCCTCAGTACTACATGGAAGCTCCTGTCAGGCATCATATCGGCTAAGATGAACAGGCACATGGGTCAATACATGAGTGGGACACAGAAAGGAATTGGCAAGAATACCAGAGGCGCAAAACACCAGCTACTGGTAGACAGAACAGTCAGCCGAGACTGCAAGACCAGACTGACCAACCTGTGCACTGCCTGGATTGATTACAAGAAGGCCTATGACTCAATGCCCCACAGCTGGATACTGGAATGCCTAGAATTGTACAAGATCAATGGGACCCTAAGAGCCTTCATCAGGAACTCAATGGGGATGTGGCGTACAACACTAGAGGCCAACTCCAAGCCCATAGCACAAGTCACCATCAAGTGCGGGATCTACCAAGGAGATGCTCTGTCCCCACTGCTGTTCTGCATAGGCCTGAACCCCCTCAGTGAGATCATTAACAAGACTGGCTACGGATACCGACTACGGAACGGAGCAGTTGTCAGCCACCTCCTGTACATGGATGACATCAAGCTGTATGCCAAGAGTGAACGAGACATCGATTCACTGATCCACACTACCAGGCTATACAGCAATGACATTGGAATGTCGTTCGGACTGGAGAAGTGTAGTCGGATGGTAACAAAGAGAGGGAAGGTAGTCAGAACTGAGGGGATTGAACTACCAGAAGGCAACATTGCAGACATAGAGGACAGTTACAAGTACCTGGGGATCCCGCAGGCAAATGGGAACCATGAAGAGGCCGCTAGAAAGGCTGCAACCACCAAGTACCTGCAGAGGGTCAGGCAAGTCCTGAGGAGTCAGCTGAATGGTAAGAACAAGATCCGGGCCATCAACACGTACGCCCTGCCCGTGATCAGGTACCCTGCTGGGGTAATAGGCTGGCCAAAGGAGGAGATAGAAGCCACTGACATAAAGACAAGAAAGCTCCTTACCATGCATGGAGGGTTTCACCCCAAGTCCAGCACCCTGAGGCTGTACGCTAAGCGGAAGGAAGGGGGCCGGGGACTGGTGAGTGTCAGCACCACAGTCCAGGATGAGACAACGAACATCCAAGAATACATTGGGAAGATGGCCCCAACTGACCGAGTGCTCAGTGAATACCTCAGGCAGCAGAAACCCAAGAAAGAGGAGGGAGACGAGGAACCATCATGGAAGGACAGGCCCCTGCACGGTATGTACCACCGGCAGATAGAGGAGGTGGCTGATATCCAGAAATCCTACCAGTGGCTGGACAAAGCTGGACTGAAAGACAGCACAGAGGCACTAATCATGGCAGCACAAGAACAAGCTCTGAGTACAAGATCCATAGAGGCTGGGGTCTATCACACCAGGCAAGACCCCAGGTGCAGGCTGTGTAAAGATGCCCCAGAGACAATCCAGCACATAACAGCAGGGTGCAAGATGCTAGCAGGCAAGGCATACATGGAACGCCATAACCAAGTGGCCGGCATAGTGTACAGGAACATCTGTGCCGAGTATAACCTGGAAGTCCCGAGGTCAAAATGGGAGATGCCCCCAAGGGTGGTGGAGAATGACCGAGCTAAGATCCTGTGGGACTTCCAGATACAGACGGACAAAATGGTGGTGGCTAACCAACCGGACATAGTGGTGGTAGACAAACAGAAGAAGACGGCCGTAGTTATCGATGTAGCGGTTCCGAATGACAGCAATATCAGGAAGAAGGAACACGAGAAGCTGGAGAAATACCAAGGGCTCAGAGAAGAGCTCGAGAGGATGTGGAGGGTGAAGGTAATGGTGGTCCCCGTGGTAATCGGAGCACTAGGTGCGGTGACTCCCAAGCTAGGCGAGTGGCTCCAGCAGATCCCGGGAACAACATTGGAGATCTCTGTCCAGAAGAGCGCAGTCCTGGGAACAGCGAAGATACTGCGCAGGACCCTCAAGCTCCCAGGCCTCTGGTAGAGGACCCGAGCTTGAAGGATAAACCGCCCGCAGGGGCGTGCTGGGTGTTTTTTTTTTTTATATATATATATATATTCACACCAGGCAAGACCCCAGGTGCAGGCTGTGTAAAGATGCCCCAGAGACAATCCAGCACATAACAGCAGGGTGCAAGATGCTAGCAGGCAAGGCATACATGGAACGCCATAACCATAGTGTACAGGAACATCTGTGCCGAGTATAACCTGGAAGTCCCGAGGTCAAAATGGGAGATGCCCCCAAGGGTGGTGGAGAATGACCGAGCTAAGATCCTGTGGGACTTCCAGATACAGACGGACAAAATGGTGGTGGCTAACCAACCGGACATAGTGGTGGTAGACAAACAGAAGAAGACGGCCGTAGTGATCGATGTAGCGGTTCCGAATGACAGCAATATCAGGAAGAAGGAACACGAGAAGCTGGAGAAATACCAAGGGCTCAGAGAAGAGCTCGAGAGGATGTGGAGGGTGAAGGTAATGGTGGTCCCCGTGGTAATCGGAGCACTAGGTGTGGTGACTCCCAAGCTAGGCGAGTGGCTCCAGCAGATCCCGGGAATAACATCGGAGATCTCTGTCCAGAAGAGCGCAGTCCTGGGAACAGCTAAGATACTGCGCAGGACCCTCAAGCTCCCAGGCCTCTGGTAGAGGACCCGAGCTTGAAGGATAAACCGCCCGCAGGGGCGTGCTGGGTGTTTTTTTTATTTTTTTTTAATATATATATGTGTGTGTGTATATATATATATATATATATATATATATATATTATATATTATATATCTATATAATATTATATATTATAGTGTGTGTGTGTATCTTATGTATCTATATTATATATTATATTATTTTTGTATATATATCTATATTTATTATCTATATATATATATATTATATGTTTGTGATATATATATATACATATATTATCTATATGTATATATTATATATATAGTTATTTTGTATACATATACATATATATGACAAGGTTGGTAAGAAAATTAGTCAGGCATTGCTAGTCACGGCAGAGAAATGTGGATTTCACTGCAACAGTATCTGTCTCACAAAAAGCATTTAGTTTAAGCGGAGAGCTTTGTCCGCAGCAGATGCCCAAGCAGTCTGTTTTTGGAGAACTTAAGTATTCAAAAGACTCAACAAGCTGTTCCTCCATGCAGATTGGAAGAAACTGAAGTCTGAGTTACGAGTGAACAGATCTTCCTCCATACTGCAGCACTAAAGCCAGGGTGCACTGGTTAAGCGACTCAGATAAACAGGTCTATCGCTTCCCATTACAAGCCAACCACCTTTGTCCTTGCTGGTTTACAGTGATTTGGAACCAGTTTGACATATGCAAAGTCTGCCCAGAGAAGCAAATTACAACTCAACACTATTATGTCATTGTCCCTCTTTTTTGCTGACACTGTAAGTCTATAGCAGATAGTAAAATCGATACTGAAAAAAGCCTTTATTCAAAGATCAGTGATTTGGTGGTCCGTGCACTAAACAATTATGTTCTCTGTCTTCTTTGATTAACTTAGCACAAAAGGAAAATAAAATTTTGTCCGATTTTTTTTAATTTATTGATTATCTGTTTCCCGCTATGTTTTTGCTTTCACTTTATTTAGTGCGTGGGCTAATTTTCCCTAAATGTGTTCTTGATTGACATGTTGCTGGGAACTGTACAGAAATGCTTTTATTACTGGAGCATTTTGTTGCAAATGGAGGTGTTATCTGTAGCGTGTGGATGTTGATTAGTAGAGTGAGATTTTGAGAGGTTTACCATATGCAGCTGAGTTGAAAGGTTGGACTATAATGGTCAAAAAAACAAATGAAGTCATATTGTGATTGTTTACTTGGCTTTGAAAAGAGGGAGGCTACAGGTTGTTTTTTTTTCAATGCCTCAGCCTCTTTCTCACTACACACACAAACAGGATGATTGAACATCCTAAAAGGATGGTGAGAGGATGCTTAAGGATTTCTGAAAGCATTTGTGGCTGCTGATCAAACCAAGAGAAATGCACAGGAGGTGTGTGTTTGCGCGCGTGTGCATGACGTAGAGACGCGACAAGTTGAACTTACTGAGTCCGGGTCGCTGATGGACACTTGCTCTGAGAAGCGCACTTTGGGCGGGTTTGTTCGCAGGCGGGCCTTTTTGGCTGCACTTATGAAGGCAGATTTAGGTGACTGAGGATAAGAAGAGAGTGGGAGAGGAACTCAGCTTAGAGGATGAGACATAAATGAAAGAAAAGCCCCCCCGACTGCTAGTGCTAAAGAGACATATTGGAGAGCAGGCTAATGCTACTGCAATGCGACAACTGGATAAGTGCAAACTTTTAACATTAGCCTTACCCCATTTTCAGTATTTAAAACTGGTTGGTTTTTTTAGCTAAATAAACTTTTTTTTACCACTTAGTATTATCAGTACATGGATAATGAGCTTTCATGCGCTTTCATAATGTTAGGGATTCACCTTCTAACAATGTCCAGTTTAGTCAGATGGTTAGTGGTGCTTTTCCTTTTTCTCTGTATTTATCTGTGCATACACAGAAGAGTCTTTATTTAATAAGGTCTCATGTAGGTGCTAATATGCTCACTTAGAGTTCTTCTGAGGGGTGACCAGAAAAAGAAATCACTCTAGCGTGTAAAGCATGGCAGCGAATACTAATGTGTGCCTGCACTGCATTGGTGTGTACTATTAGGAGGGAGTACTGTATAGATTCAGGCTGAAAGTGGAAGTGTTTATTATTGACTGATGAGAAGTAAGAGAAATCCTGAAGGACAGGAACAGGAAAGAAAGCGATTTTCCCAGCATACTACCTGATGGGGCTGCAGCACAGTGAGAACTATCGTGTCTTTGCAGCGTCTATGGAACAACAGAGAATGGAGTGGGTTAGAAAATGCCAAGGACTGCACGGTATTTGGAGGCCCCCAGTTTATAGCTGCTGTCTCCTTTGCCGTTCTTCAGCTGCAAAAGTGACTGACTCATCCGCAGGTTTGGGTTGATGTAATGCATCGCCAGCAATAAGAAACACTTTGTTCCTTTTCACACTCACCACTTTTACTCCCCTTCACCTGCGCTGCTGATCACCTGCCCCCGATGCCACCCCCTCCTCCCTCCTCCCTCCACCCCCCCTCCCTCCTGGGACAGTAAAGGATGTTACCTTACAAGGTCTATGACTCTCTCTCGGGGCGCGTCGCTCACCGTCTCCTCGTTAATAGCCAAGATCTGGTCTCCGGGAAGAAGCTTGCCAAAGGAGGGGCCGTCTGCAAATGAAACGGGATACCATATGCATGCAGCATAGAGAAACCTGAAATCTGAATGCTGGCTTTCTCACATACATGAACACTAACCAGCAGAGACGGAGCGTACAATGACAGGTCTCTGGCTGCCTGCAATGAAGCCGAAGCCTTGAGTCGGGTGGCGCTGGATGGTGACCTGTCGAGCGGAGGCAGGACTTAGGGTACCACTGTCCATACCATCCTGGCTCTCCTCTAACATTGCAGTGCTATATAGAACACAGATATTCAGATATAAAAAGGGGCAAGTACACACAGAGACAGTGATGAATGTGCATTTTGTTTTGAGAAAAACTAGTGCGAAAAGAGCACCATGTACCTGCGTGCGTTCGTGTGTCCATCCTGGACCTTGGCCATCCCCTGAGAGGATGGGGCAGCATGGGACAGGTTTGCACTGCAAAGGCTGCTTTCTGTTTGGCAATCATTCACCTGCTCAAAAGAAGGGGAACAAGGTGGGGGGGGGGGGGCGGTTGTGAGAAACTGAAATAAAATGTTTCCTGGTTTGACAGCAGCAAAAATACTATTTTGTTGTTGTTGTTTTTTTTAATGTGCTGAGTTTATCTAAGCACATCTTGGAACACTGCTACAGGGAAAAATAAAATCATAAATGTGAAGCTGAAAAATGTAACACTCAAGATTACAATCCCAGACATCTTCAACAGCCGACAAGTTGCATTTGGCTTTGGTTAAGGTTGTTTGTTGTACCGAGTGAGTGTGCGGGATGCAGGTAAAAATGTAGGCGCTAAAATACATTTGTTAAAAGTACCTGCCCTTTGAGGCACACCTTCAGGAAAGCTGCACTTATCAAGGAACGGTAACATAATGCACACACAGGATGAAACACATTAAGGTCTCTGATTCTGCCAGTTTCTGCAAGTGTGGACCAAACTACTCCCGTGAACCACACATGCTCTTTTGCAGATGCCTGTGTGGGAGGCAGCGAAAGCAAGATTACTGAAAGACTGAGTGTGAATGTAGCATGTGGGTTTCTGTGTTTGTAGCAGAAAAAATGGAAATTATTGTGCGAGGGATAGAGAGCCAGATATTTATGCTCATATCTGTGATCTAGGACTCTGATGACTGCTGGCTAAAGAGAGAGAGAGAGACGCTGATTGTAATGTTAATGCTGCAGATGGCCCAAAACAAGATGAGCATGACAGCACTGCTCAGGATTATTATGCAGGGGTACTGTTGAGAGCAAATACCTTTCTGAGTGCCACAGGCAGAGAACAAACTGTCAGTAGTGACATTAGTCAATAGTCCAGATTCATATTCCTGTCACTTGTTGTTTCTGATAACGGTGGCTTATGAGGGAGCATGGCTCATTTGCAGTTCCATTGATGCATTGCTGATCTCTACCTTGTGTCATGGTATCAGATGAGAGTAGATGTATCATAGATAGGCTTCATATTGTGCTGGGTCCATGACTAACAATCCATTACGCCGCATGTGCTTTGAATTTCAATTATGCTAATAATTTAAAAAGATTAGATTCATATAAAAAAATTCTGTCTTCGACATTCAGCTGACTTACGAGGGATCATCCGTCTGTATCAAAGGTGCACGGCGGTGACAAATGATGCTGCACCAGCTGGTTCTGCCTCCAACAGAAGATTACCCATTTTTGATTGAGATCGGTTATTTTCTCATTTGACTTTGGCAGTGGATTCTGATGGTGCACTTCTTCCCCCAGTTATTCTTCTTTTCTCTGTCCCTCTAACATTTCACAGCTTCTTTCTTCACTTACCAGAAGGATACCCATTCTTATGAATCCTGACAGGCTGTTTCTCAGGTATGTGTGTCACTGCAAACACCTCCAGTGCAGTGAAAGGCAAGATCTTTGAACTAAGCAGGGAAACAATGGCCTGCACTTGTACATTTGTTGTAGAAGAGTCTATGCTGTAGCTAAAATTGCTCATTTCCAGCGATAACTTTATTATACAACTGCAGGTAACCGCTATGAACTCAGGGACAAAGGAATACATTCTCTTCTATCTGGTTTTCAGCCGATGGCTTTGAGAATACCACACAGATTTTACAGCTTTAGATTCCTCACTTAATTCAGAGATTAGTTTTGGTATTCAAAAGTATTGAGTAAAAAAACAGGACAGAGCAGAAGCGGAGAGATGAAGGTAGCCAGCGGACACTGAAGCTTGCACATCTGCAAAGATAAACAGCTATTCAGCAGAGGGGCCAACCTTTTAGAGAGGACACCGAGGAATTCTGTCAAGAAATGATCCCCAAGGGCATCGCCAGGCCTGTACGTTGCTATGACTACAGCTCTCAGTAGCTTGTTGAAGCTCGACCGGATGGAGGGATAGTGGGTGGATAAGAATAGCGATCTGGCCACTACAAGATATAGAAAGGGCTAGCTAGACGCTCTCTCATCACCCTGCAGTCACTGTGGCTAGATGCCAACACTTCCTCAGGCCCCTTGAGGTCAAGGCATCATATACCTGACCCTCCTCAGTGCCGCAGTCTGCAGCTGTCTCCTAGGCCTCAGGGTGTAGGAAAAATGATCTTTTTACTTATCATCTTTCCAGGTCTGCACCCTAACAGACCTATCAGTAGTTTAGAGAGACGCTGTATTTCATAATGCTTAGTAGTTCCGAAGTAATGTCAAAACCGGCAACACTACACCAACCAGTCAGGTAGTCTCTCAATATTCAGTGCAGTCCATCTACATTAGGATAAAATCTAAATTAAGTTTGTTGTGCCGTGTTCCTCTTTCTCTTTCTTTCAATTCAGTATTTCAACTTGTATTTGTTGTTTTATCCATAATGTGTCTGTCCAGCTACCAGGTCTTGCCTGGCTTATATCAAACTTTTGCCCTTTTAGTATGAACCAATAAAAAGGTCTTAAAATCGATTTCAATAGAACACTCTACATGCACACTCTTTCTGGTCCTCATTAAAACAAAGCAGCAGAGTTTTATGCACTGTAGTTGACCTGTGGCTGTTTCTTAGTAAGATGAGAGAGGGGAACATTACAGTAGTCTGGGAAGATTGCAAGTTTGAGACTGGGAATTATAGCTGAGATACATGACATAAATATATATATATATATATTTATATATTTGCCATTATATAATTACATAAATGAAGCACGTTCAAAAGCACTTTAAATGTTATGGGTTTTGAATAGCATTTTTACAATGGGAATGATGCAGCAATAGCTACCACGGGAACATTTACATTATGATAACCCAAATTACCATCAAAGAATATATGAAGGGCATTGTAGACATCATAAAGAGAAATGCTCCTGTTCAGCGAAATTAGACATACCACTGAGAACTATCAAGGAGAGGGTAAATATGTTGTCTCTTTTGTAGCTGTCCACTTTTCTGTCCACTTAAAGTCCCTGCTGCCAACTTGCATTTGCTTAGTTTGCTCAGATGTTTCTGGTTTTTAACTTTCAGCTCAATTTATTGTCTGGATTGCTCCCAAACCGTCCAGCGGACGTTGTCTGTCCTTGTTAAACGCACTCAGCATTATCTAGGGCTAGGAAAGGATAATGCAGATACTCAATAACTAAATTCATTGTGCCTGTATGTCTGTCTAAGGACATATCCAGATCGGCCAATAGCATATTCTGGGAGCCTGAAAGATAAGTGGTGGAAAAGGGCAAATTTAGCTGAAATATCATTTTACATCACATGTCAGAACACGCAGACACAAAGGACATATATAAACTATACAACTTTGATAATGAAAGGAAATGTCTTGCATGGCAACGTTATCAATTTGACTGTTTGTTGTGAATATTGCAGAACAATAGTCAAATAGCAAAACAGGCCATGGAGCTTTTTTCATGCATGAATCAATGAATGCAATGTTTTTTCTGCTTGTACAACGTTATTTAAACTGAGTATTAGTTTAGGCTATTCCCACATGCGGTAGTTGCGGCTTATCCTTTTGGATGTGGCATCTCAAATGTTGATTCTTAATTACAATTTCATTATTATATTAATTACAGAATCAAAGAGTCAATTTCGCAACAATTGGCATGACACTTACCCATGGCACTTTGATTTATCTGGCTACTTACCGTTGATGCTTGAGGAATTTTCACTTATTTTACTGTAACACTAATTGTTAATCACTCTGATTAACTGAGTCTGCTAAACGCTTGGAATATAACTTATAATATGAATCAGAGATGGAATCACAATCAGAAACTTGGGAGTTGTGCAGCACTAATTGGAAAGTGAGGACTGTTGTAAGGAGCTGAGTGTTATTGGATCACTGCCTTGAGAAGTCAGACAATACGTGTGTAGTATCACAGTGATTATTTGTGACTGATGGACAGGTCAAGCTTATGTTTTGTAGCTAAAGAATACATATTAGACTGTAAGGCATCAGCAATGGCATTTAGAGAAATTAGAGTTGGTTACACTGGTTTGGTTTATTAATCGGGTCCTTGCTAGCAAGCAGTAGTACATTAACAGAATGTTAATAAAGCATTGTAGGGCTGTAGAGTGGGATCATGTTAATAATCCATTACAGTTTGCCTCACATCCACCAAGGCCTTCAAGGTCAACTTAAAGATTATTATTATCTAATACTGGTCAAAAATGGGCAAAAGGTGTAGAAACTGACTCTTACCAGCATCGTGTGTACTGTCAACATATAAAAAATACTATATAAAAATGTAAATGATCATGTCAGGGCCACTGGATTGATCTCAAGGTCATATAATAATCATATACAGAGCTATTTAAAATTATGTTTCTTACTTCCATTGTTTTGTATTGTTTATTGGGATTGTAAATATCATATTATATTATTACGACTTTGTTATGTAACTATTTGAATACATATCAGTTTTAATGCATGTTCACAAGTATAATTTGGTTTAGAAAACAAAATAAATATGCCATCAAAGCATTTTTTCAATTGATATATCTATTATTAAATATTTAAATGAATTGAGTAAACAATGACATGAATGTTACAAATGCACTATATCCACAAAAATAAAAATAGAATAAAAAAAGAAAAAACACAATGTACAATACTGTTCTCTTAAAAGTAAATATGCTCAGAGAGAGTGAGCTGCCATAGTGGAGGTTTGCTCTCGCTGAGTGCTTCTTGTTATATATTTGCTTTGGTCAAATAAATTGAGGTGTGATTCCAGTATAAGACAAAGTCAGGTCTGCCGATGGAGCCCTTTTCTATTCACAGTTGAGAGGAGGTTAACAGTGTGCACCTGTCACAGGTGTGAAAGAGTCTGGAGTCAGTGTGGTGAATGTTATGATGACTGCAACATCATCTGTGAAGAGAAGGGGGCACTAGGGGTGGACTTGCCTCTTCTGGTGTTCTTGGTTGAATGCCAGTCAAGCACAAGTCCCACTTAAAGACAGTGGTCCCTGATGCCATCATAAAGTCTGTCTGTGTCAGTTTAGACAGAAACATGCCCTCTGGAGGTCGTTTTTTTAGGCCTCCGGCAGTGCTCTTCCTGTTCCTCCTCACAGAAATGAGCAGCTACTTCTGTCCAGCTCTCCTTGTGTAAGAGCCCCTCTTCTGTTATCTCCTCCACACTCTTGAGAATGTGCTGGGAGACAAGGCAAACCTTCTCATGACACCAAGTATGGCTGTGCCCTTCTGGATGAGCAGCCCGAATAGGCAGCAGATATAGTGACATGGCACTAGCAAAAAGTGAAACTAGAGAGAAATCATTCAGGAGAGATGAGGAGACAGCTATGGTCTGCAGCCACCACCTGCAAAACCATTTCCTTTTTGAAGGATTGTTATGCTGTTGCCTCTCCGGTGGACCAAAACTGCTAAAATGGTTTATGTCTCCTAACTGGACAGGATAATATCCCTCTATTTTAACTTAAGTGCCCCCTTTTTTTTTATTTTTGTTTTTTTTTTATTTTTGAGCAGTGGATTTAAAGTGCATAGTGATACTACTAGTTCAATTGCAGACATCCTCTGTCACCCAAAGTTCAGCCAACAGTCTTGCCAACATTTTGTATCATATGTAGCAAATCCTTGATTCTGGAGAAATCCTGTTAGGATTATGAAAGAGGCGACACAATAATCTCCTCAGTGTACTGTGAAATGAGCCTTCCCAGACAAAGATACTTTTTCTGTCACATGTTTGGCCTCTAGGAAACGTCAAACAGGAAAGTCATTTTGACATATCAGCAGCCATTGTCTTTAATCTGTTTTCAGTTGCAGGCTGCGATAAAACATTCACTAAATATTTATGTTGTTTTGTTTTTTGTTTTTACAAAAGATTTTAGAATTTCTCATTTGCGATACACAGACAGACCTTTGCACCAAGAGAGCCAATCAAATGAAGCCATCGGCACTGGGCCTAATCCCTTCTGTCAATGCAGTCCGCCTGAGCCAGACGTGCAGAAATCCAACTGGGGAATACGACCCAATTCATTCTGTAGGGAAAGTGAAGGCTGATATGAAATTCTGTCCTGGACATTCTTTGCGATAAACTTTTCATTGTGTATTTTATCTGTAGGATTGAATCATTTAAAACCGTTTTTAGTCCCCTGGCTAAAATTGGAAGTAGATTGCACACTGCTTTTCTTCCTTAATCTTGCAAGTTCCTTCCTTCCTGTCCTTCAGTAAAACTGTGCAGTTTCATCCAGTCTGTCAAAAGAAACATATCCGAACACTTCTGTGACGTGTGTGTGTGTGTGTATATATATATATATATATATATATATATATATATATATATATATGTGTATATATATATATATATATATATTTTCATTTTAAATAGCAATAACTACAGTGGCCCTGAGAGGCCAAATGGACTGCAACTTAAGAAAACACCAGCAATAAGAAAAACGCAGCAAAAGCACACAAAAAACAACGGAAATAGGAAGAAACAAAACACAAATAGGAAAAGCGACAACGGAAATAGGAAAAAAGAAAACAGAAATAGGGAAAAAAAGATTTCCAAAAGCACAAGGGAAGTGTTTCTGGGGAGGCAATAACCCGACGGACCAGTTGCAGGAACCAAAATATGCTAAGAATTGCGCTGGGAGACACCTTAAAAGAAGTGGAGGTTTTGTGAGGAAAGAAAAGATGAGAGGTAAGTGTGTTAGCCTAACTATTAGCCTAAAAATCCGTCATCAGTATTACATGAACCACGATAAAACACACCTAGCATGTTTTGGGTTCCTGCAACTGGACCGTCGGGTTATTGTCTCCCCAGAAACACTTCCCTTGTGCTTTTGGAAATCTGTTTTTTCCTATTTCTGTTGTCGTTTTTTCTATTTCCGTTGTGTTTTGTGTGCTTTTGCAGCGTTTTTCTTATTGCTGATGTTTTCTTAAGTTGCAGTCCGTTTGGCCTCTCAGGGCCACCGTAAATAACAGTGACTTACTGTAAGTCCTTCCTCAGTGTAAGTTAGCTCTACCATATCTGACCTGCTTACCTATGCTTTCACACTCGTGTCTGTGTGCTTACTTGACTAATACCAATGAACACTGTCCTCTCTTTACACACATGGCCTCTACCCACTGCAATCATGTGGAAATGGAAGTTTTCACAGGACTCTACACAGTCATATGAAAAACGAAGTACACCCCACGATTCAGTAGGTTGTGGCAGGAATACCTTAACATAATAGTTTTCTGAATTACTTACTCATCTCTCTCAACATTGTGATTGCACTCTTCATTAAAATGTGAAGAGTGCTTACGTTTATTGGGGTTTTCGGGCATTCTTTTGCGCACGGCTTATCCTTTCTTAAGGTCCCATTGTGGGCTTTTTGTCAGGTTGAGATCTGAACATTAACTGGTCATAGCAATGCTTTGAGGCTTTTCATTTTCAGCGCTCGTGTTGTAGATTTGCTGCTGCAATTGGGATCATTCCCCTTTTTCATTACATATTTTTGGTCAAGTTTTAGCTGTAGCTTGACAGATATCCTTACATTTGACTGGAGAATACTTTGGTATACAGAGAAGTTGATGGTTGACTCACTAACTGTGATGGTGCCTGGGTCCAAACCATCACCCCTCCACTGCCATTTTTGACAGCTTATATGAGGTGTTTGTAATGTGAGGTGTTCTGCGTTTGTGTCAGGACTTTATGGGCAAACATCTCCACTTTGGTATCATCTGTCTAAAGGATGTTGTTCCGGAAGTCTTGAGGTTTGTTCAGACCTAAGCTGTGCTGCCATGTTCTTTATAGAAAGAAGAGGCTTTGTCCTTGAAACCCTTCCAAAAAAGTCCTCCTTTTCCCACTCCAACTGTTATGAGTTTTAATCTTTGACAAACTAACCGAGGCCTGTAGAGTCTGTGATTAAAACTTCCTTTTTCATATGAATGTAAAATGTAGTAAAAGACCAAATACTCATTTTACAAGATGTGCCAGTTTATTACTTTTACTTCCTGAATTGCTGGTCCCTTCTTTGCTCTTTGGGGTGAAATTATTTGAGTGGAAACACATCAGTGTGACGCGCCCTACTGACTGGAGTAGTCATAAATGAAAACTAGTTATTAAGCCTTGAAGTTGAAACAGCTGGATGCAATGCACGTGTTACAAATGTCCTCTTTTCCAAATTGTTTCACCACTATAAATGACTGTTCCAAAAATAATGAAAATTTCTGCTTTCATGCAATTCATAGTTTAAAAAAAGAGGAAAAAGGATCAGTTCATAGGGAACCCGTATCAATGGCACACTGAGTGCAAGCAATCCAAAAAGTGTGAAACAGTTTGTGAAAATAGAGTGGTGCATGCTTTGCCTAAATGTGTTTTTGCTTGCCGTGTCTCAACGAGGAGTTGTCTTTGAGATGGAGATGGGAACTATTGAAAAGGATCTGAAAATTCGAGTCGGGTTTAGAGAGGATGTGACTTCTTCATGACGGAGTTCACAACCTTGAGAAAGATATGACACAAAACTTTGCTTTCTTCTCCAAATCCCATTAAGCAAGAAGACGCTGAAACCTATTTTTCGGTTTCAGCAGAAGCTGCAGCCTTGTTAAATCACTGACATCTTGTCATTCTTGCACAGATTGCACTCACGCTACAGCTCGGGCCGTCTTCAAGAAATCACTCTGTTTTTGTTAGCACCTCAAACATGACAAATGAAAATAAATAATAGTGGACAGGTATTATCATATTACGTCCTATAGGGTTATCTGGGCGATATAAACAGGTGTATTTGCATGTACTATAACTCTAATATTTAATATATAACTCCAATCTTAAGCAAATGAGTCATGTCACACATATATTAAATATATTTTTGTGTCAGTTTGACCTGCAGACACTAAAAAAAGACAAAAACAGGAGTGACGCATTAAGTTCACTTAATGTAATTCTCAGTAATAATCCCCGAGGGGTTGAATCGCCATTTCGTACATCCTGATGCACAAGTATAATAAAAAAAAGCCACATCTGCCATATGTTTGAAGCTCTCTTTGTTCCACTTGAGTGTAGTGTGCTGACCTGTTAGTCTCGGGCTAAGCTGCTCCTCTGACTCACTCCTACATCATCAGTGTGATCATATAACCACATAGCCTTCACCACAATATGGAAATCACAATGTCCCACCTTCCAAAGGACGCAGTCTACAAGACAGCTTAACCAAAACTGGTGGATTTATGTTCTCATAAAGTGTTATGATAACAAAAAAGAATCCATAGACCTGAAACAAGTACAAATAAAGCTTTAATATTTGCCATTTAAAAAGCAACAGTTTGATTTTATTTAATGTGAGGGTTTGATGATCTCCCTCTTACTTTGTTTCTTTTCAAGAAAATATCAGATTGAATTTTTTCTTATTTGTGCGTTACGGTTGAGCTCTACTCAGGGAAAAGTCAGTTTTTCTAACATGAGTGCTTTTGCTTCCTTAAATGCAGGCAGACGTCTGAACCTGAGAGTTGAGTGTACACCAAAGTCAACTAAAAGGGAGTCTATAAATGCGGTCCCTCATTCATTTATTCAGAATAAAGAAAAAAATCAATAATTCCCAACCCCCTGAGCCACGGTCGCCCAATTGCACCTAAACGCAACTGGGAATAGTTTAGTTGAATAGAAAGGCAATTCCTATATGACAGTTAATTGCAAACAGTTCTGCATAGGGCTGGGCTATATCCTACCGTTCACGGTAATACCGGTGTAATGTTGGGCAACGATAGGAAAATTAAATATCGCGATAGAATATGGGTAATATGGGTAAAATGCGCATGCGCAGTGCCTTTGTTTACATACGCACATGGCAGCGACGCAGAATGAGAAGAGTGGAAAGTGGATTGTTAAATGAAACGGATGAACCGGAATTGGTTTGTAAAAATGCTGCAACTTCAGTGGTGTGGAACTGGTTTAGCTTTCATCCGTCAGATACACAACAAAGCACTATTTTTGGTAGAGCGTGCTAGCGGGCCGTCGATATTATCGTGTTTTTTGGAAAATACCGCACACTTAAAATCAATCCTTTGATTTTTCTGAAAATCGACAGTGCCCCTTATAATCCCGTGTGTCTTATGTATGAATTCTGGTTGTGTTTACTGACCTCGAAACGATTTTATGTGGTACATGGCGCTCGAAAATCTGTCAAATGTTTCAGTACGACTTTGCTGAGCTACGAAGCCGCACCGCTTGATGGATTGTCGGAGCATTACGGCTATCATAGGGAGGAGCCTGGCGGAGTGATGCGTACTGTGCTTCAACATAACATTACCGTATTGTGTGTGTAGAACCTCTTTTAAGTTTTGTGGATATTATACATGGTTATGCTGAGGATATGTCAGCCAATTTCCACTGGAAATGCCTTTTGGTTAAACTGTCAGCAAGGAATTGCATTTGCACTGTTAATTTTTTATATAACTTTAATGCACTTAAAAAAGCTGCTTGTTTAAGTGGAAATACATTGATGTTTTTTTTTTTTTTGCACTAATAAAGTTGAGGAGTTGTAAAGTATTTTGTCTCGTGTCAATTGTATCGTCAGTTATATCGTTATCGCAAATTTTCAAATGTTTTTTGGTCATATCGCCCTGCTCTAGTTCTGCAAATAATTTGCTAATAAGGTTAATGGCAGCCATAATTTCTAATGATATGTCACCAATGTGGAGTCTTCTCATTAATCTATATTCATATTTTTTTTGTAAAATGCTTACTTTCAGCTTAAACCTTTACTGTAACCAGGGATGTCACCAGAAACTATGCTGACGATTCTGAAAATGTGATGAAAATTATGACTTTTTTTTTTTTACAGTATTGTATATATAATAGGCAACATATGTACAGAATAGGGTTGTTAAGAAAAAAAACACACACAATGGCCCAGCCCCTCCCATCACCAGCAGCAGAACACGTGAACAGCAGCACACAAACCTGGTGAAGCATCTTAAAGACTGACACCCTGGTTTTTATTTGGTCATTTGATAGATCCACTTCTTTATCTTGAGAAAATGTCTCTCCTGTTTTGTCAGTAATCTAAGACAGATGTTTCTGCTCTTTTATGGGTATATGGTTGTAATTATGCACAGTGCATTTGAGTCCAACTGCATTTTCTTTTTCTTTTTTTTTTATGGAATAGCATAGTGACTTGAGCCGGTTGCTCGTCCAGTTCACATAGTCTGTTGCCAATCCCGAACCATTATTTGAAGCCCTGGCAACACACACCTTAGATCAGCTGCTGTCATTCACAGGCTCAGTCCCAGCATGTGGACTTTTTTGACAGTTGGGTCACACTCAACAGTACACGCCATGTCTCACGATGGCAAAACCGTGTCTGACAGCTGGTTTCTCCCATAGCGACAGTCCATTAAAACGTGCCATAAAACAGAAGCTCAGACTGTTCCTGAGCGTGATCCTCTTTGATTAAAGGTGCAGGAGGTGAAGAGAGCCAGCTCATCCATGTAATAGCTTGTGAAGAATTTCCCCTCACTTTCTTGGTCATAAAGCAAATGTTTATAGAAGGAAAGCAGTAGGTTTAAACATCCACACACTGCGGCACACCTGTAGAGGTCATAAATAAATGTAATATTTCTGTCCTTTTTTTTTTTTGTTTTTATTCATCTGCATTGACGTTATACTATGTGAGACCGAGAGTCACCATCCCAGCCTTAAAATACGAAGTTTTATATACCTGTGATACAGTATAAGCTGCTTCTAATTCATAACAGCGTGGATAAGCTCTTTAAAACCGAGGAAGATGGAAGCGGCCACCTCTCTCAGTTTCGTTTGAGGTTGAGTGAATGCAGAGAATTTCTTTTTTTAAGTTCATTTTAATATTCATGCAAAAGTACACTCACTTGTTTGATGGCAGTCTCAAAAAAATTACCCTGAGTCATACAGTACGCTTGCTTGATAGTCCAATAACCATAAATTAAAATGAAATAAATGGGGGGGGGGGGAACACCAGTGAAAAAATTAACCTCCAGTCTGTTATATATATCGCCATGGCAGCGCTACTGTTTACGCATATGATTGAATGTGTTTGCCTTCTTTTAAATTATAGCGTGGTGGTGCAAAAGAGCAGCTATGGGGAATTAGTTTAAAAACTAAATGAAGCCACACGGCAGCGAAACTGAGGAGAGGAAAAAAATATCAGATGAAATATAGAGGCAGGGATGTAAGCAATGAAGAATATTTCCTAAGTGGAAAAAGCAATTCAGGAAAAAGAGACCAGCCGTCATATTCCAATAAGCTTCCTACCAATAAGATAGGGAGGCGATGCAGTTTCCCTGGCTGGTTATTGTGAATCTATGCTCTCAGGCTGCGGAGGTTCCACTTGACAACATTTGATTCATCAGTCAGGAGCTGAAAGGAGAAAGCCAGGCCTGCATTGCATTATTCTCTCCCTGAAGTTTACTCAGCAGCCTCTGCTTTGACAAGACTCTGAATCTTTCCTGTGTGACTGCTTCAGTTTTCATTCCTGATCTAGTTTTTTTTATTTACCCAACCTAACCTTTCAGGATGTATAAATACTGTAAATAATAAGACACGAGTGTAGGAGGTGAGACTCCCAACCTTCACAAAATCAATTCCAGACTCCTTCGTGTTTTAGTTTTTATTTTTTTTTTTTTCAAAGTTGCTATAAATGACACCATTAGCTAACATCTGGCTTTGGCTACAGCTTTTACATTCATGGGAGAAATGATATGATTAGCCCTTTAGGTCCAGCAGCTAGTTACAACATCCAGTTGTCCACAGTTGAAAACTGCGAGGCAGAGCGGCAGTGACAGCAGCAGAGCGGCTCTGTCTCTTCGCTGTCACCCTTCAGTGAAGCACGCAGTTCTCAGCAGCTCGCCTGACAGCGGAACGACACAGAGTCACACTCATTCTCTAAGAAATACAGCATGGCTGTTTCCCCCTCCTCCTCCTCCCTCTCCTATCGCTGCCACCCATGAGATATCACCCACACGCCCCTCCCAGCTCCACCCTTCCGTGACTGCCATTAAAGTGGCCTTCTGCAGTCTGCAACATGCAGTTGATTTCATGTACACTCTCAACACTTTCTATATTTGGGCAGCATCTTAATATTCAAAGCACATTTTCTCACTCAGGCACACTTCAGCAAACCCTATATTAATGCATGCATTTGCTTAACTGTGCAAAAACCGATGCTACAAATGCTTTTTGTTCATTTCGAGATAACACGAGAAGCCCAACAGAGAATATTAATGAGCTTCTGTCGGTTGGTGTACAGCAGTTCTGTGCATGTTTTGCATTTACATGTATTAATGACAAGGGGGCGTAACAGTGCAGCGCACCAGTAATCACAATACCTGGTTTGACCTCTGTGCTATACTGCACATAACTCACTGAGCTTCTACTGTGTCTGGCTTCTTTGCTTCTTTAACACCGCTGTTTTTTACTGGGAAAGTGTTTTTGCTCGTGCTTACTGGCACGATGAGATGATTCCACGTATGCCAAAGATTATGCAAGATCTGTTAAAATGTAAGATTTGCTCCATTAGCATAGTGCATTGGCTTTGTCTGTCAGAAAACTCCACACCTTAGGTTCAGAACGCAGCAAGCGGTTGATTTGCAAGCGAGCTTCCCTGCTGTCTGGGTCTGGCTGATCTGGGAGCTTCTGTAACAGTTCTCCCTCCCTTTCTTTCCCTCCGTGTCCGTCTCTCACCAGTGACTTATCTAGTGCTGGTATGTTTTGGCAGTGTGCAGAGAATTCAAAGTGGCTCTACCATCAGGGTGTGTAATTATCAGGCCTGCTGAGTTGCTGTGCTCCCGCTGCGTGCGCACTTGGGTCCAGCTAGGCCTGACTCTTCTTTTGCCTCATCGCTGACCAACATCCACTGCTGTGCATTCAATCTGTTTGAGGTTTTGTAATGTGTCAGTATAGCTTTTTGGTGTTGTATCTAACTAAATGCGCAACTTAAACAAGTCAGTCAAACACTTAAAGTGTTTCTCATTTTGAGGTATTTCTGAATTCTTCTGAGTGAAATGAGCTGTGTTGATTCTTGAGCCTGAAATTTTTAAGTGTTAGATATAAAACATTTTTGTATTACCAGTTAGCTTCTCACCAGTTATGCCATCTTTTTTTTCTGAAACCTCCCAGTTAAATGATGTCAAAGCTTTTTTTATTTTAGCTAACAGTTTGTTGTTTCTGTGGATCTTGTGTTATTTATTTGTAATGTACAGAACTTTGTGTCAGCTGTGGTTGTTTTAAAAATGCTTTATAAATAAAGATGATGATGATGATCCAATACCTACTCAAAATGCTGACATGTACACATTAAAACAGCTGAGAATTACATGAATTGTATTTCCTGTCCTTTCACAGAGCCAAAGGTATCATTACTTTTTACTCAAATAGACACTCAGCGAAATATTTTACACTCACCTCCCATTTTATTAGGTACATCAGTTTGCTTATTAACACAAATAACTAATAAACCAAAAAATTTGATGCATTTAGGCAAGACAACCTGCTGAAGTTCAAACCAAGCATCAGAATGAGGATAAGATGGTCTGAGTATTTTAGAATCTGCTCATCTACTGGGATTTTCTCAGACAACCATCTCTAGTGTTTGCAGAGGATGGTCTGAAAAAGAAAATATCCATTGAGTGGCGGTTCACTGGCAGAAAATGCCTTGGTAATGCCAGAGGTCAAAGAAGAATGGCTAGACTGCTTTGACGTGACAGGAAGACAAAAGTAACTCAAATAACCACTGGTTACTACCAGAGTATGCAGACGAGCAGCACTGAATGCACAACACAGTGATCCTTAAAGCAGATGCACTACAGCATTAGGAGACCATGCTGGGAACCACTCCTGTCAAATAAGACTAGAAAACCGAGGCTACATTTCAAATGGACTCACCAAAATCTGTCAACAGAAGATTGGAAAACATTATCTGTTGTGAGGAGTCTCGATTTCTGCTTCAAAATTCAGATGGTAACGTCAGAATTATGCCTAAACACAAAAACATGGCTCCGCCCTGATTCCGGTGTAATGGTCTCTTGTTCTGACACACTTTGGCCTCTTTAACCCCAAACTGAGTGTTGTTTAAACACGACATCTTAACCGAGTGTTATTGTTGACTATATCTATCCATTAATAAGTCACCCATCCTTTGATGGCAGCTTCCAGCATTCAGTGAAACGCCGTGTCACAAAGCAGAAATCATCTCAGATCGGCTCCTTGAACAGTTAAAGACAGTTCATTATGCTAAAATCCTCCACAGTCACCAGATCTCAGTCCAATAGATCACCTATGGGATGTGATGGAACGGAAGACTTTTAGACCTGAAGGTAACCACATACACCTTAATAAAGTGACCAGTGAGTATAGTTCCCTAACATTTTGCAATAATTTATTTACCATAAAGCAAAATATTTACCTGTTTTAATCATTTTATTTAAGGATGTGCAATTTGGAAAAATGTACAAATTGGTTGATTCAGTGTTTCTGTGTTAATTTTATCAAATTAAACTGTGATGGACTCTTAGAGTTAACTATAAAAAGTCTATGGAAGCCAAAGCAGTGATGGTCTATGTTTTTAGAAAGTCAACACTGACTTGAAGCATGCAATCTTTTTTTTTTTTCTTGTAGTGTTTATGACCTCAGCATAACCTGATAAAAGGACCTGATATGAATTTCATTCTGTGTACAGCATTACAATGTAAAGCACACAGAGTGACACCATTATGTGGAGAATGTAGCTGATGACGGTTACAGTGGGGTTCTGCCATTAATGGGAGGCAGAGGTTATGAAGTGTACAATTTTACTTTAGATGAGAAAAATCCATCCACCCTTGAGTTATGTAACGCTGCTTTACGATCATGCTAGGACTCTGGTAAAAGGTTGCGAGCAGAGTATATTAAAGGTGATAAGGTTACCAAATATACTCCATCAGTTTTTCATGCATTCATATTTGAGCTATTTTAACTTATGCACAAACATTGGACTTTTTTATGACCAAGTAACTAAAACAGCCACGATAAAGCACACTTTATTTTTGACACATTATTAGAGAGAAAAATCCAGACAAAAATCCATCCACATCATTTTTACTGATGTAAATTAGCTGTAAATGAATGCAGTTTAGAGGACAGGGATGAAGTGAAGTCTGTCAGCAGCTAGGAAGCTAAATTAGTTTTTGTTAATATTTGCATTTGGACTTTAGACATTTAGACAAATGAAAATATATTACTGTCACTAAAACACAC
Source organism: Simochromis diagramma (assembly GCF_900408965.1). Taxonomy (NCBI): domain Eukaryota; kingdom Metazoa; phylum Chordata; class Actinopteri; order Cichliformes; family Cichlidae; genus Simochromis; species Simochromis diagramma. Next base: position 8,001,261 of record NW_024387477.1, read on the forward strand.
ACACAACAAAAAGATTAGAGAGTGACAAGCAACTTCGAGCTATTTGCCAGACTTTGAGCTATTCCGCTAACATTGTAGCCTCTGTATACACAGGTCAGATCAGGTATCAGAACTGCTTTTGTGTCATTGTAATATGTGTTGGTGCACCCTTGAAAACAAGGTAATTCATCTGAAAGAGTTTATCCTGCTTAGGGTGAGTATTATTACCAAAAAATAGCCACGAGGATGAAACCCCTTGACTCTCGATACATAGCATTTTTTTTAAATTTTTTTTTATCTCTTTTACCTCTCAAATATTCTTCATCCAAACTGATGACACAGAACCAATATCATAACCTGTCTGGAGAAATATCAGAAGCTCTTCTGACTTCAGCTCTGTTTCTTAGTAATTATGTTGTGATTAATTTTTACTTGTGTAGCTTTCACATCTGAGCAGGATAACTCCCACTCATCTTGCGTAAAAAGCAAACAAACACTTTGGAATCAGCACTGTTAAATGAAGAAGATTGCATCTGCTCTCAAAGATTTTAATCTTCTGCTTTTTTTGATTTGGAGAGATGATCCCGGGACTTTGTGACACTCTATAATATGCTGTCTGCTGCTCTCATCCTCAGTGTGGAGGAAATGAATATATGCTTGGCTGCTCTTAGTGCTTTAATCCATTTAATGCACCCTGGGCAAAGGAGAGGAGAGAGGAATACGCAGCCTGCTGTGGTGCGTGCGTCTAAAAGAGCTTGACTATTGCATTGAAGCAGAACCGCTGACTGCATGCAGTTCTTGTTGCGGCTGTCATTGTCGTGTGTAATTCGCTCGCTCGCATCAGTCAGGGTGTTCAATATTTGAAGAAAAAAAATGGTTCCTTGATATCTTTCAAGAATAAATAAGTGTGCTCAAACTATTTTTCTCACTGCCCAAATGCTGCTTTCAATCTTTATGATGTTATTCTGACAGACTCATGATATATTGACCATTTCGCCAACTTTTGTCCATTTATTGTCTGCAAAGATGACAAAGTAGCAAGTCCAGTTTCACATTGATATCGATTCTGGAGGCATTCCGCCAGAACAATTAAATGGAGAGAGTGTATCAGATAGTTTTGGGGGGATAGCATCTCCCATTGTTGCCTTTTGACTCGTATAAATTGTGTATAGCCACACACGCACTTCAGCTCTTCTGGTCTTTTATGAGGTGGACTTGGTGGAATCGTTTTATAGAAGGTAGCACTTTGGAAGGCTACCTGCGGAGGGATGTTTATTTCAGTTGTGAGTGTAGGTGGCCCACTGAGTGATGGCTGCACCGTGATTTGTGATGAATCAGACTGCAACTGTGCACTTTCATCCTTGTTAATGGGGTGCGATCAATACCATAGCTCTGTATCAGGAACCACAGAGTGATAAGTGCAGCATGAGTATTGGGTTGGGGGGAGGAGACACATGCCAGTCGATGGGAATGTGGAGATAATCAACAAGATCGCAGGTAATACTCCGGGTGGTCTTTTGCAGGAGCGTTTGAAAGGATCAATCTCTATTGCATAATGACTGCTCCTACAGTACATTTGGGAACATTTGTGTCTTTGTGGTAAAGGCAAGAATGGGAGAAAGATGAGAGGATTTGTACCACAGATAAACAGAAGAAGTCTCTTTTTTTGTGTGAAAGCTTGTCACATTGTAATAATTCCAGCTGTTCTTTGGAAGTGTCCTTAATTTTTCATGCTTTTGCCACTAAAGCACATAACTTTATTTCTAATCCAGTGCCAAGAATGGGAAAAGATAGCACTAAAGACTCCTCCAACATTTTATGGTAAATTTCACACCTCCCGTCAGTGGTGGACTTTCCCTGAGGTGTCTAAGAGGTGCACGCTGCCTCTCTCCTTGAGGCCCTGGCACTGTCTCGGCTAATTGTCACAGCTCGTTTCCTCCTCTCTCCTCCACGCCAGTGTGATAGCCTGTGCTCAGCCATGTGTGTGAAGTTTGAGAAAGCAAAGTTGATTGCAAAGTGGTGGTGTTATGACAGGGGCGCTGAGAGGTTTGTGCAATGCAGTGTTTGTTTACGAGCGCGCGAGGGGTTGGGGAGGACAGAAACGCAGGAAGTAATGAATAGAACGCAGTCAGATGTTAATTAGATACGATGGTTGATGCACTGGAGACAGGCATATTTTTGTGCGTGTGTATGCTTAGGTTTACTATAAGCCCTCGACAAATGAACGTCTGATGGCATTAAAATAATTAACGGTTGTGCTTTATGACGCTGCGTACTAAATGGCATTTTCAGCCCTCTTTCCGCTGCCCTGTTGCAGTCATAAGCCGAGCCAAGCACAAACCAGAGCTGGAAAGACAAAAGATATACAGAGTGTATCATTTTTTTCTCTTTTACAGTGCGTAAAGTAAACTGTTTGTATTGGGGATATATGATCAGAGCCGGAACGCCTATTAAAACAAGTAAAACAAGCTGAAATGTGCGTAGCTGCACTGGCAGTAGCTAATCTGTCAGGAGCATTAGTGCAGCTTTTTGTTACACAGTGACAAATGCACTGAGGCTTTTTTACGGGTGAGACAAAATAGTCTGTGTTTGAGCCTCGAAGCTGCTTCGTCTTCAAAGCTGTGACTTTTCTGATCATACTGAAAGTTGAAATCGGATTGACACAATAATGAAAATTCTGTTTCATCTTAAGGTTTGTTTGGTTAGATTTTTATGTGACGACACAAGAAAACGTTCTAAGAGTCAAAACCGAGCCTGCACAACATTTTTTTTCCCTCATTACTTTTGTTAGTGACAGAGAGAGAGAGACTTCACGTGCAATTGGCTTGTGTAGTCAGTCAGTCAGTCAGTCGGTAGGCAGGCAGACAGGTGCCGAGCATCGATATGTTTCTTATCGTCAAACTACCTCCTCTTGGCTCATCACAGCCCAGGGTGCATCACGCACATGCACACACACATCCTTGAGTGTGATATGAAGGCAGGAGAAGGAGACGGAAGGGAGGGGAGATTTGAGAGTCTATTTACCTATCTTGGAAAATAAACTCTTCTGTGTTTTGACGCTTGATTCAGTGCAGAGGATTCTTTTTGCCTTGCAGCACGCTTGCCTTTTGAAAAAACAAAACACGTTTGTTTTTAATTGAAATAACATTTAATTGGTCAGGAATGTTGCAGATGACTATTTCAGCTTAATGGGATCATTAATCAGAAATCCTTCATGGTTCCAGAGGAATCGACATAACCATACCAAAGTGCAAGTTTATTATATTAAAAGGCAGACTGATCATTAGAAAAGTCTTTTTTCCAATTATGTTAGCGCAGCTGAAAACTGTATTGCTGATTAAAGATGCAAGAAATATGACTAGTTGAGTGTCTGGAGCACGAGCCTCTGTGGGTTCGCTTGTAGTCTCAAAATGGTATTCTTGTTTCAAGAAATGAAAGCTATTCCATGTGGGAAACAACAGTGTGTACTACTCCGTTCACAGAGCGGCGCTGCCCAGAATAGAAAGAGAAGAGAGAGGCCAGGAAGATGAGTCCAACAGAGCCTATAGTGTGAGAAACAGACACCTCACAGGTTCTAAGCTGGCAGCTTCATTAAACAGTATCTACAAAACCCCAGTCTCAACATCGACAGTAAAGTGGAAACTCAACTATCCTGGCTTCACGGCAGAAGTGGAAAGAAAAAGCCACATCTGGCACTAAAGGGAAAAGATTAAGATGGGCAAAAGAACACAGACACAGGACAGGAGAAGGTATGAAACACCTGTTATGAACAGATGGAGCCAAGTTCAAGGGGTTTGCGTTAGAAAGTAGGAAATTTGTGCGATGCTGGAGAAGAAGAAAAAGTGAACGCGAGGAGGGCTGGACATCATCTGTCAAACACAGTGAAGGGGAACGCGATGACTTCCTCTAACAGAATAGAAAGGATCTTCACTGTGTTTGCCACATCATGCCGCACCCTGTGGATGCTGCTTGATTGGAGGCAATTTTCTCCCTTAACAAATAAATGACCCAAAACGAAGCTCCAAACTATGCAGAAATTTTTAGAGAAGAAACCATCAGCAGGTATTTTGTCTGTAATGGAGTGACCAGCACAGTAATAGGATTTCAACCCTTGTGAGCTTTTGTGAGAACACCTTGATTGTACAGGACATAATGAGTGCACACAATGCAATCTAACTTGTAGGAGGCACTTCAGGAAGCATGGGATGAATTTTTCTGTGAACATCAACAAAATGAGCGCTCAGATGCCACCGAGCCTGATTGCTGGATGAGGTTTGAATGACAAAATTATTATATCCGGTAAAGGTCCTTATTTTGAACCTCGCAAATGCATTCATTGTGTTTTGCGTTCACTTTACAACTTATTTGGTGATGAGAGGATTATGCTTCATTAAAATTTACAGTGGTAATGTTTATCTTTGGGATTTCAAAATAATGAATGACCCTGCTGCTGTGGCAACACAACCCTTTATTCACTGTACCCCTTTTTATTAGGAGCATGGCCACCCGCTTCATTACACTGACTACATTTGAGCATTTTTACTAAAAAGCCGTGAGAAAAAGAGAGGACCAGAGAGGTAGCCAGGAGCCCGAAGGTGACATTTACGATTTTAAGATAAGAGCTGTGCGTACTTAATTAAGAAATAGCAAGGGACACAAACCACTCTCTTCTTCACTGTTCCCGTAGGAAAGCTTATTTCATGCTTCAGAAAGCCTTCACAATGCACATGTGCACCATTTGTGTGTGTCTTTGTGTCTGTAAGGAGGAGGTGCGCAGGGTAGTCAAATAATGAGTCCCCGACAAAAAGTCTTTAAGCATGGAGATACGATATATGCAAGCACAAACTCACATTCTCTGCCTTGCATGAAAAGTAGCGTGTACAGCTTTAAACACCTTTATGCTGTTGGGTATTCGCGGATATTGCGCTGCTATTCTCAGGATATTGCACTCAAACTGGAAATTGCTTCATTTCTTTTACTCTCATTTCTGTTATTAGATAGACACACATTTGTACTTCTGTCTGTGTGAGGATACTCCGTGGCATATTGCAGTCCCCAGCCTCCATCACTGGCCTGAAACCGGGCCTTAGCTGACAGATAGCCCTTTGAAGGTGTGTCAGAAAGTGAGAAAGTGAGAATTTCCTCCCTGCAAGGGCCCTAAAAAGCTCACGGAGATAGCACACTACTGCTATTTCAGTAGTAAATCTGACCAGTATATGGTAGTATATAACAAGCCAACATACAGTAGTTTTAGCACTTATAAAAAAAAGTTAGTCCAAATAATTGTCCAAAAACCGTAACCCTGAAGTGCAAAAATGAATGCGTGTATTCAGCAGTCTGACTGTAACTCAGTAGGTTGTAATTAAATACTCCATAGGACAGGGATCACTGTGGAAGCTGAGGATCAGGGACCCATAGTATCATCCTCACAGTGCAGCAGCTGTAAGCCTCAAGGATGAGGTATAAAGAGATGTTATAAGTAAGATGATACACTGTACAACCCCCTGAGACTACCTCATCATCCTCTTACAAATGCTGGTCTTTAACAGCACCTCTCTCTCTCTCACTCACTCACTCACTCACTCTCTCTCTCTCTCACACACACACACACACACACACACACACACACACACACACACACACACTGTTCGCACGCAGGACATCAACAAAAGCAGAGTACCATTTATTGCACTGATTTAGGATTTGTACAAAGCTGAAAAAAAAATCTGATTTATTTACTGTTTTCACTGCATCCATTAACAAGCCGATGGTACAATGTGAAGGCTGTTACTCATCTCTTTAGAATTACTTTTCACATTTTGTCACTCGCTGTTTTTGATTGGCCGGGTGCACGCGTGTCTGTGTAAATGCATCTCTGTTGCTCATGTTTCGCTTCTTTGTTTTCAGATTCAGATCTTGCTGGGATTCTTTTTTAACAATCATTTTTCTCCCTCACTGTTCATATACATATAATATTTATTTACTATTTCAATTTAGTCAGGGGCATGCCATTGAAGTGTCACATTTTATGGTGATTTGAAATGCACGGCTGCATTCAGGACCTGTTGAGAATGAGTTTGCTGATCGCTGCCATTTACGGATGATCTCATAAAGAAGATTTTCATGTGGCTTCTGTTGAGGACGCCGCATTTTTACAAATAGGTCTCTTGAAGCGTTCCATTGCTGGTGCGAGCAGACTAGTTTCAGCTACACCCTGGGCAGTCTGAATTTTTTGATTGTAACTGTACTGATGAATAGATTTTTACGATGACTGTGATGTCTCTTTCTGAGATCTAAGGGGCATCGGGTCTTTGTTCCTGGACTCATTAAAATATTTATAAGGCATTAGAAAAATCTGGAGACAAGAAAACACAAAATAACAGCAGCGCTTTCAGAGATGGACTAAATCACACTCTGTTTTGTTCTTTTTTAGAGTTACATTTCACTTCCACATCCTTTTATCATATAAACTAGTTGTACATTAATGTAATTTAAAAGACACATTGAGGAACTGAACTCTCCTTTTTGTTGATAATTGCTTTCAGACTTTAGACATTTACACAAATGAAAATATATTACTGTCACTAAAAAACACACACACATCTGCACACAAAGAAAAAACGATCACAGAGCGACAAGCAACTATGAGCTGTTCGCCAGACTTTGCTGACACTGGAGCCTTTGTCATGCTAGTACACAGGTCAGGTCTTGTATCAAAACTGCTTGAGTGTCATTGTAATGTGTGTTGGGACACCACTGTAAACAAAGCGATTCATCTGATAGAGATTATTCTGCTTAGTGTCAAAATATATTGAGCAATGGGGATAGATACCTGGACATTTTGATGACAATCGGGTCAAAGTCACAGCAAATGGGAAAATCAGTACAACCTTTATATCACCCACAATTTTTTGCGGATCCTCTTCAATTTCACAACAATATAGTAGGCCTTGAGTGACAAGAGTACCTTGGTTAACTAAGCATTTGACCTTGACCTTTATTGCTAGCACCCAAAGTCAAAGCTGACCTTGAAACCCTTTTGGCTCTCAGCGAAGGCGGTCGCACTTTTCTCCTCTCCTGCCCTTATCTTCCCTGCTTAGCTTCTTATGTCCTTGTCTTGTGTTTTTACTTACTTTTTACTTCTGTTCAAACCCCCACAAGGCTGCCCGCTGGGATTGAAATGATGGGACGAGGCGTGAGTTTCTCAAAATGGGCTCATTGAGTGCAGCACGGAGAAGATCTTGGAGAACGCACGACTGCCGTGAATACTCAGAACAAGACCTCTGAGTGAAAAACTGGATTACATCTGGAGGGGCTAGCTCGAATAACACCTTTGAGCGCAAATTCGATCACATCTTGGGGAAGTGCACTGCGGTCGTGAGTTCTCAGAACCTGCTCTTTGAGCAAAAAGAATGACAACATCACGGAACGTAAGTTTGGATAACATCATAGAAAGCTCACGGCTCTCCAACGGGAGATTGAGAGACCAGTGTTGGACTGTTAGAACAGCTTTGAAATTCATATGAGTTGTTCGCACTAAAGTAAAAACCATCATCACTTCATGCGGAGACCCCTTCGGCGCCAGCTGCGGTCGCAAAGGCTGGAGCTGAACAAAACACCCTGATAACGACTGTGTTTAGACTGTTCCCCCCATTCCATGCAAGGCCACCTGGGTTGGCTGGAAGACTGTTTACTTAGCCTGGCGGGGCGAAGGACACTGTCTCAGCTGAACTCTGGACACACACACACACACACATACACTGATATGCACACACTGATCCCCCCTCCCTTTCCAAACGCCTTCAACGCTTGTGCCCTACCGGGGAAGATGGCAGTCGACTGGACCAGCGCAGACATGCTGCAGGACCAGGATGCGCTGTCAACACTGGCTCTCTCTTACCCTTTACCCTTTACAGCTTATAAAATCCTAATACTGCTCCAATCATACATTTAAGATAATAAAAAACATCAGTGTATAATGTAAGGCTTCAAGGTCAAAGGTCAAAGATCAGCGACACACGAATTCGAAAAATTAGTTTCCATTGGATCATCTCTAAATGTTATAGCAATATATTAGTTATTGGGGGACATTTTTATTGTTTGAGCTACAGATACATCAAGATGTAATTTAACAATGACACAAAAAGAACAATATACCACACTAGATTTCCATATTAACAATGCTAACATCAGCATAAATGATCTATGATAACAATGCAGACGTCACTATTGGGGAGTTCCAAAAAACAGGCTGACGTCAGCACGTTGTAATAAAAAGGTCATAAAACATCAAAGTTTCAATTTAGTCCTCGCCCTTCAGGGGGAGTTGCGCTCTCTGAATGCTCTTGTTATTCTCTGTTTTTAAGGATGTTATTATTTTACAACACATACAGCGCTAAAACAAGTCTTACTCACACCCTGGGCAGACTGTATTCTTTGATTGTAACTGTACTGATGAATAGATTTTTGACGATGAATGTGATGTCCCTTTCTGAGATCAGA